>NW_027362771.1:452602277-453268527 GCF_046119375.1 Phyllobates terribilis | reverse complement strand
TGGCCAGTGAATAGGAAAAGTACATGCTGGATGAAACGTAATGGCAACTCATTAGTCAGACTGGTGTATTTTTGAAACCACTGCAAAGCCTAGCCATTACATTGCCGATGTTCTCCCTCATCTACCAGGTGCTAGACCAAAGTTATCTAGCCAGTTCCACCCGCTTATCCACCCATTGCCTCACAGCACTCCATTCCTGATTCATATGGAAGAAGACACTTAGTAAAATTAGTTCTTCCAGTTAAAGGTAATTTCATTAGAGAATGGGATGTTATGAAAATAAGTTTTGATTATAAACATACAACTTATTTTTCTATAAAGTTTGGTATTTGTGAAATAATCCAGTTTTCCCACTGGACTACAGCGTCTACATAATAGGCCGATACTTCCTGCCTTCTGTAAGGGTCCTTTTATACATGCCGATCAGCAGCACTAAATGACCGCTACTCAGCTACTTGTTTGCTGATCGGCAGTCGTTTAATAGCCTGCTTACAAGGGCCGTCCATGCTTCAGGTATGTGTGACACCCCAGGGGTCTGGTTGTCACAGTGATAGAGATATTACGTCTGAGAGCAGGTGGGAGGTCCTTTGGTCAGGGATCCTGTGCATGCCACACCTCCTGCCCAGCCTTGGGAGGGGAAGAACTTCCCCTGTATAAACCCGGGGCTGAGGCAGGGTTAGTGAGTCCAGGAAGAGGAGAGACAAGAGCAGCATAGGAAGCAGCAGAGTCACAAGGAGTCAGGGGCTGGCAGCTAAAGAGCTCGCCCTGACTAAGAAGATTCTTTACCGGACCCGGAGTCCGAGGCTGTGGGGACTAACTTCTACCCAGCAGCAGAATCCGTCAGGCAGGGGATTTCAGGTCCCCTGGCCCAGAAGCCCGAAGGCCCGGTCACACGCGTGGGACCAGCACCGCCATCGTGGAGCGGAAGCCATTAGAAGGCCCCGAGTCACCGGCCATACGGGTGAGCACCACACGGTACACTCAGGGACGTGGGCTACTTACATCAGCTTCTAGCAAGGTAGCCAGAAGAGTACAGTCAGCTTGGGAGGCCTACAACTACGCCTGGCCAGGGGAGATCCCATCTGCTCAAGGACTGACCAGGCCCCGTTCGCTAGCAAGTACTCCGGGAGGGTCTATCGTTGTTACCAGTAAAGACCCTGAACGCTACCATACCGTCTCTGAGTGGTTCCTGCTACCCCCATCATCCACGTCGGCTGCCCTGAGGCCATACCCCTCCCGTTGGGGGTTATACTATCACGCTGCACCATCCTTCCACCGGCCTCAGCGGTCTGCCCTGCAGCAGCAGCCCCCTGGCTGCATTCAACGGGTGGCGTAGTCATCAACCATTTTCTACCGCTAACAGACTGCCGTCCAGTTTGACTCCCTGGGCACGGACCGGGTCACCGCCACGAGACTACAACCCTAAACAGATCCGGCTCCGGGTAAGCTCCCGCGTGCGCAACGCAGCGCGACACAGGCCCAGGGGCGTGTCAACTTTGGCGTAGTCGGCAGGATCACGTGCCCGCAACCACCGGGTACTGCGTGCCTGAAAAGCAAAGACTGTTCAAACTTACCAGTGGTGAAGATTCCCGCCATCGGTGAAGATTCCCGCCATCCGGCGCCATCTTCAGCCTTCTTCCCGCCATCGGTGAAGTTTCCCGCCATCCGGCGCCATCTTCAGCCTTCTTCCCGCCATCCGTGGAGTTTTCCCGCCATTGGACGCCATCTTGAGGACGCCGCGCGGGAAGAAGAGGGGCGTGGACTCCGAAAGCGCGCGAGAACTGAAGCCCCGCCTCACGTCCGGACGTTGCGTAAGGTCCTGGAAGGAGCCCAGCAGACGCCGACGTCACAGGAGCGCGACGGAAGGTCCTCAACCCTGACGATCCACTGCGGAGCCGCGGCCTACGGAACAGGATCATTGCAAGGTAGGCCACGGTCCACTAGGGGGGAGGAAGATGTCGGATACGGAGGAGAGCTCCACTGCCTCAACCCCCGCCAGCGCTACCGCTGTTGCAGTTATGCCCTTCACCATGCCCTATATCCCGGGAGCAGCTTGGCTACCCCAGTACTCAGGGGAGTCACATACCCTGCATGACTTTAGAGAAAAGCTGGATAGCCTCTTCCAGGTGTACCCCCTCACAGAAGAGCAAAAAGTGAGCATCCTGGTGGCCCAACTAACTGGGGCAGCCAAAAGGGAAGTAAAATCCTGGCCACCTGGGAGGAAGACTGTCGCAGGGATACTAACCCGGCTGAAGGACACCTTTGATACCCGCACCTCAGCCGAGATTAAACTTAGATTCTACGGGTGCAAGCAGCGAGCGCATGAGAGTATAAGGGACTATGCACTCAACCTACAAGAGGCCCTGAGGGCCATTAAGCAGACCGACCCTAATGGAGTGGGAAACGAGGACAGGCTGTTGACCGAACAATTTATAGAGGGTTTATATTGCAATGCCCACCGCACCCAGTTGCGGGCAATGGCCTTACAGGACCCTCATCTAGAATTTGCACAGTTCAAGGACAGAGCCATCCGGGTGCTCCGAGAACCGGCACCAGGTGGCGTTGTGACCCACAGACGCCCCACTACCACTTACTACCAGGAGGCGGCGCCCTTGTCAGCAGGGCCTGTGGGAGCTGATGCGCAGGCTTTGGACAATGACCCGGCTCCAGACCTACACCATCAGGTCCAAGAGCTAGCTAAAAGCGTTGCTGCGCTAACCCGAACTGTGCAGTCTTTACAGGTTTCCACTCCAGGGAAGATCCAGCTGGCATCCGGACCGGAGGACATCCCGTGGCGTCGACCAAGGAGGACCCCACCGGCCAGAGGAAGACCCAGTGACCGATACAGCGAGGACGGACGACCCATCTGCCGCCGCTGCAATCAACCCGGACATATGGAAAGGTACTGTTCTTTAAACGGGCACAACCTGGGGTAGAGGGCCAACCCCCAGGAAAAAGATCACCAGGCCCATCGAACTGGCGCGACAGATATGTGGGAGGACGTCCAGTCTTGCCTGTGGTACTGGATGGCATTCCCATGAGTGCCCTACTGGACACCGGGTCACAGGTCACCACCATCCCGTACGTGCTCTTCAAGCAGTACTGGAATGACTCGGATATTACCCGCTACCCTGACGACGACTTGAGTATCATCGCCAGCAATGGTCAGCCCGTGCCACAGATCGGATTTAAAGAGGTGACCATCAAAATTGGTAGAGTTGAACTGGCCGCACAGGGACTGATCATTGTAGATATTGACAAACATGAGAGTCACCCAAAAATAACTCTAGGAACTAATGTAATTGAAAATTGTCTTGCAGAGGTGATTTTCCTTTTACAGCAGGTTGCCAAGAATGCCAGCTCCAGCGAGCAGCGGGTGCTCCAGAAAGAGATCCGGGCACTGATGCAACGGCAACAAGTGGAACTCTCCGGCGGTGAGATTGGTAGCGTAAGAATGTGTGACCCTTTTCCTATTGCCATGCCCCCAAAAAGTGAAATGATGATTTGGTGCCGGGCAGCTATTGGTCTGAGAGGTAGAGATTACCAGGCAATGGTAGAACCAGTTTACTCAGACAGTAGGCCCACCATTTTGACAGCACGGGGGGTGGTCAATGTACGCCATGGGAGGGTGCCCGTTCGCATAATAAATATCGGGGAGAGGGAAGTGTACCTGCCCCGGTATGCCACGCTAGCCAAATTATATACCACTAATCAAAATTCTATACAATCTGTGGAACCCTTGCCTCCATCTCACCCGGAGGAAGGTAACGGCTCTAAGAAAGACATGGAGGACTGGTGTCAGCAACTACATCTGGGTACTGACTCCACTCCCTCACACCAGAAACAAGGAGTCTATCGGGTGGTTCAAGAGTATGAGAGAGTGTTTAGTAAACACCCGTTAGACTTCGGGCGAGTCAAGGGGGTAGAACACCGCATCCCCACGGGAGATCATCCTCCCATAAAAGAGAGGTATCGACCCGTACCCCCTGCACATTACCAACACGCCAAGGGGATGCTTAGAGACATGAAGGAGGCTGGGGTAATCCGGGATAGCTGTAGCCCCTGGGCAGCCCCACTAGTTTTAGTCAAAAAGAAAGACAACACCATGAGGATGTGTGTAGATTACCGGAAAATCAACCGTATCACACACAAGGATGCGTACCCCTTACCAAGGATAGAGGAGTCATTGGCTGCTTTAAGATCTGCTAACTTCTTCTCTACCTTGGATCTCACTAGCGGGTACTGGCAGGTTCCTGTAGCAGAGGCGGACCGGGAGAAGACCGCATTCACCACCCCGATGGGACTTAGCGAGTTCACCTGCATGCCGTTCGGACTCTGCAACGCCCCAGGAACCTTCCAACGATTAATGGAGTGCTGTCTGGGCCACAGAAACTTCGAGACGGTCCTGTTGTACCTGGACGATGTCATCGTATACTCCAAAACTTATGAGGACCACCTGAAACACCTGGCGGAGGTGTTCGAAGCTCTGGCGAGTTACGGCCTAAAGGTGAAACCCTCCAAGTGTCACCTCCTGAAACCAAAGGTGCAATACCTGGGACACGTGGTGAGCGCTGACGGAGTGGCTCCCGACCCCGATAAGATCACCGCAATTAAGGGATGGCCAAGCCCCTCCAGCGTAAAAGAAGTGCGGCAGTTCCTAGGGTTGGTAGGCTACTACCGAAGGTTTATTCCCGGTTTCACCAAAAAGGCAGCACCTATGCAGGACCTCCTGATAGGCCAGTCCCGGAAGGCCAAGAACCAGAAGCCGCCCTTCAAATGGGAAAAGCTAGAAGAAGAGTCCTTCCGCCAGCTGAAGATGGCCCTCACGGGGGATGAAATCTTGGCGTACCCGGACTATAGCCAGCCCTTCATCCTCTACACCGACGCCAGTAACATCGGGCTAGGAGCCGTACTGTCCCAGATTCAGCAGGGGAGAGAACGAGTAATCTCCTATGCCAGCCGAAAACTGCGACCCACCGAAAGGAACCCCGAAAATTACAGCTCATTTAAGCTAGAGTTCCTGGCCGTGGTATGGGCAGTCACCGAGCGCTTTAGGCATTACCTCGCTTCTTCCCGGTTCACCGTATACACGGATAACAACCCGCTGACACACCTGGACACGGCAAGACTCGGTGCCCTGGAGCAGAGGTGGATGGCCCGTCTGTCCAACTACGAGTTCACAATTAAATACCGGGCAGGGCGCTCCAATACCAACGCGGACGCCCTGTCCAGGATGCCCAACCTGCCGGACGGAGGAGAAGATCCGGAGGGACTGGAAGAAGTTGAACTCCCTGCGTTCCACCGTCATGGGACTATCCAGTATTCCCACCGGGTAAGGAGTAAGCAGGCTGCTACGTTGAACCCTTTACCTCACTACAACTGGGCGGAAACGCAAGACAGCGACCCTGCCGTCCGACTGGTGAAGGAGATGCTGACTCGCCCGGAGGCTAGCCTGGAATCAGACGCTCCAGAGGAAGCCAAACAACTATGGGCAGAGAAGAGTCGACTGTTCCTTTACAAGGGGAAGTTGTGCCGCAGAATGGTTAACTCCAGGACGCATGAACTACTCTGGCAAGTAGTGGTGCCACGAAGAGACGCAGCCATGGTGATGGAGGCATACCACGACGGAGCTGGACACTTCGGGTGGAAAAAGCTGGAGTTCCTGCTGCGCGAGCGGTTCCACTGGGTAGGCATGAGGGGAACCATCGAGAAGTGGTGCAGAGACTGTGGCCCGTGCAATCTGAGAAGGAAGGACCGGGCCAGCCAGAAGACTCCCCTGCAGTCCATCGTCACCCGGCAACCGTTGGAACTGGTAGCCTTGGATCATGTAAAACTGACCCCCAGCAGAAGTGGCTACGTCTACGCGTTAACCATCGTGGATCATTACTCCCGGTTTCTGGTTGTCGTCCCCGTCAAGGACTTAACGGCTCGAACAGCAGCTAGAGCCTTCCAGCAGCACTTTTGCCGTCCACACGGGTACCCGGACCAAGTGCTGACGGACCAGGGACCTGCCTTTGAAGCGGAGGTCTTCCAGGAATTCTGCAATCTGTATGGCTGCCGGAAGATAAGGACGACACCCTACCATCCGCAAACTAATGGACTTTGTGAGAAAATGAACCAGGTGGTAATGGATCTTCTAAAAACGTTGCCCCTGGAAGAACGCAGTCTGTGGCCTGAGAAGTTGCCCGATCTGGTGGACCTATACAACCACATCCCGGTAGGTTCCACCAACTGTACCCCGGCTTACCTAATGAGGGCAAGACCTGGTAAGTTACCTGTTGACCTGGAAATGGGAGTCCTGACGCCCGAGGACACTTCACCAGAAACGGACTGGGACACAGAGAGGCAGCAGCAGTACCGGAAAGTACAGGAGAGCGTGGAGCGAAGTCTCTGTCAGGCTAGGGAAAGACAAGAGAAGACTTACAACCAGTATGCTCCCGCTGTTCCCCTGGTACCCGGAGAGCAGGTCTTGAAGAGGAAGAGACGGCTCCACAAGTTGGACGACCAGTGGGAGAAGGACCCGTACACCGTACTGCCCTCAAGCCACGAGAACCCGAAGGTCTGTACCATCAGTAAAGACGGAGGGGAAACCACAGCCATTGTATCCCGGGACCACCTGAAGAAGTGCCCCGAACAACTGAGGAACCCTGAGGAGGAACAGGAAGACCATCGACCCGTGGAAGAAAGGGAAGATATGGTTAGTACCGTGCTCGGGGACTTCCCTCGGTCTTGGACTCAAGTCAATGGTGCAGTTGTGGTACCCGTACTCACCTTCCTCCAACCATCATCCCAAGAACCTACGGAGCAACGGGTAGAGCTGGAAGAGCAGCCGGTCCAGGAGGCAGAAGACTCCACCCAAGCGGAACAGGAGAATCCACCCTCTGCTTATAGTGAGCCTGCCGTACCCCTAGTGAGACAAAGAGCCGGTAGACAGCTGCCCAGTTTACCCTTGACAGCTCCTACACCCTGTAGTTCAGGGCCAGACAGTCAGCTCCGTAGGTCCACTAGGGCCACTAGAGGCCAGTTACCCGCACGTTGGAGGATCTAAATGTTTAAGTTGTTTTACAATGTTTACCTGTTTATTGTTGCTTGTGTGTAATTTTGTGTTTCTAGTTGTTTTTAGGAGTCTTCGGTGGATTTACCGGGAATCCTTTGTATATAGTTGGAGCGTAACCCAGGATGGACTAGAGACTGTTAAGGACTCGGGGTAGGACAGACCCCTACCTGGTTACGTCTCCCTGTGTTGGTGAAATGGACACCTTTGCTTTTCTTCAAAGACTGCACCCGGTTGCGGACATCCGTGACCATCTTATTGTGTTTCCTTATTGTATTTTATTGTTCTTTGATATACCTTGTTATATTTTTCTAAAAAGTGTTTAGTCCCGGAGTACTAAATTTCACTAGGGGGGAGTGTGACACCCCAGGGGTCTGGTTGTCACAGTGATAGAGATATTACGTCTGAGAGCAGGTGGGAGGTCCTTTGGTCAGGGATCCTGTGCATGCCACACCTCCTGCCCAGCCTTGGGAGGGGAAGAACTTCCCCTGTATAAACCCGGGGCTGAGGCAGGGTTAGTGAGTCCAGGAAGAGGAGAGACAAGAGCAGCATAGGAAGCAGCAGAGTCACAAGGAGTCAGGGGCTGGCAGCTAAAGAGCTCGCCCTGACTAAGAAGATTCTTTACCGGACCCGGAGTCCGAGGCTGTGGGGACTAACTTCTACCCAGCAGCAGAATCCGTCAGGCAGGGGATTTCAGGTCCCCTGGCCCAGAAGCCCGAAGGCCCGGTCACACGCGTGGGACCAGCACCGCCATCGTGGAGCGGAAGCCATTAGAAGGCCCCGAGTCACCGGCCATACGGGTGAGCACCACACGGTACACTCAGGGACGTGGGCTACTTACATCAGCTTCTAGCAAGGTAGCCAGAAGAGTACAGTCAGCTTGGGAGGCCTACAACTACGCCTGGCCAGGGGAGATCCCATCTGCTCAAGGACTGACCAGGCCCCGTTCGCTAGCAAGTACTCCGGGAGGGTCTATCGTTGTTACCAGTAAAGACCCTGAACGCTACCATACCGTCTCTGAGTGGTTCCTGCTACCCCCATCATCCACGTCGGCTGCCCTGAGGCCATACCCCTCCCGTTGGGGGTTATACTATCACGCTGCACCATCCTTCCACCGGCCTCAGCGGTCTGCCCTGCAGCAGCAGCCCCCTGGCTGCATTCAACGGGTGGCGTAGTCATCAACCATTTTCTACCGCTAACAGACTGCCGTCCAGTTTGACTCCCTGGGCACGGACCGGGTCACCGCCACGAGACTACAACCCTAAACAGATCCGGCTCCGGGTAAGCTCCCGCGTGCGCAACGCAGCGCGACACAGGCCCAGGGGCGCGTCATATGCACTGAAGGAGCTGTAATAGACTGTTCAGTGCACGTAGGCTGCCGAGAAGAATGAACTTTTGTGCAAAGCAAAAGATCATTTCACCCGCCGAGCTAGCGTGTTGCTTATTCTTCAGCTGATCGGCAGCCTGTTAAGACTGCACAATTATTACGAATGAGCGTTCCTCGCAATGCTACAATAATCATATACTATAAATGGACCTGAATTCACTTGACAGCTTTGCTGTATATACTGGGTTTAATGAATGCATTCTCACCATAGGAGGAGTAGCAAAGAACGACAAAAATCTAGTTTGTATACAAAATTGCAAACTTTTTTTTTTACTGTAAATTTTTATTAAGGTTTTAGAGAATAAACAGCACAATAACATTTTGAGAAACATACATGTGATTTATGAAATGTACTAATATTAATAAGAAGGGGGAGAACGAGGGGAAAGGGGAGAAGAATGCCTGACATAGTCAAATCATTTACAATAGGCAGTATTTGTAAAGCTGCAAACCTATTCTTAAAGGATATTTTACAAATATGTCATTTCCAATTGTCTGAGTTTCAAACAATAGTTTTTCAAGTGACAACCAGTTTAAAAAATATTTATCTTCTACTACAGACAAAAAAAGTATCCCTCACTTGGTAAGTTATCACCTGTACATGATAGATAATGACTTGCTCATTTTTAGTGGACCGACCACTGAGAACTCCGCCGATCCTGAAAATGGGGATCCGAAATGCCCCATTAGAACAGTGAAATGCCCCATTAGTGGTGACCAGCAGTTCCATAGATGATAAATAGAGCATTTCAGGGCCTTGTTCCTGGGGGGGTCAGTTGTGGATCATAACACTTGGACACCAGCAATCGACAGCTTGTCACCTATGCCAAGTTGGAAATGAATCTTTAATTCATTATTTCGATTTCCGTACATGTAATAGTTTGTTAGAAAACTGTATCATTTTGACCAGAGCTGTGGAGTCGGTAAGCCAAACCTCCGACTCCTCAATTTCCATGACACCGACTCCAACTGCGACTCCCTCGTACATGGCTCATGTTTAAGTGATAAATTTACTGTGGCACAGATTCATCTCAGCTAAAAGTCTAGACCCTTAGATCAGGAATAGGACAGACATTTATAGGACATTTCATTACTTTCCCAAATTCTTATGAAAAAAATTCCCCACAAACTGCATTGAACTACTGTACCCAATTTATTATATATTTTAGGAGTTTGAGTCGGTCCATTTTATACAGACTCTACCAAAATGGACTCCGACTCCACAGCCCTGATTTTGAGAAGACAAACTTTCTATATAAATTCCTATGTTTTGTCTTAGGCTATGTGCCCACGATGTGGAAATGCTCCAGATTTTTTCCTGAGCGTTTCTGCATCTCCCTGGCAGAAAAAAGGCATGCGGATTGTACATGCGTTTTCCTGCCAGGGACAAGCGGATGTGAAACGTTCTTCACATGCATTTCCGCATGCGGGTTGACAAGCGCTTTCCAAGCAATTTTAGCATCACTTGGAAAGTGCTTGACAAACGGCATGGATTTATATAGTGTGACCGAAAGAATGGTTAAAAATAAATATCATACTTACCTTCTGATGGCCCCCGCAGTCTTTATTCGATGCGTCTCGGCTTGCCGGCAGCTCGCGGTACACTAAAGGACCTGCCGACGTCAGCGGTCGCGTGACCAGTCAAATGACTAAATGACGTCATGGCAGGTCCTTGAGTCCACCGCGATCTGCCAGCAAGCCAGGACAAAGACATCGGGGGCGATCAGAAGGTAAGTATAATATTTATTTTTTATTTTATTCTTCTTTTTACAGGTTCTATAGAACCCGGGTCCGGAGGAGAGTCTCCTGTCCTCCAGATCCGGGTACCATCTGCACATTGAAACGCATGTTATCCGCATATACCGATCCAGTGATGCTGATTCCATGCGTTCCAATGCTAGTCAATGGCGGCGAAAACGCAGCGCTTCTGCAAAATAATTGATAGTGCTGCGTATTTTTCCGCAATTTCCGCAGCATGTGCACAGCACATGCGGATTATCATTGGGGAACATGGCAGATCTTCTACCTAGCGTTTTTTAAGCGTTTCCGCAGCGCAATTGCCGCTGCGGAAACGCTTAAAAAACGCATCGTGGGCACACAGCCTTAATAGTAACTTGTTTACTTGCAGCAGATGGAAATCTGTCCTGCTCATCTGATGGGTGTGGGTGCATTGTAACAAGCTGTATTCTTGCATGCCCATTACATCACCAGGACCGGGTTTTATTCCATGGTGGTAAAGAATGAAGCTTCAAGTGCTGATCTTTTGCAAACACTATATTACTTAGAAAGTGCTAGAAGTTTCTTCCCTGATGAGGGATTTTATAGTTGGAGGAGATATAAGACTCAGACTATATAACATTCAGGACCAAGTTTCATTTTTTTTCTATGGTTGCAGTGTTGCCCATAATATTTTTTCCCACAAGAACCAGGATTGTGCAATAAATCAATATATAACCAAAAGTTGCCTTGTACGCCTTGCTTTTACTTGTACAATAATTCCTTCTTTGTGATTAATAAGCAGTTGTGCATTTGTAGCTGCAGTTTATGGAGGGCTCCTGGAATAGATCCTCATTAGTTTTTTCCTTTTCTCCTCCTGACATAGTATAGCTAAAGGTGAAGAGGTGGGAGGTTGCTGAGAGAGGTCATATGGGGAGGTGAGAGAAAGTGCTGATCAGGCTTTCATGTAGATGCCTGAGCTATTCTGGTGCTTCCTGAGAAGAGATCAGCGAATCAATACTATGGAAGTAATATGAGGAAACGTAGTGTTTTGCTTTTTGTGCTTTTCTTGGTTGGGGTATGTTCACACCCTGCAGACTTTCTACAGAGTCAGCGATGGTCTTGTGCATCTAAATAGGGTCTGCAGAAATCCTTGCACCTGCTGTGGAAGTAACCTCATTCAGATAACTGGAGTTTCTGCCACAATCTGCAGCGTGTGAACATATCTATTGTCAGTCTTCAATGTTCCCAAAATCTGGAGTATATCATTGTCACGAAAACCTCTCGGTCACGACACACGTGCCTCAGATATGACTGTAAAGGGGGCTCCACTTTCCACTCACTAGTCCTCTTGCCTATCACAATAGGCCAACAATGTGCTAAGTGCACCCTGCAGACACTCGCCACATCCATGCCACACTTTATCCTGCCGCCAATCACAGCTTTCCCAGTGATGCCTGCACTGGGTAACTCGTTAGTAATGATGCACACCCAGCTTTCCGAAGCTCCTGAACGGTCGTCCACTACTTGTGCTCTCAGTAGAAGGTAACACAGCCAAGCTATTTTCTCTTCTCGTGATTGTGGATACTTAGAGCAACAAGGGACAAACACATTCACGTTTTTATCCCTTAAATATGTGTATTAATATACTCGCGTACCGCTGCTCTCTCCGGGATACAGCGCCGTTCTTCTCCTCTTCTCAGTGACGTCACTGCTCTCAGACTCCCTCTATGCTCTGTGTGAGTTGAAAGTCTCTTTTACAATGAACATCTATGGAGCCTCGTTCTGATGCCCATAGACTTACATAGTGAAAGTCACTTCAGGGTCATGCAGAGCACAGCGTGAGCCGGAGAGTCTGCAGAGCGGTGATGTCACTGAGAAGAGGAGCAGAACAGAGATGGACACCGGAGAGAGCGGCGGTAGGTGAGTATATTAACACACTCACACTACATTACATGCACATACACAGATTTACTGCATAAAAACTTTAGTGAGAGTGCTGCTTTAATAGACAAAAAAAAGTACAGTGTTTTAAAATGTTACAAAAGATGGAATAATAAGAGCATTCATATAGGCGAAAACAGTATGAAATTAAAAGCATAAAATACAGATACATCTTAAGGATTGGATCTGTGATCGCTTCTGGCGGAGGAGAGCGTCGCGGGAAATAAGGACAGATCTGCAATACACCTGACAATGATGTTAGTTACATGACATGTTATAAGGGGTCTCATCAGACCCCCTCACTCCGCTGAGGACAGCTAATTAGATTAGCTTCTTATTGTTTTAGCCCTCATTTCCGCTGTGGCTCATATTTTCCCCCAGAAACAACTAGAAAAATTATGGCCGTCATCTTACTGAACCTCCTTCAAGCATTCTATACATACCACACATAAATATTAGAAATCCATAATTCAGGGCTATATTGCACTCAGTATACAAAGTATAGAAGTAATTGGCTCAGTATACAATGTGTAACAATTTTAAAAAGCCAAAATGGCACCAAAAAATCTATTTGTGTCCCCTGCTACACTGGGAGTGGTCTAATGCATAGACAAAACAATATACAGGGTAAAGAACTGTCAATATGATGACATGGTAAAAACCAAAGGATAATAATGTATAATCACTATAAAAGTTAATGGACAAATGAAATTAATTGCATCAATCGATATCCTAATAAGTTTCCCAGTCAGTTTATAATTGTCTCCAGTGTTCTTCCCTGGTGAGGCTGGCCCCCTGGTTTATGTGGGATCTGGGTATTGGCAGCATCCATCTATGATATATTAGGCTATGTGCCCACGATCAGGCTATAGCAGCGTTTTGGACGCAGCGTATTTTTGCTGCGTCCAAAGCCCTGCATCTGAACACGCAGGTAAATCCGCATGTATTCATTGAAGACATGCAGACTAACCGCATCCAATACATTCTATTGTTGAAATTTCTGTTGTGGAGACCAGTGTCTCTGAAAGAAATTGCGGCTCATAAAGCTGCACCTCCTCAATCTCCCTGATTTCCAATTCAGACTCCGACTCCACAGCCCTGCCTCACTACTGAGCATATACATAAAGTGCAGCACAGATTCATCGCAACTAAAAGCCGAGATCCTTAGATCAGGAACAGAACAGACATTTATAGGACATTTCATATCTTTCCCAAATTCTTAAGAAAGCATTTACAGCACACCCTGCATTGTACTGCTGAACCCAATTTATTATATATTTTAGGAGTCGGTCCATTTTATACCGACTCCACGACTCCGACTCCACAGCCCACTAGAGAGGCTAGTATGTTATTCCATACTGCAAAAGTGGGTGTAAGGACATGTAGGGGCAATTGAAGGACTAAAAGGTTCTCCTGGCATCCATTGCATAAAGAAAGCCCAACGAGTACGATTGGTATATACACCATGAAAGTCTAGGCGTGGACTTCAAGCATCATGTGAACAGAATCTTTAGGCTAAGTCCCCCCATGAGTATTTGGTGAGTTTTCTATGTGGTGGACTTTCTGTAGCATTTCTGCACATGTTAGGTAAATTAGGTTACTTGTGTTTTTTCATTGTATTTTTGGCTGCATTTTTTTATCACTTTTTTCAGCTGCAATTATTGTCTTTTTTTGTCATGCTTTAAATAAAGCTGCTGTTTTTTATGCTTCCTGTTACTTGGCTTTGTTTAAAACTTTCTTGATTGTCGTGAAGATTACATAAATTTTTAGTGCGACTCTGCTGTGGCAGCGTGCTAACAATGCATATTCTTCAGATTTTCCTCCTCTAATTCAATTCAAAGGGGAAAATCCACACATAAAACTCACATTTACCGCAGGAGAACTTGGCATGTTGCGGATTTGAAACTCTCACCGCAGGTCAGTTTATGCTGCATTAAATTAAAAGCACAATGGGCATTAGATTTACGCAAATCCCATTCACTTTTGCTGGAACTGTAAGACGCTTTTTTTTTTTTTTTTGCTCAGTGAAGATACGCAGCTTCAATTGCTCACCAAAAACTACTTGTGGGAACTTAACCTTAAAATTTATCTTCACAACTTATAGTACTTTATATGAGAGAGCCATCTACCCGGCCCTTTCCCTAAGGCTGGGTTCACACATTGTGTGCATATATGTTGACTTATTGGTTTGGGGATTTTTGCTGTGGATTTTGCGGGACTGAAATATGTGACCAAATCCACTGAAAAACCAGCATGTAATTTAGGAAATGTCTGACTGTCCCTTCCTTTGGTAAAATCGACTCCTGACAATGATTTCTATTTGTTTTTTTTCTTGCGTGTCTTGAGTAGCAACGAAAAATACACCATTGAAGCCTCCAATTCTATGAAAACTTTGCTTTATGCACAGTAATTTAATGTTGAATTGTGAATACAAAAAGTACAATTGTCATCTTTAATGTTGAAATCAAATCCTCGATTTATAAAAATTGTTACTTACAATTAGTTCCTTTTGTCTTTGGTCTAGATACTGCGTCCTGGGTCATGAAGCTTAATCCAACACAAGCTCCATTATATGTAAGTGCATTTACTTTTATTACTATTTGAGCTACTGAATGAAATACTTTGATTTAAAGCAACAAATATCATCTTATTGCTTTACAAGAGGAGATATTTGTTGTCCTGAGATTGCAGATTCATGCTTTAAACAAAGATGAATGGACCTGTTACTATGCAGGTGGCCATACACCTTCAGGATCTGTTACTATGCAGGTGGCCATACACCTTCAGGATCTGTTACTATGCAGGTGGCCATACACCCTCAGAATCTGTTACTATGCAGGTGGCCATACACCCTCAGAATCTGTTACTATGCAGGTGGCCATACACCCTCAGAATCTGTTACTATGCAGGTGGCCATACACCCTCAGAATCTGTTACTATGCAGGTGGCCATGCACCCTCAGGATCTGTTACAATGCAGGTGGCCATACACCTTCAGGATCTGTTGCTATGCAGATGGCCATACACCATCAGCATCTGTTACTATGCAGGGGGCCATACACCCTCAGAATCTGTTACAATGCAGGTGGCCATACACCTTCAGGATCTGTTACATTGCAGGTGGCCATACACCTTCAGGATCTGTTGCTATGCAGATGGCCATATACCATCAGCATCTGTTACTATGCAGGTGGCCATACATCTTCAGGATCTGTTACTATGCAGGTGGCCATACACCTTCAGGATCTGTTGCTATGCAGGGGGCCATACACCTTCAGCATCTGTTACTATGCAGGGGGCCATACACCCTCAGAATCTGTTACAATGCAGGTGGCCATACACCTTCAGGATCTGTTACAATGCAGGTGGCCATACACCTTCAGGATCTGTTGCTATGCAGATGGCCATATACCATCAGCATCTGTTACTATGCAGGTGGCCATACATCTTCAGGATCTGTTACCATGCAGGTGGCCATACACCTTCACGATCTGTTACCATGCAGGTGGCCATACACCTTCACGATCTGTTACTATGCAGGTGGCCATACACCTTCACGATCTGTTACTATGCAGGTGGCCACACACCTTCCTGGAGTAGTTTGTGGGCGCCATTTGCAGAGCCCCTGAAATGACAAAATAACAGAAATAACCAGAAACTTATCCTGTTTTGCAAATTACACTCAGGGAATTAATCTCTAAGCCTAATGACTATTTTGATCCCACAGACGGTTTCCAGAAATTAGTAGATGTTGCAGAGTGAAAATTACAAGTGCCCAATACATAGAGCCCGTTTAGTGCTTCTGGAGACATACGTTTGTTATCCTAATTGGGTTGTTTAATTCTTAACAATTGATGATCTATCTCAGTATGAGATGGGTAGGGGTCATACATACCTACAATCAGCTGAAAACGGCTCCAGCAACGGCCAGAACTAAGCAATTAGATTAGCACCTACGTGGCATCGAGTGCCGCTATTTTTCTCCCTTTGGATTATGGATCACTGCTTTCTGTAAGCGGAGCACCACTACCTGTATTGGGGGACGGTGTGATGGTCCGTGGATTTTGTGTTTTTCCTGTGAAGCTGCCGGAACCCCGAGCTTGCAGTGCCGGTGACCGATTCTTCTTCTCCGCTATCATACACCGTTGACACCCACTGCTGATGGTACCAGTTCTGCTTGTGAGCCGGCTGCATCGAATTCTACACATAAATGGTGGTTTGTGGTAACTTCTTGCCCGCTGCACTGTACATGTTCAGAGGATATCCGTGATTAAATGGAGGTTGCCAGCCCAAACTGACAGCTATAACGAAGAATAGAGCCTTATAGGGGAAATAGCCCCTATACAAATCGCACCTTTAGGATGCTTTCACATGTCAGTGTGTGATGGACTGTGATGACAAACTGGCCGCTGGTCTTCCAACCTCAACTCAATAGCCTTGTAGGCATATTTGAAGCTGTGAGATCAGCAAACTCGCAGCCAGCCCATGCATCACGGTCCGAGTCCAAGACGCCTTGTGAAGCTGTCCTTATTAGTCTAACCACTCCCTCTATTTTTCAGGCATTAAAGTTTAATCAAACATGCTAATTAGGGTGCTGGTTGCACCTTTGGTATGGACAAGAGGCCCACTGGTATTGAATAGCCCTATCCCTCCTAGAAATTGCCGTCACTGGCCTGAGCTTTTCCTGCAGACTGTTTGTGCTCCAGGCTGTCAATCACCAGTAAAGGAGGGGGAAACGTGCAAAACCAGTGGGTGGACCGGTGCACTGAGCCTCTGCCACACCAAAGGTGCACTGAGCACCCTGCTTAAAGGGGTTATCTGGTTCAAATCGATAAGTCTGCAGTCAGTCTAATGAGTTATTAGATTTATCAATCCCCCCAGCGCACTTACTGTGGTCTGCAGAAATGCGCCAATTTCTGAGCCGGGACCAGAGGTTACATATGCATTATACATACTCCCAGCCAGAATCTGACTAGTGGGCGCATACATACATACTACATACCCTCCGGTCCCTACTCAGAAACCGACGAATCCCCTCAGGGCACAGTGCCTTCGCTGGGGGGATTCTTAAGTCTGCAGTGGCACAGAGTGACTGCAGACTTATTGATTTGGATCGGAAAACCCCTTTAATTGATTTGGCTATACTTCAGTTTCTACAGAATGGAGGCAGAGATTAGATCATTAAGGTTTCGGTCCGACGGCCATAGATTCTTCAATCTGAAAAAATCAGGCCGATTATGCAAATTACACTCTGATCAAACGCTGTCAGAGTTTGAGCCGAGTGTCGGCATAGTGTGATCCAATTGTTTCGGATGAGAGAAATGGAGCACACCGTGAGGAGAAGATGGAGAACAAAATTTTCTCGTCTTAATTCTGTGAGTCAGTGGAAATTGGACTGCACTCAGATGTCATCCGAGTGCTGTCTAATGTTTTCCATACACCCATAGACTTGAATTGGTGAGTGGCAGCAAAACTAACTCAAAGTGAAATTGCATCATGCAGTGATTTCTTTCCACTGACACATTCGGTCAGTGAAAAAAAATTGTGCATCAGCACTGCCCCATTTATAACCGATGAAAAAATCAGATATCACTTATGCGATATGTGAGCGAGCCCTTAAGGTGTGAATTTTTTAGGGGTTATATCCCCTACAGCAGTGTCTCCTACATAATGAATATGCTCCTGCCCCTGTGTCTCCTATGTGATTTATATGTTCCTGCCCGTGTCTCCTATGTGATTTATATGTTCCTGCCCGTGTCTCCTATGTGATTTATATGTTCCTGCCCGTGTCTCCTATGTGATCTATATATTCCTGCCCCAGTGTTTTTTTACAGTATATGATGTAGATGCTCTAGCCCCAGTGTCTCCTATGTGATGTTTATGCACCAGTCCCAGTGTTTCCGATGTGATTAATTATATACAGCAGCACAAGTCTTCTATGTGATGTGTATATATAGCAGTCTCTGTGGCTCCTATGTGATGTATATACAGCAGTCTCTGGCTCCTATGTGACATATACAGCAGTCTTGGTGTCTCCTGTGTGACATATATACAGCAGTTTCAGCTTATCCTATGTGATGTATATACAGAAGCCTCGGTGTCTATGTGGTACAGTATATACAGTCATGGCCAAAAGTATTGAGAATGAGACAAATAGAAATTTTTCCAAAGTTTACTGCTTCATTTTTTGTAATGGCAATTTGCATATACTCCTGAATGTCAAAGAGTGATCAGCTTAACAGCAATTACTGTAATTGCAAAGTCAATATTTGCCCAGAAAATGAACTTTAACTCCCAAAACACATTTCAACATCATTGCAGTCCTGCCTTAAAAGGAGCAGCTAACATCGTTTTAGTGATTGATCGCCAGCCCTGTTCTCATCAACACCCACACCTGTGTTAATTGATCAATCAGTCATGATTAAGTAAGAATGACATCACTGGACAATTTAAAAGGAGTCTGGTTCTTGGTATCATGGTTTCTCTTCAGTTAACCATGGTTATCTCTAAAGAAACACGTGCAGCCATCATTGCACTGCACAAAAATGGCCTAACAGGGAAGAGTATCGCAGCTACAAAGATTGCACCTCAGTCAACAATCTATCGCATCATCAAGAACTTCAAGGAGAGAGCTTCCATTGTTGTCAAAAAGGCTCCAGGGCGCCCAAGAAAGACCAGTAAGCGCCAGGACCGTATCTTAAAACTGTTTCAGCTGCGGGATCGGACTACCAGCAGTGCCGAGCTTGCTCAGGAATGGCAGCAGGCTGGTGTGAGTGCTTCTGCACGCACTGTGAGGCGTAGACTCTTTGAGCAAGGGCTGGTTTCAAGGAGGGCAGCAAAGAAACCACTTCTCTCCAGAAAAAAGATCAGGGACTGACTGATATTCTGCAAAAGGTACAGGGAGTGGACTGCTGAGGACTGGGGCAAAGTCATTTTCTCTGATGAATCCCCTTTTCGATTGTTTGGGACATCTGGAAAACAGCTTATTCGGAGAAGAAGAGGTGAGCGCTACCACCAGTCTTGTCTCATGCCAACTGTAAAGCATCCTGAAACCATTCATGTGTGGGGTTGCTTCTCAGCCAAGGGAATCGGCTCACTCACAGTCTTGCCTAAAAACACAGCCATGAATAAAGAATGGTACCAGAATGTCCTCAAAGAGCAACTTCTCCCAACCGTCCAAGAGCAGTTTGGCGCCCAACAATGCCTTTTCCAGCATGATGGAGCACCTTGCCATAAAGCAAAGGTGATAACTAAATGGCTCATGGAACAAAACATAGAGATTTTGGGTCCATGGCCTGGAAACTCCCCAGATCTTAATTCCATTGAGAACTTGTGGTCAATCATCAAGAGACGGGTGGACAAACAAAAACCAACAAATTCTGGCAAAATCCAAGCTTTGATTATGCAAGAATGGACTGCTATCAGTCAGGATTTGGTCCAAAAGTTGATTGAGAGCATGCCAGGGAGAATTACAGAGGTCTTGAAGAAGAAGGGGCAACACTGCAAATATTGACTTGCTTCATTAACTCATTCTGTCAATATAACCTATTGGTACTCATAATATGATTGCAATTATATTTCTGTATGTAATATAAACATCAGAATAACACTAATAAAAACCAGAGGCCAGCAGATCATGTGAAAATATAATTTTGGTGTCATTCTCAAAACTTTTGGCCATGACTGTACTGCAGTCCTCCCTCACATTAGGGGGTGAGATAATTGACCAGATATTGCAGGATAATTTTCACGTTGATAATTATGTATGTCCCGCGAATGATGGTATAAATATCCAAATGGCCCTTCACAGAAAAAAAATTCCCCACCTCTGTCTTACAAAAATTAACTTTATTCCATCAGCATCATATATGGTAATGAGGCAGAACTAGTCTAGTTTCTGCAGACTTGTCCATGCCTTGACCCATCTAATCATTCCTCCCTAGGTGGGTTGACAGCCTGCATACTGTACTCGTTATGGTAGTATCATTATGCAGGCTGTTGGTCTCGGTGTGAGGTGTAATTAGAAGATCCAAGGCAGGGACTAGTCTGGGGTAAGACACTCCCCTCTGGACTAGTCCTGCCTCATTTGTATATGCCACACGACAGGATAAAAGTTCATTCTTAAGTGATTGCATTGTTACTATAACGCAATGTTTCCCAAACGCAAGTCCTCGGGCCCCCAACAGACCATGTTTTCAGGATTTCCTTAGTATTGCACAGGTAAATTCTTATCAAGGCATCAGAAATTACCACCTGTACAATACTAAGGAAATCCTGAGAGCCTGATCTATTGGACTGTGAGGACTGGAGATTAGGAACCACTGGTATAATGCTTCAAATGCCTTGTTAGAAAACAGGAATTGCCATGTATACCGCTTTTGTAGTCGTCGGGAATATTCCTGTGACCTGATGTTCTACTGTTTTCATAAGAGAAGCCACAGTGATCAGAAGTCCTCTTCTTGTGCCTAAGTCAGTTTGACTCTGTCCTTGGCAGTGTATGTGAATTTTTCTGAAAAGGTCCGTGGGCGAGTCTGGACCCGGGATTTGTTATAAAGCTCTGTAAAATAGTTACAAGGTAAACATGCTAGAAATAACTACAATAATATGTCCGCTATGCTGCAGTAAAATAGCTGGATGTTCATTACTCTGGGATTTACTAGATAGTCCGACAGTCAAGTTATATGATGGGCTAGCAACAGGACGGGAATAATTGTCCGGCATGTGCTGGCAAGCACAATGTGCACTAAAGTCATGTATTCTAACGTTGTCATTCAAACTGGGGTTTCAATTTTTGGCAAAAGGCATAAGTAGTGTATAACAAAAGTTTCATAAGTTTTTTTTTTCCTTGGTGTCAAATCATTTGACCTCATTTCCTATCAGTGGATGAATAAACATTCTGTTATATTTAGAAACTGAGAACCAATATAGGACAGACAGACTGATACTAATGTATCTAGTGTAGGCTAAATAATGAGGAGCAAATGTCGGTCTCCAGACTGATACATTTTACCTCCAGTACATTGTAGCTGACAGTCCGGACAGACGTCTAGACAATTCCCTAGCCTGAATACATTTGTAGCAAAACCTCAATTTAAAGGAAATCTATCATGTCAGATAATGCTATTTACCTGCAGATATAGAGGTAATATGCAGGCAAATAGCATTAGAAAGGTGTCTGGCTGCTGTACTGAAAGTGTGGCTACTGGTAAAAAATGAACTTTACGTCTCCCGGGAGCCACTGGCTTTCAGTCATACAGGTACACCCTGGCACTTTGACTGACAGATCGCTCTGCAATTTAAGTGGGCTTTTCACATAATAAAAACATGTAATCTGTTCAAAGAGATAGATAAGTGTCTGATTGCTTTAGATTGCAGCATGAGAATGGGGTCCATGATTCCCCTATATGATTGGAGCTGTAGTGTGTATACATGACCATTGTTGGTGGGATTGGCAGAGATAGCCAAGCTTTGTACGTGACTATTTTCACCAGTCTTATAGACTTATGCGTGACATGCACATGCTGGACCTCCCTTCCTTTCATATTGACTGACATTGAACCTCCGTTCTTTGTGTCTGTCGTCAGACCCATCCATCAAGCATGTAATACCTATGATGCGGAGAGGTTATGACTCAGAGGTGCACAACCTACGGCTCGGGGACACATTCTGTATAAAGTAGTTTCCTTGTCATAGGGCAGAAGACATGGGACGCTACTCTGGAGCAGGGGTGGACAAGCACGAATTGAGCAATGAGTACCATACCTGAGTGCCAATCGCATGAAGAGACGGGTTCCTGAACCCCTGTTTGGCACTCCAGACAGGCGTATTTTGGGTTTAGTAGAGGCTGCCCTATACATTCAACTTTTAATATTCTTATTTTAGTGGAATTGTGAATGCAACAGCTACTACAACACCCATCATCTTCAATGTGAGAGTTTACCCATGTGCAGTGTCTCCTCTTCTCTAGAGTACTGGTTGGTAGTGAAGAGCACCCCCATTTTCCAGATATGTGGGAGTCGACGTGTTGTAACCCGCATCTCTTATACAGTCTTGGCTTACATCTTTTCAGAGATTTGTGGCATATCAAAAGTATAATACCCGTTTGTTTAAGTTTTACTGCGGCTTTTGGAAGTCATACAATACAGAGATGTGGCCTCTGACCTGAAAAGGTTGTGCACCCTTTATAAGTAATGGAGGAAAAAAAGTTTGTGATTTTTTTATTTATTTTATTTAAATCTTTTTTCTACCTTGGGAGCAAACATATATCTTTTGTGGGGGAAAAATGATGGGTGCAACATGAATGCAACTTAAATGACATCTGAGGAGTAAAGCGTTCCATTTCTCATGGATGGTAAAAATCACATGGATGTGAGGAACGGACCCTTTTTGGTCACTAAAGAGGTGTTTTATTTTTCCCCGAACGAATAAAAAAGCAAAAAGTGTTTTTGTTTTTAAATTCAAATGGATCAGTGAAACATGAAAGCAAATCGTAAGCCTTCCAATTTTCGTCAGTGTTTCTCAGATCGCCATCGAATTATATGGCCCTGTCTGATCAGCAAACATGGATCAGAATAAGACCTGCTCTGAGTATCATGAACGCTCAAAACTATGCTGTTCAAGAAAAAATCTAACCGCACACAGACCTTTCACGTGGATGTATGAACGTAGCTTAAGCCCATGTTCCCACATGTTGTGTTTTGCTGCAGATTTTTCTGCAAATTTTCAGCTGAGTTTTGCAGCACCAGCAAAGTCTGAGAAATTCTTGGTTTTTTTTTGCTGCGTATTTTGTGCCTTGGTTGGGTTTTTGGAAAATAGAGCATGTCACTTTCAGCTTTTATTCGGTGTTTTTTCACCCATAGGAAGTAGTGGGTAGTTTTTTTTTCAGCGTTTTTGATGGCAAAATAGAATGGGGTTCCTTTTTTTGACAGAACTTTAAGTACATGCATAAATAGAGGCAGAAGGACAGTGAAAAAAATTCTGAAAGAATGCATAAAAAAACACAGCAAAACCTGCAGACTTGACTCCGTTTTGCTGCATATTTCTGACTGAAAAAAACCACATGTGGCAACATAGCCAAAGGGTGCTTTCACATTGCGTAATGTGTCCCCGTCGGGGCATACGCCCTAAATTCCCCTCAAAACAGGGTCTGGACACAAACTCTGACGGGAGCCTTAGGCTGCAATGGTGATAGCGGAGCTCATGTTCGCTTTGCCATGCACTTTTTTTTGGGAGTGTACGCCCACAGGAGGCAGACACTCAGACGTAGCTGCCTACACAGAACGCAATGTGAACGCACCCTAAGGCTGCTTCCATCCAGCCCTGTTACGGAGGCATTTTTACATCATCAGAACGGTGTATAGTCCGTGTTTCAGCTATAGCCTAAAGCCAAAACCGGCCCATATTCTGCCCTGCAATTGTAGCCTCTGGATGTAAGTGACAGCCGAGATCTTGTAAATGTTTAAGAATCAAAGTATATTAGTATCTTGCATAACTGATGCCACCTGGTAAAATACAAAGTGGGATTTCTCTACCAGTCCTCATGCTTTCTCTACTCCTGTACCGATCAGCAGTATTATATATCCTTCATGTCTCATCTTCTAGGAATAGTTTCCCATCCTGTGGCTGCTTCTTTTGCTTTGAGTTCTGTCTAAAGGAGACACAGCACGGGTCTTAAGATGGTATAATGCGTCATTCAATAACAGCTGAACAGGTCATGTCATGTGACCCAGATAAGCACCACCAAGGGGGCATACTCCATGTTCTGGGAAAGCACCCTGGTCTGCTGCTTTCCTCTATGGAGTCTTGGCATGCAGAAGGCTCAGTTCATTGAACTGTTATAATCCCAACATAATAAACCAACTAAAGGTTTTTTTTTTTACACTGAAAATGGCTTGCACATTAGGCTATGCAAATAGTCTATTCACCGAGGAAGAAGACAGGAACTCTAGTGCCACCTATTGGAAGTGGCAATCCTATAAGTTAATATCGAATCTTTAAAGGGCCTTTCCTCATGACTTGGGTTAAGAAGCCAAAACAGACACTCCATTTGCAGAAACGTGTTCTGGGTTGTTAGTTCCTTGTCAGTGCAAATCAAGGGAATTGATTCGACTGTGTAAAGGTCCATCTTGCAATAGCGTCAGGGAGGCATGTAATTGGCTCCAATTTTTTTCATCAGCAAGCCAACAACCCCACACATAAAGCCAAGGTCATTAAGAACTACAGAGTCCTGAAAGTGTTGATATGTCCCCCACAGAGCCCTGACCTAGATATCCAGTCTATGTGGGATCACATGAAGAGATGGGAGGATTTGCACAAGATCTGTGGTTACTTCTCCAAGATGTTTGGAACAACCTCCCTGCCGAGTTCCTTTAAAAACCGTGTGCAAGTATACCTTAAGAGTGAAAGGATGGCCGCACCAAATATTGATGTGATTTAGACTTCTCTTTTGGTCATTCTCTTTGCATTTTGTTAATTGATAAAACAGAACTATTTGAAAGCATTCTTATTACACAGCACTCATTCCACACTGGATATTACCATCATTTACATATAGCTACTCTATACACATAATTTTAAGAATTTGATGAAATATAGCAATAATGGTCAATATTTCAATGTGTGTGCATAGAGGAGCTATACATAAGAGACGGCAATCTAGATATTTTAATGAATGTGTCAAGTGTAGTATAGTCTGAAATTGGTCGTATTGCAAATTTAAAAGGGCAAAACAATAAGGTCCCACAAATACAGACACCCCAATTTGTCCAGCCAACGCTAAAGGCCTGGATGCATTCTGCATAAAAATGGGAAAATGTGCAATAAAAAGATGAAGAATATGTAGAACATGCATGAGGTATTGATGATATTTTGGCCAAACTACGCAAGCTTGCATCCCACGTCAAGGGTCCTCATTGTTTTGCAAGTCCCTACAATAAGATCAAAAGAAACTCCTCAAGAAGGACTTAAAATTCAAAAAAACATCACCAGAAAAAGGCAGTCTTATCAACACCAGATCACAATACTAATGCACTACAGGAGGCAGCAGACACCCATGATAAAAGCAGGGACAGCACAGGTGCAAAATACTGATGAAACAGCCTACCATTCATGGAGGGGTGGTAGTGTAATATTATGAATGCACACAGATAAGGCACCAGTCACACAATGTCTGGCTTACAGCCTATTGGTGACGCTCATACTATTAGATCAGGCTGGTTGCCTTATCACCACCAGGTCACAATCCTAGTTCTCTGGATCAGTTGGATCCCCAGCAATTGTAATTTGCCCCATATCTCGTGGATAGAGGATAACTTTTACATTTGAGAACACCCCTTTAAATTATTACAAAAAACAGGGAGAGGGGAGAAGTCAGCTCCCTGGTTCTGTGGTTTGCGATGCAGTCTGGATATCCACAGGGAGAGCCTGGAACTTGGCTGAAGATAAATATAATAGAAGAATCCAGCGGATAAAAAAGTAAAAAAAAAAAAAACTATATTGTATCAAGTTAAAAATAACAGCAGTGCACACCAGCAAGTAGCGAAACGTACACGTTTCAACCTAAAGAGGTCTTAATCATGGCTGAAAAATGTCATCCATTTGGCACGCAGACAATATATTGATGGAAAATTCATTTTGTCTAAATGAGGTCTAATTGTGATTGTGAACTAATAAAACTAGTAGAAGCTTTTTTTTTACATCTGTAATTCAGCGACCAAACAAATGTTGTCTTCTGAAATAAAGAAGAATATTAATGTGAATGTGTCTGTTCATATACAGTGTGTCTAATAATATACAGTACAGACCAAAAGTTTGGACACACCTTCTCATTTAAAGATTTTTCTGTATTTTCATGACTATGAAAATTGTACATTCACACTGAAGGCATCAAAACTATGAATTAACACATGTGGAATTATATACTTAACAAAAAAGTGTGAAACAACTGAAATATGTCTTATATTCTAGGTTCTTCAAAGTAGCCACCTTTTGCTTTGATGACTGCTTTGCACACTCTTGGCATTCTCTTGATGAGCTTCAAGAGGTAGTCACCGGAAATGGTCTTCCAACAATCTTGAAGGAGTTCCTAGAGATGCTTAGCACTTGTTGGCCCTTTTGCCTTCACTCTGCAGTCCAGCTCACCCCAAACCATCTCGATTGGGTTCAGGTCTGGTGACTGTGGAGGCCAGGTCATCTGGCGTAGCACCCCACCACTCTCCTTCTTGGTCAAATAGCCCTTACACAGCCTGGAGGTGTGTTTGGGGTCATTGTCCTGTTGAAAAATAAATGATGGTCCAACTAGACACAAACCGGATGGAATAGCATGCCGCTGCAAGATGCTGTGGTAGCCATGCTGGTTCAGTATGCCTTCAATTTTGAATAAATCCCCAACAGTGTCACCAGCAAAGCACCCCCACACCATCACACCTCCTCCTCCATTCTTCACAGTGGGAACCAGGCATGTAGAGTCCATCCGTTCACCTTTTCTGCATCGCACAAAGACACGGTGGTTGGAACCAAAGATCTCAAATTTGGACTCATCAGACCAAAGCACAAATTTCCACTGGTCTAATGTCCATTCCTTGTGTTCTTTAGCCCAAACAAGTCTCTTCTGCTTGTTGCCTGTCCTTAGCAGTGGTTTCCTAGCAGCTATTTTACCATGAAGGCCTGCTGCACAAAGTCTCCTCTTAACAGTTGTTGAAGAGCTGTGTCTGCTGCTAGAACTCTGTGTGGCATTGACCTGGTCTCTAATCTGAGCTGCTGTTAACCTGCGATTTCTGAGGCTGGTGACTCGGATAAACTTATCCTCAGAAGCAAAGGTGACTCTTAGTCTTCCTTTCCTGGGGCGGTCCTCATGTGAGCCAGTTTCTTTGTAGTGCTTGATGGTTTTTGCAACTGAACTTGGGGACACTTTCAAAGTTTTCCCAATTTTTCGGAATGACTGACCTTCATTTCTTAAAGTAATGATGGCCACTTGTTTTTCTTTACTTAGCTGCTTTTTTCTTGCCATAATACAAATTCTAACAGTCTATTCAGTAGGACTATCAGCTGTGTATCCACCAGACTTCTGCACAACACAACTGATGGTCCCAACCCCACTTATAAGTTAAGAAATCCCACTTATTAAACCTGACAGGGCACACCTGTGAAGTGAAAACCATTTCCGGTGACTACCTCTTGAAGCTCATCAAGAGAATGCCAAGAGTGTGCAAAGCAGTCATCAAAGCAAAAGGTGGCTACTTTGAAGAACCTAGAATATAAGACATATTTTCAGTTGTTTCACACTTTTTTGTTAAGTATATAATTCCACATGTGTTAATTCATAGTTTTGATGCCTTCAGTGTGAATGTACAATTTTTAAAGTCATGAAAATACAGAAAAATCTTTAAATGAGAAGGTGTGTCCAAACTTTTGGTCTGTACTGTATATGTATATATATATATATATATATATATATATATATATATATATATATATATTATATTTAGAGAGAGAGAGAGATATACAGTGCATTGTGAAAGTATTTGGCCCCCTTTAACTTTTCTACCTTTTGCCACATTTCTGGCTTCAAACATAAAGATATAAAATTCTAATTTGTTTGGGTAGAGTCAACAACAAGTAGGACACAATCGTGAAGTGGAACGAAATTTATTGGATATTTTAAACTTTTTTTAAAAAAAATTAAAAACTGAAAAGTGGGGCGTGCATTATTATTCGGCCCCTTTACTTTCAGTGCAGCAAACTCACTCCAGAAGTTCCATGAGGATCTCTGAATGATCCAATATTGTCCTAAATGACTGGTGATGATAACTAGAATACACCTGTGTGTAATCAAATCTCCATATAAATGCACCTGATCTGTGATAGTCTCAGGGTTCTGTTTCAAGTGCAGAGAGCATCATGAAGACCAAGGAACACACCAGGCAGGTCCGAGATACTGTTGTGGCGAAGTTTGCAGGTCCGAGATACTGTTGTGGCGAAGTTTAAAGCCGGATTTGGATACAAAAAAATTTCCCAAGTTTTAAATATCTCAAGGAGCACTGTGCAAGTGATCATATTGAAATGGAAGGAGTATCAGACCACTGCAAATCTACCAAGACCCGGCCGTCCCTCTAAACTTTCATCGCGAACAAGAAGACTGATCAGAGATGCAGCCAAAAGGCCCATGATCACTCTGGATGAACTGCAGAGATCTACAGCTGAGGAGGGAGAGTCTGTCCATTGGACAACAATCAGTCGTACACTGCACAAATCTGGCCTTTTATGGAAATACGGCAAGAAGAAAGCCATTTCTCAAAGATATCCATAAAAAGTCTCATTTGAAGTTTGCCACAAGCCACCTGGGAGACACACCAAACATGTGGAATAAGGTGCTCTGGTCAGATGAAACCAAAATCAAACTTTTTGGCCACAATGCAAAACGATATGTTTGGCGTAAAAGCAACACAGCTCATCACCCTCAAAACACCATCCCCACTGTCAAACATGGTGGTGGCAGCATCATGGTTTGGGCCTGCTTTTCTTCAGCAGGGACAGGGAAGATGGTTAAAATTGATGGGAAGATGGATGGAGCCAAATACAGGACCATTCTGGAAGAAAACCTGTTGGAGTCTGCAAAAGACCTGAGACTGGGACGGAGATTTATCTTCCAACAAGACAATGATCCCAAACATAAAGCAAAATCTACAATGGAATGGTTCAAAAATAAACGTATCCAGGTGTTAGAATGGCCAAGTCAAAGTCCAGACCTGAATTCAATCGAGAATCTGTGGAAAGAGCTGAAAACTGCTGTTCACAAACGCCCTCCATCCAACCTCAATGAGCTCGAGCTGTTTTGCAAGGAAGAATGGGCAAGAATTTCAGCCTCTCGATGTGCAAAACTGAGAGACATACCCCAAACGACTTGCAGCTGTAATCACAGAAAAAGGTGGCGCTACAAAGTATTGACTGAAGGGGGCCGAATAATATTGCACGCCCCACTTTTCTGTTTTCAATTTGTTAAAAAAGATTAAAATATCCAATAAATTTCGTTCCACTTCACGATTGTGTCCCACTTGTTGATTCTTCCCCAAAAAATTAGAAATTTATATCTTTATGTTTGAAGCCAGAAATGCAGCAAAAGCTAGAGAAGTTAAAGGGGGCCAAATACTTTCACAATGCATTGTAGATATAGATATATATATATATATATATGTAGATATACATGTAGATATATATATATATACAGTACAGACCAAAAGTTTGGACACACCTTCTCATTTAAAGATTTTTCTGTATTTTCATGACTTTGAAAATTGTACATTCACACTCAAGGCATAAAAACTATGAATTAACACATGTGGAATTATATACTTAACAAAAAAGTGTGAAGCAACTGAAAATATGTCTTGTATTCTAGGTTCTTCAAAGTAGCCACCTTTTGCTTTGATGACTGCTTTGCACACTCTTGGCATTCTCTTGATGAGCTTCAAGAGGTAGTCACCGGAAATGGTTTTCACCTCACAGGTGTGCCCTGTCAGGTTTAATAAGTGGGATTTCTTGCCTTATAAATGGGGTTGGGACCATCAGTTGTGTTGTGCAGAAGTCTGGTGGATACACAGCTGATAGTCCTACTGAATAGACTGTTAGAATTTGTATTATGGCAAGAAAAAAGCAGCTAAGTAAAGAAAAACGAGTGGCCATCATTACTTTAAGAAATGAAGGTCAGTCAGTGCGAAAAATTGGGCAGACTTTGAATGTGTCCCCAAGTGCAGTTGCAAAAACCATCAAGCACTACAAAGAAACTGGCTCACATGAGGACCGCCCCAGGAAAGGAAGACCAAGAGTCACCTCTGCTTCTGAGGATAAGTTTATCCGAGTCACCAGCCTCAGAAATCGCAGGTTAACAGCAGCTCAGATTAGAGACCAGGTCAATGCCACACAGAGTTCTAGCAGCAGACACATCTCTACAACAACTGTTAAGAGGAGACTTTGTGCAGCAGGCCTTCATGGTAAAATAGCTGCTAGGAAACCACTGCTAAGGGCAGGCAACAAGCAGAAGAGACTTATTTTGGGCTAAAGAACACAAGGAATGGACATTAGACCAGTGGAAATCTGTGCTTTAGTCTGAGGAGTCCAAATTTGAGATCTTTGGTTCCAACCACCGTGTCTTTGTGCGACGCAGAAAAGGTGAACGGATGGACTCTACATGCCTGGTTCCCACCGTGAAGCATGGAGGAGGAGGTGTGATGGTGTGGGGGTGCTTTGCTCGTGACACTGTTGGGGATTTATTCAAAATTGAATGCATACTGAACCAGCATGACTATCACAGCATCTTGCAGCGGCATGCTATTCCATCCGGTTTGCGTTTAGTTGGACCATCATTTATTTTTCAACAGGACAATGACCCAAACACACCTCCAGGCTGTGTAAGGACTATTTGACCAAGAAGGAGAGTGATGGGGTGCTAGGCCAGATGACCTGGCCTCCACAGTCACCAGACCTGAACCCAATCGAGATGGTTTTGGGTGAACTGGACCGCAGAGTGAAGGCAAAAGGGCAAACAAGTGCTTAGCATCTCTGGGAACTCCTTCAAGATTGTTGGAAGACCATTTCCAGTGACTACCACTTGAAGCTCATCAAGAGAATGCCAAGAGTGTGCAAAGCAGTCATCAAAGCAAAAGGTGGCTACTTTGAAGAACCTAGAATATAAGACATATTTTCAGTTGTTTCACACTTTTTTGTTAAGTATATAATTCCAAATGTGTTAATTCATAGTTTTGATGCCTTCAGTGTGAATGTACAATTTTCATAGTCGTGAAATTACAGAAAAATCTTTAAATGAGAAGGTGTGTCCAAACTTTTGGTGTGTACTGTGTATGTGTGTGTGTGTATGTATGTATAGAGATATGTATATTATACTATATATATATATATATATATATTATACTATATATATATATATATATATATATATATATATATATATATTTATTTATTATTTTCTATCTATATATAGATAATGTATGGATATAAATGTGTATATATGTGTATATGTGTGTATGTATGTGTATATATATATATATATATATATATATATATATATATATATATATATATATATATATATATATATATATATAATCTCTATCTAGATGTGTAATGTATAAATATATGTGTGTATGTATATTTGTATATACAGGGTTGTCCAAAAGTAGGTGGACAGAAAGTGTGACAAGGTTATGAAGGGGGAGATTTATCAAACATGGTGTAAAGTGAAACTGGCTCAGTTGCCCTTAGCAACCAATCAGATTCCACTTTTCATTCCCCACAGACTCTTTGGAAAATGAAAGGTGGAATCTGATTGGTTGCTAAGGGCAACTGAGCCAGTTTCACAGATCTAGTTTTCACAGATAGATCTCCCCCAAATCTGTTTTCTTTTCAGATAATTCAGATAACACATAATGGCAAATAATTGAAATACAGATCAAAGAAAATGGATTTTAACAGAGTATTGGAAATCTCAAAATGCTGAAACCGTTAGAGCAAATTGGGTTGAAACATTTGGTACTCAAGCCCCAAAGAGACAAACCATTTACCGCATTCGTGACAAATTCAATGCCACTGGCTCAATCCTTAATGCTCCAAGAACTGGTCGACCCAAAACAGTCTGTACAGAAGATAATAAACAACTTGTTGCTGAAACATTTGCTCAGAGTCCAAAAAAGTCCACCAGAAGAGCCTCTTTGGAATTGGGAATTTCACGAGCTTCTATCATGCGAATCCTGAAATCTATTGGGTGGAAAGCTTATCGTCCACATCTAATTCATGGTTTATTGGAGGATGATCCAGACAGGCGGCTGCCATTTAGTGAGATTATGCTTAACGAAATTGAAGAAAATCCAGTAATTTTAGATAACATTATGTGGAGTGATGAAGCTTCTTTCACATTCTCCCGCCATATTAACAGACATAATTGTATTTACTGGTATAATGAGAACATGCATTTAACATTAGAGCAACAGCTAAATGAGCCTGGTGTCAATGTTTTGGGGTGGTATTTTAGGTTTTGGTGTTTTAGGACCAATATTTTTTGATGGAACAGTCACAGGAGATAAGTATCGCGAAATTCTAATGAATCAAGTTGTTCCTCAGTTATAGCAACAGCCTAATTCAAATGACCTTTATTTCCAACAAGATGGGGCCCCTCCACATTATTCGAGTAGTCCGCGAGTATCTTGATGAAACATTTCCTAATAAATGGATTGGCCGAAGAGGCCCACTTGATTGGCCGGCACGTTCACCAGACTTGACCCCAATGGATTTTTTCTTTTGGGGAGTACTCAAGGACAAAGTTTGTAGTCAACAACCAAAAAGTGTCAGTGATTTGAAAAATTACATAAGAGATGCATTTCAAGAAATTAATACCCAAAGAGACTTGTGCAAAAAAGTTTGTCAAAGCGTAAGAGGCAGACTTCAAAGCTGTGCAAATTGTAATGGAAAACAGTTTGAGCACCTGCGTTGATAAAATGTAAGGGCTTTTGTATTATTGTTCAGAATAAAATTTAATTGTCAATGTTATGCTTGTGTTAGTAAATATAATTTTATATATAAATCAAAATAAATGTTATTATTTTCTGGCCACCTACTTTTGGACCACCCTGTGTATATATATATGTGTATATATATATATATATATGTTTGTATGTGTATATATAATATATACACAAATACACATATATGAATGTGTGTGTGTGTATATGTATGTATATATATATGTGTATGTTTGTATATATATATATGTGTATGTATGTGTGTGTATATATATATATATAATACAGTACAGACCAAAAGTTTGGACACACCTTCTCATTTAAAGATTTTTCTGTATTTTCATGACTATGAAAATTGTACATTCACACTGAAGGCATCAAAACTATGAATTAACACATGTGGAATTATATACTTAACAAAAAAGTGTGATACAACTGAAAATATGTCTTATATTCTAGGTGCTTCAAAGTAGCCACCTTTTGCTTTGATGACTGCTTTGCACACTCTTGGCATTCTCTTGATGAGCTTCAAGTGGTAGTCACCTGAAATGGTCTCCCAACAATCTTGAAGGAGTTCCCAGAGATGCTTAGCACTTGTTGGCCCTTTTGCCTTCACTCTGCGGTCCAGCTCACCCCAAACCATCTCGATTGGGTTCAGGTCTGGTGACTGTGGAGACCAGGTCATCTGGCGTAGCACCCCATCACTCTCCTTCTTGGTCAAATAGCCCTTACACAGCCTGGAGGTGTGTTTGGGGGCATTGTCCTGTTGAAAAATAAATGATGGTCCAACTAAACACAAACCGGATGGAATAGCACGCCGCTGCAAGATGCTGTGGTAGCCATGCTGGTTCAGTATGCCTTCAATTTTGAATAAATCCCCAACATTGTCACCAGAAAAGCACCCCCACACCATCACACCTCCTCCTCCATTCTTCACGGTGGGAACCAGGCATGTAGAGTCCATCCGTTCACCTTTTCTGCCTCGCACAAAGACACGGTGGTTGGAACCAAAGATCTCAAATTTGGATTCATCAGACCAAAGCACAGATTTCCACTGGTCTAATGTCCATTCCTTGTGTTCTTTAGCCCAAACAAGTTTCTTCTGCTTGTTGCCTGTCCTTAGCAGTGGTTTCCTAGCAGCTATTTTACCATGAAGGCCTGCTGCACAAAGCCTCCTCTTAACAGTTGTTGTAGAGATGTGACTGCTGCTAGAACTCTGTGTGGCATTGACCTGGTCTCTAATCTGAGCTGCTGTTAACCTGCGATTTCTGAGGCTGGTGACTCGGATAAACTTATCCTCAGAAGCAGAGGTGACTCTTGGTCTTCCTTTCCTGGGGCGGTCCTCATGTGAGCCAGTTTCTTTGTAGAACTTGATGGTTTTTGCAACTGCACTTGGGGACACTTTCAAAGTTTGCCCAATTTTTCGGACTGACTGACCTTTATTTCTTAAAGTAATGATGGCCACTCATTTTTCTTTACTTAGCTGCTTTTTTCTTGCCATAATACAAATTCTAACAGTCTATTCAGTAGGACTATCAGCTGTGTATCCACCGGACTTCTGCACAACACAACTGATGGTCCCAACCCCATTTATAAGGCAAGAAATTCCACTTATTAAACCTGACAGGGCACACCTGTGAAGTGAAAACCATTTCCGGTGACTACCTCTTGAAGCTCATCAAGAGAATGCCAAGAGTGTGCAAAGCAGTCATCAAAGCAAAAGGTGGCTACTTTGAAGAACCTAGAATATAAGACATATTTTCAGTTGTTTCACACTTTTTTGTTAAGTATATAATTCCAAATGTGTTAATTCATAGTTTTGATGCCTTCAGTGTGAATGTACAATTTTCATAGTCATGAAAATACAGAAAAATCTTTAAATGAGAAGGTGTGTCCAAACTTTTGGTCTGTACTGATATATATATATATATATATATATATATATATATATATATATATATATATATATATATATATATATATATATATATATATATACATACATACATACATTTTATATATATATTTTTTAGAGGACAGGATAAGTGTGGCTTCCGTTCAGCTACTGTTCAGCTGCACTTTTTAAGTGCAACCACATTCCTCCTCTTTTTGATAGCAAGAATGGAAAAGATAAGCTAATCTTTGGCGTTGGGACATGACTGCTTGTGTTTTATGGCTGTCCTAATATTTGCTTTTGTACTCTCTCATGTGTTTCGGGTTTTAGATTTATTGTTTTTAAGGTCAGATGGGGATATCCGTGTGAGGGCCAAGTGTTTGTGATGTGTACCGAAGATTTGGTGATTACGAGGTTCTGCTTGCACCATGTTTGGATTCTGATAATTCCTTTTGTTTTTAGCAGATTCACATTCAGATTGATATTTTTTTGGATCTGTTCATAACCTTTTGATTACCTTTTATCAATTTAGATGGATCCAAAAAACGGTAATGTGAAAATAGTAATAAAATGAATCCAAACTAATGATGGTGTCCAGTCGGATCCATCTGCTCATTGACCTCTGTTGTGGGAATAGTACAAATTCCTAGTCTTTATTTTATTCAGCTACCTTTTAAAGACCTCCAAATTGTTTCAGCGGAGGCATCTTATTTTCGACCTGATGAAGCTTTCTGAATAGAGTCTTAGAACCTCAGGAAATTATTTTTACCACTCATCTTCGAGCACAAAAATAGGCTTTGCTTATCTGTCTGGTCAGCACCATCCTCGGCCTTATCGGTCAGTGGAAGGAGCACTACATTTCCACGCTGCGTGCAGTGACTTTGACCTTCCCTTGTACCATTGACCCATCTCAATGCCTCCTAATCTCAAGTGCTTACAGCTCTGTCTTGATATGGGGAAAGGTGAAGTCATTCGGAAATATATAAATAGTTGAGACTAACCAGATGAGATGTTGGCTGCAAAGTGAGCTAGCTAGCTTAACAGCAGGGCAGCTTAATGGTAAATCAGATTAACTAGGGCATGCTCTGTATGTTCTCGGCTCACCCTATCCCGTCTTACACGTCTCATTCATTCACAGCCACTTTTGTCATGTTGGTGAATTATTTACTATTCCATCCCGTAGTGAAAAGCTCATTGTTTCCGCCGTTTATAGATTCATTATAGCAGCCTGTCAGGCTTTCATGTTAGCTACTGGGCCACAGTACACAAGGGCCTTGAAGAAGAACTCTGTACAGCCGCCTTTGGCCACAGGGTTCACATTTTTGGCATATTAACATTGTCTCTATGCGATATGACATGGCAGCTGTTTATACTTTCTACTTCATCTGGAACTTTAAAGGGGTATTCCCGTCTCTAAGATCCTATCCCAATATGTAGTAGGTGTAATAATAGTAATATTAGCAAATATCTCCAATTAGAAATGTAGTATCTTTTTTCTGATTTGCTATCCATTTCCTCACGTGCAGGCATTGCAGGACCTTAGGTATCCATGGTTACGACCACTAGCAATTAGCTAACTGTGATTATATCAGTGGACGTAACCATGGATACCTAAGGTCCTGCAATGCCTGCACGTGAGGAAATACATAGCAAATCAGAAAAAATATACTACATTTCTAATTGGAGATATTTGCTAATATTACTATTATTACACCTACTACATATTGGGTTAGAATTTTGTAGATGGGAATACCCCTTTAAGGAAATAATAAAAAAAAGCCGTCATCTTGTCTGTAACTTATGGAGAATTTAGCTCGATATGATTTTTAGGTACGTTCTATGTGCACGGAGGATAAGACGTTCTTGCTTAGGGCGTCGTCCTTTTCCACTCAGTAGTTTGTGCCTGCCTTGTTCGCTGTGCTAACTAGATGTTCACAAAAGAGCTTGTTGAAAGATACCAGATGGTTGTCAGGGATTAGAGAAGTGAGTGTAAAAATATACAGCAACCCGGTGTGAGGTCTGCCCATCAGGCAGGGCTACTATCAGGGCTGAGCTGGCTATCATGTTGTGAGAGATTCTGGAATGGGTAAGGAATTTTAGGCTTACTTTTAGGCTGTAATTGCAGCCTTTTATTTCATATTTACTGTCTTGCCATAAAGTGCATCTGTCATGAAAATTCACTTCTAAAATTAATGTTAGTTGCCATATTGACCTTTTATCAGGAGGCTCTATGCCCGCTCTTTGGTCCTGCAAACTGTAGCTCAAGGGAGCTTCATTCTTTCTTCCCCTTCTCATTGTGTTGTAAAAGGAGGCAGTGGTATCGTCTGACCCAATAAGATTGCTGCTGCATGACCAGAAATGTTTGACATTTCTCTGTGCTTTATAGTTGCTGCTAAAAGTTGCGTTAAAGTGGTACTATTTTAAGTTAGGCACTGACATGTTGCAAGTAGTGTTGAGCATTCTGATACTGTAATATCGGGTATCGGCCGATATTCGCGGTATCGGAATTCCGATACTTAATTCCGATACTTTTACAATATCGAATACCGGAATCGGAAGTTCCCATAATGCCTGCGCTCTGCAGTGTCTGTGAAGGATGACAAGTTGGATGGCAGCGCGATCCAGCCTGTCATCAGAATGCCATCCCAGCGGGGGAGAATTCTCCTGATTGTTTAAAAGCCGGCGGGCGGTAAAAAGCCGCCGGCTTTTAAACAATCACACAGCCCCATACTGCTTCCCCGCAGCCTCCCACCCCGATCCTCCGCTCCCCTCGCCACCTCCAATCCCAATCGTAAATTAGGACCGGGCGGGGAGCGCAGCACCAAGGAGCGAAGGACCCGGGCGGGGAAGCCGGCAGTGAAAAGACTTCACCGCCGGCTTTCCCGTTCTGTGCTGCGCTTTCCCGCCGGTTATTTCAAATGAACAGCTGAGGTATCAGGTGATGCCGATCAGCTGTTCATTTGAAGTCGCCGCGGTGCCCTCAGAGGGTTCATGTGAGTTCATGCTTGACTGCATGAACTCACATCAACTTTCCCACGGCCGCACAGGTCAGCCTCACCTCCCAGACCATCAGACCCGTCATGATTAGTGTGTGTGCGGGGTGTGTGTGTGCGGGGTGTGTGTGTGCGGGGTGTGTGTGCGGGTGTGCGCGGTGTCTGTGCGTGCAGGCAGACATAGGCTGATGTGACACTACTACTCCCATCGGCCTATGTCTGTCCCCCGTCCACTCGTGCCAGCAGGATCAGCTCGATGGGAGCAGTAGTTCCCATCAGCCTGATCCTGCTATATAAATTGCCCTACTGTGTCCCCAATAAATGTTAGATACATGTCATTGGTGGCCAGTGGTTACCTAAAAGAAATTAGTTCATACATTACCTGTCCCCGCCGATCGCCACCTAAAATAAAGTAAAAAATAAAAAACTACACCTATACTCACCTAGACACCTAATTCCCCGAAGCCATCGATCTCCTGTAATAAAATCTAAAATAATAAACCACAACCTTATCCTTACCCCTCCGGAGTAGTCCACGAGTGTCCCACGAAGATCTCCAGTTCAGAGCAGCCACATAGAATGTGACCGCTCTGAACCGCTGCCGCCGCTAGAATGACGGGGCCGTAAGGGTTCACCGGAGTTCAGGCAGCGCTGCTCCGGTTAGCTGCTTTACGGCCCTGCTGTATCGTGAGAAATTCCCACGGTACAGCAGTGCGGTAAAGGAGGTCTCCGGAGCTGCGCTGCCTGAATGCACTCCGGTGACCTCAGTCAGTGGCTCCCGCTGCCGGGAGCGGACGTGTTCCCGGCAGCGTGAGCTTACAGCAGCCATGCACAGCTGTCACCTTCTCCAGATGTGACAGCTGTGCATGGGAGATCAGCGCAGGAACGTGGACAGGTAACTATTATTTTTAGTAAACTAAGAATTAAATAAAATGGTGTGTTTTATTTCAAATAAATTATTTTTTTCTGGGTGTAGTGTGTGTTTTTTCTTTTTAACACTTTGTAGGTTAGTAATGGGGGTGTCTTATAGACGCCCATCATTACTAACCTGGGCTTCATGGCAGCTGGCGCTGACATGAACCCCACCACTATTACCCCCTGCCACCGCACCAGGGCAGCGTGGAAGAGCGAGGCTAAGTGCCAGAATTGGCGCATCCTATGGATGCGCCATTTCTGGGGCGGCTGATGGCTGGTGTTTCTAGCCTGGGAGGGGGCCAATATTCATGGTACCCTTCCTGGGCTATTAATATCAGCCCCCAGCTGTCTGCCTAGCCTTTGCTAGCTATTAAAATAGGGGGGACCCCACGTCATTTTTTTTGGGGGGGGTCCCCCATTTTAATAGCTAGTAAAGGCTAGGTATTCAGCTGGGGGCTGATATTAGTAGCCTGGGAAGCTCCGTGGGTATTACTCCCTTCCCAGGCTTCAAACATCTGCCCCAGCCGTCTGCTTAACCTCCGCTAGAGACTAAAATTATGGGGGATCCCACGCCATTTTTTTTTTAAATAAATCCTTTATTTTAACACTAAATGACATTTGAGGAGTTAATAAAGATGCAGTCCCTAAATTATTATTTATTTTTTAATTAATTTTTCCCAAAACTTTTGACGTGGGCTTCACCATATTTTTGTATGCCAGCCAGGTACAGCATCCAGCTTCTATGAACGCGCCATTTTCCGGGGCGGCTGCGGACTGCAATTTTCAGCGGGGAGGGGGGGGCAGAAAGCTTGGGCCTCCCTGCGCTGCAGATTCCATCCCCCAGCTGCCTAGTTGTACCTGGCTGGACACAAAAATAGGGAGAAGCTCCACGTTTTTTTTTTTTTAATTATTTCATGAAATTCATGGAATAATTAAGAAAAAAAGGGCTTCCCTATATTGTTGTGTCCAACCAGGTACAAATAGGCAGCTGGTGGTTGGGGGCAGCCCGTTCCTGTCTGCTGTACCTGGCTGGACACAAATATAGGGCAAAGCCCCACGTCAATTTTTTTTTAAATATTTCAGGAAATTCATGAAATAATTAAAAAAAATTATGTGGGGCTTCGCCCTTTATTTGTGTCCAGTCAGGTACAGCAGGCAGGAACGGGCTGCCCCCAACCACCAGCTGCCTATTTGTACGTAGCCGGACACAACAATATAGGGAAGCCCTTTTTTTCTTAATTATTCCATGAATTTAAAAAAAAAATACGTGGGCTTCGCCCTATTTTTGTGTCCAGCCAGGTACAACAAGGCAGCTGGGGGCTGGAATCTGCAGCGCAGGGAGGCCCAAGCTTTCTGGGCCCCCCCCCCCGCTGAAAATTGCAGTCCGCAGCCGCCCCGGAAAATGGCGCGTTCATAGAAGCGCCATCTTCTGGCGCTGTACCCAACTCATCCAGGGCCCTGGTGCGGTGGCTCACTGGGTAATAAAGGGGTTAAGGCCAGCTTGGCATGATCAGCTGGCCCTAAGCCCGAAATTCATGGGGTCACGCCAATATTAGACATGACCGCCATGAATTTCTAGTAAAGTATTTAAAAAAAACACAAACACCCAGAAAAAAGTCCTTTAATTGAAATAAAGACGCAATTCTTTATTGTTCTAAATTAAACCATACTTACAGTCACGCCCATTCCAGCTGAAGCCAACGATCTCCTTCAATAAAAGAAAAATAATAAAGCAACATCATCCTTACCTTTCCATGGTTCCCACGACAGCTTCAGCTCTGCTACATCGAGATGACAGGCTGGACCGCAGCAGAACGCTGCCATCCAGCCTGTCATCCCGCAGACACTGAGAAGCGCAGGCATACTTCCACTCCTCAGTGTCTGGCTGTGACGGCATCCAGATGAGCCGAGGTCATGTCCAATGAACTCAGCTCACCTCATGCACGTCACTGACAGCGTGGGAAAATTCTCCTGCACTCAGCGCTTCAGCGTGAGAATTTTCCCACGCTGTCAGTGACGTGCATGAGGTGAGCCGAGTTCATTGGACATGACCTCGGCTCATCTGGATGCCGTCACAGCCAGACACTGAGTAGCGCAAGCAAGCCTGCGCTTCTCAGTGTCTGCGGGATGACAGGCTGGATGGCAGCGTTCTGCTGCGGTCCAGCCTGTCATCTCGATGTAGCAGAGCTGAAGCTGTCGTGGGAGCCATGGAAAGGTAAGGATGATGTTGCTTTATTATTTTACTTTTATTGCAGGAGATCATTGGCTTCAGCTGGAATGGGCGTGGCGGTAAGTATGGTTTAATTTAGAACAATAAAGAATTGTGTGTTTATTTCAATTAAAGGACTTTTTTCTGGGTGTTTGTGTTTTTTTTAAATACTTTACTAGAAATTCATGGTGGTCATGTCTAATATTGGCGTGACCCCATGAATTTCGGGCTTAGGGCCAGCTGATAATGCCAAGCTGGCCTTAACCCCTTTATTACCCAGTGAGCCACCGCACCAGGGCCCTGGATGAGTTGGGTACAGCGCCAGAAGATGGCGCTTCTATGAACGCGCCATTTTCCGGGGCGGCTGCGGACTGCAATTTGCAGCGGGTGGGGCCCAGAAAGCATGGGCCTCCCTGCGCTGCGGATTCCAGCCCCCAGCTGCCTTGTTGTACCTGGCTGGACACAAAAATAGGGCGAAGCCCCACGTTTTTTTTTTTTAAATTCATGGAATAATTAAGAAAAAAAGGGCTTCCCTATATTGTTGTGTCCGGCTACGTACAAATAGGCAGCTGGTGGTTGGGGGCAGCCCGTTCCTGCCTGTTGTACCTGACTGGACACAAATATAGGGCGAAGCCCCACGTCAATTTTTTTTAATTATTTCATGAATTTCCTGAAATGATTTAAAAAAAATTGACGTGGGGCTTCGCACTATATTTGTGTCCAGCCAGGTACAGCAGGCAGGAACGGGCTGCCCCCAACCACCAGCTGCCTATTTGTACCTGGTTGGACACAACAATATAGGGAAGCCCTTTTTTTCTTAATTATTTCATGAATTTCATGAAATAATTAACAAAAAAAAAATACGTGAAGCTTCTCCCTATTTTTGTGTCCAGCCAGGTACAACTAGGCAGCTGGGGGATGGAATCTGCAGCGCAGGGAGGCCCAAGCTTTCTGGGCCCCCCCCGCTGCAAATTGCAGTCCGCAGCCACCCCGGAAAATGGCGCGTTCATAGAAGCTGGATGCTGTACCTGGCTGGCATACAAAAATATGGCGAAGCCCACGTCAAAAGTTTTGGGAAAAATTAATTAAAAAATAAATAATAATTTAGGGACTGCATCTTTATTAACTCCTCAAATGTCATTTAGTGTTAAAATAAAGGATTTATTTTAAAAAAAATTGATGTGGGGCTTCGTCCTATATTTGTGTCCAGCCAGGTACAGCAGGCAGGAACAGGCTGCCCCCAACCACCAGCTGCCTATTTGTACCTGGCCGGACACAACAATATAGGGAAGCCCTTTTTAAAAAAAATTATTTCATGAAATAATTAAAAAAAAATTGACGTGGGGCTTTGCACTATATTTGTGTCCAGCCAGGTACAGCAGGCAGGAATGGGCTGCCCCCAACCACCAGCTGCCTATTTGTACCTGGTTGGACACAACAATATAGGGAAGCCCTTTTTTTCTTAATTATTCCATGAATTTCATGAAATAATTAAAAAAAAAAATGCATGGGGCTTCGCCCTATTTTTGTGCCCAGCCAGGTACAACAAGGCAGCTGGGGGCTGGAATCCGCAGCGCAGGGAGACCCAAGCTTTCTGGGCCACCCCCGCTGCAAATTGCAGTCCGCAGCCGCCCCAGAAAATGGCGCGTTCATAGAAGCGCCATCTTCTGGCGCTGTACCCAACTCATCCAGGGCCCTGGTGCGGTGGCTCACTGGGTAATAAAGGGGTTAAGGCCAGCTTGGCATTATCAGCTGGCCCTAAGCCCGAAATTCATGGGGTCACGCCAATATTAGACATGACCACCATGAATTTCTAGTAAAGTATTTAAAAAAAACACAAACACCCAGAAAAAAGTCCTTTAATTGAAATAAACACACAATTCTTTATTGTTCTAAATTAAACCATACTTACCGCCACGCCCATTCCAGCTGAAGCCAATGATCTCCTGCAATAAAAGTAAAATAATAAAGCAACATCATCCTTACCTTTCCATGGCTCCCACGACAGCTTCAGCTCTGCTACATCGAGATGACAGGCTGGACCGCAGCAGAACGCTGCCATCCAGCCTGTCATCCCGCAGACACTGAGAAGCGCAGGCATACTTCCACTCCTCAGTGTCTGGCTGTGACGGCATAAAGATGAGCCGAGGTCATGTCCAATGAACTCAGCTCACCTCATGCACGTCACTGACAGCGTGGGAAAATTCTCCTGCACTCAGCACTTCAGCGTGAGAATTTTCCCACGCTGTCAGTGACGTGCATGAGGTGAGCTGAGTTCATTGGACATGACCTCACCTCATGTATGTCACTGACAGCGTGGGAGAATTCTCACGCTGAAGCGCTGAGTGCAGGAGAATTTTCCCACGCTGTCAGTGACGTGCATGAGGTGAGCTGAGTTCATTGGACATGAACTCGGCTCATCTGGATGACGTCACAGAGAGACACTGAGGAGCGCAAGCAAGCCTGCGCTTCTCAGTGTCTGCGGGATGACAGGCTGGATGGCAGCGTTCTGCTGCGGTCCAGCCTGTCATCTCGATGTAGCAGAGCTGGAGCTGTCCTGGGAACCATCGAAAGGTAAGGATGATGTTGCTTTATTATTTTTCTTTTATTGCAGGAGATCGTTGGCTTCAGCTGGAATGGGTGTGATGGTAAGTATGGTTTAATTTAGAACAATAAAGAATTGTGTGTTTATTTCAATTAAAGGACTTTATTCTGGGTGTTTGTGTTTTTCTTTAACTTTGACTATGGGGTTAGTAATGGGGGTGTCTTATAGACGCCTCTCCATTACTAACCTGGGCTTGATGTCAGCTGGCATTATAAGCTGACATCAACCCCAGCCCTATTACCCCACTGCCACTGCTACAGGGCAGTGGGAAGAGCGAGGCTAAGTGCCAGAATTGGCGCATCCTATGGATGCGCCATTTCTGGGGCGGCTGACGGCTGGTGTTTCTAGCCTGGGAGGGGGCCAATATTCATGGCACCCTTCCTGGGCTATTAATATCAGCCCCCAGCTGTCTGCCTAGCCTTTGCTAGCTATTAAATTAGGGGGGACCCCACGTTATTTTTTTTGGGGGGTTCCCCCATTTTAATAGCTAGTAAAGGCTAGGTATTCAGCTTGGGGCTGATATTAGTAGCCTGGGAAGCTCCATGGGTATTACCCCCTTCCCAGGCTTCAAACATCTGCCCCAGCTGTCTGCTTAACCTCCGCTAGAGCCTAAAATTAAGGGGAACCCCACGCCAATTTTTTTTTAAATAAATCCTTCATTTTAACACTAAATGACAAGTACAGTAATCAACACTGTCACTGTACTTCATATATATGTGACTGGCATGTTTCTATCTATCTAATCTATGTGTGATTCTCTATTCTTTCTATTCTAAATTGTTGGGTACAGATGCAGAATTGCCGGCCGGATTTCTTAAAGAGACGGTGCACGAAAACACTAATATTTTTTTAAATAAATCCTTTACATTAAATGACAATTACAGTAAGCAACACTAGCACTGTACTTATATATGTGACTGACATGGTTCTATCTACCTAATCTATGTGTGAAGCTCTATTCTTTCTGTTGTAAATTGTCGGGTACCGGTGAATGCCGCTGATGAATTGCCGGCTTTTCATGTCATTCTACATTATTCTTAGTTGTTTTACTTCATGTAGAATTAACCTACAAGGAAAGAAAGGGTTTATTTTCATTCCGATATTTGTGTCCCATTGACTTGCATTGGTTTCCGGTATCGGAATCGGCGATATCCGATACTTTTTGGGTATCGTCCCGATCCAATCCGATACGATATTTCCTGATATCGGAAGGTATCGCTCAACACTAGTTGCAAGTGATTTGCAGTCACACATAACTAAACGCCCCCATAAACATTAGACTAAAGCAGTGTTTCCCAAACCCCATCCTCACGGCCCCCCACAGGTCATGTTTTCCGGATCTCCTTAGTATTGCACAGGTGAGAGAATTCCTGATGCCTTGATGATACTTCAATCACCTGTGTAATACTAAGGAGATCCTGAAAACATGACCTCTGTGGGGCCGTGAGGATGGGGTTTGGGAAACACTGGACTAAAGTCTGCTAAACTTAATGATATTTGCAGGATCAGACAATTGTCTAATATGCATGGGGCTCCCTGACTCTCCCGACAGAAGATTTGGGGGAGATAATGATTGGGCCATTTGAATTTTAACCGCAACCCTTTTCGTTATTCAGGAGATTAAAGGGAATCTGTCAGCAGGTTTTTGCTAGCTCATCTGAGAGCAGTGAAAAGTAGGCAAAGAGAAGCTGAATCCAATGATGGATCACTTAGATTACTGGGTGCAGCAGTTCCGACACAATCAGAGCTTTTAGATTTAGAATGAAGCAGAGCTGAGAAAGCTGCCTCCGCCCACCCCACAGCTAACCCCGCCCACACCAGGATCTCTATGTACAATCTCTATAGACAGTGAGGTGCTTATCACAGGGGGATGGGGCGTTGCCAGACTAGTGTAGTCCAGCAGTATTAATCTCTTAGTGATAAATCCTTCACAGTTAGTGAACAGCACGCACTTTGACAAGCGACACATCCCTGAATTCTGTGTTTCAGCCTCTATCTTCAGATTACACAGCAAAAACCTGCTGACAGATTCCATTTAAGCCGCTAGAGATGTTCGGTAGCATCCTGTGCTCTACCATTAAAACCACAAACATTTGGTGGAGCCCATACATTCATGTATATGGAGTAGCGGTCTGTCGGATGAACTCTTGACTGTCGTCTACCACATATATATGGAGGCCTTTACATTTGTCCCTTTCCTGGAATAGTAGTGTACAGTTAGCTATCTTCTACTAAAAATCAAGCCGTTTTGGATTTTTCAAGAATGTTGAGTTGCTGTTGCATCATGTCATTAAAGGGACGGTGTCAGCACAGAATGACTGATCAAACCAAGTTCAAGCTTTCAGTGCATCATGGCTTGGTCAAATATTTAAGTGCACCCTCCCACCTGCATCTTTTCCCTCAATCTCCACCCTTCCTTTTTCTTAGATTGACAGCTCTGCCTTCATGGAGACAGAGAAGGGCGATGATAGATGGAAAACAAGCAGGTGGGATGATGTACTTAAATGTTTGGCCCCGCCATTATGCACTGAGCGGCTGTACTTTTAACACAGAATGACTGTTCAAACCGAGACCCTTTAATAGTAATGTGACCACATTTACAATAATTACTTTGAGTGCGACAGTGTGAATTTGTGGTGTGACCTCAGCATGTGACCCTAGTCTAAATTGAGCTAACTCAAAGGTGTTGACTCTGAGAACCTTGAGACAGTCAAGGATTCCTTCACAAGGCTCCATTAATTTATGTGCAGACTCCTCATAGACTTTGGAGAGCTGTATAGTGGGTTTACGCAGAGAATAAATTGACTAATATCATGCATGAAAACAACTTACAGTTTTTATTGCAACTTTTTTTTTGCAATTTTCTCCATTGTGAAGATCTTTGCTTGCTGTCGGCAGTTTATAACTTTCTTATTTTCCATCCAGAAGGCCACAAATCTGCCCTTCTATCAATCGCCATTATCGAATGATGCATTTTGAGCCATTTCTGTTTTGGCTTGCAAATTCTGATGTTAAATACTAACCAAAATGTGAAAGTGGGCATAGATTCTCTGTTCTTTACAAGTAATGTTTCTGATGCACCATGGTACACTGTGACTTTAAAGGTACATCACAGAATGCCTACATTTATGCCAAGAATAGTAAGTTTTCCCCTATCCATTCCGATCTCTGGTAGTCCCCAATGGCATCCCAAGCTATCCTGGGAATGGGGCTCTGGATCCCAAAAATTGGTCTTTGCAGAGTCCTGTCTTGAATGGATAGGAGATAAGCATGCTCGCCCTCCACTCCATTCACTGTCTATAGGACTGCTGGCAATAGACTAGCACTGTACTCTGCTTACTCCAGCTGTCCTATAGAGAATCAATAAAGCGCACATTGAGCACTTTCACTCTGTTCAAGATGGGTCTCTGTGGAAACCCTGGCAATCAATAAGTTATAAACCAACAGTGGATCTTCCTTGGTGGAAAAAAGGAAAGAAATGAGTGGTTTCTGAGTGTAGTAAGTTAATACTATAATAGTAGAAAATATTCTCACCCTGCAAAAGTTGTGCTATAGGCACAAGTCCAATTGCACTATAGTGGATTCCAGCGGGTGCATTTAACCCGGTATACTGTGGAAATAAAGAAGTGACACAAACCTGATAAAGGGTGCTCCCGTCAAGATAAAAAGTCAAATGGATCTGATAAGTGCAAATAAAACAAATATTATGTAAAAAATATTTATTAAAAACTGTGGGACACTAATCTGCATGAGAATCTGCCTCCAGAGACATGTAACTCACAGGACAGTAGAACTGAACTTTGTCTCCTTACATACACATTTGCTGCAGCTCTTACAGCTCTGCTGTTTTGCAACACTGTCTGCCTGTGAGCTGGAAGCTGAGCGGAACCTGCAGATGTGTGAGGTATAATCACACACAGCTCTGCAGAGAGATCAGGAGAGCAGAGAGCGGCCATCACACATCACACTGGTAACTCCCTGTTCATAGAAAGCAAGCTCTGGAGGCAAATTCTCAGGGAGACGCATGTCCGACCCCATAGATCTTAACAATTTTTCATTGAAAATTGCATTAAAAGCAAGTGGGCTCAGTTGCTAATTCAGTGAAAAGAAACCAGAAATGGGCTGTAAGAGCTTCTTAAGCCAGCTGAGTCAAGGTGACATATACATAATAGAGCAGTGACCAAATAACTATACGTATAATATTTTCCATAGGTGCATGTATACAAAAATAATATCTTTCATGTGCAGCATTCATATACTTGATCAGGCTATACCGACATATTATAAAGCTATTTTGCTATTTGTTGTCAGAAGTTTATATGCCCAATACAAAGTAAAAAAACATGCATAAAATCAAGTTAATAATAGTCACATAAATGCGTGTAATGACTCCATGTTCGATTTATAAAGGATAAGTTCCCATTAGTTGTGTCCTAGCAGCACACCAGCCAAAATCCCCCAACGTGAGTTTCAAGTGCATGGCTTCCTCAGGGGATGTGGCTTAAGATGTCAAAGTGTCCTTCTTAAATATCCGACCAATCCGATGACATGATCAGATTTCGGCCTATCACAGAAAATATATGCATGTTTTTTTTTTTTTAATATACTTCACTGCATAGATAAAGGATGGTAGACCAAACTCTACGGTACAGTGGAAAAAAGGCATGCCGAGGCGTCCTGACATAGCGTATGCCAAGAGGAATCTGCATGGGGAAGTTTCCTTATGACATATGTTGGGTAGTACTGCCGACATATACATTTTAGACCAGCTTAGTGTTGGCATAGACAATTCTGTTAAGCTTTATAGTATTTGCAACATCAAAAATAGCATTGTCCATAGTGCTCTACCTTTTTTTTTTTTTTTAAATTTGCAAGCCTTGTTCAATGATAGACGATGAAACCACTTTGCACAGTACCTTTCACTCATACAAGGTCTTCTCCATCACTCCTCTACTCCCGGCTGTGTCTCACATATTACCGATAATTATTTTCTTGCTGCTGATGAATAGTGACTAGCAGTAAGCCCATGTTGTGTGCCACAATCAGAATGAATAGGATTACTAACTGGCTTTTTGTTTGGCCTCTCAGGGTGACTGTGTCCTTACAGTGAGCCTCACCGATCACAGCGAGCTGGAAGAGGATGCTGTCTTCTACCTGCTGTTTGCTGGCTCCACTCTGAAACATTTAGCAAGTGCTCGTAAAGTAGATGCTGCGACCCTAGAGACAGTCACTCCAGGTAAGACGCTTCCATCCCATGCCCTTTAAATTTAAGATTTTGCATTGTGTATGTAGATCTGCTGATTTTTGCCCTAAAAATAACATTAAATGAATATGCATGCAATATTAATTGTTTCTAAATCTTTATAGCCAATATTATACATTATTAATGACATGTTTTTATGAGGAAGAACGTGCGAGACAGCTGCTTTAATGAATATGCGTCCATCTTCTACATAATACGGGAAAGATATGGTGGAAGAGTTGGTAGTGCTTGCAGCGCTGTCTCCGCTCGTGTGCTGCGGGCGGCTCGTACTTGTGCTTACAGGCTGTGAGCTACACACTGATCACATTGAATTAGTGCATTGTACAGCCTGAAGCCCAAATCAGAAACCACCCCAAATGATGTGCTCTTAATCTCATAATTACCAGAGTTAGTCTAATTGGTGCAGTCATGAGACTAGGTTCATAAAGAAAGAAATGGCGCCCCAGGCTAAATAGAGTGTCTTCGAGCGTTATATATAATAAATACAGATCTAAAACACCATATAGGCCCCCGAATCATCACGACTGGCTTTTTGTATGCTAGTCTTGGTGAAGAATGCACTGGGATGCGACGGAGCAAATTATTAAGAGGTGTGCACCTTTTAAGCTGCCACAAGGAGTTTACTCAGGTCCTGGAGTACATTTCTCTTGAAATGAGCGCCACATTTTTGGTGGTAATTATAAATTTATTATGAATTATAAATTTGTTGGTAGCGCTCTGCCACGCCTCTTCCTACTTAGCTCTACCCTCTACAAAAAGTTGACGCAGCATGTCGATACTGTTATAAAAACAACATGGGGGTGAATGATCAAAGTTTTTACCCCAGAATACTAGTGGTAAAGTACTTTTAAAAGTCGCAATTTTTTTGCACAGAGCAGAGTTGCGCAAAAATGTTGTGACTTTTGACAATTTCATGCAAGTTTAAAGCAGCTTCGCCTAAAGGGGCCGAATTTGGGAGGAGCTAGGACGGAGTGTGGCTATGCCCACTTGTCAAATTCTGCAAAAATGTGCGGTGTGTTTCACACCAGAAATGGTACTTCATGCCAGCTTTGACAAGCGTCCAGGGTTGCGGAGCGGCTTTGGAAGAAAACACATACTCAAGATGACTTCACTGCATTCAAACAAGCAACACTCACATTCAAATCAGCACTCACCTCTGCTAAACAGGCCTACTTCACAACCCTCATATCCTCCCTATCCTACAACCCCAAATAGCTATTCAACACTTTTAACTCTCTCCTCCGCCCTCCACTGCCCCCCCCCCCCTACCTCCGTCATCTCTGCTGAGGAGTTTGCCACTCACTACAAAAACAAGATTGACCAAACACGGCAAGTCTTTACTGTCCGACCACCACAACCCCTTTGTCTTCCACACCATTTCCCTACCCCCTTAACCTCCCTTCCCAATAACACGGAAAGAGACCTTACTCGTCTCCTCTCCAAATCACACCTCACCACATGTGCTCTCGACCCCATCCCATCCCACCTCCTCCCCAACCTTACCCCCACACTCATCACATTCCTAACCCATCTCTTCAACCTATCATTATCTTATGGTACTTTCCCCGCTGCCTTCAAACATGCCACGATCACGCCCATCCTCAAAAAGCCATCCCTCGACCCATCCGCCCTGTCCAGCTATCGCCCTATATCGCTGCTCCCATTTGCCTCCAAACTCCTTGAGCAACACGTTCACTTTGAACTTTCCTCCCACTTTTCATCTAACTCTCTTCGACAACCGACAATCCGGCTTCTGCCCCCACCATTCCACCGAAACTGCCCTTACCATAATCACCAATGACTTGCTTACAGCCAAAGCTAACAGACAATTCTCTGTACTCCTTCTTCTTGACCTGTCCCCTGCTTTCGATACAGCCTCCTACTACAGATCCTCTCTTCCTTTGGCGTCAAAGACCTTGCCCTATCTTGGATCTCCTCATACCTTTCTAACAGCACATTTAGCGTCTCCCACACTACCTCCTCACTCCGCCCCCTCTCTGTTGGAGTCCCTCAAAGCTCTGTCCTAGGACCCCTACTCTTCTCAATCTATACCCTTGGCCTGGGACAGCTCATAAAATCCCATGGCTTCCAGTACCATCTGTACGCTGATGACACCCAGATCTACCTCTCTGGCCCAGATGTCACCTCTCTGCTGTCCAGAATCCCAGCATGTCTAGCAGCCATATCCTCCTTCTCCTCCCGCTTCCTCAAGCTCAATGTGGACAAAACTGATCTTCTCATCTTTCCCCCATCTCGCATATCTTTCCCACCTGATCTTTCTATCACAATAAATTACATCACTCTTTCCATTGTACCGACAATCCGCTGCCTCGGAGTAACCCTTGACTCTGCCCTGTCCTTCAAACCCCACATCCAAGCTCTCGCCATCTCTTGTCGCCTCCAGCTCAAAAATATTTAAAGAATCCGTCCTTTCCTCAACCCTCAATCTACTAAACTGCTTGTGCATGCCCTCATCATCTCCCCCCTTGTTCATCTCTTGCCTCGCTACTCCTCTGCTACCCCCCCTTTGCAAATCGCTTCACTGGCTTCCATTTCTCCAGCCTATCCAGTTCAAACTACTAACACTGACCTACAAAGCCATCCATAACCTCTCTCCGTACATCTCTGAACTAATCTCCTGATATATTCCCTCACGTAACCTCCGGTCCTCCCAAGACCTCCTTCTCTCCTCCACACTTATTTTTTTTCCTCACGCAATCGCCTCCAAGATTTCTCCCGAATGTCCCCCGTCCTATGGAATTCTGTGCCTCAACACGTCTGAGGCACACCTGGATCCTTCAGACGGAACCTGAAAACCCATCTCTTCAAACAAGCTTACAGCCTGCCATGACCTTGCTTTCTGCCACCCCCAACACCGGAGCTACTGCAACCCCTCAACCTACTGTCTCCCCCATTCCTGTAGAATGTAAGCCCGCAAGGGCAGGGTCCTCTTCCCTCCGTACCAGTCTATCATTGTTAGTTTGTTTACTGTAAGTGATATCTGTATTTTGTATGTAACCCCTTATGTACAGCACCATGGAATCAATGGCGCTATATAAATTAATAATAATAAAAATAATACCATGACTGGAGTAACATTCCTGCCAAGGCACAATGGAGGCGCACGGCACTGATAAAATGCCTTAAATTCATTAAGTGGCGTGAGCCTCTTGATGAATTCGGCATATAATACTGTAGCGAGCCCCTCATTAAGACTGATAGGAACAATCCCAGTATTAATGAATCGCCCCACAGATGTCACAAAAGTTTTGTGCAACTGTGAGTTGGGTATAAATTGTGACATTTCAGAGAAAACTGTTGAATCGGGCCTTTTCTCTTTACTTGAATTATTAAACATTCTTTGAGCAAGCAAATTAGTTCTCTTCCAGAAGGAGAAGGAAGAAATAGGTGGCTCAGTGGTTAGCATTGTTGTGTGGAAGCGCTGGGGTCCTGGGTTCAAATCCCACCAAGAACAGCATCTGCAAGGAGTTTGTATGTTCTCCCCATGTTTGTGTGGGTTTCCTTGGGGTCTCTGGTTTCCTCCCGCACTCCAAAGATATACTGATAGGGAATCTAGATTGTGAGTCCCAATGGGGACAATGATGATGATAATGTCAGGAAAGTGCTGTGGAAAATGGCGCTATAGCGTGTAAATAACTTTTTTTTCTAATGCAGATAGTTATTCTGTAATTTCCAACTGATGTGTCAAAGTTGATATGAACTCAGCTCAGCTTGATGACGGCACCGCGAGTCACTGAGGTGCACAAGCGTGCTCCTCAGTGTCACTGCAGTATAGCAGGCTGGATGGTCGCGTCAAGCTACGATCCAACCTGCCATCCAGATGTAGCAGAGCTGGAGCCATCGCGGGACACTTGGATTATGTTCTCCACGTCGGAAAGGAAGGGATGAGGCTGGTTTATTGTTTTATTTTTATTGCAGAGGAATGGGCATAATAAGTTATTTGGTTTCATTTAGAATATTCAAGAAGTCTGTGTGTTTATTTCAAATAAAATATTTTATTCTCGGTGTTTTTATTTCACTTTGACTATGGGGTTAGTAATGGGGATGTCTTATAGACGCCTCTCCATTACTAACCTGGGCTTGATGTCAGCTGCCATTATAAGCTGACATCAACCCCAGCCCTATTACCCCACTGCTACCCCTACAGGGCAGTGGGCAGAGTGAGGCTAAGTGACAGAATTGGCGCATTCTATGGGTGCGCCATTTATGGGGCAGCTGAGGGCTCCTGTTTCTAGCCTCGGAGCGGGCCAATTTTCATGGCCCCTTCTTAGGCTATTACTAATAGTCCCCAGCTGTCTACCTAGCCTTTGCTAGCTGTTAAAATATGGTGACCCCTCGTCAATTTTTTTTTGAGGGTCCCCTATTTTAATAGCCAGTAAAGGCTAAGTATACAGCTGGGGGTTGATATTAGTAGCCTGGGAAGCTCCATGGGTATTACCTACTTCCCAGGCTTCAAACATCTGCCCCAGCTGTCTGCTTAACCTCCGCTAGAGACTAAAATTACGGGGAACCCCACGCCAATTTTTCTAATAAATTCTATAATTTAACAATAAATGACCCATAACCAAATCAGTCATTGTACTAATTATATATGTCACTGACATCTTTCTATCTAACTATTCTATGTATGTATAGCTATTCTCTCTATTCTAAATTGTTGGGTACCACTATGTTTTAACTGTATGTGGCGGATGTATTGTCGGGTTTCAAGGAGATGGGTGCGTCTTCTTTTTTTTTTATCACGCACCCATTGACTTGCATTGGCGAGTCTCGTCCGAGATACGCAGCAAATCGCACCAGGCTGCTATTTTTTCTCTCAGTCCGATCTCAGCTGAGAAAAAAATCGCAGATGAGTTGTCACTCATTGATTAACATTGGTCCGAGTGCAATCCGATATTTTATCGGATTGCACTTGTCCGTTTTCCTCGCACATGAGTATGAGCCCTTAAGCTTTGATCCATACACTTCCAAGAGGAGTAACAGAGGATAGAAGGAACATTTTTACAGGATTGTTGAGATTGGGGATCAGTTTCCACTCGCTGGTGCATGTGAGCGCACTAACATTGTCAGATGATTGTCCTTCTCCTCATCACCCAGAGTTTGTAGCTCTGGCAGGTTGTGATGATTTATTACTTGGTGGTTTTGTGTCCCCAGGTGTTTATCTGCTGATGGCAGCGACTAGCTCCTATCTTTACAAAACACTAAAGCCACAAGTCGTTTTACAGTGACAGATGCCGACCAGATTGTCATTGTGATTAAGATTTTATGACATTCAACTAGAAACGCTGCTTGGTTATTTTATTAGCATTGCTGCCTGTGTGCCTTCTAATTACCTGTATTGTTAATTTTGATTGTAAGGTGATGTCTCCGTTTAAAACCACTTTCTTGTATTAGGGATTTTATTTAAATAATACCTTAAAGGGATATTCTTGTGTGCAAACCTATTTGAAGTATGTGGTACAAAGTAAAAATCCTTACACCCCTTCTCAATCATTATATTCTGCCCATGTAAAATAACAGCTATACTCTGCTCCGGTGTGTGCCCTTTCCAGTGATGTCAGCGCCTGCACTCCCAGGATGCATGAGACATTGGCTGCAGGGCTTGCGTGACATTGGCTGCAGGGCTTGCATGATATAATCAGCAGCAGGGCTGTGGAGTCTGTAAGCCAAAACCTCCGACTCCTCAATTTCCCTGACTCTGACTCCACAGCCCTGCCTCACTACTGAGCGTGTGCATAAAGTGCAGCCATGATTCATCTCCTCTAAAAGCTGTGATCCTTAAATCAGGAACAGAACAGACAATCTATAGGACATTTCAGAACTTTCCCAAAGTTACTGAAAAAATATTCAGCATATCCTGCATTGTACTACTGTACAAATTTATTATATATTTTAGCATTCGCGAGTCACTCCATTTTATACCAACTCTTACTCCAACTTCTTACCAAAATGGACACCGACTTCACAACGCGGATCAGCAGGTCCGTATCACACATGATGGGGTAAGATGCGTTTCTCAGTGGACCATATCACACATGATGAGGTGAGATGTGGCTCAGAGGGCATGGTCAGTTCACAGCTGGGGCAGCTACAGTGTAGGAGATGTGGTCGAACACCGAAGACTGCTGTATCTATGGTGTTTAAGTGTCGTGCTCAGATACTTAAAGTGAACTTGACAGTTGATATATGCTGCCGAAGGATTGGCTTCTGCTGTGTTGTATCAGCCAGGTATGTTTGAATAACATTAAAAACATAGTGTAAAAGACCAGTTAGACAGGCAGGTTCCCGGCGGCTTTTCCCCGCTCGGTGCCTTGGATTGACAGTCTCTGCCTTCCTGCACGTAGAGGGAGAGACGTGACAATCCAGGGCAGAAGGTTGGGAGAAGCCGCCTGTTTGGCAGCGTGACTCAGTTCCCAGTGGCTATTAGAGTATGTTTCTCTGAAACGCCGCAGAGTTTGAGTCAAACATACATGGCTGAGATGCTCCAGCCAGTGCCTGATATTAATTGATTATATAATTAATAAAAAAAAATTGTGACCATCCCTTTGAGGCAGTGTTTGCCTGTTTTGCCAGACATAATAGTGCCTCTACTCTATTGTGTTTATCAAAAAGACAGAAAGGAAGGTGGAGGTTGGGGAAAGAAAAAAAATGTCTCCATAATGTAATCATCCAAAAGACCTGACATCTTGGCGATGATCTGATCCAGTCGTCTAGCCTTTACAGTCTGGCCCTTGACAGGCGCTCAGGTCCTTGCATTTTTAAGAACTAACTGTTCATCTGCTGCCTTGTGTATGTCCCACCCCATTGACAGAAGCCTTTGTAAAGATATTCACTTTACCTGCCAGTTCTGGTAATTTTATGCCTGAATGCATGGGCCCAATCTCATGGGTTGAGCATAATTAAAGGGCAGCAGCAGGATCTGTTTTTTTTTCATGCCCAAGTTAAACAAAGTAATGGCCACCACCATCCTAGGAGCATAGTTACCCCATTAATGTGGCAGTGGTGCCCAGTGAGTGACACGCCTCACATTCACTCTCTGCTCCAGTGATGCATACAGGTACTGTACCAGCAGGCAGGATGGTACTCTTTAGATGTCATTTCCTGAAAGATGTCTACAATCCTTGTAGGGAAAAAATAAAGCACAAAACTTTCAGGAAAGGATGTTGCAGATTTCAGCTTTCAGTAGAGTCATTCAGCACTTACATTGTGGGAGAATAAATTGTTTTACCAATACCTTGGACTCAAGCATCCATTATCTGCTTCTTCACAACGTGGTGATCATTCAATACAGTCAAGAGAGGAAGTATACACATTAATCAGCTGTAACAGTAATACATCACAATCTACTGTTTCCTCCAGTAACAGAAGCCTGCAGCTGTTGTGGACAGTTATATGCCTACTCTCCATCTCCTTATAAGAAGGTTGTAGTGTCTTAGTCGGCTGCATTTCCCACCTACCCCATGTCCCAGCCCTGCCTATAGGTGACTGGCTGTAGACTGGACTAGCCTGTACACCAAGGACATAAAATAAAGTGAGAAGCTTCGGATGGTGTACCATACCATAACGGACTTATTCTATAGACCATATTATCTCTGCCCGTTTGAGCTCATGGTTTTGTGTCTTCCATGTTACTTTGGTCATATTTATGAAGTCTCATGGATAATGACTGAGGGAAACACTGACTCATGGTCGTCTTGCTGCTCTCTGCTAAGCTGAGCCATTGGCAGGCGGATGGCATACCCGCTGTGCCAGCTTTGTGCCTTCTGTTAATATTTAGGCTTTAGTGATTTATTTCTCACTACATATATGTCCCGGTCTTGTGGTCAGATTTGCTGTACCCTCGCTCAGTTGTCGGCTGGGATGTCAGACTATATATATTTCACACCCATGATTAATATGTGGATTTGCAGGTCTCTGCAGTTACATAGCACATGGCTCAAATAAATCACAGTTTCTACAACACTAGGTTGCTTAGTCAATGTGTTTTAAAATGTATTTCCACGTTTCTGAACCAGTGTGCAGCTTATGTTTTTTTGTGCAATCTGCACAAGTCAAATGCATTTATAATATTTGTTTTACTAAGCTTTTTTTTGCACTATTCCTGTTTCTGTATTTTAATCTGGAGTTTTTAGTCTAGATCTTCTGATTTTCCTTGGTTCAGTCAACAAGCCTATCTAAGATCCTAAAGGAACCTGCCAGCATTGGGGGTTGTATAATTACACTATGACTCCGCCTTCCCGGTGCAGTGACACCCCCTGTGCTCTTCCAGCCTGGTTGGCATGTTGATTCTGGGCTCTAAGTCTCCTGATTGGCTCGTCGCTTCTCTACAAACATGGTAGAGTTCCTATAATGCTGAGGAACAGTCCGGGACCTTTTCTACACCAGGTTATTAGATATATATGGTCAGCTTTATCAATTTTGATTGCTAGACACTGCACGTCAGGGACATTTTAAGTCTATGTTTAATGCTGTTTGAGAAATTATTTTTTTTATTTATAAATCCGTCTGATTTTAACACTGTCTAGTCTAAGTTTATTCACCTATTAGTTGGGTTACGTTCTGGCTCCTACATATGGCCACAAGTTATTGCACACTAGGCCACACCCCTTTCTGGTAAACCACATCCTTTTCCAATAAAATGACACCCACTTGTCAGACAAGTCATTAGAAGTGCCTTTCCACCTATGCTTTGGTAGTTGTTGATTGGCTACAGTGGTGATATTACATTAAACATAGAACCTACGCTATGGGTGTATATCAGTCTCATAGTCCCATAAGGGAAAAGGGGGGTTGTTATACCTCCCTACATCTATCAACCTATAAATAATCGGAGTAATCAACCCCAAAAACACATAGTATACTTTAGATAAAGTTAAAAGGGTATACATTTTATTGTAATTACATTAGAAATAGAACAAACAGTAAAATAATCAATTGGTATAAGGTGAAGATATATGAAAATCACAGAAGAACACAGTCCATAAGATATGGCACATAAATCCTGAAGACCTAAATATCAACGTGACAAGCCAGTGTTTTGGTGCTTATCTATAAGGTTATCCTCAACAACTAGAGATATATAATTACCCCATAAGACATGTGTATACTAAGGGGACGTATGGTACATATAAAGGAAATTGTACCGGATAAATAAATCTCTCATAAAGGTTGTTTAGGGAGGATAAGGCTTACCCATGGCAGCAAGTAGTAAAGTGTCCGTGTGCGATCTTCGCCCCGACACGTTTCGCGTGGTGGGCTTCCTCTGGGGGCGGTGTGCGTTGTATGCGTCTTGTATCCTTTTATGTGCCCGTCTAAGGTGTAATTGGAGTATTGTGCCACCAATATCGGCGCACATGCAATGAATCTCCAGCTGCACGCACGTCACTTCCGGCAATCGCGATGACTGTGCGGGTCAAGGAAAAATTTCCTGTGACTGTGATATTACATTGTCTGTGTGACAAGCTGCATCTTGCCATTGTGCTCCGAAGCTTGTACCATCTACAAAGGCTGAGCCTGGTGATTGGACGCAACAGTTAAGAGCGCAGTCGGTGTGACATTTTATATATATATATATATATATATAATATTATAGCCAGCCATGCAGCTCTGGCAAAAATTAAGAGACCACTGCACAGTTTTCTCTCCATGTCTGACAGCCATTCCATTCCAGTGTCAGTTGAGTTCCAACCAAAGTCCACCTCATTCTACTTATTGTGCTTCTGATTAGGTGATCACCTGAACCAAATCTTATGTAACGAGGGAAAGTATAAAAAAACCACTGCTGTGGTCTTCACAATCCTCTTGCAATAGGACAAGCTGGATGGCAAAACAAATGCTAGGAATAGCCCAAAAGTAATTTGAATGAAAAAATAACTTTTAGCCATGCCAAAGGAGTTGAAAAGAAAATTGTTGAGTGAGGAAAAGAAGGGCTCAATTCTGGCTTTACTAGCAGAGGGATATAGTGAGCGTCATGTTGCCTCCATCCTTAAAATTTCAAAGACGGCAGTCCATTACAACAAGGTCAAGCAGCAAGCAGGCATTGGGGACAACAAAACTACAGACCGGCAGAGGAGGTGAAAGCGACTCTCCACTGACCGGGATGACCGTCATCTTATTCGAATGTCACTCAGCAACTGCAGGATGAGATCAAGTCACCTACAAAGGGAATGGCAAATGGCAGCTGGGGTGAAGTGCACGGCAACTACAGTTGGTAACAGGCTCCTAGAGGCCTCAAGTCATGTAAAGCTAGAAAAAAGCCTTTCATCAATGAGAAGCAAAGGAGAGCCAGGCTGAAGTTTGCCAAAGACCATAAGGATTGGACCATAGAGGACTGGAGTAAGGTAATCTTCTCTGATGAGTCTAATTTTCAACTTTGCCCAACACCTGGTCGTCTAATGGTTAGACGGAGACCTGGAGAGGCGTACAAGCCACAGTGTCTTGCACCCACTGTGAAATTTGGTGGAGGATCGGTGATGATCTTCTTGGGATGCTTCAGCAAGGCTGGAATTGGGCAGGTTAATCTTTGCGAAGGACGTATCAATCAAGCCGCATACAAGGTTATCCTTGAAAAACACTTGCTTCCTTCTGCTCAGGCGATGTTCCCCAACTCTGAGGACTGTGTTTTCCAGCAGGACAATGCCCCATGCCACATCTAGGTCTATCAATGTGCTGATGAAGGAGCTCCACATCAAGACCCTGTCATGGCCAGCCCAATCTCCAGACCTGAACCCCATTGAAAACCTCTGAAATGTAATCTAGGAAGATGTAGTCACAAGCCATCAAACAAAGAAGAACTGCTTACATTTTTGTGCCAGGAGTGGCATAAGGTCACCCAAAAGCAGTGTGAAAGACTGGTGGAAAGCATGCCAAGAAGCATGAAAGCTGGGATTAAAAATCATGGTTATTCCACCAAATATTGATTTCTGAACTCTTCCTGAGTTAAAACATGAGTGTTGTTGTTTCTAAATTAATAAGAACTTGTTTTCTTTTCATTATTTGAGGTCTGAAAGCACTGTTTCTTTTTTATTATTTTGACGATTTCTCATTTGCAACAAATAAATACAAAATTTTTAGCTTTAATTTCGGAGACATGTTGTCAGTAGTTTATAGAATAAAACAACAATGTACATTTTACTCAAATATACCTATAAAGAGAAAAACCAGAGAAAATGAAAATTTTGCAGTGGTCTCTTAATTTTTGCCAGAGCTGTATATATTATAATAAATATATATAAATCAAAAGCCGATTGAGACTATGTGCCCACGTTGCGGAAGTGAAGCAGAAAATTTCTGCTTCATTTCCACATGTCCTTTCCCGGAAAAACGCATGCGGCATTTCGCAAGCGTTTATCGCGCGTTTTCGACATGCGGAATTGCCTTGCATTTTTTATTGCATTGGAAAGGCAATTCCGCATGCGGAAACGCAAAATAAATTGACATGCTGCGGATTTTTGCACGCATCAAAAACGCTGCGGAAAAATCCGCAGCATGGGCATAGAACTTGCGGATTCTCATTGGGGACCATGGGGTGCGGATTACCAAGCATTTTACAAGTGTTTCCGCTGCGGAAATTCCACATCAAATACGCTTGTAAAACGCTACGTGGGCACATACCCTTAAGCTTTGGCTAGGAATTTGCTGCAGTCTACTGGTGGCACCACCTGGGGTAAGAGGGAGGAGCAGACTTATCCAAACTGTGTCCAGTACTTAGAAGTGTTGCGGAGAACTGCTCCCGCTACATACAACATTTTGCTCCGCTACATACAACATTTCGCTCCGCTGCTCCTGATTCACCCACCTGTGGCTAGCCACTTCTGCTGAATTCCCAGCTCACATTGAAGCGCTGTGCGGTGAAGGCGGTGCTCACTGGCATCTGTGCCCATCGGTTCCTGCTGCATTCAGTGCCCACATCGAAGTGCTGTACAAGAATGTATACGTGTGGGCGCTAGCAAGCACAAAGCGTCCATGCATAGGATCTGCTCAAGGTGAAGTAGTGTTGATTCCACGTATTGACTTATACCCATCTGAATCTGGCTTGCAATTCCACCTAAATCATCATCAGTTTCCAGTAAAACCTGCATTTTCTAGGGTCATCAATAAATCACAAGGTCAAACACTTGATCATGTTGGAAATTAATTGCCTGTACCAGTTTTTAGTTATGGATAATTGTACGTTGCCTTCTAAGGAGAAGAGTGGATGTGAAAATAAAGGTTTTGGATTCCATTTTGCAGGGAAAGATAATTAAAAAAATAGTAACAAGGTATTTACCCGGATTGTTGTTTCTTTTGTAATCATATAGCAGCAGAATGTAGGGGCAGAGAGCCTGACTCCAGTGATGTGTCACTTACTAGGCTGCTTGCTGTAGTTTGCATAGAATCCCTGTTTTCCCTGATGTAGATGTAGTAGTGGTCAGCATCCTGCGCTCTGTATAACCCCGCCCCCACCCCTGATTGGCATCTTCCTGTGTACATTGTCAGCAAGCTGCCAATCAGTGGTGGGGGCGCAGTTACACAGATTAATGTTGATTGGCCCACACATGAGACCTAGTCCCGCAGTGATAATTTCCTGCTGATAAAAAGAATGGCTTTATTGAAAGTACAGCACACAGCCTAATAAGTGATTCAGCCATTGAATCTGGGTCTCTGTTCTCTACATTATGTTGCTCTCAGATTACATAGCAAAAAATAAATAAAAGTCCCCATTTTAGGATGAGCCATCTGCCAGTAATGCGTTATTTTTTACTTTTGATTTTAAAGATTTTTTTTATTTAGCATTCTGTTCTGCAAACTTCATGGATCTATGTGATCTAATGGGGCAGAGGTGATTCTTGACTTCACAATATAGGAGACGTTGAGCTAAGTCTATAAGATGCCTGTGTGGACACCGTATAGAGCAGCTTTCTAGTCATTTGTAATTGGATTAAAGATTAGGTTTTATTTAGTCACAGTGACCTTGCATAGTACTTTCACAGTTAGATGACACTATCAGTAAGTCCAGGCTGTCAGGAAATTTATTTTTTACGTTTCTAGACACTTTCTGTGTTGGTGCTGGGCTGATATTGTTACATCAGCATGGACGATGGTCTCGGTATTTTTTATTTGGGCACTGCACATTACATATAAGTGCGCTCGAACATCAGTAAATGCAGTAGTTCATGGTCCGCTTCCTTGGCGCTGCTTTCAGACACCAGTGGGTTTCCAGGAGGACGGTGGATGTCCGGCGTTACCGGGTGTTGTATGGACACTCGCTCAGCCGATAGGGTACAAAGTCATTTTATCATCAACTGAGCGAGTGCATCTGTGCAACACGTGTTATCGGCTGACATCCACCGTCCTCTTAGATAGACACTGGTCATGGTCACTGGTGTCTGGCAGCGGCACCAAGGAAGCAGACCATATTAAAAGCTACGGGATGTGCATATACCGTTTCTGGGAAGGAGCCGCCAACTTCTGCTGTCCAAATTACCTGAGTGAGTGAAGTTAGTTGTGCGCTCAGCACAGCTGCACCAGGTTAGTGTAGCACTGTAACCGGCAATTTCCACGTCATCCCCAGGTAATGCCCTGTGTGTGAGGGTTTTCTTTTTTTTTGTTTCTAACGTCAGTAAAGGCCACTTCCCCAGTGAACAACATATTCATTCATTATAAATGAATCTGTCAACAGATTTTTGCTAACTCATCTGACCGCACCATTGATGTAAGGGCAGAAACCCTGATTCCAGTAATGTATCACTTGCTGGGCTGCTTGCTGTAGTTTTGATTAAAATCTGTTTTATCTGCTGCAGATGTAGCAGTTCTCTGAATGCTGAGCTCTCTACATGTGGATTTCCTGAGCCATAAAGTTAATCTAAAAGTGCTCCAGTTATGTGTGATATTGCAAGATTTACCATTTTTTATAAAGTCATGAACCGGGAAAAAAAAATTTTTTTTTAAATACATTTAATACAAATGCCTGATTTAAATAGTATGACATCTAATGATGACATTCCATTTAAGAAATTTGGCACATCTTACTCCAGCGGACTCTCAAAAAGGTAAGCATAAAACCACCAGTCTTTAGAAATCAGTCCATTAAAGGAGTAACTGCAGGCTACCAAATAGTGACAGTCTGCGATACGCACACTGTCACGACTTCCATGCCACGCCCACGCGCCCGCTGTCACGACTTCCGTGCCACGTGCCCGCTGTCACGACTTCCGTGCCACGTGCCCGCTGTCACGACTTCCGTGCCACGTGCCCGCTGTCACGACTTCCGTACCACGCGCCCCCTGTCACGACTTCCGTGCCACGCGCCCGCTGTCACGACTTCCGTGCCACGCGCCCACTGTCACGACTTCCGTGCCACGCGCCCGCTGTCACTACTTCCGTGCCACGCGCCCGCTGTCACGACTTCGGTGCCACGCGCCCGCTGTCACGACTTCGGTGCCACGCGCCCGCTGTCACGACTTCCATGCGAAGCCAGGTGAGACCAGTTTGCACGTGACCACAAGTATATAAATAGTGTACATGCGGTCAATTTACTGCCCAGCTGCACAGAGAATACAGGGGAATCAAGACAGTGTACCCATCTCACATTGTCACGAATCAGCAGTCTACAGTCACATAGACTGACTGCAGAGTTTTCTCTTGGGTCTGGAACACCCCTTTAACTTGTTTACCCTGATGTTTCCTAAATCTGCCCTCTTCTGAGCGGTAGACAGAAGATAAGTAGCTGGTAGCAAAGTCAGTGCCATTATTTCATGATCAAAAATGTTTCAAGTGACAAAGTACATCTACATAGGGGAAGAGTGAGCACGGTCTAACAGCGGAGAGCGATGATATGAATAGTCCGGAAAACTGATTTTGCAAGATAGTGGAATTAAACCACATACACACCATGTTCGTAGGTGTCTGCAGCAGTGACGTGTTCTGTCTGAATCCATGGATGTTCTAGATGTCAACCAGTAGTGCAGACTGTCATTATCTGTTGGAAATTTGATATATTATGTCTCTAACTTTTTTATGCATCTTCCGCAGGTCATGATTGTTGCGAGCATGTGAAAGTCCTATTGTTTGCCTCTAAGAAAGGCCTATCTGCCATAGTAGCACAGGAGGACTTCGAGTTTATCAAAGACGAAGCTTATGAGTCGGCTCAGTTTTTAGCATCCAGCGCTGGGAACCAGCAAGCTCTGCTATTTGCCAAGTTCTTTTTGAATAAATCAAGATCCTCCCCTGGGGATGCCATCGTCTTGGATAAGAAGATCACATTGGCATTTCGACATTTACGGTTACCAAGTGGATGGAACGTTTTGGGAGATTTCCCAAGTATTACAGGTAATGGCTCTGGTAAAATGGTATACTTGGTCAAAAGTTGCTACAGAATATATAGTGGCTAATAAATGGTGCTTTTCTGAAATAATTTAATGACGGGTAAACTAGAAGATGCGTATAAAAGACCATTGGGTGCTCATTAAGGTCTGACCGCTATTCTCTTAAGGTTCAATCATATGAAGTGACTTGTTAATAGTCTGAGGCTGCAGTGTCGGCACAATCTCATTTATGTGTTCTTAGGGTTACTACCTTTGCCATCCAAAGATATCGGCTAACTTTACACGTGTAACTAATAGGGTGTGGTTGTAGGTGAGCGACATTACACAGAATACTGTACTAGGGAAAAGCAGTGATTTTCCTTGTACTGATTGCAATGTGCACATTGTAGATTCAGACTGAAGGCAGCTAAACCACAGATAGACACATATGGTAACCAGAAGTAAACGAGCGCGTGTGAAACAAACCAAAGGATGTGTTAAACCTTAAATTACTCAGTGTCCCCCTTTCACTTTGATAACTGATCTACACCTACTTGGTATCCTCTCTAGCATCTTCATCAGGTAGTGGATGTCTGTTCTAGCTGTAAGAAAACCACAACCATTAAGGTGTCTTACATTTAGGGGGGCTGTGAGCTGAACGGTTGGTAAGGTGGCAGTTCTCCCACACAACCCTTCCATACACAAGCACTCGGCCCGCCCAAGTATGCCACTGCAGACACCCCTGTGAGCAGACCATCTACCATGAGAACAGGTCTAATACTTCATTCATCTGCATCAGTTTAAAGCTGGGGCACTTCTCAAACATATTATATTCTATCTGAGAGCATGATTTAGAGACTGAGACCCTGATTCCAGTGATGGTACTTTACTGGTTGCTGAAGTTAGAAACGGTGTTATCTGCTGCAGATCTTGCAGTTCCCAAAATGCTGAGCTCTGTATAACTCTGCCTACACTGCTGATTAACAGTTTTCTGCCTATGCACAGTGTACACAAAAAGCTGCAGCTGCCAATCATTGGTGTGGTTGCAGTCATACAAAGCTCATGAATATGGAGACCTACATGGCAGCAGGTTTACTAGTCCTCTACTGGTAACGTCCTGCTGATTTAAACAGTGATTTTGATCAAAACTGCAGCAATCAGCCCAATAAGTGATACAATGTTGAAATCAGGGTCTCTACATCATGCTGCTCACTGATTAGGTATCAAAAACCTGGTGAGAGACTCCCTTTCACACCCGTGTTTTGAATACGTGTAGTGTTCATTTTCACACATACTGCAAGTATTCAAATGAATGGGTCTGTGCAAGTTTATGTTTTCACGGACGGTGTGTCCTTGGGCAAAAAACGCTGACATGTCTGTTTTATACCTGCTGCACGGGCCGTAACATGTCCCAAAGTGCACACTAATGACATTTGTGTGTCACCCATGTGACACGTACTGGTGCCTGGGAATCGGCAGTACAGTTTGCGCTGTTCCCAAGCGTCCGGATACTGCAGGGATCTGTCATCTTTGTCCGCTGCTTTCGCTGCGATCAGTGTGAGCAAGGAACAATGTTGAGAGTTGTATTCTGCCCTGCTGTGTCCAGCAAGTGTAAAGTAAGAATAAAATAAAAATCTAATTCCCTGAAACAATTGCCCCCTGGAATAAAAATTAAATAAAAAACAACCATAATGCTCAGCTGTCCGACATACTGTCCCACGTGTAACCCATCTGATCGACAATTCTGCATCAGCGTCTGCGGTGGCTTGAGGCGACCGCACTTGTTGAGGAGAATGACTCGCTTCAGCGACCACGCCCCTGAACTAAACAACACTCAGTGAGCTCAGCGCATGTCAGGGCCCCTCTTGCTGGAGCGAGTCATTCTCCTCAGCTCCTCAGCATGTTCGGTCAAGTTGATTACAGCGTGGAACAGTTATTTCATTATTCACACAGGTGAGTATAAGGTTTTTTTTATTTTATTCTTATTTTTACAGGTTTTGGAGACAGCGGCAGCAGAATACTACTTTCAACATTGTCCCCTGGGGGTGCTGATCGCAGCTATGGCAGGGGACAATGATGAAGGCAGCGTTCAGCCCCCAGCGCTTGGGAATAGCGCAGAGGCGTAGCTAGGGGTTCAGCTACGTGGGGGGCGAAAAATCTGAGTACTCCTATAATATTATTGCTTCTTAAGTGCACACTTGACATTTAATAATGTCGACTGGGTCCCCCAATATACAGCTCCTCTATATATAGTATAGTGGACCCATAGCTCCCTTATACGGAGTTTGATGCCCCCACAGCTCCCCTATATACAGTATGATGGGCCCACAGCTTCCATATACACAGAACCACCATCAGTATATGAATGCACCAGAACCACCATCAGTATATGAATGCACCAGAACCACTATTGGTAAATGAATGTAGTGCCAGAACCACCGTCAGTAGATGAATACAGCACTACAACCACAATTTTCCTCCTCTACATACTGCCCTCAAGATACTGCGCCTTCACATTAAGATCCCTCATATACAATAAAAGTTTACCTTACACACTTGAGCAGCCGGGTGACGGCGGCAGCAGGGAGCCAGTGGCAAAGAAGTGACTTCCTCAGCCGGGTGACGACCTCTGATCAATAATGGATTGGTACATTTGTACACGATCAGGACCACGGACAGTACATGAATCCATTACCAGACCCACTGTCAGTACATGAATCCAACTTCTCCATATTGTCCCCAAACTTCTCATCTCTCCATACTTTCCACTCACGCTCCCATCTCTACATACTGTGTCGCCACTTCTCTAAATTGTCCCCAAAGCTCTCACCTCTCCATACTGTCCCGCCACGCTCCCATTTTTACATACTGTTCCCCCACTTCTCCATACTGTAACCCCACTTCTCCATATTGTCCTCCACGCTCTCAGCTCTCCATACTGTCCCCCTATGCTCTCATCTCTACATACTGTTCCCCTACTTCGCCATACAATCCCCTCACACTCTCAATTCTCCATATGGTCACCATACGCTACCAATTCTCCATCCTGTACCCCTATTTCTCCATATTGTCCCCTAAGCTTCCACCTCTCTATACTGTCCCCCCATTTCTTCATATTGTACACCTACTTCTCCATATGGGCCCCCCACTTCTCCATATTGTCCCCCACTTCTCCATATTGTCCCCCACTTCTCCATACTGTGCCCCCACTTTTCCATACAATCCCACCACACTCCCACTTCTCCATATGGTCCTCAGACGCTCCCAATTCTCCATCTGGTTCCCCCATATTGTCCACTATGCTCCCACCTCTCTATACTACCCCCACTTCTTCATATTGAACACCCTTTTCTCCATATGGTCCCCTCATTCCTTCATATTGTCCCCCATTCTCCCTCCTCTCCATACTGTCTCAACACTTCTCCATCTGGTCCACCTACCCCCACACTGCTCCATCTCACAATTTTCCACACTGCCCCATGATATCAGCAAGCACGATGCTTCCTTTGCCTCTTTGCATCTCAGTGATTTGACAGCAGCAGAGTTATGAGGTCAGCAGTGTGCGACCTCTTCACTCCACTGCACATCGGGGCACTCCGATATAGTTAAGCGTAGCGTAGCTCCGGGTACCCCGTGGTGGCCCCCCCCCTGAGCACGGGGCCTGGGGCGACCGCACCCTCTGCCCCCCCCCCCGGTAGCTATTCTACTGGAATAGCGCTAACTGACGCTGATTACCAGATGCCTGTACATGTGATACTGATGCGGCACACGGTTGCCGCACGAATGCCACACTTATCATACAAATGGACACTGATATCTCTGTTACTGATCCGGACTTGTGAAAGAGCCCTAAGACACAGACTGTCAGGGGGTGTGAGGAATTATAGGTTTGTAAAGGCTTTGGCGCTGGTGACCACTGCTCTAGCTAGTGGGAGGAGGTCCACATCAGATCCTTTCACTACTTTAATTACTTGCTCCTCTCAACAAACAGGACCGTGTGTAGACGGATTCTGCAGGTGGATGCCATGGGGATGCAACCGGAGCCTGCGTGGGCTTTCTGTGCCTCTGAAGAATATTTAGAGCTCTCGGTGACACGGCCTCTGCATTTAGAGAGGGAATTCATTATCTCTCCAATGCTTCCTGTATCTTGTACTGAGTCAGTGAGTGGTTTCTGTTACCAGACGCATTAAACACATTTATCAGTTTCCACCAGTTCAGCTGCCCAGGCTCCCATTTCTCAACTCTCCTTGAACTTTGCATCTGTGAAGCGGCTGCACTTCACAACAATACAAGACAGCCAAGGACACTTATTACAAGCAGATCGGCAGCGCCCAGGAGCCGGTGATTCTAAGACTTGTGGATCACCCGCTAGGAGCAATGTAGACACTGCCTTCTCAATGTTTCCGGGATGCGAGTGTCATCTCTGCACCTGTTTTCATATATACGGTAATAAACAATGTTTCCTGTCTGCAAAGGACAAATAAAATGTATGTGGTTAAAACCTTTTTATTTTTGGGCATTGAATATTCATTTTTATACACCAACTTTAACCTTTTTTGGAAATGAACATTTTTAGTTTTTGCAATTTCAGATTTTTCCTCCCCTTGTTCTAAAAGTCCTGACTTTTTCTGTCGACAAATGAGGATTTGTTATTTGTAGATGAGTTGTAGTTTTAAATTGCACCATTAATTTTACCGTATAATGTACTGAAAAGCAGGGAAAAAATTTAGATGGGTGAAATGGTAAAAAAAAAATCTGCCAATTTGATCTTTAAAGGGGTTGTCCAGTCTAAAATGACAAGTCTGCAGTTAAGCTGTGAGACTGCGATCAAGTATGTGATATGTTTATGCACACTCCTGGGCACGGCCTTGCACAACTCAAATGTATTGAGCGAGGCTGCACCCGCTAGACTGTTTGTGCCCGGGAGTATGCATATCACATACCTGACCGCTGTTCCCGGGAGTATGCATATCACATACCTGACCGCTGTTCCCGGGAGTATGCATATCACATACCTGACCGCTGTTCCCGGGAGTATGCATATCACATACCTGACCGTGGTTCCCGGGAATATGCATATCACATAGCTGACCGCTGTTCCCGGGAGTATGCATATCACATACCTGACCGCTGTTCCTGGGAGTATGCATATCACATAGCTGACCGCTGTTCCTGGGAGTATGCATATCACATAGCTTACCGCTGTTCCCGGGAGTATGCCTATCACATACCTGACCGCTGTTCCCGGGAGTATGCCTATCACATACCTGACTGCTGTTCCCGGGAGTATGTGACGCGCCCCTGGGCCTACTTAGTGTAGCGTTGCGCACGCGGGGACTACCCGGAGCCGGGCCTGTTGGGGGTAGTAGTTTCGTGGCGGTGACCCGGTCCGTGCCCAGGGAGTCAAACTGTGTGGCTGAGTATTAGCAGTAGATGTTGGACGACTACGCCACCCGTTGAATGCAGCTATGGAGCTGCCGCTGCAGGGCAGACCGCTGAGGCCGGTGGTACGATTGTGCAGCGTAGATGGTATAACCCCCAACGGGAGGGGTATGGCCTCAGGGCAGCCGACGTGGATGATGGGGGTAGCAGGAACCACTCAGAGACGATGCGGTGTAGTTCAGGGTCTTTACTGGTGATAAAGATAGACCCTCCCGGAGTACTGGCTAGCGATCGGGGCCTGGTCAGTCTTTGAGCAGATGGGATCTCCCCTGGCCAGGCGGAGTTGTAGGCCTCCCCAACTAATTGTACTCTTCTGGCTACCTTGCTAGAGGCGGGTAAAAGTAGCCCACGTCCCTGAGTGTACCGTGTGGTGCTCACCCGTATGGCCGGTGACTCGGGGCCTTCTAGTAGCTTCCGCTCCACGACGGCGGTGCTGGTCCCACGCGTGTGACCGTGCCTTCGGGTTTCTTGGCCAGAGGACCTGAAATCCCCTGCCGGGCGGTTTCTGCTGCTGGGTCTGGGTTAATCCCCACAGCCTCGGACTCCGGGTCCGGTGGTAACTCTTCAATCAGGGCGAGCTCTACAGCTGCCAGCCCCTGATTCCTTTTAGCACGACTTCCCCAGAGCTCCTGATCTCTCTTTCCTATAGCTGCTTCTCTTCTTCTCAACTCACTAACCCTGCCTCAGCCCCAGTTTTATATAGGGGAAGTCCTTCCCCTCCCAGGACTGGGCAGGAGGTGTGGCATGCATAGGATTCCTGACCAAGAGACCTCCCACCTGCTCTCAGACGTAATATCTCTATTACTGTGGCAACCAGACCCCTGGGGTGTCACATTCCCCCCTAGTAAAATTTAGTACTCCGGGACTAAACATATTTTTGTAACATAACAAATTACAAACAGAAACAACGCAATAAAGAAAAACATTAGGATGGTCACGGCGTGTCCGCAACCGGGTGCAGTTTTTCAAGAAAACAAGGGTGTCCATTTCACCAACACAGGGAGACGTAACCAGGTAGGGGTCTGTCCTGCCCCAAGTCCTTAACAGTCTTTAGTCCGTCCTGGGTTACGCTCCAACTATATGCACAAAGGATTCCCCGTAAATCCACCAAAGACTCCTACAATTAACTAGAAACACATAATTATACACAAGCAACAATAAACAGGTAAACATTAATAAAATAGCTTGAATATTTAGATCCTCCACCGTATGGGCAACTGGCCTCTAGTGACCCTAGTGGACCTACGGAGCTGGCTGACTGGTCCTGAGCTACAGGGTATAGGAGCTGTCAAGGGTAAACTGGGCAGCCGTCTACGGACTCTTTGGCTCACTAGGGGTATGGCAGGCTCACTATAAGCAGAGGGTTGATTCTCCTGGTCTGCTTGTGTGGGGTCTTCTGCCTCCTGGACCGGCTGTTCTTCCAGCTCCACCTGTTTCTCCGTAGGCACTTGGGATGCTGGTTGGAGGAACGTGAGGACGGGTACCACAACAGCACCATTGACTTGAGTCCAAGACCGAGGGAAGTCTCCGAGCACAGTACTAACCATATCTTCCCTTTCCTCTACGGGTTGAGGGTCCTCTTGTTCCTCTTCAGGGTTCCGTAGCCGTTCGGGACACTTCTTTAGGTGATCCCGGGATACTATGGCTGTGGTTTCCCCTCCGTCTTTACTGATTGTACAGATCTTCGGGTTGTCGTGGCTTGAGGGCAGTACGGTGTACGGGTCCTTCTCCCATTGGTCGTCCAACTTGTGGAGCCGTCTTTTCCTCTTCAAGACCTGCTCTCCGGGCACCAGGGGAACAGCGGGAGCATACTGGTTGTAAGTTTTCTCTTGTCTTTCCCTAGCTTGACAGAGACTACGCTCCACGCTCTCCTGTACTTTTCGGTATTGCTGCTGCCTCTCTGTGTCCCAGTTGGCTTCTGGTGAAGTGTCCTCGGGTGTCAGGGCTCCCATCTCCAGATCAACAGGAAGCTTACCAGGTCTCGCCCTCATTAGGTAAGCCGGGGTACAGTTGGTGGAACCTACAGCGATGTGGTTGTATAGGTCCACCAGGTCGGGCAGCTTCTCAGGCCACAGACTGCGTTCCTCCAGGGGCAATGTTTTCAGGAGATCTATCACCACCTGGTTCATTTTCTCACAAAGTCCATTAGTTTGCGGGTGATAGGGTGTTGTTCTTATCTTCCGGCATCCATACAGGGTGCAGAACTCCTGGAAGACCTCCGCTTCAAAGGCAGGCCCCTGGTCCGTCAGCACCTGCTCCGGGTATCCATGCGGACGGCAGAAGTGCTGCTGGAAGGCTCTAGCTGCTGTGTGAGCCGTTAAGTCCTTGACGGGGACGACAACCAAGAACCGGGAGTAGTGATCCACGATGGTTAACGCGTAGACGTAGCCACTTCTGCTTGGGGTCAGTTTTACATGATCCAAGGCTACCAGTTCCAACGGCTGTCTGGTGATGATGGACCGCAGGGGAGTCTTCTGGCTGGCACGGTCCCTCCTTCTTAAGTTGCATGGGCCACAATCTCTGCACCACCTCTCGATGGTTCCTCTCATGCCTACCCAATGGAACCGCCCGCGCAGCAGGAACTCCAGCTTCTTCCATCCGAAGTGCCCAGCTCCGTCGTGGTATGCCTCCATCACCATGGCTGCGTCTCTTCTTGGCACCACTACTTGCCAGATTAGTTCATGCGTCCGGGAGTTAACCATTCTGCGGCACAACTTCCCCTTGTAAAGGAACAGTCGACTCTTCTCAGCCCACAGTTGCTTGGCTTCCTCCGGAGCGTCTGGGTCAAGGCGTGCATCTGGCCGAGTCAGCATCTCCTTTACCAGTCGGACGGCAGGGTCACTGTCTTGCGTCTCCGCCCAGTTGTAATGAGGTAATGGGTTGAACGTAGCGGATTTCTTACTCCTTACACGGTGGGCATACTGGATAGTCCCATGACGGTGGAACGCGGGGAGTTCAACTTCTTCCAGTTCCTCTGAATCTTCCCCTACGTCCGGTAGGTTCGGCATCCTGGACAGGGCGTCCGCGTTGGTATTGGAGCGTCCTGCCCGGTGTTTGATTGTAAACTCATAGTTGGACAAGCGGGCCATCCATCTCTGCTCTAGGGCACCGAGTCTTGCAGTGTCCAGGTGTGTCAACGGGTTGTTATCCGTGTACACGGTGAACCGGGAAGCAGCAAGGTAGTGCTTAAAGCGTTCGGTGACTGCCCACACCACTGCCAGGAACTCTAGCTTAAATGAGCTGTAATTCTCAGGGTTTCTTTCTGTGGGTCGCAGTTTCCGGCTGGCGTAAGCAATTACCCGTTCCCTCCCCTGCTGGATCTGGGACAGTACGGCTCCTAGCCCGATGTTACTGGCGTCGGTGTAGAGGATAAAGGGCTGGCTATAATCAGGGTACGCTAGGATTTCATCCCCCGTGAGGGCCATCTTCAGCTGGCGGAAGGACTCTTCTTCCAGCTTCTCCCATCTGAAGGGTGGCTTCTGGTTCTTGGCCTTCCTGGACTGGCCTATCAGGAGGTCCTGCATAGGAGCTGCCTTTTTGGTGAAACCGGGAATGAACCTTCGGTAGTAGCCTACCAACCCGAGGAACTGCCTCACTTCCTTTACGCTGGAGGGGCTTGGCCATTCCTTAATTGCGGTGATCTTATCAGGGTCGGGAGCCACTCCGTCAGCACTCACCACGTGTCCCAGGTACTGCACCTTTGGCTTCAGGAGGTGACACTTGGAGGGTTTCACCTTTAGGCCGTAACTTGCCAGAGCTTCGAACACTTCCGCCAGGTGTTTCAGGTGGTCCTCGTAGGTCTTGGAATAGACGATGACATCGTCCAGGTATAACAGGACCGTCTCAAAGTTTCGGTGTCCCAGACAGCATTCCATCAATCGCTGGAAGGTTCCTGGTGCGTTGCAGAGTCCGAACGGCATGCAGGTAAACTCGCTAAGTCCCATCGGGGTGGTGAATGCGGTCTTCTCCCGGTCCGCCTCTGCTACAGGAACCTGCCAGTACCCGCTAGTGAGATCCAAGGTGGAGAAGAAGTTAGCAGATTTTAAAGCAGCCAAAGACTCCTCTATTCTTGGTAAGGGGTACGCATCTTTGTGTGTGATACGGTTAATTTTCCGGTAATCTACACACATTCTCATGGTGTTGTCCTTCTTTTTGACCAAGACTAGTGGAGCTGCCCAGGGGCTACAGCTATCCCTGATTACCCCAGCCTCCTTCATGTCTCTAAGCATCCCCTTGGCGTGTTGGTAGTGTGCAGGGGGTACGGGTCGATACCTCTCTTTTATGGGAGGATGGTCTCCCGTGGGGATGTGGTGTTCTACCCCCTTGACTCGCCCGAAGTCTAACGGGTGTTTACTAAACACTCTCTCGTACTCTCGAACCACCCGGTAGACTCCCTGTTTCTGGTGGGAGAGAGTGGAGTCAGTACCCAAATGTAGTTGCTGACACCAATCCTCCATTATTTTCGTAGAGCCGTTACCTTCCTCGGGGTGAGATGGAGGCAAGGGTTCCACAGACTGTATAGAATTTTGGTTGATAGTATATAATTTGGCTAGCGTAGCATACCGGGGCAGGTATACTTCCCTTTTCCCGATATTTATTATACGAACGGGCACCCTCCCATGGCGTACATCAACTACCCCCCGTGCTGTCAAAATGGTGGGCCTACTGTCTGAGTAGACTGGTTCTACCATGGCCTGGTAATCTCTACCTCTCAGACCAATAGCTGCCCGGCACCAAATCATCATTTCACTTTTTGGGGGCATGGCAATAGGGAAAGGGTCACACATTCTCACGCTTCCAATCTCACCACCGGAGAGTTCCACCTGTTGCCGTCGCATCAGTGCCCGGATCTCTTTCTGGAGCACTCGCTGCTGGCCGGAGCTGGCGTTCTTGGCAACCTGCTGTAAAATGAAAATCACCTCTGCAAGACAATTTTCAATCACATTAGTTCCTAGAGTTATCTTTGGGTGACTCTCGCGCTTGTCAATGTCTACAATGATCAGTCCCTGTGCTGCCAGTTCGACTCTACCGATTTTAATGGTCATCTCTTTGAATCCGATCTGTGGCACGGGTTGACCATTGCTGGCGATGATACTCAAGTCGTCGTCAGGGTAGCGGGTTATATCCGAGTCATTCCAGTACTGCTTGAAGAGCACGTACGGGATGGTGGTGACCTGTGACCCGGTGTCAAGTAGGGCACTCATAGGAATGCCATCCAGTACCACAGGCAAGACTGGACGTCCTCCCACATATTTGTCACGCCAGTTCGATGGGCCTGGTGATCTTATTCCTGGGGGTTGGCCCTCTACCCCAGGTTGTGCCAGTTTAAAGGACAGTACCTTGCCATATGTCCGGGTTGATTGCAGCGGCGGCAGATGGGTTGTCCGTCCTCGTTGTATCGGTCGCTGGGTCTTCCTCTGGCCGGTGGGGTCCTCCTTGGTCGACGCCACGGGATGTCCTCCGGTCCGGATGCCAGCTGGATCTTCCCTGGAGCAGCAACCTGTAAAGACTGCACAGTTCGGGTTAGCGCAGCTACGCTTTTAGCTAGCTCTTGGACCTGATGGTGCAGGTCTGGAGCCGGGTCATTGTTCAAAGCCTGCGCATCAGCCCCCACAGGCCCTGCCGACAAGGGCGCCGCCTCCTGGTGGTAAGCGGTAGTAGGGCGCCTGTGGGTCACAACGCCACCCGGTGCCGGTTCTCGGAGCACCCGGATGGCTCTGTCCTTGAACTGTGCAAAGTCCAGATGAGGATCCTGTAAGGCCATTGCCCGCAACTGGGTTCGGTGGGCATTGCAATATAGTCCCTCTATAAATTGTTCGGTCAACAGCCTGTCCTCGTTTCCCACGCTGTCAGGGTCGGCCTGCTTAATGGCTCTCAGGGCCTCTTGTAGGTTTAGTGCATAGTCCCTTATATTCTCATGTGCTCGCTGTTTGCACCCGTAGAATCTAAGCTTAATCTCAGCTGAGGTGCGGGTATCAAAGGTGTCCTTCAGCCGGGTTAATATCCCTGCTACAGTCCTCCTCCCAGGTGGCCAGGACTTTACCTCCCTTTGGGCTGCCCCGGTTAGTTGGGCCACCAGGATGCTCACTTTTTGCTCTTCTGTGAGGGGGTACACCTGGAAGAGGCTATCCAGCTTTTCTCTAAAGTCATTCAGGGTATGTGACTCCCCTGAGTACTGGGGTAGCCAGGCTGCCCCCGGGATATAGGGCATAGTGAAAGGCATGACCGCAGCAGCGGTGGCGCTGGCGGTGGCTGCGGCAGTGAAGCTCTCCTCCGTATCCGACATCTTCCTCCCCCCTAGTGGACCGTGGCCTACCTTGCGATGATCCTCTTCCGTAGGCCGCGGCTCCGCAGTGGATCGTCAGGGTCGAGGACCTTCCGTCGCGCTCCTATGACGTCGGCGTCTGCTGGGCTCCTTCCAGGACCTTACGCAACGTCCGGACGTGAGGCGGGGCTTCAGTTCTCGCGGGCTTTTCGGAGTCCACGCCCCTCTTCTTCCCGCGCGGCGTCTTCAAGATGGCGTCCAACGGCGGGAAAACTCCACGGATGGCGGGAAGAAGGCAGAAGATGGCGTCCAACGGCGGGAAAACTCCACGGATGGCGGGAAGAAGGTAGAAGATGGCGTCGGATGGCGGGAATCTTCACCACAGGTAAGTTTGAAAGTCTTTTTTCAGGCAGGCAGTACCCGGTGGTTGCGGGCACGAAATCCTGCCGACTACGCCAAAAGGTGACGCGCCCCTGGGCCTACTTAGTGTAGCGTTGCGCACGCGGGGACTACCCGGAGCCGGGCCTGTTGGGGGTAGTAGTTTCGTGGCGGTGACCCGGTCCTTGCCCAGGGAGTCAAACTGTGTGGCTGAGTATTAGCAGTAGATGTTGGACGACTACGCCACCCGTTGAATGCAGCTATGGAGCTGCCGCTGCAGGGCAGACCGCTGAGGCCGGTGGTACGATTGTGCAGCGTAGATGGTATAACCCCCAACGGGAGGGGTATGGCCTCAGGGCAGCCGACGTGGATGATGGGGGTAGCAGGAACCACTCAGAGACGATGCGGTGTAGTTCAGGGTCTTTACTGGTGATAAAGATAGACCCTCCCGGAGTACTGGCTAGCGATCGGGGCCTGGTCAGTCTTTGAGCAGATGGGATCTCCCCTGGCCAGGCGGAGTTGTAGGCCTCCCCAACTAATTGTACTCTTCTGGCTACCTTGCTAGAGGCGGGTAAAAGTAGCCCACGTCCCTGAGTGTACCGTGTGGTGCTCACCCGTATGGCCGGTGACTCGGGGCCTTCTAGTAGCTTCCGCTCCACGACGGCGGTGCTGGTCCCACGCGTGTGACCGTGCCTTCGGGTTTCTTGGCCAGAGGACCTGAAATCCCCTGCCGGGCGGTTTCTGCTGCTGGGTCTGGGTTAATCCCCACAGCCTCGGACTCCGGGTCCGGTGGTAACTCTTCAATCAGGGCGAGCTCTACAGCTGCCAGCCCCTGATTCCTTTTAGCACGACTTCCCCAGAGCTCCTGATCTCTCTTTCCTATAGCTGCTTCTCTTCTTCTCAACTCACTAACCCTGCCTCAGCCCCAGTTTTATATAGGGGAAGTCCTTCCCCTCCCAGGACTGGGCAGGAGGTGTGGCATGCATAGGATTCCTGACCAAGAGACCTCCCACCTGCTCTCAGACGTAATATCTCTATTACTGTGGCAACCAAACCCCTGGGGTGTCACATATGCCTATCACATACCTGACCGCTGTTCCCGGGAGTATGCCTATCACATACCTGACCGCTGTTCCCGGGAGTATGCCTATCACATACCTGACCGCTGTTCCCGGGAGTATGCCTATCACATACCTGACCGCTGTTCCCGGGAGTATGCCTATCACATACCTGACCGCTGTTCCCGGGAGTATGCCTATCACATACCTGACCGCTGTTCCCGGGAGTATGCCTATCACATACCTGACCGCTGTTCCCGGGAGTATGCCTATCACATACCTGACCGCTGTTCCCGGGAGTATGCCTATCACATACCTGACCGCTGTTCCCGGGAGTATGCCTATCACATACCTGACCGCTGTTCCCGGGAGTATGCCTATCACATACCTGACCGCTGTTCCCGGGAGTATGCCTATCACATACCTGACCGCTGTTCCCGGGAGTATGCCTATCACATACCTGACCGCTGTTCCCGGGAGTATGCCTATCACATACCTGACCGCTGTTCCCAGGAGTATGCCTATGTAGCGCTGGCGTCCCTGCCCTCTGCTAGGCAGGGACGCTGCTCCCCTCACCGCTCTGCTGTCAGCGCGCGCTCCGTCCCGGCGTCCTCTCCCCGCTCTGCTGTCAGCGCGCGCTCCGTCCCGGCGTCCTCCTCCTGCTCTGCTGTCAGCGCGCGCTCCGTCCCGGCGTCCTCCTCCTGCTCTGCTCTCAGCGCGCGCTCCTTCCCGGCCCCTGTGCTTAGGGCGCGCGCTCCCCTCCTCTTAAAGGGGCCGCGCGCGCCGCCCTAAAGAGTCCCCGGCCAATGGCCGGAGGACTTCATCATATATAAGGCACCTCCTCCAAAATGGAGGTGCCCGAGCAATGTTGTTTGCACCTGTGTCTCACCTGTGCTTCAGCCCTCAGGTCCCGTTGCCAGTTACCTGCCAGTTACCTGCCAGTTACCTGCCAGTTACCTGCCAGTTACCTGCCAGTTACCTGCCAGTTACCTGCCAGTTACCTGCCAGTTTCCTGCCAGTTACCTGCCTGATTCCTGCCTGAATACCTGTTACCTGTCTGCCAGTCTGAGGTCCGACGGTCTGCCTTACTACTCCGGTCAGTCTGTCTATGGACCAGCTTGCCCGCTCACCTGGGAGCGCTTCTCCGTTATCTGCCTGCTTGCCAGCCCGGAGGCTCCGTTGTCACGTGCTGTGACCACCAGCTATCTCAGAGACTCTTGCCCGCTCACCTGGGAGCGCATCTCCGTTACCTGTCTGCTTGCCAGCCCGGAGATCCCGTTGTCACGTGCGGTGACCACCAGCTATTCCAGAGACTTTTGCCCGCTCACCTGGGAGCGCTTCTCCGTTACCTACCTGCCTGCCAGCCCGGAGGTTCCGCCGTCACGTGCCGTGACCACCTGCTATTCCAGAGACTCTCGCTTGCTCACCTGGGAGCACTCATCTACCATCTGCCTGCTAGCCTACCCGGAGGCTCTGCCATCACAGGTCGTACCTACCCCTTACCCAGAGACTGCCCTGATCACTTGCCGTAACTCCCTGTCCGTTCACCCAGAGACTGCCACCCGCTCCCTTACAAGGGCCGCCCCCTTGTATAGTAGCTCAGAGGTTCCGCCTCCCGGACCCGTTACAGTTTGCTCGGGCCATGGAACCCGGTGGCACCCAAGCTCCCTCGCTCATGGACCTGTGTCATGAACTGTCCCGTCAAAGGTCCCAACAGGAGTCCATCCTGGGTCACCTGCGGAATGTCAATACTCGCCTGGATACTCTGACAACACCACCTGCAACTACGGCCAGTACCATGGTATCCTTTTCCGGACCCCGGCTCTCTGCACCTCCTCGCTTCGGAGGCGACTCCGTCCTGGCTCGGGGCTTCATAAATCAGTGCACCCTGCATTTTGAACTATTGTCCCACCAGTTTAACTCCGACCGAGCCAAAATTGCATTCATCATGTCCCATCTCACCGGGGAGGCTCTGGCCTGGCTAAATCCTCTATGGGAGAGAGGAGACCCCCTGGTGTCCGACTTGCCTGCCTTTCTCACGGCTTTCCGGAAAGCCTTCGACGAACCCGGACGGAGGACCTCATCCGCATCATCTCTGCTACGCCTCCGTCAGGGAGGCCTCACCGTGGGTCAATATGCCATACGGTTCCGTACCCTTGCCTCGGAGCTGGCCTGGGATAACGAAGCTCTGGTATCCGTCTTCTGGGAGGGTCTGTCCGGCCGTATTAAAGATGAACTTGCTGGTCGGGACATTCCTACCACTCTCGATGACCTAATAACTCTTGCCACCCGGATTGACCTACGGTTCCAGGAACGTGCCAAAGAGGTCACCCGTGAAAAGGGGCTTCCACGTCTGGTTCCTACTTTTCTGAAACCCGTCACTCCTTCCGTTTCTCCCCAGGTACACTCTCCTGAGCCTATGCAGGTCGACCAGACCAAGATGGTCAAATCCCGTCAGGACTTTCGCCGTGCCGAGGGGAGCTGCTTCTACTGTGGCAGTAAGGAGCATCGGATCCGTGCCTGCCCGGAGAGGTCGGGAGAACGCCTGTGTCTAGGTTCGCTCAGAGGACTTGATCTAGACAAAAATAAATCCTCTCCATCCCTGCTGCTGTCTGTCTCAATCATCTGCGGGGAGAATCGTTATTCCGAACTAGCCCAACTTGACTCTGGAGCAGCCGGAAATCTTATTTCACTGTCCCTGGTGGAGAAATACCGCATCCCCACCAAACCTCTGGCTGTACCCTTGTCTGTTGTTGCCGTGGATGGGGGCCTCTTATCTCGCCCCATCCAATTCATCACCGAATCCATTACTCTGCAAGTGGGTATGCTGCATTCAGAGAGTATCTCCCTTCACGTTCTGCCTGGACTCTCTCACGCCCTCTTGCTAGGTCTGCCTTGGCTCCAGAGACATGCACCCGTGCTTGACTGGCAAACCGGAGAAGTCCTTCGCTGGGGACAAGACTGTCATAAAACCTGTCTGGTTCCCGTCCATTCCGTCCGTCCCTCTCCTATCCCAGCTAATCTACCTGGACTTCCGATTCCTTATTGGTCTTGTGCTGATGTCTTTGATATGGAGGAGGCAGAGACATTACCACCTCATAGACCATGTGACTGCCCCATCGATCCCGCCAGAGTAATGCAGGTGGCTCCCGTGAGTCTAAATTGTCTCCCTCCTGGTAAGACGTTCGTATCGGTACCTGATCGGGAGAGGATCCTACACTGGGGTCATTCGTCTAAACTAGCTGGCCACGCCGGTCAGAAAAAGACCCTCCAGCTTATTACCCGGCACTACTGGTGGCCTAACCTGCACAAGGATGTTATGGACTTTGTTTCTGCCTGTGTGTCCTGCGCCCGCAACAAGGTTCCGAGACACCTGTCGGCCGGCCGCCTTCTTCCTCTGCCAGCACCTGCTGCCCCCTGGCAGCATATAGCGATGGACTTCGTAACTGATCTGCCCGTCTCTGCCGGTTGTACGGTCATTTGGGTGGTCGCTGACCGCTTTTCCAAGATGGCTCACTTCATTCCCCTGCCAGGTCTTCCGTCTGCACCCGAGCTGGCTAGAGTCTTTATCCGCCACATCTTCCGTCTTCATGGCCTGCCCCGTCACATCGTGTCGGATCGAGGAGTACAGTTCACTTCTCGTTTCTGGAGAGCCACTTGTAAATTGCTAGACGTCACTCTGGACTTCTCCTCCGCTTACCACCCACAGTCTAATGGTCAAGTGGAGCGGATCAATCAGAACCTGACCAGTTACCTCCGGCACTTCGTTAATGCTCACCATTCTGACTGGGTGGATCTCCTGCCATGGGCCGAATTCTCGTACAACAATCACGAGAGCGAGTCTTCCTCCATATGGGAGAGTACCCGGTCCGCACTCCTTCTGTCATCCGAGCGTATGAAAAGGCACGCTGACAAAGGACGTCTGGATCCTCCTCAATTCCGTCCTGGGGATAAATTCTGGCTCTCGTCCAAATATGTCCGGCTCAAGATCCCTTCCTATAAGTTGGGGCCTCGGTTCATCGGCCCACTGGAGGTTATCAGTCAGATCAACCCGGTGGCCTATAAATTGAAACTCCCGGCCAACTTACGGATCCCTAACTCCTTCCATGTATCTCTCCTCAAACCTGTGGTACTTAACTCTTTTTCTAAGTCTACAGGTACGCCTCTTGCTCCGGTTTCTGCTGAGGACGAGTTTGAGGTAGAGAACATTCTTGCCACCAAAAGGGTAAGAGGAAAGACCTTTTTCTTGGTAGATTGGAGGGGGTTTGGTCCTGAGGAGAGAACGTGGGAGCCCCGGGAGAATATCCATGCCCCTCTCATCCTAGCTAAATTTCTGTCTGGCCTAAAAAAGGGGGGGCCTAAAGGGGGGGGTACTGTAGCGCTGGCGTCCCTGCCCTCTGCTAGGCAGGGACGCTGCTCCCCTCACCGCTCTGCTGTCAGCGCGCGCTCCGTCCCGGCGTCCTCTCCCCGCTCTGCTGTCAGCGCGCGCTCCGTCCCGGCGTCCTCCTCCTGCTCTGCTGTCAGCGCGCGCTCCGTCCCGGCGTCCTCCTCCTGCTCTGCTCTCAGCGCGCGCTCCTTCCCGGCCCCTGTGCTTAGGGCGCGCGCGCTCCCCTCCTCTTAAAGGGGCCGCGCGCGCCGCCCTAAAGAGTCCCCGGCCAATGGCCGGAGGACTTCATCATATATAAGGCACCTCCTCCAAAATGGAGGTGCCCGAGCAATGTTGTTTGCACCTGTGTCTCACCTGTGCTTCAGCCCTCAGGTCCCGTTGCCAGTTACCTGCCAGTTACCTGCCAGTTACCTGCCAGTTACCTGCCAGTTACCTGCCAGTTACCTGCCAGTTTCCTGCCAGTTTCCTGCCAGTTTCCTGCCAGTTTCCTGCCAGTTTCCTGCCAGTTTCCTGCCAGTTTCCTGCCAGTTACCTGCCTGATTCCTGCCAGTTACCTGCCTGATTCCTGCCTGAATACCTGTTACCTGTCTGCCAGTCTGAGGTCCGACGGTCTGCCTTACTACTCCGGTCAGTCTGTCTATGGACCAGCTTGCCCGCTCACCTGGGAGCGCTTCTCCGTTATCTGCCTGCTTGCCAGCCCGGAGGCTCCGTTGTCACGTGCCGTGACCACCTGCTATTCCAGAGACTCTCGCTTGCTCACCTGGGAGCACTCATCTACCATCTGCCTGCTAGCCTACCCGGAGGCTCTGCCATCACAGGTCGTACCTACCCCTTACCCAGAGACTGCCCTGATCACTTGCCGTAACTCCCTGTCCGTTCACCCAGAGACTGCCACCCGCTCCCTTACAAGGGCCGCCCCCTTGTATAGTAGCTCAGAGGTTCCGCCTCCCGGACCCGTTACAGCCTATCACATACCTGACCGCTGTTCCCGGGAGTATGCCTATCATATACCTGACCGCTGTTCCCGGGAGTATGCCTATCACATACCTGACCGCTGTTCCCGGGAGTATGCCTATCACATACCTGACCGCTGTTCCCGGGAGTATGCCTATCATATACCTGACCGCTGTTCCCGGGGCAGAGGACTGCGAATCCTCACAGTGCACAATGCCTGCGCTGCGAGGACTCAGAAGTCTGCAGTCACACAGCGTAACTGTGGACTTGTAATTTTAGACCAGACGACCTTTTTAAGCCGTTCATTTTTCAATAAAAAATGCCAATATCATTCTCCAGGTCAGTACAATTATAATGATGACAAACTTCTGAAGTTTTTTTTTTTTGGTTAAATTATACATTAGTGGTAAAAAAAAAAAAAAAAAAAAAAATCAGAACCTTGTTTAAAAAAATAAGTCTCCATTTTTCCCTGACCTGTCATTTGTTTTTTCCTGTCCATGGAGTGAGGGGTGAGGGCTTGTTTTTTTGGACTCTGATTTTTATTCGTACATACAACATTTTGTTCACTTTTTTATTTGTTTTCTGAAAGATTGCTGCAAGCGAAAAATGGCAATTCTGGTGTTTTTTTTTTTTTTTCCCTTTATTTGTTTCTTATTTCCTCGAAGATATAAACCATGGTATTGCAATATGTAGTGAAATATCGGTTCAACCTGTTGCTGAGTTTCATAGGAGGATGAAGATGGCAGTCACTGGGGCAATCAGCAGGCCACAAGCTGCCATGGTAGCCTATCGGCTCCTCGCTATTGCTTCACATTTGGAACCAGTGTGTACATGCACTTGGTTAATTTCCATTTATTGGATCCAGTTTTGTTTGCCGCAGTATAACACAGCCAGAATCTGCCTGGTATGATGCAGGCTCAGCTCCTGAACCCGCTTCATACAGCTCTTAGTAACCTATCATGAAGCTTAACCCAGTTACAGGGAAATTCAGATAAAAGAAGCTCTATAAATGTTGAAATGCCACTTCCCCCACCCCACAAAGGTCTTTTATGACCTTATAAAGTGCACTTTGTGTGAAAGCAATAGAACTTAAATAAATCCATAATAAGCAAAAAAAAAAATGAATTAAAAATTCTCTGCCAATCCAATTTGCTTTTGATAGCCCCACCCCTGTCGGAAAAAAAAAATTTGTGTTTTGATATCTATAAATAATTGTTAAGGAAAGGGGAACAAATTTAAAAATGTATTTTATTGGTCCTTTTTGCTCATGAAAAGAAAATGTGAAAAACAGACATGCATCTCCTTTATTTTCCCACCAATATCGTCTGATATTGAAAAAAAAGATAAAGATGAAGAAAGTATCAATATAATAAGGCCCCATGTATCAGGAAAAAAAGTGATGGAAAAATGATTTAAATATCTGAACAAGAAAAAAAAAAAGAGTCTTTGTAGAGAAGGCACAGATGCTTTATCACCATCTCTGTATATAGCCATGTGATTGCGGTGTATAGTGAGGGAGCTGGAGCTGCTGGGTCACAGGAGGCCCAGATGAAAATTAAAAATATTTTAGTATTTAAATTTCTCCCCATAAGTATTTTATGACTTTATGGAGGGCACAATATTTAAAATAAATGAGAAATAAAATAAATAAAATGCCACTGTCAATCCAAATTGCACCAACACATCTTCAACCAGAGAAGACAAATGTCCATGTAGAATGAGCCCACCTCCGCACACTCAACCATAGTACCAAAATTAGTATTGTCCACGCACACCCCCAAAAATCATCGGTATCCTAGATCTTCATACAATTCAGAATCAGGACCTATGTGGTTGATAAAATGCATAATGCAGAACCATCAAACCTTGGTACATAAAAGGGATTTATTGATTATGCCAATAAGAGAGTTATAAAAGCGAATTGATTTAAAATCAAAACATAGGGTCCATAGCTAACCACCTCATAGTCAGCGCTGATCCCAGGGCTTTGCCCACAAAATGGCTTCTTCTGGGGATAGGATACCGGTGATTTGTGTTGTGGACCATACTAATTTGTTGACCATGTTGAGTGTGCGGAACTGGGCACATTCTACATTGAACGGTGTTCTCTGGTTTTAGAAGCTTTGGGGAGTTATCACCAGTTGTTGTTGTTATTATTATTAGGTTTGAACTCTGACTGTACCAAGCGCAGTGTACCTTTTATATGCTGTTTAGATTTGGGAATATGGGATTTGTCCTGCTATTCGTAGATTGTATCAACGAGATGTCATACCTGTTTGTGTACAATCTCTAGAGACATCTAATTATCATTACAGGTGGAATTCCAATAACCTAGAACACCCTTATATGCAGTAGATTCCCCAGGATTCTCCATTCACAAAAACTGATGGTCACAGTTCACATCTTCTCCCTCCTTGCACAATGAACTCTGCACATGTAACACAGTTGCCGAAATGCAATGCACAGAGACTATGAGGCGGAAACAGTCAGGGATTGATATAAACACTCTATCTATCTATCTATCTATCTATCTATCTATCTATCTATCTATCTATCTATCTATCTATCTATCTATCGAGATACATACAGCAATTGAAACCAGAGTTTACATACACTATATAAAAAGACACATATGCATGTTTTTTTCAATATCTGACATGAAATCAGAATAAACTTCTCCTGTTTTATGTCAATTCGGATTGCCATAATGTTTAACATTTGCCAACTGCCAGAATAATGAGAGAGAGAATGTTTTAAGGCATTGTTATTACTTAGTGCAAATTCAAACGTTTACATACACTAAGATTACTATGCCTTTAAACAATTCTTGACTGCCCATATGATGTCATTTCTTTGGAAGCTTCTGATAGGTTTGTTGGCAACATCTCAGTTAATTAGAGACACATCTGTGGATGTATTTTAATGCACACCTGAAACACACTGCTTCTTTGTGTAGCATCATGGGAAAGTCTAAAGAAATCAGCTAAGATATCAGGAAGAGAATTGTGAACTTGCATAAGTCTGGCTCATACTTGTGTACAATTTCAAGATACCTGAAGGTGCCTCGTTCATCTGTACAAACAAGATGGGAATGTCCAGTCATCATACCGCACAGCAAGGAGACGGGTTCTGTGTCCCAGAGATGAACGTCCTTTTGTCCGACATGTGCATATCAACCCAAGGACAAAAGCAAAAGACCTTGTGAAGATTATGGTGAAAGCTGCTAAGATTGTGTCAATATCCACAGTGAAACAAGTACTGGATCAACATGGGCTGAAAGGCCAATCTGCCAGGATGAAGCCATTACTCCAAAAGAAACATAAAAAAGCCAGATTTATGTTTTCAAATGCACACCGGATCAAAGACCTTAATTTTGGAGACTTGTCCTGTGGTCTGTTGAAAGTAATATTTAACATTTTGGGCATTATGACCTTCGTTACATTTGGAGGAAAAAGGGAGAAGCTTGGAAGCCTAAAAACACCATCCCAACTGTGAAACATGGGGGTGGCAACATCATGTTTTGGGGTTGTTTTGCTGCAGGAGGGACCTGTGCACTTCACAAAATAGATGGCATCATGAGAAAAGAAGATTATGTGGCAATACTGAAGCAACATCTCAAGACATCAGCCAGGAAGTTAAATCTTGGGCAGAAATGGGTCTTCCAAATGGACAATCAACCGAAGTATACTACAAAATGATAACAATGTTATCCTTAACTTCAAAGTCAATGTTTTGGAGTGACCATCCATCACAAAGCGCTGATTTCATTCCTATTGAAAATTTATGGGCAAAGCTGAAAACACAGATGCGAGCAACGCGACCTACAAACCTGGAGCAGTTAGACCAGTTTTGTGAAGAGGAATTGGCCCAAATTCCGATCAACTATCATTAGAAGGATATCCCAAACGTTTGACCCAAGTCATTCAGTTTAAAGGCAATGGTACCAAATAACAATGAAATGTATGTAAACTTTTGACTATGCAGTAAGTAATAAAAATGCCTTAAAACATTCTCTCTCTCTCTCATTATTCTGGCATTTGGCAAATGTTAAAAATTATGGTAATCCTAATTGACCTGAAACAGGAATTTCACGTCAGATATTGAGAAAAACATACATGTGTCTCTTTATCTAGTGTATGTAGACGTCTGATTTCAACTGTGTGTGTACATACAGGTGCATCTCACTAAATTAGAATATCATCAAAAAGTTAATTTATTTCAGTTGTTCAATATAAAAAGTGAAACTTATATATTATATAGTCATTACAAACAGAGTGATCTATTCCAAGTGTTTATTTCTGTTAATGTTGATGATTATGGCTTACAGCCAATGAAAACACAAAAGTCATTATCTCAGTAAATTAGAATACTTTATAACAACAGCTTGAAAAATGTTTTAAAAATGCGAAATGTTGGCCTACTAAAATGTATGTTCAGTAAATGCACTCAATACTTGGTCGGGGCTCCTTTTGCATCAATTACTGCATCAATGTGGCGTGGCATTGAGGCGATCAACCTGTGGCACTGCTGAGGTGTTATGGAAGCCCAGGTGGCTTTGATAGCAGCCTTCAGCTCGTTTGCATTGTTGGGTCTGGTGTCTCTTATCTTCCTCTTGACAATACCCCATAGATTCTGTATGGGGTTAAGGTCAGGCGAGTTTGCTGGCCAATCTCCACTCTTCCTCCAGACTCGGGGACCTTGATTCCAAATGAAAATTGGAACTCTGGGGCTTTGTGGAGTGTGTCAATGACTGCCTACTGGACATCTGCCAAGTCAGCAGTCTTCCCCATGATTGTGGAGCCTACTAAAACAGACTAAGGGACCTTTTTAAACGCTTAAGAAGCGTTTGCAGGTGTTTCTTGTTAAATATTTTAATTTACTGAGATGCCTTTTGTGTTTTCATTGACTGTAATCCATAATCATCAACATTAACAGAAATAAACACTTGAAATAGATCACTCTGTATGTAATGACTCTACATAATGAGTTTCACTTTTTGTATTGAAGAACTGAAATAAATTAATTTTTTGATGTTCTAATTTAGTGAGATGCACCTATATGTGTGTATGTATGTGTGTATATATATATATATATGTATGTATATATAAAATATATACAGTACAGACCAAAAGTTTGGACACACCTTCTCATTTAAAGATTTTTCTGTATTTTCATGACTATGAAAATTGTACATTCACACTGAAGGCATCAAAACTATGAATTAACACATGTGGAATTATATACTTAACAAAAAAGTGTGAAACAACTGAAAATATGTCTTATATTCTAGGTTCTTCAAAGTAGCCAATTTTTGCTTTGATGACTGCTTTGCACACTCTTGGCATTCTCTTGATGAGCTTCAAGGGGTAGTCACCGGAAATGGTCTTCCAACAATCTTGAAGGAGTTCCCAGAGATGCTTAGCACTTGTTGGCCCTTTTGCCTTCACTCTGTGGTCCAGCTCACCCCAAACCATCTCGATTGGGTTCAGGTCTGGTGACTGTGGAGGCCAGGTCATCTGGCGTAGCACCCCATCACTCTCCTTCTTGGTCAAATAGCCCTTACACAGCCTGGAGGTGTGTTTGGGGTCATTGTCCTGTTGAAAAATAAATGATGGTCCAACTAAACGCAAACCAGATGGAATAGCATGTCGTTGCAAGATGCTGTGGTAGCCATGCTGGTTCAGTATGCCTTCAATTTTGAATAAAACCCCAACAGTGTCACCAGCAAAGCACCCCCACACCATCACACCTCCTCCCCCATGCTTCACGGTGGGAACCAGGCATGTAGAGTCCATCCGTTCACCTTTTCTGCGTCGCACAAAGACACGGTGGTTGGAACCAAAGATCTCAAATTTGGACTCATCAGACCAAAGCACAGATTTCCACTGGTCTAATGTCCATTCCTTGTGTTCTTTAGCCCAAACAAGTCTCTTCTGCTTGTTGCCTGTCCTTAGCAGTGGTTTACTAGCAGCTATTTTACCATGAAGGCCTGCTGCACATAGTCTCCTCTTAACAGTTGTTGTAGAGATGTGTCTGCTGCTAGAACTCTGTGTGACATTGACCTGGTCTCTAATCTGAGCTGCTGTTAACCTGTGATTTCTGAGGCTGGTGACTCGGATAAACTTATCCTCAGAAGCAGAGGTGACTCTTGGTCTTCCTTTCCTTGGGCGGTCCTCATGTGAGCCAGTTTCCTTGTAGCGCTTGATGGTTTTGCAACTGCACTTGGGGACACTTTCAAAGTTTGCCCAATTTTTCAGACTGACTGACCTTCATTTCTTAAAGTAATGATGGCCACTCATTTTTCTTTACTTAGCTGCTTTTTTCTTGCCATAATACAAATTCTAACAGTCTATTCAGTAGGACTATCAGCTGTGTATCCACCTGACTTCTGCACAACACAACTGATGGTCCCAGCCCCATCTATAAGGCAAGAAATCCCACTTACTAAACCTGACGGGGCACACCTGTGAATTGAAAACCATTTCCGGTGACTACCTCTTGAAGCTCATCAAGAGAATGCCAAGAGTGTGCGAAGCAGTCATCAAAGCAAAAGGTGGCTACTTTGAAGAACCTAGAATATAAGATATATTTTCAGTTGTTTCACACTTTTTTGTTAAGTATATAATTCCACATGTGTTAATTCATAGTTTTGAAGCCTTCAGTGTGAATGTACAATTTTCATAGTCATTAAAATACAGAAAAATCTTTAAATGAGAAGGTGTGTCCAAACTTTTGGTCTGTACTGTATGTGTATGTGTGTGTGTATGTATGTGTATATATATATACTAGCTATTGAACCCATTCTACGCCCGGGTGGCGAGCATTTTTATTGATCTATGGTCTCCCATCTGGTATGTGCTGCCCCCATTCTGTCCCCACCATCCTATCCGGGTATGCATGGCTCCCTAATTCCCAATCCAGGTATGCATGGCACCCCTCATCCCCCAATCCCGGTATGCATGGCACCCCTCATCCCCAATCCCGGTATGCATGGCACCCCTCATCCCCAATCCCGGTATGCATGGCACCCCTCATCCCCAATCCCGGTATGCATGGCACCCCTCATCCCCAATCCCGGTATGCATGGCACCCCTCATCCCCAATCCCGGTATGCATGGCTCCCCTCATCCCCAATCCCGGTATGCATGGCTTCCTCATCCCCAATCCTGGTATGCATGGTACCCCTTATTCCCAATCCTGGTATGCATGGCACCCCTCATCCCCAATCCTGGTATGCATGGCACCCCTCATCCCCGATCCTGTTATGCATGTCTCCCTCATCCCCGATCCTGGTATGCATGGCACCCCTCATCCCCGATCCTGGTGTTCATGGCTCCATCATCCTCAATCCTGGTATGTATGGTACCCCTCATCCCTATTCTGGTATGCATGGCACCCCTCACCCTCCAATTCTGGTATGCATGGCACCCCTCACCCCCCAATCCTAGTATGCATGGTCCCCTCACCCCCCCAATCCTGGTATGCGTGGTCCTCTCACCCCCCCCAATCCTGATATGCGTGGTCCCCTCACCCCCCCAATCCTGGTATGCGTGGTCCCTTTACCCCCAAATCCTGGTATGCGTGGTCCCTTTACCCCCCAATCCTGGTATGCGTGGTACGCCTCACCCCCCCAATCCTAGTATGCGTGGTACCCCTCACCCCCCCAATCCTGGTATGCGTGGTACCCCTCACCCCCCCCAATCCTGGTATGCGTGGTACCCCTCACCCCCCCAATCCTGGTATGCGTGGTACCCCTCACCCCCCCCAATCCTGGTATGCGTGGTACCCCTCACCCCCCCCAATCCTGGTATGCGTGGTACCCCTCACCCCCCCAATCCTGGTATGCGTGGTACCCCTAACCTCCCCAATCCTGGTATGCGTGGTACCCCTCACCCCCCCCAATCCTGGTATGCGTGGTACCCCTCACCCCCCCCAATCCTGGTATGCATGGTCCCCTCACCCCCCAATCCTGGTATGCTTAGTCCCCTCACCCCCCCAATCCTGGTATGCATAGTCCCCTCACCCCCCCAATCCTGGTATGCATAGTCCACTCACGCCCCAATCCTGGTATGCATCGTCCCCTCACCCCCCCAATCCTGGAATGCATGGTCCCCTCACCCCCCTCCTGGCAGGCATGGTCCCCTCATCCCCCAATCCTGGTATGCATGGTCCCCTCACACGCCAATCCTGGTATGCATGGTCCCCTCACTCACCCCCCCAATCCTGGTATGCATGGTCCCCTCACCCCCCCAATCCTGGTATGCATGGTCCCCTCACCTCCCAATCCTGGAATGCATGGTCCCCTCACCTCCCAATCCTGGTATGCATGGTCCCCTCACCCCCCAATCCTGGTATGCATGGTCCCCTCACCCCCCAATCCTGGTATGCATGGTCCCCTCACCCCCCCAATCCTGGTATGCATGGTCCCCTCACCCCCCAATCCTGGTATGCATGGTTCCCTCACCCCCCCAATCCTGGTATGCATGGTCCCCTCACCCCCCAATCCTGGTATGCATGGTCTCCTCACCCCCCAATCCTGCTGTGTATGGTCCCCTCACCCCCCAATCCTGGTATGTGTGGTCCCCCTCATCCCCCCCAATCCTGGTATGTGTGACCCCCTCACCCCCCAATCCTGGTATGTATGGCACCCCTAATTCCTTTCATGCTGTGCACACATACAAAAAAATAAACACTTATACTCACCTTTCTTCCCTGTGCTCCAGCGCTGGTGCGTCCTGTTCTGCCGGGGGAGGAATGTGGTGCCGGAACTCAAACTTCAAAGATTTTAGGGGGATTCAAAGTATTTACTATATCAAACATGTTGGGAGAACAAACAGATCACATCCAAAGGGATTTTCTAGGAACTGATTTAAGGGGACGTTGCCCACAGGACTCTCCTAGGGCTTGATTTTAGGCTGCTTTTCACCTGGTGACAGGTTCTATTTAAACCATAAGGATCCTTTCACAATGTGTTCTTCCCCACACTCAGTGGTCCTGTTGGGTCTTACATCCGAACCCTACACAAAACGTGATTTAGAAAATGCGGCGACTTGGCCATAGACTATAATGATACCGACAGTCAATGTTTGCGATGACGTGCAGAATTTTGAGCCATATATGCCTACTGGAGGCGGATACTCAGACGCAGTCTACTGCGTATTGCTGGGGTTCGGACGTAAAACCCCAACGGAACCACTTAATGTGGGACAAAGCACAGTGTGAAAGCATCCTCAGTTACAATATATAATTGGCATTACAAACTCTGATGTAATTGGCACTTTCAAATCCCAGTTTTCTCATAATGGCCTTTTTGTGTATGGAATGGCTGATGCTGATCTTTGTTTTTCAGATGGTCCTGGGCAGGAGACATTAATGCACTTTGCTGCAAGGCTTGGTCTTTGTGCATTGTCAAGGTTTCTTCTGGAACAGCCAGGAGGGAGAACATCATTGGCCATAGCCAATAGTGAGGGAGCTACGCCTGTAACCCTGGCCTTGGAACGAGGCTTTCTCAAGTTGCATCACTTTTTAACACAGTACGTGATATTTATATATTTTTGTTATATACATTTAGAGAGAATATATATATGTACACACTCTTTAAATGTAAACATTTATGTGGACCTATGCACCGTGTCTGGACAGCCGGACAGATCATTGTCCTAATGCCGTGGATGGGAAACAAGTCCGTCCTTGCTTTTACTTCCCTGGAAGAGGGGCACGGTGAGAGTTGTCTGACAGTAATTCTTCTTTTATAGTAAGTCAGGATGAACCCCACTAGCCCGTTTTGCCTACATTGTATACATGAAAAAGTATAAATCTTTACAATGTGTTCCAAATGACAGTCACTATGTGTATCCTTGCAAATATATGAATTATTAGGTTAGCATTTCTGTAGCGCTAATATGGTCTTATACGGCTGCTTTCTTCTATTGATTTCACCATGTGATGCACTGCTTTTTCTGTTTCAAAGACCACAATATCAGAAGCAGTCCCACCGGCCACACAATAATGTAAAGGTATTATATCGGCAAAAAATATTTTTTTCAGCAGTTGAAAAAATTGTAAAGTGTTAACTTTTTTTTTTTTTAAATTATTAAAATGTTTTAATTGTTTAAAATATGAGAAATAATTTAAGTTTTTATATTTTCAACTTTTACACACTAGCAGCTGCTGACATTTGCCATGAACAGAGTGTATCGCACAGGGTGGCATTAGGTGCACGGAGGGTATCGCACAGGGTGGCATTGGGTGCATGGAGGGTATCGCTATCGCACAGGGTGGCATTAGGTGCACAGAATGTATCACACAGGGTGGCATTAGGTGCACGGAGGGTATTGCACAGGGTGGCATTAGATGCACAGAATGTATCGCACAGAGTGGCATTAGGTGCACGGAGGGTATCGCACAGGGTGGCATTGGGTGCACAGAGTGTATTGCACAGGGTGGCATTAGGTGCACGGAGGGTATCGCACAGGGTGGCATTATATGCACAGAATGTATCGCACAGAGTGGCATTAGGTGCACGGAGGGTATCGCACAGGGTGGCATAAGGTGCACAGAGTGTATCGCACAGGGTGGCATTAGGTGCACGGAGGGTATCGCACAGGGTGGCATTAGGTGTGTGGAGGGTATCGCTATCGCACAGGGTGGCATTAGGTGCACAGAGTGTATCGCACAGGGTGGCATTAGGTGCACGGAGGGTATCACACAGGGTGGCATTAGGTGTGTGGAGGATATCGCACAGGGTGGCATTAGGTGCGTGGATCTGCTATGTAATCGTAAAACCTACATACATTTACGATTACATAGCAGAGCACAGCAACGTTATGCTTTCATGCTGTTCTCTGAACCCTGCAGCACTAACCTAACGATGGTGGTGAGCGCAAGTTGAGCAGTCTGACATTGTATTACTAATCCCAGGTTACCGAGTTGTTCTCACTGTTGGAAGAAGTCACCTCTGCAGTTGTTTTCATTGCTCAAAGCAGCCCTGCAGTGGAGACTTCTTCCAGTAGTGAGAACAACTTGGGATTAGTAATACAATGTCAGACTGCTCAACCTGCCCTCACCGCTCTGGACTAGAGCAAAATAGCACCTGACTCCCCCCACAGCTGTGAACTAGGCAGCCCAGGGGATGTGCCCAGTTCACAGCAGGAGGCAGCCACAGTACAGGAGAATTGGTCGGACATGACTGGATCTCCTATGGCCTTAGGCTGCCGGATTTGTGGTGTGTATGTCTCGTACTCAGACACCTATACTACAGCAAATAAAAATGGCAGCACCTAGCGGCTACGATAAGAAAAAAAAATAAACATTAAAACACAACATTTAATTTTGCATTAAAAATAATTGATAACATAATCATAAATTATTAATACGAAAATAAAATTTTGCCACGTTCCCATTAAGGGGGTATTACGCTTTGAGACGTATAGTATATCTTAGGTATATGCCATCAATGTCTGATAGTTGTTAGCTCCACTTCCACAACTCCCAACCGTCTGGACAATGGGGGTCATGTACCCTGTTGTTACTCTGGAAAAGTATAGACTATGGATGTAATTTATTGAGTTTGTGCTACACTAATTTCATCACAATGAATGTACACGGCCACCTCATCTACTCCCGCCAGTGCCGATCTCTGTGGGTTTAGCGGTATTGTACCTGATTGTTTTGCAGATGATTTATTAGCTCTACTCCCTCCCTTGTGGGTGAAGCAGGAAACCTAAATTTTTCATGACAGCTCAAAGTTCACCTTAAGGCGTTATCATACCATCATCTTCTCGAGAGGAGAGCTTTGTGGTATTTGGGTGGTAACGTACTATTAACGGCATCCATCCTCCTGTGGTACTACAAGTAGTTCTTATTGTGCATGTACTTTGTTTTGCTGCCTTCGTATTGATGAGAGCTGATGATTATGTAAAGCATAGTTTTGACAGATTGAAATAAATTTCCAGTTTTGCTGTTTTTATTCTGAGAAAGTGAGACGAGAGGAATAGATGAAAAATAATGTGGGCAGAAAATGGAGAAGCTGCCCCAAGCGTCCCATCACATTGCCGTTACCTTATAGGGTTCAGTTGACAAATGACAGCTGTTTGTAACTCTTTGCTACGTACTTTGTGGAAACATCCACATATTGTTTTACTTGCTTTTTTGTTTTTGTTTTTTTTATATTTAGCGTCTTGCTATCCTAATGAAAAACTTCCAAGGCACTTGGCTTATAGAAATCAGTGAAAATGTAATAAGAGATGATGCTTTTCATATAGGAGGCTGCTGCAGAGGCCAAATAGACATGGATTTCAGCTACAGGAAAAAATAAAACACATCGTGATTTGAACAGATAGAGTTATTGTTAGGGCGCAGTCAGACGTCCATATAACACGGACAACGACCGCATCGGACTGGCCGTCGGCTCTCCTGACACCAGCATGAAAGGTGCATAGAAATACAATCTGTTCCGCTCTGGTAAGGAGAGTCAACGGCCATTCCGAGGATTGTGATGTGATCGTCGTCTGTGTTATACGGCCATATGACTGCGCCCTTAAAGGGGTTTTCCAGGCTGAAAAGAAAAGCATGCAGTCAGTCTATGACTGCAGAGTGCCGAATCATGACATCATGCAATATGCACACTGTCATGATTCCCCTGTATCCCCTGCCGAAAAAAAATGTTGAAAAAAAACTCGATCAAAAAGACGAATGTAAATAAAAATAGTATAGCTGAAAACATCACCTTGTCCTGCATAAAAACAAGTCGCCATACAGCTCAATCAGATGCTTTAGCTCTCAGAATATAGTGATGCAAAAACAATATTTTTTTCAATACAATTATTTTTGTGTAGAAGTTACAAAACGTAAAAACTTATATTCAACCCCTGGCAAAAATTATGGAATCACCGGGCTCGGAGGATGTTCATTCAGTTGTTTTAATGTTGTTGAAAAAAAGCAGATCACAGACATGGCACAAAACTAAAGTTATTTCAAATGGCAACTTTAAGGCTTTAAGAAACACTAAAAGAAATCAAGATTAAAAATGTGGTACTCAGTAAGGGTAATTTTTTTCAGACCAAGCAGAAGGAAAAAATTATGGAATCGCTCAATTCTGAGGAAAAAAATTATGGAATCACCCTGTAAATTTTCATTTCCAAAACTAACACCTGCATTAAATTAGATCTGCTCGTTAGTCTGCATCTAAAAAGGAGTGATCACACCTTGGAGAGCTTTTGGACCAAGTGGACTGACATGAATCATGGCTCCAACACGAGAGATGTCAATTGACACAAAGGAGAGGATTATCAAACTCTTAAAAGAAGGTAAATCATCACGCAATGTTGCAAAAGATGTTGGTTGTTCACAGTCAGCTGTGTCTAAAATCTGGACCAAATACAAACAACATGGGAAGGTTGTTAAAGGCAAACATACTGGTAGACCAAGGAAGACATCAAAGCGTCATGACCGGAAACTTAAAGCAATATGTCTCCAAAACAGGAAATGTGCAACAAAACAAATGAGGAACAAATGGGAGGAAACTGGAGTCAATGTCTGTGACCGAACTGTAAGAAACCGCCTAAAGGAAATGGGATTTACATACAGAAAAGCTAAACCTAAGCCATCATTAACACCTAAACAGAAAAAAAACAAGGTTACAATGGGCTAAGGAAAACCAATCGTGGACTGTGGATGACTGGATGAAAGTCATATTCAGTGATGAATCGCGAATCTGCATTGGGCAAGGTGATAATGCTGGAACTTTTGTTTGGTTCCGTTCCAATGAGATTTATAAAGATGACTGCATGAAGAGAACATGCAAATTTCCACAGTCATTAATGATATGGGGCTGCATGTCAGGTAAAGGCACTGGGGAGATGGCTGTCATTACATCTTCAATAAATGCCCAAGTTTACATTGATATTTTGGACAGTTTTCTTATCCCATCAATTGAAAGGATGTTTGGGGATGATGACATCATTTTTCAAGATGATCATGCACCCTGCCATAGAGCAAAAACTGTGAAAACATTCCTTGAAAGAAAGACACACAAGGTCAATGTCATGGCCTGCAAATAGTCTGGGTCTCAATCCAATTGAAAATGTTTGGTGGAAGTTGAAGAAAATGGTCCATGACAAGGCTCCAACCTGCAAAGCTGATCTGGCAACAGCAATCAGAGAAAGTTGGAGCCAGATTGATGAAGAGTACTGTTTGTCACTCATTAAGTCCATGCCTCAGAGACTGCAATCTGTTATTAAAGCCAGAGGTGGTGCAACAAAATACTAGTGATGTATTGGAGTGTTTTTTTGTGTGTTTGTTTTTCATGATTCCATAATTTTTTCCCTCTGCTTGGTCTGAAAAAAAATGCCCTTACTGAGTACCACATTTTTAATCTTGATTTCTTTGTGTTTCTTAAAGGGAAGGTGCCATCAATTTTTTTTTTCTTTTTGTGAAAATAGCATAATAATAATTTAAGCTACGTAATGCAGTGTTTGCATAGATTGCAAACACTGCAACATGCAAAATATCTATAAAAAAAAAAAGATTACTTATACTTGCAGCTAGGGGGAGCATCTTCCTGTATAGACCTCAAGCAGCTACAGTAATGCTTGCTTGCATTACATTAGCTGCAAAATTGGGGCAGTGTCCTTGTGACATCAATGTTTCCCTCCCCTTTTAGGTGTTATACTACACCCAAAAGTGGGGGAGGCAGAATAAAGACTAGAGACAATGCACCGCCATTTTCTTGGTGACTGCACTGTGATCTAATCTCATTCAGCTGCTAAACAGGAAGTGGATCTCAGTATATTTACAGAAAAGCAAGCAGAAGGAAGACAACGGACTGTGGAGCAACGTGGACCAGAGGAGCAGAGCTGCACGCAGTGGAGAAGAGAGCAGCTGCAAGGCCAGTACCGAGGAGACTAAACAGTGCAGCAGTGAGGGTCCATAGCTTTACTGCACAGGCAGTGGAGGATGGGAGAATATGAGAGCAGAGCTGGGAGAGCTTGTGTGTGTGTGTGTGTGTGTGTGTGTAAAAAGCTTCCAATTACATGTCCTCAGTGTGGAAGCTCTGGGCCACAATGAAATAGCACCTAGACACACCTACAACTGTGAATTGAGCAGCCCACAGAGGCGTGCCCAGTTCACAGCTAATGTGGCTACAATGTTACAGATACGGTCGGCATCCAACCGGCATCCAACCGCTGAAGCCTATGTCCAGGGCTGCCGTATTTGAAGGAGTGTGAGTGTAGTGTATTAACTCTTACACTCCTGAAAAGCAAGATGACAGCCCCCAGTAGCTGCAAAACAAATTAATAAAAAATAAACTATAAATGCTGGGCACTTGAAAATGTTATAGCATTAAGGAATTTAACATTTTAATTTATTTTACATAATGTAAAAATGCGGCACCTTCCCTTTAAAGCCCTAAAGTTGACATTTGAAATTACTTTAGTTTTGTGCCATGTCTGTGATCTGCTTTTTTTCAACAACATTAAACAACTGAATGAACATCCTCCGAGCCTGGTGATTCCATAATTTTTGCCAGAGGTTGTAAATGTGTTATCGTCTTATTTGTATTGACCTGAAGAATAAAGCTGTCTTATCACTTTTACCACATTGCGAACGGCATAAAAAAACACCAAAAAACAATCTGCGTTGCTTGTTTGTGTTCATTTTGCCTCCCAAAAATTGAAATAAAAAGCGGTCAAAAAATATTATGTGCCCAAAAATGTTACTAATAGAAACTCCAACTCATTCAAAAAAAAAAAAACGATCCCTCACATGACTCGGTCAGCAGAAGTATAGAAAAATTGTACCTCTCAAAATATGGCAATGCAAAAACTTTTAATAGTAAAGCAAACAAAAAAAGCGGGCTTTAGTGTGTGATAATATCAAAACTGAAAGAAGCGATATAAATCTGGTATCGCTTTAATCGCATCGACCCGAAGAATAAAGTAGTCTAATCAGTTATACCACACGAGCAATGGTGTGAAAAATAAATAAGACCAATTCTTCACCTGCTGTTGATTTGTTAATTCTGCCTCCCAAGGATCGTAGTAATGCTCAGGTCACGTTTATCCTACGCTCTGTGCTCAGCGCTTACACCGGAGTTTCTATGTCAATCTCTGAAATACGTGATTCAGACAGAACCCCTGGCGGAAGCTTCCCATTAATGAGGCAGATTGGGACACTCTGTCTGGCCCAAGAGCCATCTTTTTAGGCGTGCATGAAAGCATGGTTGACCACAGTTTTGTGCACCTCTTAATAGCCGAATATCACCGAACCAAAGTCACATAGAGTCCAGAGTAACTCTGCTGCCTCATTAGTGAATGGATCCCTCAGTGGTTTTATTTGAATCTCATATTTTAAAGATGTAGATGGAAACTTTGATGTAAGTGCTGATCGTAGAGCACACGATAAATGTGAACTGATCCAAAATGTAATGCTCCTCAAAATTCCACTAATAAAAGCTTCTACACAAACCACAAAAAAAAGCAAATTCCCACTCAGGTGCTTCATCTGTTAACAGAAATATAGGGGGCTTCCATGTTACTGGTAGTACAGAGGCTCTGGAAAAGTAATGTGGCTCCCACCAAAAGAAATCCAGCGAAATCCCCACAGTGCGTCTAATGCATAGTTAGCGTCCACATGTTTGCATTACTGTAGCGATGAGAGCCCACTTAATTTACAGGGTGTGTTTCTCCAGAAGCATGAGCTGGACCCAGTGTATTGGGCACTACAAGGTATTGGGCGCTCAAATGTACAGACAGTACAATGGCTTATTTGCATTTTCACTCTGCAACTTCCATTGCTGCTTGTTCCTGGAAAACACCCATGGAATCACAATCATCACTTCACCCGTAGATGAATTCCCAGAGGGGTGTAATTTCCAAATTGGTGTCAATTGAGGGAGGTTTTTGCTCTTCTGGCACTTAGGGCCTCTGCAAATGGAGTGTGCAAACTATTCTAGGAAAATCTGCGCTCCAAACTTCTAATAGCACTCCTTTTCTCCCAAGTCTAGCCGTGTGGCCAAACAGTACTGTACTGCCACGTATGGGGTATTGCCACGTTCACAAGAAATTGTGTAAAAAATTGTGGTCATTTGTTACATATTTCCTCTTGTAAAAGGCAAAATCCAGAGCTAAAATTAATTTTTTGGGGTAAAAAGTTGATTATTTTTTCTTCACCATTCAATAGTATCAAATTTTGTGAAACGTGGTGTCAATATGCTCACTGCACCACTAAATGATTTCATGAAGAGGTGTAGTTTGTAAATTGGGATCACTTATGGGGGTACTTCTGTCCTGACACCTCAGAGGCTCTGCCAATGTGACATGGCACCCCACAAACCATGCTAGGCAAATCTGCACTCCAATATGGCGCTCCTACCCTTTTTAGCTTTGCATTATGCCTGAAAAGTAGTTTTTGGCCACATATGGGATATTGGCATACTCAGGAGAAATTGCATAACAAATTTTGTGGTCCATTTTCTCCTATTAGCCCTTTTGAAAATGAAAAACTTCTGGTGTAAAAAATATTTTAGTGGCATAATGGTAATTTTTCTTTTCCACAGCCTAATGTTTTAGGCACATGAGGGGCTCTGCAAATGCGAAATGGTGTCCGTTATCTTTTCCAGCCAATTTTGCACTCCAAAATTCAAATGTGCTGTGGTCCCTAAAAGAAAGTAGGTTTTGTAAATTTTGTTGGAAGAATGAAAAATTGCTGATAACTTTTAAACCTTCTTGCTTCCTAAGAAAAATAAATTGTTTAAAAAATGATGCTGATGTAATGTAGACTTGGGAAATGTTAGTTATACCACACAAAATAGTTAATAAATATCTGATGTAAGGGCATAAATATTCAAAGTTTGAAATTTGCGAAAGTTTCTAATAATTTTTTGTAAAATTTTCGATATTCATTCATAACTAAACGCAAATCAATATCGCCTAAAATTTACCACGAAGTTGAAGTACAATGTGTCATGAAGAAACAGTCTCAATCATTGGGATATGTTGAAGCGTTCCAGAATTATTTCCTCATAAAGTGATCCTTGTCAGATGTTAAAAAATGAGGCGCGGTCGTTAATGTACAAAGTGGGTCTGTCCTTACGGGGTTTATTTTATCACTTGATATTGAGCAAAAGTAAGTAGAGTGACTAGCTGCTACTGTTACTACATGCTATGATAGGACTTATTCTAATCTATGTTTTGACAGGTAGCTGCTAATCAAAGCCATATAATTTACTACTTTTTGTAAAGTTTAAAAAAAACAATAAATCCTACAACTCCTTTTATTCAGCCCTGGTATCATGATGACCAGCCCCACTTCCCGCAAAGTATTATGTCCCCATAGACTCCAATATGGTATGATCTCCTGCAGCCCCCTCACACGATAGGATCCAACCACAGCCCTTCCACACATTATAATTATCACGGCCTCCCATCCGTTAAGATTTTCCCACGTGGTGATATGTCCCCACAGCTATTCTACATATACACAATATGTTGTCCCCACAGTCACCCATACAGTGTGATGCCCTTCACAGTCCCTCACACAGTATGATTCCCTTCATAGTCCCCCACAGAGTCCACAACACAGTATGATAGTCTCCTACACAGTATTTTGGCCTCAGAGACCACTGCACAGTATGATGGCCCCACAAGGCATCTGCACCCATTATGATTGTCCCAACAGGTCCTCCGACAAGCACACATAGCTTGATGGCCCCTCTCACACCTCTGCCGCACACACAACTAGATGACCCCCACAAGTACTGACTGACACACTAGAAAAGAAAACCCAAATATTAATTGTCTTGTTCCTCTGATGCTTTGCTCTGATGTGTGGTGTGTGGACTGAAGCTCTACACAACAGCCATGATTTAGTGGTGTCATCATGCTTGCTGCTCTTGGACTTGGACACACAACCTGAATAGTGGAACAGGAAGCCATCTGTTCCCTGTTCCTCCATTTCACCATTGTTGAGATTGAGGGGTTCGAGCTTCCCCTACTCATGGGCAGAATGCTAATGTTTGTATGATGTTAGATCAGGCATTTAGAATCTTCACACCTGATCTTTTTATGTTTCGGGTAGATAAGCCACTACCAGAGGTGTTTGGCAAAAACTTTTTCCATTCTGTCCATTGAAAACTCATAAACGCTCTGTCAAGTGCCCACGTATATTGAGGACTTTAGAGAGCATTTTCGCCTCATCAAATGGGTATCTCATGAATATAGCGAGCTTTAGAGCGGCTTTCGACTATAGGGCGCAAAGGGAGGTCCCTTTCTGCTCCTATGCAGGTAACTACGTCACAGCTTGATTTTAATTAATAGTTGTGTTTCTGTTCTTTTCATAGTGTGTGGTCATGGAAAATCTGTGAAGGCAGTACAATGCTTGGCTATTGCTGCAATTTCTTTGTTCTGAGGATTGGATGAGGTTCCGTTATTCAGACCCTCACTGACCAGGACGTGATGGCATATCCTAGGGATGTTTCATTAGTACCAATAGTGCCTTTTAAGGAAAGTGAGCTATTTCCGTAACTGTTATAGAAGTAAATATTAAGAAGTGCCAGGGAGCTGATCTAGGGCTGCCAAGACCCAGCAGCTCTGCTATGCTGAGAAGACACTTGGTAATCAAGTGATCGCTAGGTTCAATGGAAGCCTTAGGGCTCATTCACACGTCAGTTTTTCACGTATGAGTGTTTTGTTTGTATTTTTTTTTTTTTTTTAATTACCGATGGCACTCATACCTATGACAGTCTATGGGGCTGTTCACGTGTTAGATTTTTTCTTTGCACCAAGTAGTCCATGCAAAATCGTGGAGACATATCCGATATTGTTCAGTGTTGGATCAAAATCAGCCAATCAAGTCTCTAGGGTCTGTGAAACAATCTGACAGCATTCGGATGCCATCCATGTGCTGTCTGAAGGTGGAATAACTTTTCTTTTTTTATCATCAGTGAAACTGATGAAGCCTTAACCAAACTGTGGTTAAAATCTGATAAAAATCATTGCTGAAATTCAGTCTGTTTTTCTCATACGTCAAAAAAACTGACGTCTGAATGAAGCCTAGGCATTGCCTATGCTTTTTTTTTTTTTTTACTACTTATTCCTTAGTGTGCTATGTTACTGTCCTAAAGAGAAGACCAGAACTTTAAAACCCGTATATCTTGTCCTTATTTAGACAGCCGGGGATGTGGCTTGCTCGAGCAGACATTGCTGCAGACTAGGGACTTCCGGCCCACAGTTGAATCACAGTGGGCAGATAAAGTGTTTAAAGGGTTATTCCTAAGGGACATTCAGATGTCCGTGGCAATCGGTCTGAGCACGAACCGCTAATGCATGGACTGGCCGCAGGTCTCCTAACCAGAGCGTGACAGCTTCATATATTTCTATGAGGCTGTGAAGCTTGGGTCGGGAGAGCCATGGCCAGCCCATGCATTGCGGTCCAGTCTCTGACCGAATGGCATAGACATCTGAATGAGCCCTAACGCTAAAAGATATCATCTATCCATGGGATAGGTGATAACATGTTAATCAATTTTGGTCCAACTACTGGGACCCCCTACTCTTCTTGAGAAATCTACTCTGAAATGCTCCGTTGGAACGTAGCAGTAGCCACGCATACATGCCACCCCTCCATATATTGTCTGTGGGACTGCTGGAGATGGCTGAATACAACACTCCCTTTCTCTGGCAGTCCTGTAGGCAAAGAATGGAGCAGGGGCAGGCATTCATAAAAACATCTCCATTGTCATGTGACTTTTCAGAGCCCCGTTATGAATCAGCGGTCAAAGTCCAGACCTGAATCCAATCGAGAATCTGTGGAAAGTGCTGAAAACTGCTGTTCACAAACGCCCTCCATCCAACCTCAATGAGCTCGAGCTGTTTTGCAAGGAAGAATGGGCAAGAATTTCAGCCTCTCGATGTGCAAAACTGAGGCATGCCCCAAATGACTTGCAGCTGTAATCACAGCAAAAGGTGGCACTACAAAGTATTAACTCAAGGGGGCCGAATAATATTGCACGCCCCACTTTTCAGTTTTTAATTTGTTAAAAAAGTTTAAAATATCCAATAAATTTCGTTCCACTTCACGATTGTGTCCCACTTGTTGAGTCTTCCCAAAAAAATTAGAATTTTATATCTTTGTTTGAAGCCAGAAAAGTGACAAAAGGTAGAAAAGTTCAAGGGGGCCAAATACTTTCACAATGCACTGTATCTATCTGTATATATATAAAATAATATAATATAACCGGGGATGCGTGTCTCTGTCTGAAGCCTCGATAGACTGCGCATGCGTGATGCCCAGTCTGGCTCCAGACAGAAGCAGGCAGTTAAGAGGAGGTGTATGGCGCCGGAGATCGCGGTATGTGTAGACACTGAACGCATACCACGATCTCCGGTGCCATACTTACATACTTACCTGACTGGGAGGAGCTTTGCCGCGGCGCCTCTCTTCTGGCCGGAGACCGGGGGCAGGAGTGAGGCGTCGGATCGGCGCGTGCGCATAGCGCTATCCTTCGCCATTTTACTGAAGACACATTTACAGTGTGTCTTCAGCAAAATGGCGCCGGACAGCGCGGTGCTCCGGCGCCGCTCTCTTCCCCCGTCCTCCGGCAGAACAGGACGCTGCAGCGCTGGAGTACAGAGAAGGTGAGTATAACTGTTTATTTTTTTTTGTATGTGTGTACAGTGTGAAAGGGAAGAGGGGGCCACACATATCAGGATTGTGGGGTGAGGGGACCATGCATACCAGGATTGGGGAATGAGGGGTACCACGCATACCGGGATTGGGGAATGAGGGGTACCACGCATACCGGGATTGGGGAATGAGGGGTACCACGCATACCGGGATTGGGGAATGAGGGGTACCACGCATACCGGGATTGGGGAATGAGGGGTACCACGCATACCGGGATTGGGGAATGAGAGGGGTACCACGCATACCGGGATTGGGGGACGAGGGGTGCCACGCATACCGGGATTGGGGACGAGGGGTGCCACGCACACCAGGATTGGGGACGAGGGGAGCCACGCATACCAGGATAGGATGGTGGGGACAGGATGGGGGCAGCACATACCACACATAGCAGCATGGGAGACTATATACCAATAAAAATGCTCGCTCGTAGAACGGGTTCAATAGCTAGTATGTGATATGTGTGTGTGTGTGTGTGTGTGTATCAGCACAGACCAAAAGTTTGGACACACCTTTTCATTTGAAGATTTTTCTGTATTTTCATGACTTTGAAAATTGTACATTCACACTGAAGGCATCAAAACTATGAATTAACACATGTGGAATTATATACTTAACAAAAAAGTGTGAAACAACTGAAAATATGTCTTATATTCTAGGTTCTTCAAAGTAGTCACCTTTTGCTTTGATGACTGCTTTGCACACTCTTGGCATTCTCTTGATGAGCTTCAAGAGGTAGTCACCGGAAATGGTTTTCACTTCACAGGTGTGCCCTGTCAGGTTTAATAAGTGGGATTTTTTGCCTTCTAAATGGGGTTGGGACCATCAGTTGTTTTGTGCAGAAGTCTGGTGGATACACAGCTGATAGTCCTACTGAATAGACTGTTAGCTGCTTTTTTCTTGCCTTAATACAAATTCTAAGTAAAGAAAAACGAGTGGCCATCATTACTTTAAGAAATGAAGGTCAGTCAGTCCGAAAAATTGGGAAAACTTTGAAAGTGTCCCCAAGTGCAGTTGCAAAAACCATCAAGCGCTACAAAGAAACTGGCTCACATGAGGACAGCCCCAGGAAAGGAAGACCAAGAGTCACCTCTGCTTCTGAGGATAAGTTTATCCGAGTCACCAGCCTCAGAAATCGCAGGTTAATAGCAGTTCAGATTAGAGACCAGGTCAATGCCACACAGAGTTCTAGCAGCAGACACATCTCTTCAACAACTTTTAAGAGGAAACTTTGTGCAGCAGGCCTTCATGGGAAAATAGCTGCTAGGAAACCACTGCTAAGGACAGGCAACAAGCAGAAGACACTTGTTTGGGCTAAAGAGCACAAGGAATGGAGATTAGACCAATGGAAATCTGTGCTTTGTTCTGAGTAGTCCAAATTTGAGATCTTTGGTTCCAACCACCGTGTCTTTGTGCAACGTAGAAAATGTGAACGGGTGGACTCTACATGCCTGGTTCCCACCGTGAAGCATGGAGGAGGAGGTGTGATAATGTGGGGGTGCTTTGCTGGTGACACTGTTGGGGATTTATTCGAAATTGAAGGCATACTGAACCAGCATGGCTACCACAGCATCTTGTAGCAGCATGCTGTTCCATCCGGTTTGCGTTTAGTTGGACCATTATTTATTTTTCAACAGGACAATGACCCCAAACACACCTCCAGGCTGTGTAAGGGCTATTTGACTAAGAGGGAGAGTGATGGGGTGTTACGCCAGATGACCTGGCCTCCACAGTCACCAGACATGAACCCAATCGAGATGGTTTGGGGTGAGCTGGACCGCAAAGTGAAGGCAAAAGGGCCAACAAGTGCTAAGCATCTCTGGGAACTCCTTCAAGATTGTTGGAAGACAATTTCCGGTGACTACCTCTTGAAGCTCATCAAGAGAATGCCAAGAGTGTGCAAAGCAGTCATCAAAGCAAAAGGTGGCTACTTTGAAGAACCTAGAATATAAGACATATTTTCAGTTGTTTCACACTTTTTTGTTAAGTATATAATTCCACATGTGTTAATTCATAGTCTTGATGCCTTCAGTGTGAATGTACAATTTTCAAAGTCATGAAAATACAGAAAAATCTTTAAATGAGAAGGTGTGTCCAAACTTTTGGTCTGTACTGTGTGTGTGTATATATATATATATATATATATATATATTTATATTTATTTTTATATATATATATATATATATATATATATATATATATATATATATATATATATATATATATATATATATATATACTGCTCAAAAAAGTAAAGGGAACACTCAAATAACACATCCTAGATCTGAATGAATGAAATATTCTCATTGAATACTTTGTTCTGTACAAAGTTGAATGTGCTGACAACAAAATCACACAAAAATCATCAATGGAAATCAAATTTATTAACCAATGGAGGCCTGGATTTGGAGTCACCCCCAAAATTAAAGTGGAAAAACACACTATATGCTGATCCAACTTTGATGTAATGTCCTTAAAACAAGTCAAAATGAGGCTCAGTATTGTGTGTGGCCTCCATGTGCCTGTATGACCTCCCTACAACGCCTGGGCATGCTCCTGATGAGGTTGCGGATGGTATCCTGTGGGATCTCCTCCCAGACCTGGACTAAAGCATCTGCCAACTCCTGGACAGTCTGTGGTGCAACGTGACGTTGGTGGATGGAGCGAGACATGATGTCCCAGATGTGCTCAATCGGATTCAGTTCTGGGGAACAGGCGGGCCCTCATACCACCCTCATGGAGTCAGTTTCTAACCGTTTGTGCAAACACATGCATATTTGTGGCCAGCTGGAGGTCATTTTGCAGGGCTCTGGCTGTGCTCCTCCTGTTCCATCTTGCACAAAGGCGGAGGTAGCAGTCCTGCTGCTGGGTTGTTGCTCTCCTATGGCCCCCTCCACGTCTCCTGGTGTACTGGCCTGTCTCCTGGTAGGGCCTCCAGCCTCTGGACATTACGCGGACGGACACAGCAAACCTTCTTGCCACAGCTCGCATTGATGTGTCATCCTGGATGAGCTGCACTACCTGAGCAACTTCTGTGGGTTGTAGAGTCCGTCTCATGCTGCCACGAGTGTAAAAGCACAACCAACATTCAAAAGTGACGAAAACATCAGCCAGAAAGCATTGGTACTGAGATGTGGTCTGTTGTCCCCACCTGCAGAACCACTCCTTTATTGAGTGTGTCTTGATAATTGCCAATAATTTCCATCTATTATCTATTCCATTTGCACAACAGCATGTGAAATTGATTGTCAATCAGAGCTGCTTCCTAAGTGGACAGTTTGATTTCACAGAAGTTTGATTTACTTGGTGTTATATTCTGTTGTTTAAGTGTTCCCTTTATTTTTTGGAGCAGTGTATGTGTGTATATATATAATATATATATAATATAATATAATATGGAAAAAAATCAGTCTGCACTCCAGTTCAAGGAAAAATTGTGGACCGAGTGGTGCAACGTTTCGACATCACAATTTTTCCTTGAACTGGAGTGCTGTCTGGGCCCGGAGTATGGGGCTGGGTTTTACTAGCAGCTGAAAGAGCTTGGCGGGTGGGGGTGGGAGAGCTGCTCACTTACCTCCAGTCCAGGTCTTGGAAGGCCTGATTTAAGACTGCTGCGCCTGTACTTTTGGGGAGTACTCAAGGACAAAGTTTATAGTCGAAAACCAAAAAGTGTCAGTGATTTGAAAAATTACTTAAGAGATGCATTTCAAGAAATTAATACCCAAAGAGACTTGTGCAAAAAAGTTTGTCGAAGAATAAGAAGAGGCAGACTTCAAAGCTGTGCAAATTGTAATGGAAAACAGTTTGAGCGCCTGCGTTGATAAAAATTTAAGGGCTTTTGTATTATTGTTCAGAATAAAATTTAATTGTCAATGTTATGCTTGTGTTAGTAAATATAATTTTATATATAAATCAAATTAAATGTTATTTTCTGGCCACCTACTTTTGGACCACCCTGTATATATATCTCATAATGTGAAGGTGTACCTCTTATCTAATAATACAGTCTATTTTTTTACCTTGTATTTGCTGATCAATGTAATTTATTGCTGAACTTTGTGAAGCTATTCTGAATGAATAAAAAATGCAGAATGTGGACCCAATGTTCTCCGAGCCTTTGTTTTCTTACCTGTTTCCATAGCTGCTTAGTATGTCTGAGCCTTTGGGAGGGGGTGAGAAGAGTTGCTATGGGAGTGACCTGTGTTGCCTTTTCAAAATACTGATTAAGCGTCTTAGGTTTTGGCTTGCTGGGATGTGATTGTCTCCGGCGTGCACACACTTCTGTTCTTAAATCAGCGAAACAGAAGGAAATGTCATTCTAATGAAGATAAGATTGTTTAATATCAGTATTATTTATTGTGCATGCATGATATGTCAGCGCAATAGTATTATTACCAGCCAGTAACTGCTATGGCGGAAATCGATTCGTCTTGACTACATAATAAAAAAAAGTTAAACGATAGAATCATAATCCTGTGACCCCAAAGCATTTCTGTAACTGCATAGTAAGAGTTATAGCTGCAAAACTGCTCCTCTGATCTCCATGGAAGTGTACAGTAAAGGGACAGTCAACATGGAAAATACAAGTGTATGTGTTGCTGTAAGACTCCTTGTTGGCGAAGCCTCCAGTGCTCTGTCTGCATTACAGTCGAACATTTGCTTCATTTTTAAAGGGATTCTTCACCTAAGAGATATTATGTAAAAGACATAGAATGTTATAGAAGTAACACGAGGTCTAACCCCACCAGTCCCTCATGTTCTGATACTCCTGGGGTCTCTCGCCGGTCTCTACTTCCGGCTGCAGCAGTCACATGTCCATGCCAGGACATTTTCATTGGAGCAGGCAGTAGAGAACAGCTGGGGACCTGGGACGCCTCTGTCCAAACATTTGTTTTGTTCATTTTTTTCCTTTTAATATATATTATGTTTTCCAATTCAGTTAAATATTCATTTGGCTTTATTATTTCTCTTTTTTCAGAGTGGATCCTGCAAAAATAGACCTTGATCCTGAAACGTCTCATGTTGAACATTCGGATGATTTTTGGATTAAACACCATTGTGGACTAAATGTCTTCACTTTGAGCAAGAAATCCCAAGAGGAGGCACAAGAAAACATGGAGACCAATATTAAAGAGCTCAGTGATTACATCCAAAGTCATTCTCAATGTCCGGTAAGTCACTGGGAACTATAAGAGTATGTTCGCACAGTGTTTTTTTTGCAGAATTTTTTTTCCACATGAAAAAAGCTGAGTATTCCCAGGAAAAATGCTGCGTACATTTTTTGATGCATTTCTAATGCGTTTTTTTATGCATGCAATGGAATTGAAAGAATAGACATGCTGCAGTTTTAAAAAATGTGCTGGAGCTCAAAAAACATAAGGAAAATAAAAGCACTGTGTGAATGAAATTTTAGAAATATCATTTACTTTGCTGGTACTGTAAAATGCTGTTTTTTTCTTTTTTAAGCACAAAAAACACAGTAAAAACACTATGTATGAAAAAGTCCTAAGGATCGTATGTTAAAATGCTGTAAAATGTTTATGATCCCACTTACACTGCTTTTAATTAGTTTTATTATAACCCAATTTATAGGAACACGACTCCTGTAATAAACACACATAGCTAGAAGAGACGTTCCTATATACCCCATTGTGACTAGTGAGCACTTGATACCAGTTTTAATACTGGTGAGGGTATTGGGAGCTTCATACTTTGTGACACAAGCATGTCCCTATATACTTACGTCATTTATTGGACAGAGCCTTGATAAAAGTAATGTGGAAGGTTTCTTCTATGTGTACTTGGCATAACACCGAAGGCATTTCTTTAAATGCTGAAGAACAAGTCATACACACGTGGTCAAAATTGTTGGTACCCCTCGTTTAATGAAAGAAAAACCCACAATGGTCACAGAAATAACTTGAATCTGACAAAAGTGATAATAAATTAAAAATCTATGAAAATGAACAAATGAAAGTCAGACATTGCTTTTCAACCCTGCTTCCACAGAATTTAAAAAAAAATTAAACTCAGGAAATAGGCCTGGACAGAAATGATGGTACTCTTAACTTAATATTTTGTTGAACAACCTTTTGAGGCAATCACTGCAATCAAACGATTCCTGTTACTGTCAATGAGACTTCTGCACTTCTCGTGTTTGAAGGTTGCCTTTTCCAGACGGCATGTTTCAGCTCTTTCCAAAGATGCTCAATAGGATTTAGGTCTGGGCTCATAGAAGGCCACTTCAGAATAGTCCAATATTTTCCTCTTAGCCATTCTTGGGTGTTTTTAGCTGTGTGTTTTGGGTATTATCCTGTTGCCAGACCCATGACCAGCGACTGAGACCAAGCTTTCTGACACTGGGCAGCACATTTCTCTCTAGAATCCCTTGATAGTCTTGAGATTTCATTGTACCCTGCACAGATTCAAGACACCCTGTGCCAGATGAAGCAAAGCAGCCCCAGAACTTAACAGAACCTCCTCCATGTTTCACAGTAGGGACAGTGTTCTTTTCTTGATATGCTTCATTTTTCCATCTGTGAACATAGAGCTGATGTTCCTTGCCAAGAACTTCCATTTTTGTCTCATCTGTCCATAGGACATTCTCCCAGAAGCTTTGAGGCTTGTCAACATGTAGTTTGGCAAATTCCAGTCTGGCTTTTTTATGACACTTTTTTTTCAACAATGGTGTTCTCCTTGGTCGTCTCCTATGAAGTCCACTTGGATCAAACAACAACGGATGGTGCGATCTGACACTGATGTTCCTTGAGCTTGAAGTTCACCTTTAATCTCTTTAGAAGTTATCCTGGGCTCTTTTGTTGCCATTCGTATTATCTCTTTGATTTGTCATCAGTTTTCCTCCTGCGGCCACGTCCAGGGAGGTTGGTTACAGTCCCATGGATCTTATATTTCTGAATAATATGTGCAACTGTAGTCACAGGAACATCCCAGCTGCTTGGAGATGGTCTTATAACCTTTACCATTAACATGCTTGTCTATAATTTTCTTTCTAATCTCCTGAGACAACTCTTTCCTTTGCTTCCTCTGGTCCATGTTGAGTGTGGTACACACCATGTCACCAAACAGCACAGTGAGTATCTGTAACCCTATATACAGGCCCACTGACTGATTACAAGATTGTAGACACCTGTGATGCTAATTAGTGGACACAACTTGATTTAACATGTCCCTTTTGTCACATTATTTTCAGGAGTACCATCATTTCTGTCCAGGCCTATTTCATGAGTTTAATTTTTTTTAAAATTCTGTGGAAGCAGGGTTGAAAAGCAATGTGTGACTTTCACTTGTTCATTTTCATAGATTTTAAATTTATTATTACTTTTGTCAGATTCAAGTTATTTCTGTGACCATTGTGGGTTTTTCTTTCATTAAACGAGGGGTGCCAACAATTTTGACCACGTGTGTATGTCTCCTCATAATGCAGTAGTCTGCATGTATAATAGATTTGGGTGTACACCAAAATACAAAACGATACCACTGAAAAATATATGTCGTCCTGCAAATAAACAAAATTATTTTTTAACACCTTACTGACCAAGCCAAGTTTTTCAGATTTGACATGGCGCTTTATGTGTCAATGTTTCAACATATCTCAGTGATTTTGAGACTATTTTTTGTGACACATTATACACTGCTCAAAAAAATAAAGGGAAGACTTAAACAACGGAATATAACTCCAAGTACATCAAACTTCTGTGAAATCAAACTGTCCACTTAGGAAGCAGCACTGATTGACAATCAATTTCACATGCAGTACCAATGCTTTCTGGCTGATGTTTTCGTCACTTTTGAATGTTGGTTGTGCTTTTACACTCGTGGTAGCATGAGACAGACTCTACAACCCACAAAAGTTGCTCAGGTAGTGCAGCTCATCCAGGATGGCACATCAATTCGAGCTGTGGCAAGAAGGTTTGCTGTGTCTGTTATCGTAGTGTCCAGAGGCTGGAGGCGCCACCAGGAAACAGGCCAGTACACCAGGAGGGGCCATAGGAGGGCAACAACCCAGCAGCAGGACCACTACCTCCGCCTTTGTTAAAGGAGAAACAGGAGGAGCACTGCCAGAGCCCTGCAAAATGACCTCCAGCAGGCCACAAATGTGCATGTGTCTGCACAAACGGCTATGAGGGTGGTAGGAGGGCCCAACGTCCACAGATGGGGGTTGTGCTCAGAGCCCAACACCGTGCAGGACGCTTGGCATTTTCCACAGAACACTAGGATTGGCAAAGTCGCCACTGGTGCCCTGTGCTCTTCACAGATGAAAGCAGGTTCACACTGAGCACATGTGACAGACGTGACAGAGTCTGAAGACGCCGTGGAGAGCGATCTGCTGCCTGCAGCATCCTTCAGCATGACCGGTTTCGCAGTGGGTCAGTAATGGTGTGGGGTGGCATTTCTTTGGAGGGCTGCACAGCCCTCCATGTGCTCGCCAGAGGTAGCCTGACTGCCATTAGGTACCGAGGTGAGATCCTCAGACCCCTTGTGAGACCATATGCTGGTGCGGTTGGCCCTGGGTTCCTTCTAATGCAGGACAATGCCAGACCTCATGTGGCTGGAGTGTGTCAGCAGTTCCTGCAAGATGAAGGCATTGAAACTATGGGCTGGCCCGCCCGTTCCCCAGAACCGAAGCCGATTGAGCACATCTGGGACATCATGTCTCGCTCCATCCACCAACGTCACGTTGCACCACAGACTGTCCAGGAGTTGGCAGATGCTTTAGTCCAGGTCTGGGAGGAGATCCCACATGAGACCATCCGCAACCTCATCAGGAGCATGCCCAGGCGTTGTAGGGAGGTCATACAGGCACGTGGAGGCCACACACAATACTGAGCCTCATTTTGACTTGTTTTAAGGACATTCCATCAAAGTTGGATCAGCCTGTAATGTGTTTTTCCACTTTAATTTTGGGGGTGACTCCAAATTCAGACCTCCATTGGTTTAGAAATTTGATTTCCATTGATGATTTTTGTGTGATATTGTTGTCAGAACAAAGTATTCAATGAGAATATTTCATTCATTCAGATCTAGGATGTGTTGTTTGAGTGTTTCCTTTATTTTTTTGAGCAGTGTACTTTGATAGTGGTAAATTTAGGTCGATAGGTTTTGCGTTTATTTTTAAAAATATTAGACATTTGACAAATTTTTTAAAAAATTAACAATTTCCAAACTTTGAATGTTTATCCCTTTAATCCAGGTAGTAATAACACACATAGTAGTTACTAAATACCATTTTCCTCATGTCTGCATTACATCAGCACCATCTGTAAAATGTCCTTTTATTTTGTTAGGATGGTGGAAAGTTTAAAAATTTAGCAGCAATTTTTCATTTTTTTCAAGGAAATTTACAAAACTTATTTTTTTTAGAGACCTATTAAGTTTTGAAGTGACTTTGGGGGACTTGGATATTGGAAAACCCTTAAAAGTGATGCCATTTTAAAAAATGCACTCCTTAACATATGTCAGGTAGCTTATTAACACATCAGGTGCTTTTTAGGAATGAACGCAAAGTGGAATGAAAATGATATTTTTACCACTAAAATGTTGCTAACATCTGAATAACTTTCCAACCTCTGGGCTTCCGACACTTCTGGTCCCCAGGATCCCAAGAAATCATTGAAGTGATGGTTGATCTTTACCATGGCCGCTGTATTCATTCTAATGCAGGGATGCACAGCATTTTTTGGTTCAAGGGCCACATTGCCGTACTAAACCAATCCCAAAGGTTGCAAAAAAATTTAAAGGGGTGATTTCATGAACACATCACCAGAACCACTGTTACTACCAGGGCAGTGGAAACGGTAAGCCAAACCAGCGACTCCTCAATATCCCTGACTCTGACTCCACAGCACTGCCTCACTACTGAGCTTGTACGTAAAGTGCACAGGTTTGACTCAGCTAAAAGCCAAATCCTTAGATTAGGAATAGAACAGATATTTATAGGACATTTAATAACTTTCCCAAATTCTTATGAAAAAATATTTACAGCACATACTGCATTGAACTACTGTACCCAATTTATGATATATTTTAGGAGTTGGACTCGGTCCATTTTATACCGACTCCACCAAAATGGATACAGACTCCGACTCCACAGCCCTGGTTAGTACATTAATACATCACCAGAACCAAGTTTTGAGTATTTGATAAGGATTTGGTGAGTTTCTGGCAAAAAAAAAAATTTGTGTAAACACATGCTAACTTAAACTGAGTTTTTGGAGCAGAAATTCGCAAAATCCTCCTCATAATCCCAAATCAAAGTTTTCAGGATTTTAAAAGTTTTGAGGAAGTTTCAACATAGCGTGTGTACAAGATCAGAACCACCGTCAACACATGAGTGCGTCACCAGAACCAGGGCTGTGAAGTCTGAGTCGGCATAAAATGGACCGACTCCAACTCCTAAAATATATAATAAATTGGGTACAGTAGTTCAATGCAGTTTGTGGGGAATATTTTTTCATAAGAATTTGGGAAAGTAATGAAATGTCCTATAAATGTCTGTCCTATTCCTGATCTAAGGGTCTAGACTTTTAGCTGAGATGAATCTGTGCTACAGTAAATTTATCACTTAAACATGAGCCATGTATGAGGGAGTCGGAGTCGTGGAGTCGGTGTCATGGAAATTGAGGAGTGTGAATTGGAGGTTTTCCTTACTGACCCCACGGCCCTGACCAGAACCGGCATCAGTACATGAATTCAACCCCAGATCCACCGTTAGTACATGTATGCAAACCCAGAACCACAGTTAGTACATGAATGTCAGGCCAGAAACACCATCAGTACATCTATACAGCACCAAGCATAGTGCAGCGATCAATTGCAATGTCAGGTCAGCGCCATATACAATTGTATCGAATGAACCTACGACTCCCAGTATGCTCTTAATGATAATGAGATGCTAGGCGTTGCTGTTACCAGTCATCATCAGACTGCGGACCATACAGGAACCCCAGTACTGATGAGATGCAGTCAGTATCACAAATATTTACATCCAGGTACCTTATAGATGACATCTGTTCTGATTGAAGTCGTTCTCCTTCTTTTCTTTTCAATTTTGTCCAGATGCCATGATGAGATTTCATGCCCAAAGCTCGTGTTTGCAGATTTCCCTCATGTCTGTCTTTCGCAGCACATCCTGACACGGTGCCTTTAAAAATAAAAGTATCATTATACTGCCCCATAAATTTAAATATCTGCTATACTGCGCCCCTGAATAAATAATTGCCCCTTATTGTATCCCCCATACTGCCCCTCTCTATAATATCCCACCAAACTGTCCCTCTCCGTAATATACCCCCACACTGCCCCTCTCCATAATATACCTCCACACTGCCCCTCTCCATAATATACCCCCACACTGCCCCTCTCCATAATAAATCCCCCTCACAGCTCCTCTCCATAATAAACCCTCCACACTACTTCCCCTCTCCATATGACCCCAGAATGCCTCTTTGCATATTGTCCCCACTATCCCTCGCTATACTATGCCTCCTTTCACAATCTGCCAGTTGCCTCTTAATGTACCCCATAATGTCCTCCATTGCCACTTTATGTGCCCTTGCAGTAAACCCAACCCTTCCCTCCCACCTGGCCCCCTCCTCTAAAATGAAAGCACATTTCATCTTTAGCTCCTCCACGGGGCGCTTACCAGGCCAGATGTCTCAGACGCCAAACATCTGAAAGATGTGAAGACATTTGAATATAAGAATGGAGCAGGGTCTCCCGGGCAGCTCCGCTGGCCGCACTACATCGCTTGGCGGGCCGCATGTTGTACAGACCTGTTCTAATGTTAAAGATAAGTTGAGCACGGCGGTCAGATATCTCCAGCGCTTCTATGGAGAATGAATGGACCGGCAATGCGCATGATTGACCACCGCTCCATTTAGCCGGGGCTGTTTAGAGCCCCGCTTCTCAGGATCACTGGAGACCATGGTGGTCAATCCCCCAGTGATCGGAAGGTTTTCGCCTACCTTATTGATAGGGGGTAACGTTCAGACTTGAAAGCATCTCTTTTATTAAATTGGCAGGAGTAAACCAGACGGTGAAAAAGGAATTGGCAAAAATAGTACAATGTCAGACTTTGAGCACATATGAAAGCTTTTAGTATCTGAAACATTGAATAATGTACAATGCCAGGAAGTGGTGTATTTACCACACGCCGGCGCTCTGATGCCAAAGCGCTTGACATCTTCATCATATTGTAATGTAATAAGATTATTGTTGTTTATTTTTTGTGGGGGGAGGGGACAGGTTTTATCCAGTGAATGAAAGGATTAATTGTATTCTCTTGTGTTTACCAGGGCACTGATGTAAAATCTCAGCAGGAACCAACATTAGAAGAGGCGTCCGCTGCACGCCACCAGGATGGTGGTATCACTGTGGACTTACAAGCGAGTACTGGAGCGTCGCAGGGAGAGGAGAACGATGCCAAGCCTTGTGGTAAATCTGAGAATGAGGTGGAAACTGTGGGTGGAGGCGCTGCAAGTTCCAGTCAAGATGTTGAACCCAAAGAGGAAGAGGAGGGGACCGAATGCATTGTGAAGGCTGAGAGTACGTCAGGTACAAAGCAGCACATACCGAGCTGTTCCATCGAGGTACCCGCTGCTGAAAATCTTCTGTCTGCTGGAAACACAAATGAGGAAACTGGAATGACTTCAACTGGAATTGTTTTGGCCCCGTCCTTTAGTGATAACGCTGAGGGAATGATAGCTGGGGCAGAGAGAGACACTCCACTTACGGAGGCTGCACTCAAAGTCGCTGCTAATCTGCTCCAAGACATCAATGTGAACATGGGGCAGTCACTGTCTGGCTATTGTACTAGTGCTTCAGGCACCACCGACACGGTTTGTCACACTGCGGGGGGCCGTGAACAGGATGCCGTCCTTATAGAAGTATTTCCAGGGTCTGCCTGTAAAGACAATCAGTCTAGTAATAATAATTCTGGGGACTGCTTGAGCCAACGAGAGCCAAGTACTTGTTCAACGTCTGAAGCAGGACACTCACCTAGTGCCCAAGGGATAAATGTTTTACATTGCATTGAGACTTGTGACTCTAAAATTGAGAAAAGTGAGACGACCTCACAGAACAGAACTTTAGAGCAGTTTGCTGATAGCCTAGTCCTGTCTGTGGTGGACGGGGTACTAGCTATGGGGTCAGATCATCCCAACGATGGTGCAAAAGATGTGGAGACAATCGCTGACCAGCTGACTGCATCAGTAATACGTGCAAGTTTGGTGGAGCTGGAAGCCCCTTCTGGTGAAAATGCAGCTGTTACTCCGACTCAAGACAATATAGAGAAAAAAACTCAAAAGGAAGTGTTGTCAGAAGCTGCGGTGAACGATTTCAGGGCACGTGACTGCGCCCAAGCACACAGGGATACAGAGGTTCCTGTTGCTTCTCTTCACAGCGTGACTACAGAAAATCCTGAATTACTAGTGGATTCTTGTTCCAATCCTTCACTAGCTCAGGAGCCCATTCCAATGTCTAAAAAGCAAAAAATAGAAAGTGAAGAAAATAAAGCGATTTCTGTTACTCCACCGGAAATTATTGTGGAAGAGCAGGCCGCCCTGTCTTTAGGGCTCAGTTCGGACCTATGCAATACAGAACTGACACATGTAGCAACATCTGCCCTAAAAGAGACGGCGCAGCAGCAGGACGCCAGGCCTGAAAAACAAGAAATGCTGCCACCTGCTGGGCCATCCTTGTCACTGCAGGAAGATGAGACATTGCCATGTGCAAAAAGCAAGTCACACAAAGAAACTGACACTCCCTCTCTGTTTAATAATTACAATTGCCTGAAAAAACAGGAAGTATTGGCTGTGGATTCAGTTCTCATTGATGCAAGAACTGAAATGCAGGAGGCTGCCGTGACAGCCACCGAGGAGCCAGACACTGATCATGGACAGCTTACCTGTGCAAATCACACAGAAGATGGTGAACTTGGTGTGAAGCAATGTGAAATTAGCCTTGAACGTGTAGAAGCAGACACTGTCATTTTACCACTATTAGACCCAAGGGAACAATTAGCTGAGCATGTGGATTACAAGATCTCTACGGAGAATGAGAATGCACGTGAAAAGGAAGAATCTAAGGAAGTTGGAAAGGAGTCCGATTTAGAGAATGATGGAGGTGAGGATGGTCCTGAACTGGAAACAGTCCCAAGAGCATCACTTCATCCTATAGCCGAGGAGACTTTACATAATGGTGAGTCCTCTTCAGATACTACTGAGGATACTGCCTCCTCCGACCTCAGCGAGTCTGAAAAGTCTCTAGGTACAGACGAAGAGCAAACTGTGGACCTGTTCTCCCAGGCGGTGGATTGCTTATCTGATGATGAAGAGAACCTATTATTAACGTCTAATGGAGACGTGGACATGGCTGAGGTCAGACCAACTCAAGACGTCCCGGGAAATGTCATATCTCAGTCTCCCAGCATCCAGCCTAAGGTGGATTGTTCAAAGGGTCCAGGTGGAAGTCCTCCCATCCTAAAAGATGACGACTCTGGTTTGGATTTCTCTGTGAACTTGGAGGATACTCTGTGCCCCAGCATATCTGACACAGAACTAGTCTCTGGTAATTTGCATTATTTCCTTTACTATTATATTATCGTTCAGTAACAAGGTGCACAGACTCACAAAGGGATTTCCAATGGCAGATCTAGACTTTGGTGTTGTCTACAGCAACTGGCCACTTATGATACGATAAGTGATCTGATCACTTGCTGTAGACAGTACTTCTTCCACCACTTTCTTGCCAACACTTGCAGAAAGTCCACAGAAGTAAGTTGGACTTTCAGCTTGGCTTAAGGTGAGTGGGTGCCAGAACAGTCACACTGCCAGTCTTCTGTTGTCCATATGAAGGGTGTCTGGTAGGGTGTCCTGGTGCCCATGCTCAATAAATCTACAGGCAGTACTGCTAACCAGTATGACAGCTTTGCTCTACTTTTCTACTTTTTATAAATCTCTCCCATATTATAATTAAACGTATTATTGGCATCGCTGTGTCCCAAAATAGTTAATTGGCTGTAGTATTTTCTGCTTCCGGCCAGGCAGTGGAAAAGATGACATTTTCTGCTCTGTATAGGAGCGGCTGAAAGCTGACACCGAGCACAATAATTGCCGCTAGCTCTGAGTTTTCCTGTAGCCGGGCTGGTCTGACTACTGTTTTGTAGACAGTCATTATCTGCACCGCTCCTATCAGTGTGAATGCTTTCATTTACGTGTGATCCTTAAAGGCGCAATCTAGAAAAACACATATGGGTCCTACTGATGTAAAAGACCTGCATTATCATTACTATGATTATTATTAGTTTATTTTACCGGTGTGTCTATAATTCTGCCAGTATTTCTCCAGACAATTCCCCACAGCACAGACACCAGGAACTTTCTATTCGTTACCAATTGATTTTGGATATTGCTTATGTTGAGGGCTTTATGACGATATGACGGTATCCCCTAAATGAAAGCATACAGTGGTACAGTAACCCTTCATGCCCATCTGTTGATGCCCGTGTACTGCTCTGTACAAAACAGCCAATTTTACACATACGTGAGGTATACAATGCAAACATACATTGAATGACGAGAGAAAAAAGGAACATCCAATTGGTATATACGCTAATATTTCTGTCCACTGACTCCGGTTGTCCTTATTACATTATAAGTCGGGTTTTTGTACAGTACATTTGCATGTTCTTATCTAGACATTCCCATCTGCACAATGGATTCTTTATCATTCTCTACTTTACTAAATAATTGTATTGAGTTCCGCTAACTGTTCTTACCTCCTGGTATTTGGTGATCTTCTGCCAGCATTCAATGGGCAAACACAAGTCACAGCAAAACTATGTGATAATTGGGGAGGTGGTTACAAGTCTCCTTTTGAACAAGGCTTGTTATTACCCACAGGTCAGGGCGAGGTGCTTTTTTTGGAATTACTGCAATAGTTTAGGCAATATAGGTTTTGCGTCCAAGATCAGAAGATTATTATTATTATTATTGTGATTAAATTGCCTCCTGCCTTCTGCTTTTTACACGTGCAGTGATGCATGTAAATTTACAGATATATTGTATATGACTACAGTCCCTGGCAGGGCTGTGGAGTCGGTAAGCCAAACCTCCGACTCCTCAATTTCCATGACACCGACTCCATGACACAGACTCCCTCATACATGGCTCATGCTTAAGTGATAAATTTGCTGTAGCACAGATTCAGCTCAAAGTCTAGACCCTTATATTAGGAATAGGACAGACATTTATAGGACATTTCCTAACTTTCCCAAATTCTTTTTAAAAAATATTCCCCACAAACTGCATTGAACTACTGTACCCAATTTATTATATACTGTCGGAGTCGGTCCATTTTATACTGACTCTGACTCCACCAAAATGGACACCGACTCTACGACTCCGATTCCACAGCCCTGGTCCCTGGTAATCCGATACTTTTATTGGGCTAGGATCACAATGTTTTTGTGCCTTATAGATAACTTTTTTTTAAGTCTGGCCTTGAAGCAGGCAGATGATTTCTTTCAATAAAATGTATGAATGTGATGTCTAAAGGCCAATAAAGGAGCAAGTATTCATAGGAACTATGAGCTATGACTATAGGACAAAGCAAAATGTTTGTCGAGTGTGATAATTTTTAAGCTGCCTTAAAAATGAGTTATTGGTTAAACATCGCCCTCTGTAGCAGGACACGTGCGCCTGCCAACATGGCAGAACGATGGGGTTGAAGAGGACCTGTCATTGAGTCAAAAGTGGCCATTTGTTACTCTTTATTTTTTCTCCTGCTGTTCCTGAGTTTTGTTTTTGTTTTTTTTAAATCCGACATGGATAAAGAAATATGTGCCTTTTTTTAAGTTTGTTTTTTTATGGTCTTTACCAAATGGGTGGTGCTTACCGGATAAGTATGCTGAGCAGCCTAAAGACACGTCCCCAGAGAATCCTGTGAGCATTATCACTAAAAAAAAAAAAAAAAAAAAAAAGGGAACATTTCTCTGGAACCATATGGCAGAGTTAAAACAAAAAAACAGAATACTTGGGGGAGCAGCAGGAGTAAAATAGGAGCAAGAAGTGGCCTCTTTTGATCTGGTGACCAGTCCTCTTTAAAGGGAGCAGATTTTTAGACCCCAAATGAACATCCTCTATGTTAAGCCTCTGTAACGATGATCTTCATACCTTTGTTAGGTAAGTTCATAACTCCGTTTCATTGAAATCCATCAGCAAATTTTCATGCAAATGAGCCACAAGTTCAGGGAGGAGGTGTGGCCCTGCACTTAGAGATCTCCGATACCTTTCTCTATATCCCCACCCACCACTGGCCTCCTGTCATTGACTGGAAGGTCAGTCTTCTCTGTGACCTTCTCCACCGCCTCATATCTCATGCAAGCACTGTCAGTGTGCAGTAAGGTCTTAATAAAGGTCGAAAGTTGGATTATCAAACTACGCATGCTTTACCCCATACTCTACCCCATCAAGTGATGGAGCATTGGGCAAGATCTCAGGCCACGGAGCAGGTCACAGAAAAGAGTCACCTGACAGTCACTGTTGGTGGGGAAAGAGGGAGAGAACAGCTCAAGGCCACCCAACCTCCTGCACTTATGGCTCATTTGTATGAAAATTTGGCAATAGATTTCTATAAAAACTGAGGCACGGACATATCAAACAAAAGTATGAACGTCCTCAACATTACAGGTACTTTACGTAGAGGATGTTCGTTTGGGGTCTAAAAACCTGCAGTCAGGCTCCCTTTAAATACCATAGAAGTATGGTCGGCCTGTCTAAACCGGATATTAAACGACTGCAGATCAGCTTGCATGTAGCCATTTGGCAGCGGTTTAATGTCCACAATCGTGCCGTCGTGCCCTCTAAACCAAGCATAGAAAGAAGGTGAGACACCAAGCGCAATAGAGTCTTATTTGGTAGAGAAATTGCTCAAAAGGGAATTGCTCACCTTTTGGGGTGGTTTAACCCAGAACTGAGGAATCAAAGTGTGACAGCTGCTGCAGTAGCCTCAGGTCGGGAGATCCCTCCAGGTAGAACAAATTGGTAGAGGATAGGAGTAGTAGTCTGTGCTTCTGTGCTAGATTCAAGAAATCCGGAAGACCTATTGAGGGATTAGATGATGATAATAATAATGCAGTTTATTCTCAACGCGTTTCGAAGATGACCCAACTTCTTCACCAGGAGAACCACATTGACTGTATATGTCATATATATTCACTCCTGGTGATGCTGCATGTCATGCAGAGTCTGAAGAACCACTGGTAAACTATTTGGATGCTAGTTTTGGGACGGCATGCCACAACTTTTTTTATTCTTATGGACTCCACAAATCCTGAAAATGCTGGTGCGCTGAATCCTTACTATATGACCTATCTGTTTTGTAGACCGATTTTGTATTACTATTATTTATTCTGCTCATTGTGTGTTTCAGCAGAATGTCTTGACAATAAAGTAGATGACGAAGTGGATTTTGTCAAACAGCCAAGCCCCAGAACAAAAGTGGTAAGTTATGTCTTCGTCTAATTAGCAAACATTTGTTACGCGTTAAAGGAACACTCAATTCTTCCATTCATGAATATATTAGTCCTTAATTATCTAAAGATGTTTGGTTCTGCCTTTAGTTTACGTTCACATGTTGCATATTTAGTCCTGATTTTCCACACTTATTTCTAAGTTGACATTTGCTGCATTTCTGCATCTAAAGTGCTTGTGTATTTTGTGCATTTATTGACTTTTTAATTGCATTTTTTGTATTGAACATGCCAAAACAGTGCAACCAAACAATGCCAGGCTAGTGGTTTAATGGTAACCTGTCATTAGATTCATGCTGCCCAAACCATGGGCAGCATGAGTCTGACACTAGCTGCGTGATTGTTGCCAGGTATGTTTTACTGTCAAATGCTGTGGTTTTTCGCAGTAAACTTGCTGTTTTTCCAATGTATCTCATATGACTAGTCCCAGGCAGGTGCCCACTGGCTTCTCCCTGCATTGATCTTTTACTATATACACAAATAGCAAAATTCCTTTTGGTCATCCGGAGCGGGGCAGGGAGAGGCATCTGAGACTCCTAGAAAAGCCTGCCGAGGGCTAAGTATCTCTACTGTGAAACATAGTGTCTAATTCATGCTGCCTCAACCTTATGACTGGTTCTCTCTCTGCAAATTGGGGCTCTCCTTAAAAGTGGATGGGGGAATGCTGCACCAAAAAGGTGCGTAATTGAAATTGTCATGGTGTGGACTTGAAAAACACAACAAAAGCCCATTTCTGCAGAGATTTCACACAAAAAAACACATCAGTAATTGAGGTTACGTTAAAACTCATCTGCATTGCTTATGCTGTAAAATGTTTCAGAGTTTATGTGCGGAAAATCTGCGCCAAATACATAATGTGTGAACTCAGTCTGAAGAAACTGGTGATGTACAGTATATTAGGACTGGTTTTGCCAGATGCGTCCCATCAATGTATTTTATTGTCTTTTCTCTTTCTATCATTTCTTTAAACTTCTTTTCTTTCTGTCTAACAATAAATTTACTCACAGCAGATATTTGGCAACATTTCTGCAGCTGAAAACCTGTTACATGGGCTGAATGGGGTTGTTTCTGCAGCATGTGCACAGGTTTCTATATGGGAATTCACCCTAGGTCTGCTTTCACACATCCATGATTCACGGCCCAGCCACTGGTTTCCTGTTCTGAGATTGGCAGCCTCACCTATGCCTGTTAGACTGTTGAGTTTGGGTCAGGAGACCTGTGGCTGGTCCATATGCTTTGCGAAGTATGGATGTGTGAAACGAGCCAAGTGAGCAGACATTTCCTAGAGAACTGAATAAATAGATTTGGAAGACCCTGTTCCATCAGCCACTACGGTGGTCCATGGCTGCTGGACCAGAGCTCTGAGAGTCTCCCCCAATGTACTGGTACCCTTGGCACCTTTTCTAATTAGCAAGCTGGGCACAACTTTATCGTTGCAGCATTGTGCATGCAGAACGTTGCGCCTGGCTCACTAATTAAAATAGGCACCATGGACGCCAGCATATAGGAAAGAGGTTTGCAGGACTCTGGTCCCACGGCTATAGAATAATTGTGTGACTGCTGGACCACGGTCTTGGGAATCTTTCTTCAACTCTTAATTTTCTTCTGTTGAGCTGGAGAATTGTGCGGTGTGCTCTCACTCGTGCAGCTCTCCTTCCACTCTCACAGCATGAGTGTGATACGTGCCTAATAGAGCGTGACAGTATTTATTGCTATGCAGCTGTCACGCTCAGGTCAGGAGAGCCTCTGGCCAGTCCGAGGATTGCGTGCGATCCTCACGCGAGTAATACTGCCATCTGACTGTACCCTATTGCTGTCTTAAATATAGGCAGTGAGACTGATAACCAACATTCCTTTTCTTCTTCTTCCTGTTCTTATTGAATTTTTGAGGACAAATCATTTTTTATTTTTTTTTACTGACTGAGGAGGTGTATTAACATTTACAGAGAGCCTGCAGGCAAGGATATTGGAACGACAGGTTCTTGGGAGAGGAGGAAGATGTCCTAATAAGATATATAATAAAGCTTTGTGTATTGACGAGCAGTAATTATTTATGCAGGTGCATTAGGAGTGGCTATAACTTTTCACATGTCCACTTCTGTTCTGCATATAGAAATATTATCTTCTACTCACTCTACAATGACTGTTTCTAGTTTACCTCGTTTATACCTTACTTTTCTAACTTATTGGCCTTTTACAGTTACACATTATTAAACAGAAATTGCTTAACTCTCCTCCTATTTATTGCTGCTGTTCGCCTCCAGCGTGAGACCCCTGCGCTGCTGCGTGCTCGCTAGCAAGTGAAGGGTTCCTCCTGTTGGAGGTAATTTTGGTGACTAACACCAGGGTGTTAACTTGTGTTCTCTGTTCTCTGGCAACGAAGGAAAAACATATCTCATAGGAAAACACAAGCACAAACTGTACTTTATATAAGTAAAGTCGCCATTTTCATATGACTGTCCACATAATCTATCCTGTGGTGCCGGGGATCATGTAGAACTTTGAGTTTTCCGAGCGCTAACTACACTTATTCTCTCTTTCGTCTGTGATTTTCTCTCTCGGGGCTTGTCCATTACAGTACTTTGCTCAAACTTCAATTACAAAGTTTCCTGCTGCTAAGATTTAGTAAAAGGAAAAAAAAAGTGAAATGAATGCATTCTTTATAATACCAGTAAATAAGAAGAGACTTTACTGTATACGGTGGAGAAACCTTCTCTGACTGCTGCATAATTGCCTCTCCTTGTTTCTAGTGTTTGTAGAGAAGTGTAACTCTCCTATGTTACCTAACATTTTGTAAACTTGCTTTCTGTAACCTCTGCTTATTTCACTGTTTACAATGTGATTTACTTAGGAAATAAGCCCTGTATGGAGGGCGGCTGAATTTCTATTAAATATGTCAATGGAGAATGGTATTCTTCAGCAGCCTCGTGTATATGTTGGCTTTTGAAAGGATCCCATTGTGCACTGTATAATGGCATCACGCAGAAGGGGGATTTCAGGACCTTTCTTTCATACTAGATGGTCATTTCCAGCCACACTTTTTCTGCTTTACAGGATAGTGATTTGTGTAGGCTATTTTATGCTCTGCGTAGTTGGCTTTCTGTATCAATGTATTGTCTGTTTGAAAATGGCATTTATATGTCTGAAACGACTGGAAATAATGCACTAAAAATAAGGCATTGTGCCATTTTATTGGGAACAGCAGCCCTGAGAACTGTTTTGTAGCAAACTGCCCTCATTTTATATCCATATTGGTTTACAAGAACACTTAAAGGGAATCTGTGAGCAGGATTTCACCCTTCAAACTATTTATATGTGCACGCAGCTCTTCCATAGACCATTCCAGCAATACCTTTAGAGGGCCAGTCTGCTCCCCCGTTTCTAACAAATCAATGTTTGGCCTCATTTGCATATCAATTCAAAGGGCTATGTTAGATCGGAAGCCTCTGTCACTCCACCTCTATTCCCCACCCAGCTCCTCCACCTCCTGCTTGACTGATGGCTCCTTTGCCTGAAGTCATACAGCATAAAGGCAAGGCTGTGAGCCAGCAGGAGGCGAAGGCGCTGAGCAGGGAATAGAGCTGTATTGACAGAGGCTTGAGATCTACAATAGCTCTTAAACCTCATTTGCATATCAATTCAAATGCTGATTTCTTAATAATGAAAGAAGGGACTGGCCATGTAAAGATATTGCTGGATTTGTCTGTAGTAGTGTTACATGTGCGTATAAATAATTTGAAAGGTGAAACAGGTGACCTTTAAGGTATGTTCACAGTGTTTGCCGTACGCACGGGGAAAGCTCCTAATGTCTACATCAAATTTATCTATATGATAATGATCCATTTAACTGACGACAGGGTCTTTTTTTTTTTATTATCTGTCAGAACAGTATATATTGGTTCTAATTAAAGTATAATGCAATATCCTGTACTGTGCAAAACTTTTAGGCAGGTGTGGAAACAATGCTGTGGAGTAAGAATGCCTTCAAAGTAGAAGTGTTAATAGTTTATATCAATTAACAAAATGCAAAGTGAATGAACAAAAGAGAAATATAAATCAATATATTCTGTGACCACATTTTGGCTTCAAAACACTATCAGTTCTTCGAGATACACTGGCACACGGTTCCAAACATCTTGGAAAAATTACCACCGAGCTTGTACCTCTTCTGTCTCTTCCTGTAATCCCACACAGTCCCGATGATGCTGCTATCAGGGCCATATCATGACTTCCAGGACTCCATGCTCTTCTTTTTGTTGAAGATGGTTCTTAAAGGGGTTGTCCACTACTAGGACAACTTCTTCTTAAACAAAATGTTTGGCCCCAATAAAATACTAAAAGTTCATACTCCCCTCCCATGCCGACTCCGTTCCAGCGGTGTCAGCACTCGCGGTCCCGGGGCTGTGATGCGGTGGAATGTCACATGATGCCTGGCTCCCAATCAACGCTGGGGTCACTGACTCCGCCTTTGGAGTAATGGAACATGTAGAGGAAGCCAGGGCTGCAGTGATCTCACTTCTTCTTCATGTTCAGTTTGTCTGAAGGTGGGGACAGTGACGCCAGCGCTGATTTGGTGCCGGGCATCACGTGTCATTCCACCGCATCACAGCCCCGGGACCACGAGCGCTGACATCGCTGGAACGGAGTCGACACAGGAGTGGAGTATAAGTTTTTTTTAATGTTATCGGGGCTGAAAATTTCGTTTAAGAAGGGGTTGGTCTAGTAGTGGACAACCCCTTTAATGACTTTGGCTATATGTTTGGGGTTGTTATCTTGCTGCAAAATAAATGCATTGCCAATCAGACGCCTCTCTAATGGTATTGCATAATGGATAAACTTGTCTATTTTTTAACTCCTTAAAAACCCTGTGTACACATACCCTTATGAGAGTTTCCATGGACTACCAGCATTGATTGTGAATTCATATCATATGTTTAATCTTGATTTGTAAAAACTAAAAAACCCTTTTGATCAGGAAGCTGCTGTTATACTTTTCCTATATCTGATAATTTGATATTGAAGGTGATGTGTTGCAGGAGAACAACCTGTTTTGTATACTTTGGCGTGATCCATTAGCTGTAGAGTAGCCTTGGCTGCACATCAGCCTGTCTTAAAATACCACTACTGCGGTATACTTTATCATAATATTTCCAGTACTTCCACTATGATAGATCCATACCGACTGGTAAACCAAATTATATTTCCTGTTAATCCTGTTAAAAAATATTAAATGTTACATGCAACATACATATTCAGAAAGGGCATACATTAGCACAGGGCTGTTCCAAGGTGACAGTCCAGTCAAGCTCTGTATACGATGCTTACCTTCTGTCTGTGTTTCTCAGATTTTGCTGTTATTCATTAGTGTAGAGCTAGTATCTCCATTTAGTTGGTGTGTAGGCGTTTAGTTCAGCAGTAGTCTGAGACACGCCCTTTGTCTCCTCATTGGTTCAGGCTGCTGCTATCTCCCTCCTTCTGCAGCTCTGCCTCCTCTGATAGGCTTGTGTGTTATACAGAGGAGCCAATCATCTGTTCCCCAGGAAGTCATAGTATGGAGAGCTGATCTCTATTACAGCAAGGACAGAAGGCATTTAGAGTGGAAATTGCTAATCCAGCAGCAAGAGAAACCTGATCATGGGGTATCTGGCACACACCTACCAAAGGGAATAAACCCTAATAAGGGAAAAAACTGCCGTCGCTGTTACATTTGCCAGCTGGGGTGATGGCTTGGCTGGACGTATCTATGACAGTCTTATACAGTTAATTGTAACTTTGCCTGAGGTCTCCCAGATGTGACTCTTAATTGTATGAAACTAAGTGGAAAAAATAGCACATATTTTCCAGAGAATCTGTGGCCCATGTAGCAGAATTTACTGTAAAAGAATGAGTTCAGGGAGAATGGACACTTGTCAGAAAACGCTGGAAAGGCTGATGTGGAAGATGTCTGTACGGTGCATTGTTCAGGCTACTACAAGCACTAGCTACCTAAGATATCTGCGGTAGTACAATTTTTTTCTATAACCTGAATTTTATTTTCAAAGCCTCATCTTCTCAGAGGCCTGCTAGCGAAGCTAAAGAAAGGAGGATTACTAATTGTAGGGAACCTTTCAAGTGTCTAATCTGTAGGCTGCATTTTATAGAGCTGGATCAGCTGAAGATTCAGTTTAATGGGACAAGAGTCAGTATAACTTACCATACCAATCCGCTGCTGCTCCTGTTCCGATTCCACAGGGTCTCCTGGTGTCCTGGTATGGGGCCATGTGGCTGTTGCAGCCAGTCACTGCATGGTCACAAGCTTTTCTCCTCGGACTGCCCCTGTCCCCTTGTCACATTCATCTTTTGCAGAGGCTCCAATAAAACACACAGGGTAAAGGAGTGAAACAGCATATAGAAGTCTTATAGTCGGGGGATTCACTTTTGGGCCCTAAATCAGGTGAATGGGTTCCCCTATTCCCCTCATTCAGCATGTCAAAATAAAGGGTATGAGGTGGCTGCTCATGAAAGTAGCTAGTTTATGGTACTATCACTGAACTGAACGCATAAAGAAGAAATATTGAACCCTATACTTAAAATATGCGTTTTTGGAAGCTGTAAATTCCTTTCGGACAACATGGTCGGAAGAATAGAAGGAACAAGGCGAAGGGGAAGACCAGAAACCCGATGGCTGGATACCATCAAGATAACGGCAGAGAAGACCCCGGTGACCTATCTGGGCTTGCACAAGATCGATCTTCCTACAGAGAGCGTTCATCCATCAAGTTGCCATGACTTGAGATCAAGCTGAAGGCTGTTAATAAGGGGAAGAAAGATCGCTGTGGTACACCTTCTAGTTTTATCAAAAATCAGGTGGAAAAGTTACCACAACTAAAGCTGGTTTTCCTTGTCATGCATTCATGGATCATGTATGGACCGCAATGTTTTGATCGTCTGAGAGTCTCGGGACCTGAACTAAGCAGCCTCATTGGAAGTCTTACTCTTTCATGTCTACAACACAGAGCCCTGCAGGACACACACACCCTGCACGAGGGCCTCCGTGCATATAAAATGGGCATGGCCGTGCTTCCTGGCTGATACCCTTTTGCCAAGAAACAAACCCTAGTATTACAGGTTGATGTGCCCAGCTAATTCTCCGATGGCCATCACTGGCATATGTCTATAGCACAGAGCTGTAAAGCTTAGTTATACAGTGGTCCATATAGGTGAGATATACACACTCCCTCCACATGGAGGGCCTAGGCATTACCATGTGATCATTGAACTCTCCAAAAAAGTTAGACTGAATCTTGTTGCTTTATATCTTATAATGTGATTACGTCTTCACTTCTCATTTTATTGTTCCCCATGAGAAAAACCCAAAATGATGTCGTCTTCTAAAATTGCAACTTTCAATCCCTAAAACTGTAAACGCTTCTGTGAATACATATTCTCAGACTTCCTGCTTTTGTGCTACTTATATTTAGTAAATGAGATCATATATTGTCTGTAGAATTTCTTCTTCTAGCAAAGCTACTTGCAATAAAAATGTGCACAAACTCTAGTGAAGATTGCCCAATCCTAATGAATTATCTACTTACAGACCTGGAACTGCAGTACTCGGCTGTTGTAACCTGCCGATAGTACTCTTACTGTTAATCGCATTTAGTTTAGAAAAGATAGAGCTTGCTCTGTGGTGACCATGGAAAGTAGATCAGGAAGAAACTAAACTATGGCCATTTCCATAGTTTTTGTACATGAACTGTTTACATTATTATAAATGCTGTTGTTCACTGCCACATTTGGGTTTTCAGCAGTGTCCTTTACCACAGCCCCCCCCCAAAAAAAATCTAGGTTCTCGATTCATCAAGAAAGTCACCGGTCTTGATTAATCGGGGCCATGGAGTCAGTCATGACTCGCAGTAAAGTTGTGATATTATAGTGACTCCTGGATGACTTGTACATTTTCTTTGGTTGAATTTTGTGTCTTTTTTTTTCCCCCAGTATCACTGACAACTTTGTTTTTGTGTATACTGTATAGGCTTAAGTAGGTCGTTTGCTGTGAACTGGTTTTTTTTTATCACTTTTTTCAGGCATGTGCTCATGGAGTGAGTATGACAGGACACCCACTCCTAAAGAAAGTGACAACTGCCCTGCATTTTCTCCATTTGTAGACAGTTTGTCTAAACCGTTTCAGCATTGCTTTTTTAGCTCTTTCCAGCTTTATACTTGTCTATAAGGCTGAAATCTAAGGGATAGGGTTTCTTCTTGTGGAGAGTGGCATGTCAGAGTGAGGACACTTGTATGCCATGCATGCTTCTCTGCAAAATTAAATATGCAAATTGCCTCTTCAGAGAGGAAGAGGACATGAACTCTTGAGTCACCTATTGTAAGTAACAATCCTAAAAGTCAATATCGACCCTTTAACGAGCCTTGCCATATGAGAGGAGCATGCATGGCATATAAGTCTCCTCCTGACTTGCTAGGCCTGGCTTGTGACTCTCCACAAGGAGAAACCTTACCTCTTAGATCTCAATCTTAAGCATCTCGCCTAGCCTAATCAGATCTCTTACTTTCCACTGACGAGGGCCAACACCCCGAAACACCATGTCTGCAAATTGAGATTCTGGTTTGGCTTTTATCCTAAGTCATATGGCAAGGCTCATTAAAGGGTCGATATTGACTTTTAGGATTGCTACTTCCAATAGATGTTGACTTTGCACAAAAAAGTTCAACCTTGGTCCTATCAGACATTAACATGTTTTCCCACATACTTTTGGCCGACTTGATGTAGGGTTTGGAAACATAGCTAGACTTGGATGTTTTTCTTTGCAAGAAAAGGCTTATGTCTTGCCCCCACCCCCACCACCACCCTACTGGCCAGACATATGAAGAATTCTGTAGTTTTTTGTCACATGCAGTACACCAATACTTAGCACAAATTTCTGCAGCTCCTTTAATGTTTCTGAAAGCCTCTTGGCAGTTTGCCGTAGTAAGTTTCTTCTTGCCCTTTCATAAGTTTTAGAGGGATGTCCAATTCTAGTTAATATCACTGTTGTGCCTAACTTAAACCACTCCTTGATGACCGTCTTCAGTGTTCCATAGTATATATAATGTCTTAGAATTTTTTTTGCACTCCTCTCATAACTGATAACTATCAGTGAGATCCCTTTGCTGTATTGTAAGCTGATTATAGCTTTAGCTGTAAAATGCAACTTATAAAAAGTCAGAAAAATCCTACTAGAACAGCTAAACTTTATATGGGGTTAATCAGAATTACTGTAAATGATGGCAGCTGTGTACGGGCTACTATTTACCATGAGTTTAAAGGAAACCGGACAGCTGATACACTGGTAGCATATATCAGACGCTGGCTGCATCCAGGTTTGTTTGATGCTGCTGCATTTCAGAGAAAAATATGCTTAACCCCTTAATGGCCCAGGGCGTATTAGTACTCCCCAGGCCTACACCCCCGGTTCAGTGAGGGCTCCGGCGCTGAGCCCGCACTGAACCAGGCTTATGTCAGCTGATTCTTACAGCTGACATGTGCCCGCAACAGCCGCGGGTGGAATCGCGATCCACCCGCGGCTGTTAACATATTAAATGCCGCTGTCAATCTCTGACAGCGGCATTTAACATCGCCGAGCCGGAAGCGCGTCACTTACCCCGTCCATCGGTGACCCCATCACGTGATCGCGGGTCATCGATGGGTGGGCATAACAACCCTGGGTCTGCAGCAGACCCCAGTGGTTGTCATGTAAAGATCGCTATGAGCGCCACCTAGTGGTCGGCACTCATAGCACAGGAGCATTTCTGCTACATAGAGGTGATCTGTTCATCACCTCTATGTAGCAGAGGCGATCAGACGGTTGCTGCTTCTAGTCTCCTATGGAGACTATAGAAGCATGCAAAAAGTTTTAAAAAAATGTTTTTAAAAAAATTCAAAAAGTATAAAAGTTTAAATCACCCCCCTTTTGCCCCATTCAAAATAAAATAATAAAAAAGAAACCCCACATGCACATATTTGGTACCGACTCGTTCAGAATCACCCGATCTATCAATATAAAAAAAAAGAATTAATCCGATCGGTAAACGGCGTAACGAGAAAAAAATTCCAAACGCCAGAATTACGTTTTTTTTGGTCGCCGCAACATTGCAATAAAATGCAATAACGAGCGATCAAAACATCGTATCTACCCCAAAATGGTATCAATAGAAACGTCAGCCCGGCGTGCAAAAAAACGGCTCAGATCCCGAAAAATGGAAACGCTACCGGTCTTGGAAAATGGCACCATTTTTTTTTTAAAGCAAACTTAGGATTTTTTTTCACCACTTAAATAAAAAAAGAACCTATACATGTTTGGTGTCTACAAACTCATAATGACCTGGAGAATATTATAGCAGGTCAGTTTTAGCATTCAGTGAACGTGGAAAGAAAAAAAAAATAAAAAAATGTGGAATTACATTTTTTTTTGCAATTTCACCGCACTTGGAATTTTTCTCCCGTTTTCAAGTACTCGATATGGTAAAATCAGTGATGGCATTTAAAAGTACAACTCGTCCCGCAAAAAATAAGCCCTCACATGGCCATATTGCCCAAAAAATAAAAACGCTATGGCTCTGGGAACAAGGGGAGCAAAAAACGAAAATGCAAAAACGGAAGTTGGCCACTACTTTTTATGATTGCCCCAATCGATGGACCCTGTACCCCGAAGTGTTTTTCTAATTACCTCCTGTTGTCCTTGCCTGTGAGCAGCGCTATCACTGGCCGCTCACAGGCATCACGTGATCCCCGGCTACGGCCGGCTCTAACATCCGCTGATGTCACGTCAAGTTCCGACTGCAGCCGGGGGTTACTTCTGCGTTCCACGGTGGATGCTGGGCTGTGGGCGGGGTTACCCTGCGCATCAAACCCAGCATCCACCGCGGGGACCGCGTCACTGATGTCACGCCTCACTTGATGTGAGATCAGCGGCGGCTCACGTGATGCCTGTGAGCGGCCATCGGTATCGCCGCTCACAGGCAAGAAGGACAGCAGGAGGTAATTAGAAAAACACTTAAAGGGGCACAGGGTCCATCGATTTGGGCAATCATAAAAAGTAGTAGCCAACTCCTTTAAAAGCCACTGGGGACCGTGGTACACTGGAGACTAGTCAGAAAGGTGGATCAGGTAGCATGTATCAGCTGCCAGGTTCCCTTTAAATGTGGATATAAAAAGTCTACATACTCCTGTTAAAATGACAGCTTTTTTGTCATGTAAAATGAAATCATACCAAGAATTATAATTTGAGAACTTTTTCCACGTTGCACGTCATCGATAACGTGTACAAATCCAATGAAAAAACAAGCTGAAATCATTTTCATCATAATCATTTGAGAATTAGCATTTAAAGGCTAAGTGTTTCTTTTATTTCCACCTTCTTTTTTTCCATTTATGGTTATAGACTGATGAAATTATATTTTAGTAGAAAAAGTTTTCTTCTACTCTCTGGTGCTGGATCAAATCTACTTTCAACTCCATTGATTACTGTTCATTGCATGAGTTTATTTCGAACGATGGACAGAGATTTGTCCTGTTCGTGACAAGGAAAATCTTTCCCATACTTAACTTTAGCAAAGGTTTAACTGATTTAACAGGACAGGATCTCATTTTGTCCTTAGTACTACATATACTGCTCATGGACAGCACTGTCCTATGGCCTTGTGCATAATCCTTTATACTGAAAGTTATTGAATCACAACCCACAATAATGAGAACATGTTTTTCATCAAACCAAGGCAGTTATTTTCAAATGTCAAAACCTCACTGTATCATATGATTGTATATTCAGTCTAGGACACTAGTTATATTGTTGAGAAATTCTAATTGTGAAAGTGTTCAGCCAATACCCGTAAATGAGGACTGCTGTGAATCACAGCCGCCTACAGGAGTCGCTCCGCACACTGGATCATGTTCTTGGGCAGTCATTAGTTCTCTCAGCATCTATTGCTGATACCTCCCTTAGTAATTTACTGTTCAGGTGATGATCCTTGTATGTAAATATTAAATTACCATTTTTTTTCTTGGCAATCTACAAGCCTTGTACATGACAGCGTGTCTATTCTTGTGTTTTGCAGTTATGAAATAATAAATTAGAACAGCTTAGATTCTGCTGTGTACTGCCGCCCGGAACTTCTACTTCCTCTAGGCTACATTGTTTTTGGCTTTAAAAAAAGAATACAAATCATTAAGGCTCTGTTCACATCTGCGTTCTTCATATTAAATGTTCTGCACTGTCGTAGAAGCAGGACAGTGGAAATGACAGCAGTTTTTAGTTGGTTTACATCGCTAAAAGAAATTTTAGCATTTTTGTGTAAATTACCAATGCCCACTAACAGGATCAGACTACACAAGCTGTGATTATCCCTTTAGGCTTTCCAAATAAAAGCAGATCTGTTGTCAGATGATGTATTTCACAGTTCTATTACCTCATCGTTGTCTATATAGGCAACTTACTATAACCTCATCGTTGTCTACATCGCCATCTCTATAGAACCTCATCATTGTCTATATAGGCAACTTACTATAACCTCATCGCTGCCTACGTCAGCAGCTCTATATGACCTCATCATTGTCTACATAGGCAACTTACTATAACCTCATCGCTGCCTACGTCAGCAGCTCTATATGACCTCATCATTGTCTACATAGGCAACTTACTATAACCTCATCGCTGCCTACGTCAGCCACTCTATAGAACCTCATCGCTGTCCTGTATTGAGTATCTACAGTGGGTGAAATAAGTATTGAACATGTTACCAGTTTACTAAGTAAATGTATTTCTAAAGGTGCTATTTATATGAAATTCTCACCAGATGGTGGTGACAACCCATCCAATCCACACAGGCAAAGAAATCAAACCATAGATATCCATAAATTAAGTTATATAATAATGAGAAATGACACAGGGAAAAAGTATTGAACACACGAAGAAAGAGCAGCACAAAAACCCATGGAAATTCATGACACCAGCTAAAATCTATCAGTAATTAGAAAGCAATCCTGCAACTTAGTGAAGGATAACATTAGCTGGTTCATCTGATGGCCTATAAAAAGCTGTCTCATTACCAAGGTGAGAATTTCATATCAGTAGCACCTTTTAGAAATATATTAACTTAGAAAATTGGTGCCATGTTCAATACTTATTTCACCCGCTGTATATAACCTCATTATTGTCTACATGGGTAGTTCCATAAAACCTTGTCGATGTCTACATGGGTAGCAACTTAAACTTTCAATTGCTGTCTACATGGGTAGTTTTTAAAGATTTGACTTGCCTGAAATCATGGCCTACAACTTTTTACCTTGTGTGAGGCAAATAGCTCAATTACCAGAGTTAATAATGTACTTCGGTCTTTCATTGCCAAGTTTTTTTGTAAGTCATATTGCAGCTTGTAATTAGTTTCATGCGTCACAGCAGGAGCCGGTCAGATGTCTACAAGCCCTGATGCTGAGATATTTAGAGATCAGGGGAGTCTTAGTATGACTTTAAAGTATGGGGAACTTCCTAACCTTCTGTTGTAAGATTGATGTCCAGTATGACTTGTCTGTACTGATCCGATGTCTGCCATAAGATGCTGATAAATTAGATATGTCGTTAAAATCAAACATGTGAAGCATGTGACAGGTTATGTTATTAATGGCAAGTTCCTCTTTAAATTAAAAAAAAATATGACATAATAATTGGTGAAAATTTATCATTGTCCTTATACCAGTTTCCTGGTGTAAAGTTGAAAATTTTGGAGCAAGCCTTATTTAGGCCGTAATCTCCAATTTTTTTACAAAGCTTAGCGGTTGTGCCCGCCCCACCCAACCTGACAGATTTACTGTGTTTTCCAACGGAAAGTGGTGTTAATCATAGTATAAAACTACAAGCACATGGCTTGTGCATCTATAAAATCTCATGGCTTGTGCATTTTTTATTTTCCATCCACAAGAAAGAATGTGCCTAATTTATTAAGAGGCGTGCACTTTATAATACACTGCTCTAAAAAAATAAGGGAACACTTAACACAATGTAACTCCAAGTCAATCACACTTCAGGGAAATCAACCTGTCCAGTTATGAAGCAACACTGATTGTGAATCAATTTCTCCTGCTGTTGTGCAAATGGAGCAGACAATCTGTAGAATTGATAGGCAATTAGCAAGATACCCCCTATAAAGGAGTGGTTCTACAGGTGGTGACCATGGACCATTTCTCTGTTGTCATCCTTTTTGGCGGCTGTTTTGGTCACTTTTGCATTTTTGTCATTGCTCTCACCCCTAGAGGTACAGTCGCATGAGGCGGTGTCTACAACCCACAGAAGTTGCTCAGGTAGTGCAGCTCATCCAGGATGGCACATCAATGAGAGCTGTGGCAAGAAGGGTAGCTGTGTCTGTCAGCATAGTGTCCAGAACATGGAGCAGATACTGTACCAGGAGACGGGCCAGTACACCAGGAGACGTGGAGGGGGCAATAGGAGGGCAACAACCCAACAGCTGGACCACTACGTCCTCCTTTTTGCAAAGAACAACAGGAGGAACAGTGCCAACACCGTGCAGGTAGATTTCGCATTTGCCAGAGAACACAAAGATTGGCAAATTTGACATTGGTGCCCTGTGCTCTTCACAGATGAGAGCAGGTTCACAGTGAGCACGTGACAGAGTCTGGGGACGCTGTAGAGAACGTTCTGCTGCCTGCAACATCCTCCAGCATGACGGGTTTGGCAGTGGGTTAGTAATGGTGTAGGGAGGCATTTCTTTGGAGGTCCGCACAGCCCTCCATGTGATAGCCTGAGGTACCCTGACTGCCATTAGGTACCAGGATGCTATACTCAGACCCATTGTAAGACCATATGCATGTGCAATGGGCCCTGGGTTGCTTCTGATGCATGACAGTGCTAGGCCTCATGTGGCTGAAGTGCATCAGCAGTTCCTGCATGATGAAGACATGGATGTTTGGACTGGCCTGCCAGTTCCCCAGACCTGAATCCAATCGAGAACATATGGGACATCATGTCTCGTTCCATCCACCAGAGCCACATGGCACCACAGACTGTCCAGGAGTTGACTGATGCTTTAATCCAGGTCTGGGAGGAGATCACTCAGGAGAACATGAGCCTCCTCATCAGGAGCATGCCCAGGCGTTGTAGGGAGGTCATACAGGCACGTGGAGGCCGCACACAATACTGAACATCATTCCATTGAAGTTGGGATCAGCCTGTAATTTTATTTTCCACTTTTATTTTGAGCATCATTCCAAATCCAGACCTCCATGGGATATTAATTTTGATTTGCATTGATGATTTTTATATTTTATTGTTCTCAATGCAGTCCACTATGTAACGAATAAAGATTTGCAACTGGAATATTTCATTCAATGATATCTGGGATGTGGTATTTTAGTGTTCCCTTTATTCCCTGTCATTATATATGCACTTTGTTTCAGCGTGGTTATTAAGACCGGTGTAGAGTCAGTCCTGATAAATTCGCCCTAATGAGTTGTTCAATAAAATCTCATTGGTTATGTTCCCAAAACGCTGCGGATTTTCCGTCACTGAAATGCATGAAAAAAAACAACACGTTATATTTGCAGCATTTTGGATCAGGTTTTTATAACATTTCATCTACACAATGCTGGAAAAATCTGCAGTGTATATTGATGTGTGGTATATTTTGCCTTTTGCAATATTCAAGATGAAATTTGTGACAAGTCCACTGTGTTTCCACAATGAAATTCGCACAGTTTGGTGTGTTTCTGCAAGTCTGGAATTTCCAATGTCAAAAACCCACAGCAGATCAGTTTCATGGTGGATATATACTTATATTGGGTTGCTATGTTTAGTTTTCCTTTTTGTTCCTGGAAAAGTTGAGCGACCTTTTTTGGGGCTTCCATTATTTGTCACGCTATACTTTCTCTGTTCCTCTGCTGCATACTTGGAAAGTTTTACCATCCGGTAACTTGGGGAAGCTTGATGCAATTCCTCGGAGAGTTATATTGATATTTTACTTTACAAATCAGAATTAATTGAAAAATTTCAGCTTTACAGCAAATGGCAGCCAAAGAAAAAAATGCAAGTTTAGTGTGCTTGACTTGATGGTATGGTCTGACAATATGCACTTTCTATGGCAGTGATGAACCATTCTTCTAAGATCATTAGGCCATAACTATGTTCACACATCATGTTTTTTTTCAGCTTTTTTTTATGCGTTTTTTATGCAAATTTTCAGCTGCGTTTTACAGTACCAGCAATGTCTGACACTCCAGAAATCTCATGCACAGATCATGGGGTTTTTTTGTTGAGGATTTTGTGCTTTGCATGTTTTTTTGGAAGATAGAGCATGTCACTTCTTTCACCGTTTTTTCACCCGTTGGAAGTAATGGGTGGTGAAAAAACTGCTGAAAAAAACACACCAAAAAAGCAGGTGACCTTTTTTTCAGCGTTTTTGATGGCAAAATAGAATGAGATTATTTTTTTCACTGAACTTTATGTACATGCATAGAGACAAAAGGACAGTGAAAAAAATGCACCAAAAAATAAGCAAAACTGCAAGAAAAATCCTGATCAAACCTTCCTTGAGAGATCAGGATTTGCTGCAGATTTGTACCGAAAAGAAAAAATCATGATGTGTGAACATAGCCTAAAGGTAAAAAGTGTTCAGCGACTGCTCCTAAACTTCCTACTCTTGCTTATTAACTTATGAAACCTGTGTGTACTAGCAAGCATCCCCCCCTTTCCGTTCCAAGGTCTCCATTTATAAGAACAGTGTGGCTAATAACTGTATGGAAAGCGACTTCTCCCATGAGAGGGATGTGAGCGGTGTGATGCTGCAGGGAGGGGAGGAAAGGGTGGAACAGTCAGAATACAGGAAACCATGTGGCAGGGTCACTTCATGGGCCCCAGCTGATGTGAATGAGCGCATTGACAGAAGCAAATTAGTAAGGCTTGCAGAGTCCTGTCACGAAAATGACTGTGAGAAATGCATTTGGGTCCCCATTTCTTCTTACAGACTCTATCCAGAACTAGTCTTAAGCACTTCTTCTTTCATCTTCCAAGAAAATCAGTTGATTTCCTCTTTCGACTGGATGAATCATAGTCCCACATAAGGAGGTTTGGCATAAGTCTTCTCCTCCGAGGCTCAAGTGAAAAGTCCTCCTTTTCTTACTGCTTTGCTTGTCTCTTGTGCGCTAAGGAGGCACTGTGGGTAATACTGGCGCAGGAACAGCTGTGCCCTGCAGCTGTCTTCAGAGACTCTTTCACAGTGCCACAAGTGATTGGATTGAACGTCTCTATGTTGTGGGAATATGAGTCAAGCATTGATGAATGCCAGGGCAGAGTGGAAAAGGCAAACCATGACGTCCTCAGAGGAGTGGCCTTTCTCTTCCTCCTGTGAAATGTGATTGGAAATAATACACTTTTGAAAAAAAAGGGGGGGTCTCCTCAGACAGAATATGGTGAAGATTTTTTTTTTGAAGGGGCTGCTTCAGCAGTGTCTCGGATTTCACTTCCAAAACAGATCTTGCCCTGGATATGAGAGACTTTACTGGATTTCTGTCTTAGTTTTGTGTGCCTGTGAATGAGATGCTGAAGTCACGTCTAGACAAAAACTTGAATTTCATCCTGGATCTGGACTTTACTGGCCATACAGCGTTTGTTTGCACACTTGCACCTCCGAGGTGGCCTTCTGTGGGGCAGCCGTAGTTTATTCATCCTGCCGGTGTTGTGTGCTCTTTGTGTGGTTATTGCATTTTATTTCGGTGGAGAAAATGTCGGCTCCATATCTTTCTTGGAAATTTTTTTCCTGTCGAGGAAACCGATGATGTTGTGATTCTTGGGTTTAGGAGGAGGGAAAGCTGGAGCAGTGGTCTGACCAGGACAGGGTGGCTTTATTTCTCTTCACTGCTTCTTCACAACGAGGAAAATGTACGAGAGGCATAAAAGACGGTACAGCCTGTGCAATATATCCAAGGTTGAACGCGCTGACCGCTCGGATGTGGTGCTTTTAAAGGTAATCCACACTAGTGTCTCTGTACTTATTCTAGAAGCTTTTGTTTGCATTTTTTTAGTTTCTCTATTACTCTTCTGTTTTTTTTTCCCTTTTACGTGATCTTTGTATTGTTATAGTTCTTAAATATGAAATGCTGTCAATACCTGCAAGCTAGGTATTGGATCTCCCTCCAATCATGGACTGGCTGAGGGTCTCGCGACCTGAGTGTGACAGCCTCAGAAATATATGATGCTGTCATGCTCCAGTCGGACACCCCCAGCCAGTCCATGCATTGCTATGCGTGATCAGACCGAAATCCATGGACGTCTGCATGAGAACTAAATCTAACTCTAGATATAGCGGCTCTGATGTAAGTGGATCGCTAGCGCACAATCAAGTCAAATTTGCAGTCAAGGAAAATGGAATCGACTTTGATCTATTACACAGTAGACTTAAATGGTCGTACGTAATAATCATTATCGATCACATTCTTAAAGTTTCTGCGTCTATTGTCAACATAGCAGTAAACTTGACTGCCGGTCCATACATAGCTTAGTGTTTTACCAGTGAGTTCACCTTTTTCTTCTTCACCTTTCATTTTTACACCATCAATAAGTTTCAAAGTTCTCTAAAGATTTCCCCGTATAAAGTTTTCTTATTCTAATGATTCATTGCTCGTCTAAATTTAGCCCGTCAGAAGACAATCCCTGCAGTCTGGGAATGTTCCACTCATAACGGTTTTTTGAGAGCCTGGCAGTGTTGTTGGCACGGTACATATAGGGCAGTGCTGGCTGCCCGTCACATAAACCATATGCTGGAAGAATAGGAAACTTGCTGTCATTTCTGTGGTAATTCAGAATAAGTATAATGCTTCTACTGTGTTTTCGGATTGTCTTCCATGGGTCTTGACCCTCTGATAGGCTTATATTAAGGTCATATTAGTGAATGACAGTCTGATAGGAAACCTTCTTTGTAGTGATATCAATAATTTTGCTTTATTTTAAATTCTATTTCTATATCAGACACAATGGGGGTTGATGCAACAAGAAATCCCAAAGGCATATTGCCTTATAGCACACTGTACAAACCACAGGTAGTGTGCAGTACCAAGTACTAAACTCCAAAGACATGTATACCACAAAAAGAAAGAATGGAGCTTTATATTAAAGATAAAAAATGTATACATTTTATTGACACAGAATATGAGACAGAACAAAACACATAATAAAAAGACACGTGCAAGGGGGCTAGGATCAGTAGCAGCGAATACTGGCAGTGCTAGGGGGGGATGGGGATTACAGAGGGATACATGCCGAGTTAATCATACATCAATAAATATAGCTTGCACCCATGAATCCCCTAGAGCCCTCACTGTGGCAATAGGACTCCACAGAGTAGAGCCCTGCAAATGGACTGTAGATTATGGCAGTATCCAAATTAAGTCAGTCACTAGTAAGTATGTCAGCCATAAAAGTCCAATAGACAGAGAAAAGAACCCCCCATTGGGGCATGTAGAAAAAACCACAGTAGAGGAGGATGACAGATAACAATGCTTACCCTAGGTCAGTATATCAACAAATAGAGAGGAAAAGCCACTTCCCAACGCGCGTTTCGCGTGTAAACTGATCGGCTTTCTCAAGGGAAGGTCTTTTTATTATGTGTTTTGTTCTGTCTCATATTCTGTGTTAATAAAATTTATACATTTTTTATCTTTAATATAAAGCTCCATTCTTTCTTTTTGTGGTATACAATGGGGGTTGATGTAGCCATCAAAAAGATGCAATGGGAATCACTGGCAATTGAGTTTTGTCTGAAATGTTGCATGCGACCTCTGTTCCCATCCGTATTTCACTTCATCATTAGGTTTCCTCGTTCTGGAGATCTCGGGGGAACTTTTCACTTGCTAAGCAGCACCCCGCTGTGACTTGTGCTGCGTATTAATGATCTACTGTGGGGCAGAACAGGGAGGAATCTCATCTGCTGGATGTCCACCTGTATGGCACGCCATAACTTACGGTAATCCTAGGACAACCCTTTTATAAGGGCTTGCTCACTTTAATGGTTTTTCCTGAGGCCCCTACTGATTGGTAAAAGGAAGACCCACACCGTGTAACTGAGCAAGTTTGATGACATACTTTACAATGGCCTGGACTGAATGTGGTGCACACAATACTGCTGATGGAATTAGAGAGCTTATGTAGTTGCCTATATTGTGCTAATATATTCGGCAGTTCTGTAGAGATGGTCGTCCTTTACATCCACCCCTGCACCCGGTGGGGATCACAGCCTGTCTTCTCTATCAAATGGTGCATTTAGACAAACTGATAATCGGCAAACAAATGTTCCTGATTATTCACAGGTACAAATTTGCCGGCAATCACCAATGATCAACTAAAAGGCTGGTTTGTTGGGTGATCGGCTCATATAGGTCGGTAAAAAAAAAAATCATTATTTTTAGCAGAACATCGGCACATGTAAACAGAGGATATGTTTTTCTATAGCTTTGTTGTATGGAGACCGAGCGATCATATTAGTGAGCGTCTTGTACCCATCATTGTTCGTCAACCTGTATAAACAGTGCTGAAAGACTTGTTATATAGTTGATCATTGCTCGCTAAAGTGGTATTCCACTTTAAGTGGCCCACAAACACTTATATTAGGTATATAAAACAAAACAGAATAGGTACTCGTCCCTCCCCGGATCCATCTCTGGCTTTTAGTCGATACTCCGGTCTCAGTATTTTGGCTACAGCAGTGACTTCACTATGATTGCACACATAACCGAGCTCATCAGTGCAGCGGCAAAGAGCCAGAGCCGGACCTAGTAATGGCGAGTACGTGGTTGGTTTGTTATGTTAGATATATAGATAGTATTTATTGAAGTTGAAACCAATTTTAAGGTGTATTTAAAAGGGGTGTCCACTACTCTGACAACCCTCGTCTCAACGAGCATGGTTGCACCAGTAATATAACAACACTTTACCATTTCAGTGGTGTCGGCACTTGCTTTTTTGGGGCTCACATGATATTATGTCACGTGATCCCTGCTTTTAATCAGCGATGGCTTTACTCTCCCTGCTTTCAGATGAATTTGACATCAAGAGGAGGTCAGATCTGTGGCTGGCCGCTCACTTCTCTTGATGTCTGATATGTCCAGAGGCACGGATAGTGAAGCCAGTGCTGATTGGGCGCAGGGCTCTCATGACATAATCTCACTCGAGCGTCAGGGGAGAGAGTGCCGGCACCTGAGGAGAGTATGTGGTGTCATTTTACTGGTGCATACATGCTGATTGAGAGGAGGTTGTCCAAAGTAGTGGACAACGCCTTTAAGGCCTGAAATTGCACCATGACGCACACACTGGGGCTGATTTCCCAGGAAGTCAATTTACTTATCAGTATGTTGTTTTGATGTTTGTGAGGAAACAAGTGCTCAGAGGAACCCATACATGCACTGGGCGAACATATCAATTCCATGTAGATGTGGTCTTTGTCCTTTGTCAGATTGGAACCCAGGATTCCAATCCGAGTAATAGGTGTGAAGATCTTTATTATTTTGCGGTTTTGTGCTGGAAACCAGTGCTGGATTATGAGGTATTCTGGATAGTGACAGCTGGATTAAAATAATTGTACTGTTTTGTATGTATGCAGTAGGGTACATGCTGTACTGACGTTTCTGTTTTGTGATTTTTTCCAGATTAATAGAGAAAACTGCTGTTCACTAACCCCGTGTCCACATCCAGTCCTTCTTGAATCAAAGCAGACAAAGGACCCCAAAGGTAAGTTCATTCTTTGACTTATGGCATCAGCTTTGGAGAAGTGCAGAACTAGCTTTCCTTAAAGAGGTATTACTATTTTGAACATTTATCCACTGTTATGCCATAAATGTATAGAAGATACAGGTCCCAATGGGTGACCCACATATTGAAAACAGGGCCCTAATATGCAACTTTGAGTGCAAAGATGGTCATAATTCCCATCCATTTATATGGGAATTTCCACCATGTCTCCACTGACAGCAGAAAGTGACTGGGCTCCTATCTCGAGTTAGATATGGGTTCTGTTGGTAGGCTCCGCATCTACTATACTTATACAAGCGGTGCAGTATGAGTAGGGATGTTGTCCAAGCCAGACCACAATTTACCAGGGCTGTGGAGTCGGTAAGCCACAGTTGCGACTCCGACTCCTGGATTTTATCAGGTTCCGGCTCTGACTCAGACTCTGACTCCTTCATAAATGGCCAATTCGTAACAATAAATTTACTGTTGTAAAATATTAACATCGTGCTTATTCAGTTTCTCACCATCATATAAGTAATCAGACCACTTAGAGCAAAAACTATATTTATTAGAATACAATTAGAATATAGCAAATAACTTTTTATAAACTTTTCTAAACTCTTGTAAGTAAATATGCAATAAACACTGTTATGCAGTTAATAAGAAGAAATCTATAAATTTGTCCTCAGAAAAAGTATTGCCTCTGTCAGATCCTCCTTCATGGATGCCCTCAAATCTGATCTCTAATTATTTTGAGAGCACTGAACAACCTCTCTACACTAACTTGGGTTGGTGGCAAAGCAGTAACCACTCGGGCAACATCTCTGACAATGTCTGGATACAGAGGAATCGCTTGTTGCACTGTTATTTTTGATGAACGGTCACATTTCTCAATTCCTTTTAGTGCACATGAAAAATTCTGCTGAAATGTACTGGCTGTGTTCTTTGATGGGGATGACTCTTCTTCTATGCGGGAACGCTTTGCACGGTCCTTGTGATCCAAATATTTTTCGAAATTAAATTCTTCCATTAGTTGATGATGAGGGTGAAGATGTGGCAGGACGACCAAATTCTTCTTGTTCCTCCTGACTGTTCTGTAACCCTTTCATCCTTACTGCTATTTCAAACAGAGCTTCTTTTCCTTTAGTTAGCTGTTGATCATCTAGAACAGGGGTGGGCAATTAATTTTCCCGAGGGGCCACATGAGAGACCGTGACTGTTGGGGAGGGCCGAACCAATAGGCTGAAATTAATTCTGCTCAATATTAATATTAACATGAGCATGAGCCCCACACAGCCTCCCCATGTCCAGCATGAGCCCCACACAGCCCCCCCATGTCCAGCATGAGCCCCACACAGCCCCCCCATGTCCAGCATGAGCCCCACACAGCCCCCCATGTCCAGCATGAGCCCCACACAGCCCCCCATGTCCAGCATGAGCCCCACACAGCCCCCCCATGTCCAGCATGAGCCCCACACAGCCCCCCCATGTCCAGCATGAGCCCCACACAGCCCCCCCCATGTCCAGTATGAGCCACACACAGTCCTCCCGTGTCCAGCATGAGCACCACACAGCTCTCCTGTGTCCACCATGAGCTCCACACAGCCCCCCATGTCCAGCATGAGCCCCACACAGCCCTCCGGTGTCCAGCATGAGCCATACACAGCCCCCCATGTCTAGCATCAGCCCCACACAGCCTCCCATGTCCAGCATGAGCCCCACACAGCCCTCCCATGTCCAGTATGTGCCCCACAGAGTCCTCCCGTGTCCAGCATGAGCACCACACAGCTCTCCTGTGTCCACCATGAGCCCCACACAGCCCTCCCGTGTCCAGCATGAGCCATACACAGCCCCCCATGTCCAGCATGAGCCCCACACAGCCCTCCCAAGTCCAGCATGTGCACCACCCACCCCCCCATGTCCAGTATGAGAGCTCGAGAGCCTCCTCATGTCCAGCATGACAGCCCTTCCAAGTGTCCAGCATGACAGCCCCCCAGTGTCCAGCATTAAAGCCCCCCAGTGTCTAGCATTAAAGCCCCCCATGTCCAGCATGAGAGCCCCCCTAGTGTCCAGCCTGACAGCCCTCCCTAGTGTCCAGCATGAAAGCCCCCCCTGTGTCCAGCATGAGAGCCCCTCTGTGTCCAGCATGACAACCCTCCCTAGTGTCCAGCATGAGAGCCCCCCTATGTCCAGCATGAGAGCCCCCATGTGTCCAGCATGACAGCCCTCCCTAGTGTCCAGCATGAGAGCCCCCCCTGTGTCCAGCATGAGAGCCCCCCTGTGTCCAGCATGAGAGCCCCCCTGTGTCCAGCATGAGAGCCCCCCCTGTGTCCAGCATGACAGCCCTCCCTGTGTCCAGCATGAGACCCCCCTGTGTCCAGCATGAGACCCCCCTGTGTCCAGCATGAGACCCCCCTGTGTCCAGCATGAGACCCCCCTGTGTCCAGCATGAGACCCCCCTGTGTCCAGCATGAGACCCCCCTGTGTCCAGCATGAGACCCCCCTGTGTCCAGCATGAGACCCCCCCTGTGTCCAGCATGAGACCCCCCCTGTGTCCAGCATGAGACCCCCCCTGTGTCCAGCATGAGACCCCCCCTGTGTCCAGCATGAGACCCCCCCTGTGTCCAGCATGAGACCCCCCCTGTGTCCAGCATGAGACCCCCCTGTGTCCAGCATGAGACCCCCCCCTGTGTCCAGCATGAGACCCCCCCCTGTGTCCAGCATGAGACCCCCCCCTGTGTCCAGCATGAGAGCCCCCCCTGTGTCCAGCATGAGAGCCCCCCCTGTGTCCAGCATGAGAGCCCCCCCTGTGTCCAGCATGAGAGCCCCCCCTGTGTCCAGCATGAGAGCCCCCCCTGTGTCCAGCATGAGAGCCCCCCCTGTGTCCAGCATGAGAGCCCCCCCTGTGTCCAGCATGAGAGCCCCTCCTGTGTCCAGCATGAGAGCCCCCCCTGTGTCCAGCATGAGAGCCCCCCCTGTGTCCAGCATTAAAGCATCTCTTGTGTCCAGCATTAAAGCCCCCCATGTCCAGCATTAAAGCATCTCTTGTGTCCAGCATTAAAGCCCCCCTGTGTCCAGCATCAAAGCAAAGCCGTCCCTGTGTCCAGCATTAAAGCCCCCCCTGTGTCCAGCATATACTTACTTCACTCCCCGTTTCCCTACGCTCCTGTCTCTGATGCACTGACTCTACACAGTGTGCAGGCTGATGCCATTGTGTCAGCTGTTTCTAACGCTGATTGGTGGAAGAGGGAAGTGGCGGCCCCTCCTCCACCAATGCATTCACCGCGGATTGAGACCACGGATTGAGACAGCGGTGACGGTGTGCAGGCGGGCAGTGACGGCGAGCGGTGACGGCGTGCGGTGCAGTGCGGCCCGTGGGCCACTGTTATCAGCCCTTCGGCTGTCTCGGTCCGCGGGCCGGACTGGAACAGCCAGAGGGCCAGATGTGGCCCGCGGGCCGCACGTTGCCCAGAACTGATCTAGAAGAATCCGATGCATTGGGTCTACATAAACAGCTGCGAAAAGAGCTTTATTTTGTAATAGTAGCTCCTCTCTCCGTTTCATTGATGTAGCAATGCCACTTGCAATTTCACCCTCCTCTTTGGGACAGGCGAAACATCAGGTTCTTCCACTCCTTTAAGAAAATACCTGGAGTTAAGTCCTCTGCTTGTAATTTTTTAGTCACTGTAAATGGGTGCTCTAGCAATTTTTCCAGCTCAGTCACCTGATTCCACTGACTTTCATTTAGCGTCAGTTGAGGGTTAGCCATGTCTACAAGAAAGGTTTTCAGTTCAACCAAGCGCTGAATCATTAAGTAAGTACTGCCCCATCGTGTGGCTTGATCAATAATTGCCCCTTTTCCAGCACATCTCTTCAAAATTGAGTCAACTTTAGGGGTTCTGGCAACAGTAGCCAATTTTCTCACCTTGCCAATCAGTGCAGCAGCATGTCCTTCTTGCAGACTGTCTCTTATAGCCAGCTGTAGCGTATGCACAACACTGCGCATGTGATGAATGAAAGAACGTATTGACACAGTTTCAACAAGATCATCTAAACTATCATGTTGCTGTTCATCTGAAGCAACTTCAGTTTGCTCCTCAGTTACAATACTGTGTTCCTCTATTTCAAACATTTCTGTGTCTGTGGACCCAGAATGTTCTTCTAGCTGCTGGTCACCATCATTACTCTCATTCATTAGCTTAATAGTACTTATCATATTTGAAGCATTGTCGGTTACGACAGAAAGAACTTGCTCTTTTTTAAGTTCATAGTCTTGCAGAACCTTTTCCACCAAGACCTGGAGAAACTCACTGGTGTGATGCGCTTTGGTGTCTTTTACTGCCAATGTCTTGGTAACTATTTCATTTTTGTCACAAACAAATCGGACATTGATGGCAAAATAGTTCACTCTGTGACGTGTGCAGGCATCCATTTTAAGAAACAAAAAAACTCTCAAGGGACGCTTTCTAAGTTCTTCCTTTTGTTTAAAAGCTTCTTCGATTACTAATTTTCTAATACTCTCTCTCTCCAGAGAAACACCAAGCTTGCGGGCCATTTCCCAATTCAGACACATAAAAGCTGGTCGTGAAAATAATGAAATAGGCACACTATTCTTTACAACAAGCTCTATGATCTGTTTTTTTAAATGTATCTACTGTCATTGTCACAGTAACTTTGTCACTGACAAAATATCTTGCAACTGATGGCTGCAAAGTTCTCTGCTCCTTTGTTTGGCTGGAAGAGATGGGCACTGGTTCATTGGTTTGGATGCAGTCTTTCTCATCCACTGCTTTCAGTACTTCTGGATGAAAGCGCTGTAAATGTCTCTTTAGATTAGAAGCTCTGGTGGGAGCATTTTTATCTTTGCCTGAATATGCACTGATCTTGGCTTCGCAGCATTTGTTTTCGTCTGGATCATTTGTCATACACTGACAGACATAATGTTTTCTATCTTGAGTGTTGGTGAAATGTTCAAATACAGCTGATTTAATGTGACGCTTCTTTGACATTCTCAGGTTTTTAATTCTGCATTCACAATCCAAATGACAATTGTTTTTCCTAAAAACAATTGTACAAAATTATTGTCAGGTCGTACAACTGATATAGTGGTCAGTAATACTGTTATTCCTCATGTACTCACTGTTAACTGATGCAAAGTTTGTTGAAAGGATAATACTTCTTACAGTCTTCCTCTTCTGAGTAGCAGCTGTGAGATGCTTGGAAGACGCACACCTAGTAAACATCTAGTCTAGAGGAGGAGCTTTACTACTAAGAATTTGCAACACATTTTCACTTTCCGTTTCATACATTGTAAGTAGGGAGGTTGGGGCAGCATGAGGTTAACCAAGTATAAGATTAGATAAGGGCAGTGGAGAACAGTGACACACAAGAAGTAAGAAATGTCTCTATCTCCAGCAGAACTGCTTATCACTATTGTTCATAGTTTGATATAACATATATATTTGAGTAACATTTATAAAATTCATATGAAAGTTCAATTATGAAATATTAATACATTTTTTTTAAAGCTGGAGTCGGAGTAGGTACATTTCTACCGACTCCAACCAAAACTAACTCCGACTCCACAGCCCTGCAATTTACCCACATCTGTTATGGACTACATGTCCCTCATCAGTGCAGAACAAGGTTTGGCTGTCTCAATGAGACGTTCATGACACAGTTTTATGGTTGACTATCTCCTCCTAAAGGGGCTATCCAGCCTTTAAAATTGATCTTAAATCATTGGAGGTCTGAGAATTTACCCCACCCGCAGATCGGCTGCTCGAAGGGTGTGTTGTGCTGTGCAAGCACTGCGGCATCTTCAAGGCTAATCTTGGCTTGCAGGCTGGTTCCTTCTTGCCTGCGCCTTATTTTCCTTAATAGGTGGTCAAGTTATTGAAGACACTAACTATCCTTAGGCCCAGTAAATGCAGTGTGTAGCAAAAGAATACTTTTTTTTGTTTTTAAACTATTTTAAAGTGTCTGCTGTGCTTTTCTAAGGGGCAAATCTTAAAAAAATCCATATAGCACAAAGTATCACTTTGTTTTAAGTAGACCTTTATTGTATAAAATGTACTTTTTTTCTTGGTAGTAATTTATCCACATGAGACTGTTGTGTTCTCTATTGTTTAGTGCTTTAATTGCCCAGTCACTATTGTGCTAATCCATTGTTGAGTTCCTCCATGTACTGTATGGCTCATTGTTATCCTGACAATTCTGTGTGCGTGTAACGTTTCAGAAAATTAAAAAACTTTGTGGAGTGAGTGTGTGTCTGTACAGATCTAGCAGAGCTGTCAGTGTTGTATTGAGGACACTTCAGCATTTGTGTACGTGCACATGTACAAAATTTGCAGCAGAAAATTCTGCTGCAAATCCTGATGTGTCGGCAGGAAAAGCACATTTTTGTTGCTTTTTACATGCATTTTGTTACGGATTTTTCCCCACTCATTAGTATGAGTAAAAAATGCTGCAAAAACACTGAATTAATTGCCATGCACCAAATCTGCAAGGAAAAAATAACCGATGTGTGCATGAGACCTCAAGAATCTCATTCATTTTGCTGGTCTAGGAAGTCCTTCAGGTTTTGTGACAAAATTGTGTGCAAAAAAAGTGACAAAAATGCACTGTGTGCGCATACCCAATTTTAGAGTTGATTTTTTTCCCTTTTTTTCCTGCAAAAGACCCTCCAAATTTAAAGTGAAAACAAATTTCTGTTAAGTGTAATTGTGTAAAATAAGCATTAAATATATATATATATATATAGATCGTTGTTCGAAAGTTTAAAAAATTTACCTAAGGGTCGAGGAATGTTAAACTAAGAAACAACCATTACTTCCTTGTAAAATCTCCACCTCTCTAATGCCAGTGCTTTTTTTTTCCTGCTGCTGTGACCTGCCTTTTATACATATATGATAGTCATAGCCAATTACTCGACTTAGTGGTGACGCTTGCATGAATGGCACAAGCCCGCCTAGTCCAGTGATTGGCTGCAGTGGTCATGCAGAAGTATAGCATGTCATCGCTCCAGATAAAAAAATAAAAAACTAAGACTAGATAATTGGTACCTTATGGCTGAGGGATTAAATCGGTGGATAATGAGTGTTTATATATACATATCTAATCTATGTTTTATCTAATCTATTATCTTTTTAATTGTGAAATTCTAGAATGCAGTAAGTTTCTGGAAGAGACCCTTCATGCAGAGCAATCTCCTCCACACACCCAGCAGGGGGACCTGGCGAATAACTCTGGCTTGGGCTACATGGCCCCTGAAGTACTGGATGAAATGATCTTTACCAAGGTGAGTTCTAGCAAATGTTTGTGCCGGAAGGTAAAAGTCCTGGAGATTTGGTGTTGATGGAACATACAAAAACGACTGCCATCCAAGGCGCTTGAGTTCTCGTATGAAAAGGGCTGTCAGGACCACCAGAGCGTCAGTACTGGTCATTGCCAGGAGCTGATGTATTTTGCACCAGTAATGTTATGTATGATCCCAATGAGAAGCACAGAATGCAGGACATGTGGTGCAGTGTAACACAATTTCTGTTTTACTGCTACTGGGTGTTAATTACTAATTGTTCTACTGAACTACTGGTAATTACCTCTTAGAAAAAGGCCTACAGAGCAATGTTCATTCTAAGTAGGCTCGTTTTATTATCTCATACATATAATCATCATGTCTTCCATAATGAAATGTATGAAGGTGCTTGTTAGGAGTTCCCGTTCTGTAGGCTACCACCCCATCTCACACATATAGTGTTTCTCATACTCTTGGATGAGGTATGTTAATGTACATTTTGTCACTTGGGATTAACGCTAAAATTACTTTTTTCTTGACGACTAAATGAGGAAGGAATAAGAAAGACACAGTGTTGGACTGGGGGGCCAAGGCCCATCAATAGTATTGTCTCTGGGGGACCATTGCTAAACTGCGTGCAAATATTACATCACCCTCATTCATAAATACTTCTATATAATAAACTGGATAGTTTGTCAAAGGATTGATGAGATGAGTGAATTTGAGTGGCATTATATTCTTCATGAATTTTACAAAAAAATCCTATTTTCTAGATTTCGGATATTTTGAAATTCGCTCCACCCAAATTCAGCAAAATAGCAGCCATTTGGGGCTGTCATTGAGCTAAACTGTAGAGGGCCAGGCAAACAGTTAAAAAAAAAAAAAAAATTATATATGTTGTACTCGCCTCAGCGCTCAACTGTCCTGTAGCTCACCGTCCAGCCTTGCCTCTTCATCTCTCCTTCCCACGTGGTGTGCATCCTCCTCGACCCCTTCATTGCAGGCCGTGGCTTATGGCACGTCACTGTGCGCCGTGTCGTTACTGCCCACATTGGTCTGCAGGACATTACATTGCATGTTGCCCAAGGTACGACACAGCACGCAGTGACATCAGAGGCCTATGCACGCCAGAAATCACAGCCTGTAGTGAAATGACCGAAGGGCATGCACACGACCGGAAAGGGGAAAGGAAGCCATGGTGGGAAACGTGAGCGTTCAGGCGATGAATTAATTTTTTTTCTTACATCCTGTGTTTACTACAGAATCCAGATCAATTCGATTTGCAGCGAATAATATCAATGCAAATTCAATGTACCTGTAAAATCCGCACGACTTGTCAGATTTGATCGTGTGTAAATGCTACTTTTGTCTGTACTCAATGATTGAAGTATATTGTGCCAGCTACTGATCATCTAGGAAGGTGGGGGCCCACTCATATACAGGGGCCCACTGGGGGGATGCACCTGGTCCCCTGTGGGCCAGTTCGAGCCTGAAGACACAAACATGTTAAGCGGATCAGGATTAATCATTAATGGGCAGGATTATTAAAGCAAGTGAGAATACACTTAGGTTAATGAGGCATGCACAGATGAGTGCACTAATTTTCAGCAGAGTGAAGTTGTATCGACTATAAAGGAGGAAAAAAAATCTTACAAGAAGTATTTTCTAATTATAAAGTAATGCAGCACAGCCTAGAGATCATGATGTCACGTCTACTGTCCTGATCCTCCTCCCTAAAGCCATGCTTCTGTGTCCCGTTCTCTTCTGTGTCTTGCCTGATGCCAGACGACTTCTTTATCTTCGCTCTATTAGTCTGTGAGAAGCTAAAATGTTTTTTTGTGATTTGTTGTGAATCTTTCTTAGCCTGCACTGTATAATAAGTATTTCCATATGTGAAGGTTTAATACTATGGTAGTATACAGCTGGTGTCCACAGAGGCGCTTGTCTTACAGGCAGAGATGGCTGGAGTGCTTCTCACAGACGGATGAGTCCTGGTGAGATCACGTCCTGTTCTCTCGTACTTCTTCTCTTTTGCCGTGTGAAGACATTGTTTTTTTCATTACTGAGGATGACCGAGCACTCAGTATTAGTAAGCGTGGAGTCAGAAGTAGGCCGCAGTGCTAGCAGTAAGACTTTACACTGTACAGACCTGACATGGTAACTTGCCATCCAACAGACTGTGCCGGGTGACCTGCCTACTGCAGAATCGTAGGTGCATGTGCTTCCCGTCACATTGTGGGGCCAGTACCTGGAGCGTCAGTGCATGTAATTCCCAAGACTCGCATATTTTTTTTTCTTAATTTAACTTCGGAATGAAAATCCACTTCTGTGTAGATATTAACCTGAGTTTACAGCTTAAATTAACTGCACCGATCTCCGCTTCTCTCATAAACTCACCCACTGTTCGTATGGCCTGTAGGGGCTGATGAGCAACATCCATTCACGACCCCTCTCTGAGCTATAATGGAAGTTGGCTCAATTTTAGTTGGGCTCCAGCCATCCTGTTATTTCAAGGATCGTCATACATCTGAATGGCGGCTATATAATACCAAATACGGCAGACAATCACATCCAATTGACCTGTCAGTGGATGAAAGAAAAGAGTCCTGTTGTTCACCATAATCATTTGGTACTGTTCAACATATTCCTATTCGTTCTAGATGCTGTAGCAACTAGGAAAAATGTACTTTCCCAGTTCTGTATTTACCCTTTTTAGAAGGGTAACATTATGTTCCACTATTTAGACATTGATGACTTGGTTAATTAGGTGCAATAATTAGTGGGGACGGTAACATTCTGCTCCCACGCCTTCATCCCCTGTTTTTATATAAGCTCTGTTTTGAGGGGTCATGCCTTCCTGAGAAGATTAGTTCTGTCTTGTTGCTTGCCATTAGTGTTTAGAGTCATGTAGTCATGCTTGTAGAAGGAATTATGTTCCAGGAAAGTTCTGAACTGAAGGGAGTATAAAACTGCGATGGTTACTCTTTCTCAGACTCATCATTTTTAGGAGAAGATTGTTGAAACGTTTTGTTATTGAGTATTTGATTTCTGGGAAACCATTAGATTATTTCAACAAGGGAATGATTGGTAAGAGACCGATTAAATCCCAACAATTGACAGGTTGAAACCGATTGTAATACGGTAAAATCATTGATTGTACCGCTTCTACTTCCAGCTTGAAGATGCTGCCAGCTCTGGCTCAGAAGACACTTCATCTCTAGAAAGGAACTCTTCAAATGGAAGTGATATTACCCTTTCCCGCACCTTAATGGAGAGAAAGAACAGAGAGTTGGACAGTAGCGCCATGGATGCATCTGGAAAGACAAGGAACTCTGAGAAGACTAATTTGTCAGAAACTGAAGGAGAAAAGATGGGCAGGATTAACGAAGTGTCTCCAAACACTGTCCATTCCAGGAGCACCATCCGCTCTCTATCTCCTTCCAGAAGGCACAGCTGGGAGCCTGGGAAGCACAAGGGCAATGACCCTGATATCAGTCACAGGAGGTAGGATTGCATATTACTGTGCAGCAAATTGAGTTGTATTTTCAGAGTAAGGGTACGCTCACTTCTGTGTATATAAAGTAGCTGAGATTCTCAGCCAGAAAAGTTGGAAAGTGTCAGGCAAGTGTCATGTGTTTTTTTGTTTTTTTTTCACCTAGCATCCATATGCCATGCAAGTGTTATGCCAGTGTGCGTTTTTCCCTCACTTAGCATCTGTATCACATACATATGCAATCCATATGCAATGCGTTTTTAACACCAGCTTTTACATACAGATATTCACTGTCATTTCAAGCTAGTTTTCTAAATAATAAAACAATCTTATATGCAGAGATAGATGGATAGAAATATGTCAGTGAGATTTCTAATCAGTGTTTTGCATGTGTAGTTTTCTGTACTTGTATTTAGCTAATAAATAAAAGAAAGAAAGAAAGGCATGGGGTCCCCCTTTTATTAACCAGCTGAGGGAAAGCAGACAGCTGGTGGTGTTATTCTTGGAAGGGGCCAATATCTACAAACGTTCCCAACCTATTAATATCATCTCACAGCTGTCTACTTAGCCTTGACTGGTTATTAACCCCTTTACCACTTTGGGTTTTTCCGTTTTTGCTCCCCTTTTTTCCAGAGCCATAACTCTTTTTTTTTTTTTTTTTTTTCTGTCTATATGTTCGTGAGAGGGCTTGTTTTTTGCAGGACGAGCTGTACTTTTGAACGATACCATTGGTTTTACCGTATTGTGTACTGAAAATTGGGGGGGGGGGGATTCCAAGTGCGGTGAAATTGCAAAAAAAAGTGCAATTTCACAATATTTTTTTTTTATTATGTTAACTAGATTCCTAAAACTGACCTGCCATTATGATTGTCCAGGTCAGTATGAGTTCATAGATACCGAACATGCATAGGTTCTTTTTTATTTACGTGGTGAAAAAAACAATTTGAAGTTTTCCGGTGCCCGTAGCGTCTCATTTTTCATGATCTGGGGCTCAATTTTTCCTCCCCGAGCTGACGCTTTTATCGATACCATTTTAGGATAGATACAATGTTTTGATCGCCTGTTATTGCATTTTATTGCAATGTTGTAGTGACCAAAAAAACGTAATTCTGGCATTTTGATTTTTTTCTCGTTACGCCGTGTACCGATCGGATTAATTCTTTTTATATATTGATCAGGCGATTCTTAACGCGGCGATACAAAATATGTATATTTATTTATTTTTTTTTAAATTGTTTTGTTTTGAATGGGATTATATAGGGGCACGATTTGAACTTTTTATAATTTTTTTAATTTTTTTTTAATATTTCTAAAAACTATTTTTTTTTATTTTTCATTTGCTTCAATAGTCTCCATGGGAGACTTGAAGCTGCAGCCCTGCTATATGTAGTAAGAATGCTCATCTGCTATGAGCACCAGTGACTTCGGCAATTGAGAACCACCGGGGTCTCCTGCAGACCCCGGGTTGTCATGCTAACCCATCGGCGATCATGTGACGGGTGCCGATGGACAGGTCTTCTAATGCGCTTCCAGCGCAGCCATGTTAAATTCTGCAGTCGGAGTTGACAGTGGCATTTAACATGTTAACAGCCACGGGTGGATCGCGACATGTGCTGGAAAAGATGCGGGCTTGTCCCCGGAGCCCGAAGCAAACAGGGAGAACACGACCTATGACGTACCTATACATCATAGGTCGTAAAAGGGTTAATAAAAAGGATGTGGAGTTCCCCCTATTTTTAATAACCAGAAAAGGCTAAGCAGACAGCTGCAGGCTGATATTAATAGGCTGGGAAGGCGACATGAATATTGCCCCCCTCCCAAAAAAACACACACAGAGAAAATTCCTTTATTTCTACAAAGCACTGCCCGACCCTCTTTTACCCATTTATTACCCTGCAAAAACTCCGGTCACCTTACTGACGTCAGCGCTCGCAGCGTGAGAAATTTCTCATGCTGCGAGCGCCGACGTTAGTAAGGTTAGCGCAGTTCATTGGCTATGAACTTAGGTAACCTTAGTGACGTCAGCTCTGGTCACAGCAGCCGGATTCACATGCTACTGTTGGTGTGTTCCGGCTGGCATGCTGAGCGGTCGCATTGCTCATGTCACAGCTCAACACACCATCCGTATGTAGCAGAGTTGAGGATCGTCGTGGGATGGATTTGCGGCTGACCCCTTTGGAATATTTAATTTTTTTAAGGTAATGGGTTAAATTAGCTAAATACATGTACATTAAACTACACACACACTATCTATCTATTTTACCTATATATCTATTCTATTCTGAAAGTTCGAGCTGTGAATTTACTGAACTTGACTGATGAAATGTTGGGTTTTCGATGAGATGGGTGCGTAAAAATCAGACGGCACACCCATGGTCCGTGTGCCGTGTGAATTTTTTTTTTCTTACACTCATTGATTTTCATTGGTGAGTCTCAGCCGTTTTACGCGGCCATACGCAGCATGCTGCGATTTTTTTTCCTAACTCCAATTTTAGGTGAGGAAAATATTGCAGATAAACACTGCCTAATTAAATAACATTGTTGCGCGTGTAATGCAATTTTTTTTTTTTTTCTCACATTGTACTCGCTGATTTTATACGCAGATATGAGCGAACCCTAAAAGGCAGGATCAGATATTTATGAAGGTATTTTTTTTCCATAAGTTGCAGTTTGGAGGGCCTCACCATCATTGACAAAAACTCAACTGCCACTCATTCTGGCCCAAGCAGGCTTTCTGGACCACACTTCAAGGGAGAGGATCGTGGGTCATTAACTTCATTGACTGAAGAAGACCAAGTGTCTGATCAAGGGACTGATAGAACCTCTCAACAAGGAGTAAGTTATGGATTTCTTAATTGTTCTAGTAAGTGTTGTGAAAGAGTCATTCCCATCTCAGCCTTTCGTGGCTGACATGAGAATAGATCCGTCCAGCTCTGACCACTGAGGCATGATTCACAGAATCAGCTGAGAACAGCTGAGCTACTCTGGTTCTGTACAATGTCATACAAGTCAATGAGTCTTGTGGAGCTAGCGGAGCTCGGCCACCCTCCGCTGATTCCATAGCTCCACCTCAGTGATCAGAGCTAAACGGAGTTATTTTTATCATTCAAGAAAGACTGGAATGGAAAAATACCCCTTTAAGTAATTTTGGTATAATGCTTGTTATAGGACATAATGATATCTGTTTCATGCTAGGTTTTATACATACAGTTGTAAAGAGAAGCTTATTTTTGGTGCGTTCTCTTTTTTTTTTTCAGCTTAAAGATGAGTTGTCATTAGGCAACATGATCAGCTCTGGCTCTGAGGACACTTCTTCTCTTGAATGGACCTCGTCCCATGGAAGCAATGTTTCTATTTCTCGTACTTCGGTTGAGAGAACAGACAGTAACACATTGAGTGGCTCTATGGGGGAGAGGGAAAATGAGAAGACCCCAGTATCTGAGAATGAAGGAGAGGAGCTGGACAGGATTACAGAAGTGTCTCCACATGCCATTCGCTCCAGGAGCACCATCCGCTCTTTGTCTCCTTTTAGAAGACATAGCTGGGAACCTGGGAAACATAAAAACAATAATGCTGAAATCAATCGCAGAAGGTAAGACAATACAGTCCGCATCGAAAGATCTCACACTTATGGTTATGGGCAAGTGGAAATGTCATTTCTGTGTGTATATATATGTAAAATATATATATATACATATAAACACACACCTACAGATTATACACTACCGTTCAAAAGTTTGGGGTCACCCAGACAATTTTGTGTTTTCCATAAAAACTCATACTTTTATTTATCAAATGAGTTGCAAAATGAATAGAAAATATACTCCAGACATTGACAAGGTTAGAAATAATGATTTTTATTTGAAATAATAATTTTCTCCTTCAAACTTTGCTTTCGTCACAGAATGCTCCCTTTGCAGCAATTCCAGCATTGCAGACCTTTGGCATTCTAGCTGTTAATTTGCTGAGGTCATCTTGAGAAATTTCACCCCATGCTTCCTGAAGACCCTCCCACAAGTTGGATTGGCTTGATGGTCACTTTTTGCGGACCATACGGTCAAGCTGCTCCCACAACAGCTCAATGGGGTTGAGATCTGGTGACTGCGCTGGCCACTCCATTACAGATAGAATACCAGCTACCTGCTTCTTCCCTAAATAGTTCATGCATAATTTGGAGGTGTGCTTTGGGTCATTGTCCTGTTGTAGGATGAAATTGGCTCGAATCAAGCGCTGTCCACAGGGTATGGCATGGCGTTGCAAAATGAAGTGATAGCCTTCCTTATTCAAAATCCCATTTACCTTGTACAAATCTCCCACTTTACCATCACCAAACCAACCTCAGACCATCACATTACCTCCACCATGCTTGACAGATGGCGTCAGGCACTCTTCCAGCATCTTTTCAGTTGTTCTGCGCCTCACAAATGTTCTTCTGTGTGATCCAAACACCTCAAACTTTGATTCGTCTGTCCATAAAACTTTGTTCCAATCTTCCTCTGTCCAATGTCTGTGTGTTCTTTTGCCCATATTAATCTTTTCCTTTTATTAGCCAGTCTCAGATATGGCTTTTTCTTTGCCACTTTGACCTGAAGGCCAGCATCCCGGAGTCGCCTCTTCACTGTAGACGTTGACACTGGCGTTTTGCGTGTACTATTTAATGAAGCTGCCAGTTGAGGAGCCGTGAGGCGTTGATTTCTCAAACTAGAGACTCTAATGTACTTGTCTTGTTGCTCAGTTCTGCAGCGGGGCCTCCGACTTCTCTTTCTACTCTGGTTAGAGCCTGTTTGTGCTCTCCTCTGAAGGGAGTAGTACACACGTTGTAGGAAATCTTCAGTTTCTTGGCAATCTCTCGCATGGAATAGCCTTCATTTCTAAGAACAAGAATAGACTGTCGAGTTTTACATGAAAGTTCTCTTTTTCTGGCCATTTTGAGAGTTTCATAGAACAAACAAATGTAATGCTCCAGATTCTCAACTAGCTCAAAGGAAGGTCAATTTTATAGCTTCTCAAATCAGCCAAACCGTTTTCAGCTGGGCTAACATACTTGTGCAAGGGTTTTCTAGGGCTTTCTAAACATCCATTAGCCTTCTTACACAGTTAGCAAACACAATGTACCATTAAAACACTGGAGTGGTGGTTGTTGGAAATGAGCCTCTATACATCTATGTAGATATTGCAATAAAAACAAGACGTTTGCAGCTAGAATAGTCATTTACCACATTAACCATGTATAGAGTGTATTTCTCATTCATTTAATGTTAGCTTCATTGAAAAAAAAAATGTGATTTTCTTTCAAAGGTAATGAAATTTGTAAATGACCCCAAACTTTTGAACGTGTGTGGGTGTATATATATATATATATATATATATATATATATATATATATTTACATACACGCAATTAATGTATGAAGCACCAGGGCTCTGGAGCTTAATCTGTTTCTGTAGTAGCATAAGAAACATTACTTACCAATACAGTGACAGTACGGGTTAATAAAATGGTAATTATCTGATATCTATTCAGTACTTAAAGGGGTTGTCTGCTTGAGGCTGCTTATTAGAATAAACAGATCAGTTCGCCCCTGCTGCATTCTGTGAGGAAACTTGGCAGTGTTTAATTTACCTGAAGCTGTGGGGTAGGACAGGACATGAGTATCAATAGGGTGGTCCAACCTCCGACACCCCCACCGATCAGTTATAAGCTCGGATGCTGGTAGCCGGATGTAAACAGTGAACAGAGCCTAGGAGTAGAACCCTGCACACTGTGTGGTGGCCATTTCAGGGTACAGCAGCTTTGCTCTTATTGACGTGAATGTGTTCTAAGCCTCTGATTATTTGACGTGGGAGATATTGCAGTTGTCTTAAGTCACTGTTTGGAGAGTCCATATAAATTACTGTACAAATTATAACGTCTCCTTGTTCAGAGTGACATGGCAGAGTAAAGAGGCTTATGTGCCATGCATTGCTTCTCTGGGAAATTAAATATGCAAATTGCCTCCTCAGGACTATAACTTTAGTGATACTTATTGGAAGTAGCAATCCTAAAAGTCAATATCGACCTTTTCCATATGACTTCAAATAAAAGCCAAACCAGAATCTCAGTTTGCAGAGTTGTGTTTCGGGGGTGTTCTCCCTCCTCAGTGCAAAGTATGAGATCTGATTTGGTGTTATGACAGGCCAGCCCTTAGGCCACGGCTCCACTATCAGTATTTGGTCAGTATTTTTTCTTAGGAGTGGAAGCCTAAGCCAGGTGAGGAACAATCAGAGAAAAGGTGTAAGAGAAACAAGTCACCAATTCTGTATTTATCACCCAGTCCTGGTTTTGTCTCCCACTCCTGAGAAAAAATATTGAACAAATACTGATAGTGGGGCCGTGGCCTTAGACTCCAGTCAGAGGCTTCTCATACATCCGAATCAGATTTCATGCTTTGCAATGAGGAGGAGCAGCACCCCAAAACACCGTGTCTGCAGATTGAGATTTTGGTTTGGCTTTTATCCTATCTCATTTGGCAAGGCTCGTTAAAGGGTCTATACTGACTTTTAGGATTGCTACTTCCGGTAGGTGCGCTAGAGTTCAAGACCTCGTCCTCTCTAAAGAGGCAATTTGCATATACTGTACAAATTATATATATTTTTTCCTAGCAATAAAAGGAAAAAACATGAATTTATGTTTATACTGTTCCTAGTTTCACCTAAAATGTAGTGTGTCCTAGCAGGGAGGTATGGAATTTACCTGGTGCCCAGACAAACAGAGGAATCCCTTTGTTCATTAGTAACTTCAGCAATCAAGGTTGTGAATGGCTAAGAAAGGCCTCTCTAGGCTGGGTATGGTGTCCCCATGCAAGCCTCATTTTACTGCACTGTAAAACATGACACAGTAAAATAAAGCTCCTTAAAGGGAATTTGTCGGCAGGTTTTCCTATGTAATCTGAGAGAAGCATGATGTATAGGCAGAGAGCCTGATTCCAGGGATGTGTCAGTTGCTGGACTGCTTGGTGCAGTTTTGATAGAATCTCTGTTTTCTCTGCTGTAAATGCAGCAGTGGTCAGAGTGCTGAGCTCTGTATATCCCCACCCACTCCCCTGATTGGCAGCTTGTAGACTGTGCAGTGCCAGCTAGCTGCCAATCAGTGGTGGGGGCGTGGTTACACAGATTAGCATGACTGGCCTGCACATGAGACGTAGTCAGCTAGTGCTTTTCTTCTGCTGATAAAACACTGATTGTATTGAAACTACAGCCCCAGCCTAATACGTGATACAACCCTGGAATCAGCCTCTCTGTTCCTACATACTTTCAAATTGCATAGCAAAAACCTGCCGACCGATTCCGCATAAGAGTTTTTCCCATCTCATATAGTGATTGTTTATCCCTTTGGTATGTCATCATTTTATGATCAGTGAGGGTCTGACATTTCTGGTGACGGCTTATCCCTAGAGGACAAAAGGATCGGCAGTCTGAAATCAGACATGCCGAATCCTTATCTTCCTTAACAGTCCTCTGTCTGGGGCCCTTATGTGTATTATACATTTTATATGTATACATCAGACTGCTGAACTCACGTTTATATTATGGGCAGCACGGTGGCTCAGTGGTTAGCACTGCATGTCCAACTCCCATCAAGGACACATCTGCAAGGAGTTTGTATGTTCTCCCTGTGATTGTGTGAGTTTCCTCCGGGTTCTCCGGTTTCCTCCCACACTCTGAAGACAGACTGATAGGGAATGTAGATTGTGACAGGACAGTGATGATGATGTCTGTAAAGCGCTGTGGAACTAAAATTAATATCAATACAGATGGGCTGTTGTATGAGCAGAGAGTGATTGTCTTACCTACACATTGGTCATCTTTAAAAAAAAAAAAAAAAAAAAAAAAGAAAAGTTTTACAGGAATGAGCGACACTTCTTTTATCCTGGTATGTAATAGGAGTGCATTAACTGCAGGGTGTCTGGTCGCAGGATGTTTAATGACGTGGCATTATACTATATAGTGTCTGCAGTGTTGGCACTGTATTGGAATAATGATCCCTTTATCTACCATATGACACATATGCTTTCCATGATTTGCCATGTTTTCTACAAGTGTAGTGTTTTGATGGGTAGGTTTTCGTTGCTGGGTTTAGTGGTGTACACAACTTCTGATCCTAATGAGGTCCATAAATGTAGCAATTCCAGCTGATGTCTAACAGGACATGGTGCCTACAGCATTGTCCTCATGTATCTGGAGCCACTATGGTAGTACGGTGCTGTACTGCTGTGAGTGCGGAGGACCGTACAGTGGTGCAAAATGGGGGCTACCAGCAATTCTTCCTCATTTCACTGTCTCCCAATCTGCTTTTCCTGTCCCGTTATTTCATCTATTCTCTGCTGAGCAATGCTGATCCATCTCAATGATTCATTTTCAGTTCATTGCGAGTTCTGGGGGATGTTATAAAGAAGCCAGCTACTCATAGAAGAAGGTATCAAAAATAACAATCCATCTCTTTATGTATACACAACTACTAACACTGGTAATACATACCTGTATAACACAGGGCAGGCAGTATCAGATAAAACCCATCCCATATAGACGCAGCCTTCAGAAACCCCAACAATTAGATGTGACGTCATGTGGCTACATTGTGGGGCTGATACATCAGCATATTTACATTGGAAAACTGTCATAAATCACCTTGAATAGTCGCAAGATATTTACTCAATAATTTTGCAACATTTGGCTTTTTTATGCCAGAATCAATCAGCTCATACAAAATGTGAGCTGAGGGGGAACCGGGGATTTAGTGTAGTTACACCCACTCATCAAATTCATGAAAAATGTCAGCGTTTTTTATGTCAGAGATGTTACACTCCAGTCCCTGACTAGAGTAACATTTTTGGCTAGGTGCACACAGGTGCAGACTACTGAGAAGATGCACAGAATTCATTAAGTGGTATGCGCCTTTTAATGGATTCTGCTCATCTTCTAGCACGCCCCTTGTTAAGACTGTTGTATAAAATGCAGTCTTAATGAATCAGGGCCTTACTTTTTTTTAGTTGAAGAGTCATTTAAAGAGGACCTGTGACTTGCTCAAAAATATTTAGTTAAATACCTTGTACGAACGCCTGAGCTCCCCTGATTGTGCCGTTTTTCTTTTTGTTCTGTGTTGCTCCTGCTCCGTCGTAGGGTTAATCACATTTGTTGCTGTTTGGAGCACAATATCTGATGTCTCTGCTTGTAGAGCAACTGGGCAGCTTTTCAGAGTCTTCTCTGGGGATGTGCAGTTTCAACCCTCCCTCCGAGGCGCTGCCATTCACAGATCAGTAGCAGCTGATTGGTGGCGCCTAGGAGGAATGAAGGTGCCCGCCCACAGAGAAGACTGAAGAAACGCCCAGTTGCACTGCAAGTAAAGATTTCACATACTGCGCTTCAAAAGCAACAAATGTGAATATGTCTACGATGGAGCAACGCAGCTCGAAGTGGAAAAAATTAAGTGAAGCTGCGATATTTACAAGGTTTTTAACTCATATTTTTTGGGCAAGTGACAGATTCTCTTTCAAGAATATCTGTTACCAGATTTCACAATACAAACTGCATATATTGGTCCAGCTGAAGAGTGAAATAGCTCATGAGTCCAAGAGTATTCAGCCTCTACCCACCCCACCTGACTGACAGCTGCAGTTTGTACTGAACAGTGTGAGATCTCACCAGGGAGGAGGGACGCTGAGGAGCTGTCAATCTGGACAGGTGGGTGGAGATTGATTTGGATTGTATTTTTTTCAGATGGATTTTCACTATAAGTACATTGGCCTCATCAGGCATACAGATCTCTTGATTAATGTATGCCATTTGCCTTGTGAAATACTGTGACAAGTCTACTTTAATAACTGATGAAGGGTAAATCTTATGAGCTCCCTAGTATGGATGCATACAGTATCAGACAGTTTAGCTTTGGGGGAGGTGAATGTAGCAGGTTACGCCATTAATTACTTTTTATTTGCCCACATGAGTTATTTTTCCTATGTTACCATATTGCAAACATCCTATTAACTATCCCATTTCACCCTTTCTTTATGGTTGCTCTTCTCAGTATGAGCTGGTGTCCCTCAGATGCACAATTCACTTCTATAGGGGATGACTTTAACTATAGAAGGTATAGTATTACAGATATGTAAGGGGAAAACCAAGCGAGGTGCCAGCTGCTTTTTCTCTGCTATTGCTATGCGATCTCAGTAGTATTTTAGGAGCATGCAATGAATATCTCTTAAAAAGAAAATGTATTTTTATTATTTTTTTAAGCTGCATTTACTTGTTAAATTATGTTCAGCAAGCGGAGAGCAAAATGTGTAAGGTGTCCTGGCATTTGGCCAGCGGTGCTTGCTGCAGTGTGTGCGGTATATGGCAGGCTGGGTACATTAACTGCTGCTTTGCAATGCTTTGTATCTGACCTGTTCGTTGCTTTGATGACTACTCATAGGCGGTATATTTTTTTACTTTGTCGTGCGCACTTTGTGTTGCAGGGCTGAAGAGTTTTACGTGTCGCTCTGTCATAGCTTTGAATATCTTGTTCCTCATCTTGGTGACTGTCCAGCTAATATAATATATCCGTTCTCTGTCTGCTTAGTTACAGTTTGGAAGGCCTTGCTGAAAAGAACCTGCCGGCCGCCCATGAGTCCTCCTTTGTCACCAGAAAGGTGTCGGGAGCGCCGTACAAAGGAGAGGATCATGGATCATTGACTTCCTTGACAGAAGAAGAACAAGAGTCCGATCAGAGGACTGGCAGAACGTCCCATCATGCGGTATGTCATGTATCTGTTTGTCCACATATTCAATGTGGGCCAAATTATATGGACGCCCTAATATGACGCCTGTATGTGATGGTTCCTTCTTGTGCTGAAAGGGCATCAAACAAATTAAATTTTCCTTTATGCTATTCTCGCACAAGATTTGTGCATAAAAATAAAATAAAAACAAAGTATGATTCACATTATTGTTTATTTTTTTTTCGAGAGGTGGAACTTTAAAGGCAACTGGTCATGTCAAAAAACGCTATCAACCTGCTGATAAGGAGTTAATCTTCTGCACTGAAAGCCTGGCTACCGGGAGGGAATGGACTTTATTCCTCCCAGCCGCCTCCGGCTTTCAGTCACAGAGGCGCGGCTGGCGCGGCATCAGTCTCCGCTATGTACACAGTGAGTGGCAGCTGGACCCGCACCCCGGCACTGACTGACAGCCGGTTCTATTGTGCATCAGTGCATAGCCGGCTGTCAGTCAGTGATGGGGGTATAGTTTAAATATTAGCATTTTTTGACATGACCAATTCTCCTTACGCTCACACTTTGAGATCCTAATGATGTAATTCTTAGCGCACAGTATGATATTATAGTTTATTTTTTGATAATTTAACCTTCTTTTAACATTTTGTAAAAATGTACGGTAATTTTGATGGGCTGCTGCCCCTGATCACCCACCTTAAATCATTTTGATGTTCAAATATGCTTAGGAATATTTTTTTAGATTTTGTATATATTGCATAACTTCTCTTGTACTGCTCCTGAACTCCAACTAGTGTATACCACGGAGCTGCATCTACAATTTAAGTTGCTACTGGAATAATTCTGCAAGCTGGTTAAGAGACTTTCCAACTGTAGGGTATTCTCAAGTATGAAACGTTCTCCATATCCATCAGATAGGGGATAACGTTCTGAAGGCTGGGGGTCTCACTGCCACGGCTCCCGGCGATCTCTAGATCCATAGAGTGGTGGTCGATCACACGCACTGCCGCTCCATTCATTATAATGTAAGCGCCGTTGATCAGCCAAGCACCGTGCTCGGCAATCTTTGGCGCTCTCATTAAGAATGAATGGAGCAGTAATGTGTGTGATGATGATCGACCACCTCTCCATTCATCCGGGGCTCGTTAGAGTGCACCCTATTATTGCAAAGTGCTATATGAGGTTATGCTCATGTAAAGGTTATTTGAGGACAGAAAAAAATATGTTGTGGATTCAGGAGGAATCCACATCACGAATTTCTGCCTTTTTGTTTTTGGAGGATTTTTTTTTCTTCTAAAGCGCTTTTTTTGAGGGTGTTTTTTTTTTTTTTTTTTTTTTGCTGCCTTTTGTCCTCAGTTGTCAGTTTGAAGAGAATTAGGGAGGATTCTGCAGTAAAGAAATGACATACTACTTCTTATTTTCTAGAGTGAGGAAAAAACTCTCCAACTTGTTGTTGGAACAGCAAAGCAGATTTTCTCTTGAATTCAAGGTGTAATTGAATTGGTTTTTGTTGGGGATTTTGGATCCAATAAACTCCTTGTCAAAACACTCCCGCAGGTTAGATGTCTCAGAGTGCAGGTCACGAAAGCAATCCCAGTGCAGTCAGTTGGCTAGCAAAGTATGCCGTGAAAATACAGCGTTTCATGACTATTAGATTAATATACTGTATGCATGTGCTACTGCCAGAAAATTGTTAAAATGACTTTTCCTTGTGCCCGCAGGCCTGTGAAAGATCTGAAGCTCATGACTTGGTTTACTCTGGTTCGCTGGGCGTTCCTCGTTTGTCAAAGTCAATGTCGTTAACGGCAATCGGCAATCCACTTGTGGAGGGTGAGCATGTCTACCACTTTCACATGTAGCATCTATAGAGGATTATATAGGTATTTTCCACAGTGTCACTTCTGATTACTATTCCTTGGGTATTTCTTTAATATAAAAGCATAGACAATTCTGCTACTACATACACCTAAAGGTGCAATTACACTGCAAGATTATTGTGCATGACATAACCAGGCTGTCGATCGCCTGTTGAATGCGCAAAACACTTGTTCATCGGGTGAAATATTCTTTTGATTTTCACAAAAGTTCATCATTCTTGGCAGCAAATCGTGCCATGTGAACAATCTTGTGCTGTTGGAAACAAGGGCAGCCTATGTGGACTGATCTATTACAGATCGTTCGGAGCCCATCGTTAAATTACAGGCTATTAAAGGACCGCCGATTTACTATTTACCAATCAGCGGTTCTTTAACCTGGTAATATAAACCCACCTAAGTCCGTTGTCTTAGGGACAAGTGGCTGCTATACACATCTAATCTTGCATTACTCTGGAAAACAAAGGTTTCTGTTAAATTCTTACCTGTTGAGATTTTGCTTTTTTTTTTAAACTTAGAAGAGGCCTTCAGTATCAGATCAGTGGTGGTCCAAATCTCGACACCTAAGCCAATCGGCTATTTTAAGAGGCCGGGTTACTCCTGGAAGCACCTTGTCCTCTTTACTATTGACCAGCTACACCTTATTACTTTTAGTAATATTGCAGCCCTTTCACCATTATGGTGAATGGTGTTGAGATGCATAGCCAGCACTATATGTGCAGGAATGAGCTGTATGGAGCAGCTGAATGGAAATGTGGAGAGTCTGACCCCAATCTTATGTTCATTGCCTATCCTGAGAGCTGGATACCCGCTCTCCCACATAAGATTAGTGAGATCCTATGCCAGATATCCTGTATGTATAATAGCGTTAGCCCAAAATCCCTTGTCCGCTTAACTGTATAAATGACCCGACTGTTGCTCTTTCCTGTAGCACTTCCGCCATACTGACAGACTGTGCGCTCCTCTATCAATGCTACTAGACAAACCCCTAATAATCAATTAACAGTACGCGTTATGCTTTGTAATGTGCCATCCTCTGGCCTCTAACATGACATGTATGCAGCCATTCTCATCCATACAGTGCACGTTTGTGTTCCAAGACCATGTTTAATCTGCTCATTTCGCCCATTTTGTTTTCCTCCGCATTCTGTTCTCATCACTAACAGAGTTGGTATTGTCCAGATTTCTGAGAATACATACATATTTTTATTATTCATGTTTACATTTATTAAGAAAAGCTGAGAAACTGTTCAGAAGATTAAAGATGAGCACAAAACAATAGCTACCCCCGAAAAATAAATCGGGAAAGGAAAATGAGGTTTAATTTTTACCCAAAATAATGTATATTATATACATGAATAGAAATTATTTTACCTAATTTTGACTTGGTTGTAGACACAACATAGTGGTCCAGAAACAATTTCCTTGAGCCGCATCCACAATCATTGATGGGCTGATTACAGGGCATCCATCTCCGATGATCCACAGCATTTGGCTGGAACATGCGGGGAATCTGTTATGTGGGGTATGTTCACACAGAGCTTTTTGCTGTGGATTTTGGAGCAGATTCTGATTGTGCTTCAAATACTTTTAAAATCTGCTTCCTATTCATTCCAGTGGCAAAATTTACCCAGTTCACATTGTGCTGTTTTTTTCCCATGTGCACACATTGAAAAATAAGCATCACATCAATTCTTGGTGTTTCTGCTTGGGAAAAAAAAAAACTCACTCCAAATTTGACTTATGAATCAATTAAAGCAGAAAAGAAAGACTTTAAAAATATACCAAAAATACACCAAAAAACGTAGTCGGAAAAATTTAAGTAAATAGCTCTTTGTGATCATCAAAACTACATTTTTTTTCTAAAGTTTTTTTTTTCAGCCTGAAATATACTCTAAATGGGAACATACCCGAAATGTTGTTATTCCCCTATACTGTCGTTGAAATCCGTGGCCTGCAAATGTTTTCTAAGGATGTTTCTTTTAGCTTATTTCTGTTCTGACTCCAAAAAAGACCCTTTGGTTAAAACTGGATTTCCTAAATCGGACAGCCCCTTTAATTTCTCACATGGGCCACAAATCTAATATAATTGCTGCCTCTGCGAGGAGTTGTCTCTACCCCGATCACGTAGGTTGATGCGGTAATATTCAGTCCCATGTCATATCCTTCTGCCGCCCATTCTTTGTTTTTCTTGCTTACTTTTAATGTGCATGCTCTAACATCTGCTGTAACCCACTTCTCAGTCCAGGGTCGGATACAACCCAAGAGGCGAATATCCTTCTCCTTCAGCATCTCTCCGCTTATACCTAAGTCTAAACATGCCTTTTCTATTGGCACCTCGTCCAGTGAGGACGAGTCAGATAGTAAGTAATTGCTTCCGCTGCTGTCTTGTCCGTGGCTCTGTCCCACCACTTCCGGCAGCGTCTGTGTGCTTTGCTCTCATGTTTATGGACAGTTGTGCTATACTTAAGCTTGCGAATAAGCTCACGCCTATTTTCTTTCACCTCTTACAAGATCCTCAATATGCCAACAGTTTTTATGTATTTGCATAATAATACTTTGGATTTTCCAAGCCCATGTAATGTTCATTTGTACGTCGGTAGGCTTCTCACACTGAAGTGCTGGTCATTAAAAAAAAACAAAAAAAAGAAACCTCTTTCATGCTGTTCCTATTAATGTGTGTTTTTGTTGTTTTTTTTTACTTTGCATTGTTTGGTTACTTTTAATGTCAAAAGCCTGCGATTCCCAGACTGGAAGGCATTGGTTCATATTTTTCTTACAAAAAAAAAAGGGGAGGAAAAAAAAAGAGCGAAGGGTAAACTGTTGTGTTGCCTTTGTTCTATTTCACGTATGAACTGCACCTATAAATATCCATATACTCAGTGTGTAACCACACGACAGAACTATTCACAGTGCACGCTGTCAGATTATAGGGCTCAGAAGAATGTTTGATCCATTTCATAATTTTATTTTTACCATTTCCCACTCCTTGCAGGCTCCCGGCCCTTAAATCTTGGCAGTAATTCTTTGGCACACAGGTAACTTTGTTTTTTAGTTCTGTCATTTTTATTATACCTTTTTTGTTGTATAATGTATTACTTTTGAAGAAATGTGAATTTATTATTTTTATTTTACTGCCGTTGTTCACCCTTTGACGGTTTCCTATTTTTCCTAATGACTTTAAGTTTCCAGAGTTGTTTCTGTATCCCTCTGCTTTATATTTGCTCATCTCATCTTTTTTATTATCCAATTATTATTTGGTTAACAAACATACCAAAAGTTTGTTTTTTGGATGGGTGTGTGAGTCAGCGTTTGGATCGGTGTCAGTTTTTCCCATCGATATTTCGGCAGTGTTTCTCGCATGGATAAATGACAAAGCTGCTGCTATCCTTTGCAATGATCCACGGACAGCGCTGTATGATGTCCGTGTGCCGTTTGGTGTTTCTCGCAGGCTTATAGTCTTGTGTTGGCGCTTTTCATCCACACTGCTGGGAAAAAAGGGCATATCTGTGATTTTAGCATGGAAACACGGTCCACAAAAAAACACGGGCATGTGAATAGCAGCATAGATTATAATGGATACGTTTTCTATCCATGAAAAACGCTGATGGAACAAGCACATGAAATGCCCACCTTTAAATGAGGCCTTAGGCCACGTTCACACTTTGAGTATTTGGTCAGTTTTTTACCTCAGTATTTGGCCAAAACCAGGAGTTGGTGATAAATACAGAAGTGGTGACGTGTTTCTATTATACTTTTCCTCTGATTGTTCCACTCCTGGTTTTGGCCAAATACTGAGGTAAAAAACTCACGAAATACTGAATGTGGCCTTCCAGTATTCACATATTTAATATGCTATTTACCCACAGATTGCTGCTATGGCTGCTGATAAATAATTAGTTTTTCCCTTTATGATCATTTGGCATGATTGGGCTGAAGTCATTGGTAACCTGTTTGGAGAAATGTGCTTAGAAACAGTAGTGTATTAGAGTTTTCTGATAACCTTTCTCTTCTTCCTGTAATATTTGATATAAATTCCGTATGCGTGCCCATAATCTCTAAATATTGCTCCTCAGCACCCATTCCAGCATATCTGAGGAAGGCAGCAACCAGTTGCCCCCGAGCCCCTCTCAGAAGGACCCAGAGGGCAAAAACGTGACTAAAGTGAGCCGCACATTTAGCTACATCAGGAACAAAATGTCCAGTGGAAAGAAAACAAAGGTAAGAAGCCCTGGGGCTGGAATATAATGGTCACTTACAGTCTATCATATTGGCTGGTTATAATGGTGTTAATGCTTTTTATTTTTTACTTTTTTTGAGGGATAGGGTTATATAATGCAAATATTAACAGCACTTCTTACCATATGACTACTTCTTGACATATATTTTTCTTTTATTATGCTACGGAGTATTCCCATCTTAGATATTTATGGCCTGTTCACAGGATACGTCATAAGTTGTGCACCTCTGAAAATTCCACCTTTTGGGGAAAAACTAGGATCTATAGCCCCCTGTCCTATTCTAGCAGGTGAGACCACAACCTCCTGAAAACACGAGTGACGCAGCTCCCATACTCAGATCTGTCCGTTACGGAAACCACCAAGCAAACGTCTGGGAATATTCCAAAAATGTCTACAATTTGGAAAACCCAGCTATAAAAAGTTCTAGTATAAGTCCCCCAAGCTGTTTCTGTTGGAAAAGTCAAAGAGCCTTTCGTTTTTTTTTCTTCTTCTACATAGGAAATACAATTTGCACAAAAAATGCCGGATTCACTAGCCCAAAATTATATGTGAACCCATTCTAAGGGCTGTTTATGGATTTATTTGAGTTGGCAAAGCTGTAATACTTTACTCATAGACCTATATATGGCCTTAGAGAAAAAATCTTACAGGGCAGAATAACCCTGTGATTTGCTTCTGTACATTTGGCAGCAAATGGAGTGCCTACTATTCCACAGTACAAAGCCGCAGGGACTCTACCACTTTACAGCCTTCTGCACACTCAATCATGTGCTGGAGCCTGAACCCCCCCATGTATCAGACAGCTGAACCTGCTGATCCTTGCACAATTGGCCTGACCATCTAATGTGTATTTGGGGCTCCTGACTGTCAATGCTGTTGGTGGAGATCAGGATCAGGCAGGGGAAGTTTAATCCACTGATCTTTGTTCTGCAGGCTGGCTGACCGCTGCCAGGGGAATCTGGCAGTGGTTTACTGCTTTCTTGCCTAGCCAAGTGTTCAGGTGTATGGAGTCAGGGCAGGTAGCTGTTGGCTGAACAAGCTTTCTGCTCATTCGACCAACCGTTTCCTAAGCTGTATGGCCACCGTATTGCTGGTGCTGAGAATCCTGACGACTGTGCCATTTTTTTTTTAACTCTATAGTTAGAGCATTGGGCATGTGCTGGCCGTAGACTAGTTCTATTCTGTTTATTTGCTCTGTTCATCTTGCTTTAGCACACTGTCTACCACGAATATTATTGCACAAGGAGGCTCTGATTGCACACCTCCCACACATTTACTAACGTGGAAGGATGTTGAGTATGGACATGTCGTATTTGTTTCATCTAGCTGCAGATGGCAATTATGCAAGCGGAGCCAGTTCTCTTTTTTTTTCTTTTTTTTTTTTCTTTATCTGACACTACACAAGTAGCCATCTCTTCACATTGTAGCATGAATATAAATATTCTCAGTGGAAGAAATCATCCCCCGGACGTCCAATACAAGCTCCGGAGAAACAAGGAAAGCGACATTAAATATAGCATTAAATATAGATCAGCAATGTTTATCCTTTCACAGAACATCTGAAACAAGAAAATGTCTCAAGGTTTATTTTTTCCTGTAGCTTTAATAATCCACAATGACAGGAAGTGACAGATGAGCTGCGTCTTGTCCAGACATGCCAATCCTCGGAGTTGCTCTGCATTCAGGATCTGTAGACCTGATCTGTAGACCTGATCTGTAGACCTGATCTGTAGACCTGATCTGTAGACCTGATCTGTAGACCTGATCTGTAGACCTGATCTGTAGACCTGATCTGTAGACCTGATCTGTAGACCTGATCTGTAGACCTGATCTGTAGACCTGATCTGTAGACCTGATCTGTAGACCTGATCTGTAGACCTGATCTGTAGACCTGATCTGTAGACCTGATCTGTAGACCTGATCTGTAGACCTGATCTGTAGACCTGATCTGTAGACCTGATCTGTAGACCTGATCTGTAGACCTGATCTGTAGACCTGATCTGTAGACCTGACCTGTAGACCTGACCTGTAGACCTGCATTCTTCTTCCTCAAGCCAAAAATACTGGCACAACTTAACTTCTACCGACATTTGCAGTCTGTCTGAAAAAATAGTGACATGGCTCAAGATTAGGACGCTGTTCAAGTTACTTATAAGAACTCATCAGATTGCGGATATTATGCTATTGAGGCCATCTTAAAATTGAAAGAAGCAGTAATGATTCTGATCGCAACCTTTCTGTTTCTGTGCACACGTTTTTTATAAATCTACCCCAATATTTTTTCACATTTTGTTTTTGCTTTCACCTTTTAATGGACACTAAACAAAAACAAATGAAAAAATAAGCAGAAAGAAAATATGTACAGTCTTGCAGAAATGTAACCAGAAAAGAATAGTAGTCCTCCTTCTCCTGGTTTCCTGGGGCAGGCTCTAGTCTCCTCAGTCTTTATTATAGACGGAGTGAGGCTAAGGTCACAAGTATTTTTTCGATCTGCGTTCTGTCCATATGCAGCACAGATGACACACAGAAGACACAGACGACAAACAGACAAATGAGAATCCATTTTAGTAGTTCACAAGGACGTTGTTCCAAACAAAACCCGACCTTCATTGTGGAAAAAAATCAATGCAAGTGCTAGTCCATATGGCATCTGCTTTTAACAGATCTGTTGCAAACATTATGTAGGAATCTGTATCAGGCTTTTTAATATTTATTTAATTGTGGATGTAAAAAAATTGGATGACATATGGTTGTCAAAAACAGACATATGGATTGTGTATGTTTAACCATGCAGATGGATTAAATATTTGTATTCTTATGGATGAGAAGTGGATGATTTTTCACAATTTCTCTGAAACACTAGCATTTCAGAGAAAATCATGCATAAAAAGAAGCTTCCTGGACCTGCCTGTCTGACTGGTGTCTGTGCGGCTTGTACCAAGTGGCTTCTCCCCGCCTGCTCCCCTTGAGTGACAGATCTCTCCTCCCTATACATGCACACAGGGAGAGACCTGTCACTCCAGGGCAGCGGGCGGAGAGAAGCCCCCGGGGACCCGCCTGTATGACCAGTCTCTTGGGTGTCTCGGTCCCCGGTGGTTTTTACAGTATGTCTTTCTCTGAAAAGCTGCAGTGTGTCAGAGTCAAGCACACCTGGGTGAGATACTACAGCCAGTGCCTGATGCATGGTGACCGTGGATCAGGCAGCATGTATCAGCTGTCAAATTAATTTTAATGAATGTAAGATTTCTGCTGTATCCCATTCTGAGGCATACATGTCTAAATCCCTTCCCTTAACCCCTTAGTGACCACCTATACATCTTTTTACTGACCTGAGATATAAGAGCATCCACTGACAGGTGAAAATGCAGCAGATGTAAGCTGTACACTACAGCCGACACCCAGCTGCATCAGACACAATTGGTGTTGCCAACAGGAGTGGTCGTTGAACCCATTAGATGCTGCTGTCGATGGTGACAAAGGCATCTAGATGGTTAACTGAGCTTAGGGGCTCCCACTTTAACCCCATCAACACCCTGAGATCTGGATTGTGTGGTCCTGATGTTTGTCATGGCCGTCCATGGCCCAGTATCGGCCTTGATCTGCCGGCTATAGTGGCCTGTTTTAAATGTTAGAAACATTTTATTGGTAAAATATAATATTTTTTATTCCTGTCATTGCACTTTGCGCTACTCCAGAAAAGCACCTGAAGGGTTAATAAATTGCCTGACAGCAGCGTTGAATATGCGGAGGGGCGCTGTTTTTACAGTAACACAATTGGGGGTTTTCAAATATATATAGGTCCCCAAAGTCACTTCAAAACTGAATAGGTCTATAAAAAAATAATTTTTTTAAATTTCCTTGAAAAAAGAAAAAATTGCTGCCACATTTTTAAACTTTCCAACATCCTAGCAAAATGAATGGACATGTGACAAATGGTGCTGATGTAATGCAGACATAAGGTAAATCTTATTTAGTAACTATTTTGATGAAGACCATAAACAGTCAAAGTTGTAAAATTGCTAAATTTTTGTAAAATGTCTGATATTTTTATAAATATATGCAAAACATATCGACCTAAATTTACCACTAACATGAAGTACAAAATCACTGGAATATGTTGAAACATTACAAAATTATTGCCACTTAAAGTGACAAATCAGATTTGAAAAATGTGGTTTGGGCACTAAGGGGTTAAAAGGGTTGTCCATTTTTTGTTTTAAAAATGCATGTATTTAAAGGGAATTTGTCAGTGGCTTTTTGCTATGTAATCTGAAGACCGCATGCTGTGGGGGTTAAAAGACAGATTTCCTCTCTTATCATGCTTTGAGGTTTTGTCTGCTTGCAATGTTTGTTTTAGCACCAGGAGCTTATCAGGCTGTGTGCCCACTATGCGTTTTTCAAGCGTTTTTGCAGCGGAATTTCCGCAGCGAAAATGCTTGGTAATACGTGTCCCATGGTCCCCAATGATAATCCGCATGTGCTGGGCTGTGCTCATTGCGGAAAAATACGCAGTATGTCCATTAATTTTGCGGACACGCAGCCTAATTGCCGCCATTGACTTGCATTGAACCGCATAATATCCGTATGAACACATTTGCACACACGGATATTATGCGATTCTCTGTGCGGATGGTACCGGGGTTTGGAAAAGAGGAGACTCTCATCCAGACCCGGGTACCATAGAACCTGTAAAAAAAGAATTTAAAATAAAAAATAAAGATTATACTTACCTTCTGATGGCCCGCGGTCTCCTCCGCTTTGCATCTGGTCTGTTGTATGGGTCGCGGTGGTGTGACGACCTGCCATGACGTCATTTAGTCATGTGACAGGTCACGCGACCGCTGACGTCCTTTCACACCACCACGACCCATACAACAGACCAGACGGAGCGGAGAAAATACCGGGGGCCATCGGCAGGTAAGTATAATCTTTATTTTTTATTTTTTACCATTTTTATTCTTTTTTCTCTTTCCCCATGACGGTACCACGGAGAGAGGGGATCCGCCCTTCAAGGACAGGAAACCTACAGATAAAAAGGGCGGCACCTCTCTCCCGCATCAGTTGGTTTCCTGTCCTTGACAGGGACCTACGGATGAAAGTTCCTGTGAAAGGAATGAAGAAAGAAGAAAACGAGACTTACCAGGCCCGGCCAGACCGGTTCAGGCAGCGGGGGTTCCCTGCCTCGGCTGGTGCGGTGTCCTGCAGCGCCATTGCTGGGGTCAGCGGGCCTCTAGGGTAGCAGGGAGACGCGGCACAGCAAGAGGATCGCTGCGGTCTCCAGTGGCGTCGAGGCCCAGGTGGTGAGTATGGCGGGGCTTCCGGGGCTCGGGTTAGTGAGTAGGCCTGAAGCCCCGGGGCCCGGGTCGGAGGCTTGCCTGGATCCCAGGGACCAGGGACCAGTCCTTCACTCACAGGTAGCAAACCTGCACCTGACAGCTTGGAGTTTGAGAGGGCGCTCTTGAGGGATAGAGGGTTCTCCTCTAATTTAATCTCCACCTTACTGCAGAGTAGAAAACCTGTAACTACCAAACTCTACGGTAAAACCTGGAGAAGATTTCTTTCTTTCACGGGGTCGGAAGTAGTGGGGGAGGCCCCCATTTCTGCTATCTTGGAGTTTCTTCAAAGAGGGCTGGAGCAGGGGTTGGCCACAAGCACTCTGAAGGTTCAGGTGGCGGCGCTAGGGGCTCTTTATAACTGTGACCTGGCGGGGGATAGATGGGTCTCCAGGTTCATCAGGGCATCCCATAGGTCCAGGCCCATCCCCTCCCGGAATGCTCCTCCTTGGGACTTAAATCTCGTGCTTTCGGCTCTAACCAGGTGTCCCTTTGAACCTCTAGCGGACGCATCTCTTAAAATCCTGTCCCTTAAGACGTCCCTTCTAGTAGCTCTCACATCGGCACGTCTGATTAGTGATATACAAGCCTTATCAGCAGGGCCCCCCTTCACGCAAATCCTAGAAGATAGGGTGACACTTAGGACTGACCCAGCGTACCTTCCTAAGGTGGGTTCCCTCTTCCACAGGTTGCAAGAGATCACCCTCCCTTCCTTTTGTTCAGACCCAAAAAACAAGGGGGAAGAGGTCCTTCACACCTTAGACTTCAGGAGGTGCATTATACAATACTTAGAGGCCACACGAGAGTGTAGAAAGGATAGGTCTCTCTTTGTGTGCTTCCAGGGATCTCGGAAGGGACAGAAGGTTTCCAAGAGCACCCTGGCAAGGTGGATAAGGGACGCCATCTCCCTGGCTTACTCCTCAAGCGGGGAAACCGCGCCTGCGGGCCTAAAGGCTCACTCAACTAGGGCAGTGGCAGCCTCCTGGGCGGAGAAGGCTGGGGCTTCTATCGAACAGATATGTAGAGCGGTGACCTGGTCTTCTCCTTCCACATTCTTTAAACACTACCGGCTAGATCTAACCTCGTCTTCAGACCTTACCTTTGGCAGAAGGGTTCTGGAAGCGGTGGTCCCTCCCTAATCTTCACTTCTCTGCAATCTCTCCGTGGTGCCGTCATGGGGAAAGAGAAAGACGTAGTTACTTACCGGTAACGGGATTTCTCGGAACCCATGTGGGTGGGATTAGCTTTCTCAGCTCTGCTGCATTGCTAAATCTAAAGTCTCTGATTGTGTCAGAATGGCTGCACCCAGTAATCGAAGTGATACATGGTTGGATTCAGCTTCTCTTTGCCTACATCAGGCTGCTATCAGATGTAGCAAAAGCCTGCTGACAGATTTCCTTCAAGTCTAAGAATCGTTTTCTGTAGTGGGGTTCATTAAAATTTATTTATTTTACTTATTTATATAGCGCCATTAATTCCACAGCGCTTTACAGACATCATCACTGTCCCCAATGGGGCTCACAATCTAGATTCCCTATCAGTATGTCTTTAGAGTGTGGGATGAAACCGATGAAAACATGGGGAGAACATACAAACGCCTTACAGATGTTGTCCATGGTAAAATTTGAACCCAGGACCCCAGCGCTGCAAGGCTGCAGTGCTAACCACTGAGCCACCATGCTGCCTGAAATGTTACATTGTTTTGCTTTTACAAGCTTTTTGTGTTCCTGCATATTCAGCTTTGTTGTTGTCAGTAGCCATAGCTGAGAGAAGCTCCGAAAAAGACAAAGTAAAGTGTTACAAACACTCCCCCAGCTCATGAAAATGGGCTGACTGTCAGATCCTCCTGTAACTCATTCTGCAGCCGGCAATACAGTGCAACAGGTTGTTAAAGGCAAACCGTGCAACAGTTTAATGAAACCCAATTGCAAAAATGACTTTTAGCCCCTATGACATGCATGGAATTAAGAATAAAAAACACGGTTCCCAAAGGTGGACAACCCTTTTTAACGTATTTTTCACATGAACTAGCTCTAAAAGAAGACTTCCAACCATGTGTTTGGTAAAGCAGTATCGGTTTCTCTGAGAAAAATCTTTGATTAGCAGTGAAGTAAAATAGAAAATATGACCATAGTGAGTTGCTAAAAAGCAGAAGTCATTTTTTTCTACTTCCTTCCTTACTGTGACTAGCCTCGAGCCTCTAATGATTGCAGCTTCAGTATGAGGTGTCATGTCTGTGCGATTTAATAGCACCCACCTTCTGTATATGTGGGGTCGGATCTAGCCGCAGGATGCCGTGGAGTAAATTCATTGAAGTGCCACAAATTAGGATAAGATATGTAGGATCGTGGCATGGCGAGGTAAGGTCGGGCTGCCCTACTTTTCACTAGTTCTGCCTGTCTGAGAATTGTGCGCCAAGACTGGTTATTTTATGTAAAATATACAGATATACGATGTGAATACATTGGATAGTATTTCTTACAATTAGATTAGATTTCTGTGTTTTTCTTCCCTTGTAACATACTTCCTTGGATGCCACTTGTGCAATCTGTTGCAGCACTTTAATACAGAATCACACATTGCGCTATAGATATAGAAAAAATGTGACTTTTTTGGCTTGTTTTTTAACTTTTGTGCTGTCCTGCTGGTTCACTATCAGTCAGCTTTTTTTCTTGCTGTTTTCCCAGGAAAAGGAAAAAACAAAAGACAAAGAAAAGGAGCCAAGTGATAAAGGCAAAGAGAAGCACAAAAGCAATGGACACATATTTGTCACTGCAGCCATGATGGATACCCTAACATGCAAAAGCTGCGACAAGCCTTTCACCAAAAAACCTGGCTACGTGTGTCAAGGTAAGCAGCAAGTTGTTTGTTCCGCCTGCATTTGTCTTAGTGCTTGTTTTTAAGGAAATGGTTTCTCAACACATTTGGTATTTCCCTTTTAATGTTCGTTTTGGACAGCACACGCCAGGAGAGTATGTCTTTTAAATAGTGGATTGGCCATTATGTTTGTGTTATAGGAATGCAGCTGCACATCTAATAATCATGTGTGGGGGGGGGGAACTAGAATACAGCCTTTAGAGTGAGGCAGCAGGGGCACATTTCTAATATACATTCAGCCTCATTTATCAAAAGTGTCGAAACTCGCCTCATTGCCTATAATAGCCAATCACAGTGCAGCTTTTCTAACTTAGTCCTACTGACACGTCCGTGTTTCCAGTACGGATGGTATTCTTTCTTTTTTTTTTACGGATACCACACGTACCCATTATAACCTATTTTTCTATGCACATGTGCGTTTTTTCCCGGCAGCACAGATGACAAGGGCCAATACAAGTCTGAGTCCGTGAAAAACACAGACCGCTCACGCATCTATGTGCTGTACGTGTTTAACATTGCAAAGTATAGGAGAAGCTTTGCAATGTAATTCTTTTTTTCAGCCATACTGGAAAAACACTAATGCATCAGTACGAGTTTTTCCAATACGTGTTTAAACACCAACGTGAGAAGGAGACTTCAGTGCGTCCTGCTGCAGCCGATCACTGACCTTAGCGTCTATGCACAAGGCACAAGCTGTTGAGCTGTGTGATCGGTTGCAGTTGTGATGTGAGTTGTAGCCATGTTGTCACTGCTGTAACCAGGACAAAAGACTGGAGGCGGCTGTAGAGAGCTGATGCTGGGGGTGCCGAAAACTTCATTTGTATCTTTTTTTTTTTTTCTTCCTTTTTGTTTTTTTTTTTAACCAGAGGAAGCTTATACAGGCGAAACAAAGCCGCCTCATACATTGCCAAGTGGCAGCTGCCAAGTACTGGACTTGATCTCCAATTCAAATGAATTACTGCATTGCTTCCTGAAGTGATGGGAGATGAAACCCAATACTCTGCAGGGGGTGCTAAGCAAAGTACGGGGCTGCTCTATTCCACCTCGTACATTGCTTATATCCTTCTGTTACCAGAGTGGATTTCTACTGATCTGTTGGGGTGATTAGACCCACCGATGCCATATTGATGACCTGTCTTACAGGTTGGTGATCCATTGTAAAGTCCCAGGCAACTCCTTTAATTTATGAGAAATTCCTTTAAGGGGTACATTCACTTGGCCATGTTTTCTGTGGCAGATTTTGTGGTGGATCTGAAAAACAAATCTGTGTCACATGAGGATTTTCTGTAGATTTAATTTGATGCATTGGGTTAGATCTGCAGCATAAACGGATGTGCTGTGGGTGTAGAAGGCTCACCGTGAGTTAATTTCCGCTGCTGATTTTGATCCTGCAGCATTTGGATAAGATTTCATAAACTAATTTTGCTTCTACTGTAATACTGTGGATTGTCCAGGCACAAAACCAGATAGAAAATCCGCAGCGTATTTGCCACACGTCCACTTCCTCCAAAGCGGAGTTCTGCTAGAACAGCACGGGGAACAAAGCAACATTTTCTGTTTTGACTTTGAAAAATTAAGTCTATGTTAACATGTGGCATTTTTGCAGCTCTTTTTCTTTTTTTTTTTTTTTTTTTTCTTTTTTTTTGTGGATTATGTGTGATTTGTCCACATTACAGGTTTAATACAGTTAGTTTTATTCACCAAAAATACAGCAAAACCTGTTTTGTTGCATTTTTTGCAATATTTTTGAAAATTTTCAGTGCTCTTTATGGGTGAAAAACGCTAAAAGAAGTGACATGCTGCAGATTTCAAAAACGCTGCAGTCTTCAAATTCAGTCAGGAAAAAAAAATCTGCATGAGATTTCTGAAATCCCATAGCTTTAGCTGTTACTGTAAAACTCAACTTCTTTTCTGCAGAAAAACATCACGTGTGAACATAGCCCAAGTCATTTGTGGTTCAATTCCTTGTCTTTTCCAAGATCTCTGGTAGCTGTCAGTATATAAATACTCTTGCCTCGGTCTGACCTAGCTTTCAGTCTTTCGGTAATCCTTTTAGCAAAGTGCACATTTCTACAATGTATGAGCTTGGAGTCAGAGCATTGGTCAGACTTGCGGTTGTTCATAGGTGTGTGCTGCATATATAAACACACATACGGCACTGGGGGTATATATATGTATTTCTGGAGATTTCTTCATTGTGTTCATCAGTGATTCATAGTCTCTGATCTTTAGATACAGTCTGTACAAATACACACACGGTGTTAGACAGGTTTGGTTACCATTATGCAACATTGATACATTCTGGATACAGCGTCTCGTGCTTATTCTATTGTTGTGATCTAATTTTAAATTGCATTACCAGGCTAATAACCCCTTAATGCTATTTGAGGTACAGTACCAGTCAAAAGTATGGACGCACCTCACCTGTTCATGCAATGGTTTTCCTTGTTCTGCACATTGTGCATTCAGACTGGAGACCGCAAAGCCACAAAGAAATACACATATGGTAACCTCAATTAATGAAACATTTGTGAACCAAACCAGAATATGTTCTTAAATTCCTCATTCCTTTTACTCTGACACCTTAACACAGCCTTGGCATTCTCCTCGTAAAAGGGTTTGACGAGAAAGAAAGTAAATTTTTTCACAGCAGGATGTGAAACCCATTTATTTTTGTGATTTTTGCCAAGTTTAAACCATAATGTCTTGGTGTCCTCCCCTGAGCATGGATGTTAGTATTAACACAATTCACTAATTAAACTGTACTAACGTAACAAAGCCTGACCATGTCAATGCCTATTAAGGTTTGAAAGTAAAGAGTGTCCTACTGACTCACTGCCCTACCAAGGTGTGAAAGTAATGAGTGTCCTATCAACTCACTGCCCTACCAAGGTGTGAAAGTAATGAGTGTCCTACTGACTCACTGCCCTACCAAGGTGTGAAAGTAATGGGTGTCCTACCAACTCACTGCCCTACCAAGGTGTGAAAGTAATGGGTGTCCTACCAACTCACTGCCCTACCAAGGTGTGAAAGTAATGAGTGTCCTATCAACTCACTGCCCTACCAAGGTGTGAAAGTAATGAGTGTCCTACTGACTCACTGCCCTACCAAGGTGTGAAAGTAATGGGTGTCCTACCAACTCACTGCCCTACCAAGGTGTGAAAGTAATGAGTGTCCTACTGACTCACTGCCCTACCAAGGTGTGAAAGTAATGGGTGTCCTACCAACTCACTGCCCTACCAAGGTGTGAAAGTAATGGGTGTCCTACCAACTCACTGCCCTACCAAGGTGTGAAAGTAATGAGTGTCCTATCAACTCACTGCCCTACCAAGGTGTGAAAGTAATGAGTGTCCTACTGACTCACTGCCCTACCAAGGTGTGAAAGTAATGGGTGTCCTACCAACTCACTGCCCTACCAAGGTGTGAAAGTAATGAGTGTCCTACCAACTCACTGCCCTACCAAGATGTGAAAGTAATGAGTGTCCTACCAACTCACTGCCCTACCAAGGTGTGAAAGTAATGAGTGTCCTACCAACTCACTGCCCTACCAAGGTGTGAAAGTAAACAATGCCTGATTAACTAAATGCAGTGACAAGGTGTTGGGTAAACCATGCCTGACCAATTCAACTCTCCCACTACTGTTTTTACATTTGCAATTGTGTATTTTTTCATGACCTCATATGAACTTTCTTGTTCGGAATCGTCAGGGTTTTTTTTTTACCTGAAAAAAAATGTTTTTCCACTAAATTATTTGATCACATTGCCTTTTTTTCCAAAAATGTTGGGGAACCTTTTGTTTCACAGACAGTACTTTCTATGTAATTGAAAGTGTATAGAGAAATATACATGGGTGTGTAGTCTGGAGGCAGATGCTGATTGCCCCATATATGGGGAAATAATACTTCCCGACTCCACATACGCCAATCAGACTATTTCCCTGGATCAGCGCCCCATCACAAAATCTAATACCCATGACCTCTAAAATTATATTTTTCAAGAAGTCATCCAGCCTCTCCTTGAACTTTTTTAGTGAATTGTCCATTCCAATATGTTGTGACAGAGAGTTCCATCGTCTCACTGCTCTTACAGTAAAGAACCTGCCTCTGTGATGATTAAGCCTTCTCTCCTCTAGACATAGAGGACGCCATCTTGTCGTCATTGCAGATCTAGATGTAAAAAGATCATTAGAAAGATCTCTACTGTTGCTTTCAGGGCTGTGGTGTCAGTAAGCCAAACCTCCGACTCCTCAATTTCCATGACACCAACTCCATGACACAGACTCCCTCATATATGGCTCATGTTTAAGTGATAAATTTACTGCAGCACAGATTAATCTCAGCTAAAAGTCTAGACCCTTAGATCAGGAATAGGACAGACATTTATAGGACATTTCATAACTTTCCCAAATTCTTAGGAAAAAATATTTCCCACAAACTCCATTGAACTACTGTACCCAATCTATTATATATTTTAGGAGTCGGAGTTGGTCCATTTTAAACCGACTCCGACTCCACAGCCCTGGTTTGTGTGGCTAAGGCTATGTTCACACACATTGTGTTTTTTTTTCTGCTGCAAGCTTTTCTCTGGCAGGAAAACAGCTGTGTAAAAAAACGCAGGTTTTGTTGCGTTTTTTGTTGCGTTTTTGCTGCGTTTTTTGACCAATCATTACTTCCTGTGGGTGAGAAAACGCTGCAAAAACGCAGGTGCGTTTTCTGCTGCAGAAACGCTGAAAGAAGTGACATGCTCTATTTTCCAAATATGCAAGCAAGGCAGAAAATACACAGCAAACAAAAAGCAACATGTGTGAACAGAGAATTCTGGTTTCTCATACACTTTGCTGGTACTGCAAGACACAGCTGAAAATACGCAGCAAAACACAACGTGTGTGAACATAGCCTAAAGAAGTGGGAGCGCAGCAGCCCACTAGCGGCCGCTCATTGGCTAGAGGACTTACTTGGTGTAACCATGCCGTTCGAACACCGGCAGACCCAGCGCTGACATCGCTGAAATGGCATCCGTGCTGGGGCTATTTTTTTGTTTTACATGTGGAACTACTTCATTCACAAAAGGGTTGTCCAGGGAGTGAATACAACCCTTTAAAAGTGTTCTCTGATTTGGACAATCTCTCCATATTAGTCCCTTGCCAATAAGCTGATCACGAAGTTTTCTCTTCTTGGGTTCCTGTCTGATCACATGTGATTTGTGGCAAAAACTAGCAGTAGGTGTCTATATTTCTCATCATAAGCAATGTTGGTGGTAGTAAAGGGATGTTCTCATGTTTAAACGTTATGCCCAATCCATGAGAGGTTCAATTATTATTCAAGGTTGTCAATTATTAGGTTGTGTTCTGCTGTTTCCATACAATACATGTTTTATCACCAGGAGATTATCACTACCTGGACTACAGCAGCATGTGAGCCCTTGTCCAGCTCCGCCCCCTCCTCTGGTAAGCATTTAGCAATAGACAATATACATACAGAGACTGCTATTAGCGGGGGCAGCTTTCTGAGCTCTGCTGCATCTAAAAAGTCTAATTGTATAACGACTGCTGCACTCAGTAAACTAAGTGATACATCACTGGAATCAGGGTCTCTTATCCTACATCATGCTGCTCTCTGATGCAGTAGCAAAAACCTGGTGACAAATTATTTTTCATAAGATTGGAATTGTCCTGAATGTTAGGCTATAGAAACGTCTGTATCAGTCTGTCAGGCATGTTGCCTGAGTTTGTATCGGTGTACGCAGGCGAGTATATATGGGGCTTCCGCATTGGCCGTCATCAGTGAGGGGGGTAGGAGGTAGCAGCGATCTCTCCGGACGGGGTCCGCACCACATATCCTGTTGGTCATGTTAGACTCTTTCTTTGGAAACTGTTTACATATCACACATTAGATCTTCGTGGTGAAATTGATGTTCTGTTTCCGGCTCTGATATTGAGTAGGTGGCTTTGTTCATGACAAATCCCTCTCTTTTGGCAAGTGGAAATCCCTGTGTTTCATTCTGTGGAAGCGTGTACATTCCACTGTGTGTGTACGTATGAAGTGTGCGCTCCTCCTCCTGTGACTGCTCTGGGAAGAATGTGAGTATGGACACACAGACGCTGCCGATCACAGAGCGCCAGTCACAGGTGCTGAGACCCTGCAGACGATGCGGCTGGATCGCCTCTATGGGGAGAGTAAGTGCCCAGATCTTCCACTCGCTGCACGTGAAAGGCTGCTGGAGTTACTTACACTGGACTGGCTAGATCGCAGGATTTCCCATGTAGTAGGGCTGTTTTACTTCTGGAGAAATTGCTGGTAACAAACTTCCTGGTGCTTCTTATGTCTTATTTACTGATGTAGCCGGGTTGTCATTTGCAATAACGCATCTTGATATCATCAAGTTATCTGTGGTTCTCCTTAAGACTGTATGTGAACAGTCATGACAAGTTCAGCTCTGCTACATCGCTACAGGCTGCCGTGTTTGTGAGAGGAAGGTGGATTACTCTGTAACGACGTGACGCTTTAGGTATTTTTCTGAACTTGTATTTCACAAGGCTCCGCCAGAATGAGCAGGGCTCTCGAGAACTAATGACTCCTCAGTGGGGTAGAGCGCCGGCCGTCTTCTGTCCTGCGTCTCTGGGTATGTCGTCTGTCTGGATTTGTGTAGTCTATGGATTGTAGACAGTCCGGACTGTGTGCAAGTTATAGGGACTGGTTACCTGCTCGGACTACTGTTACTGTACATTGGGCACTAGTGATTTTCATTTTTATCAGATGCAAATGACATTTTATTGGGATTGCCTTTCCACTATATAGATCCGTTTCAGCTACACTCTGATTCAGAGGCATTGTGGAAAAGAAAAAAAAGAGCAGTATATGTTTCTATAATGGACTTTAAAGGGGTTTTCCCCAAATCATCATGTGGCCTCTGTTTTCTGTACATACAGAATTAATCCAGTATGCCAACACAACCTACTTTGAAATCTGCACTGATTTCCAACTATCACTATCCTAATAATGACCCCTCTCCTCCCCAGGAGCCATCATTCAGTAGTTCTAATGCTGTCAGTCCACCATGCTCAAATGAATCGAATGACCCTGCCTAATAAAACATCTGACGGCCAGGTTGTAGATGTACTCAGCTATGCTATGCCAAAGATCCCACCTACAATTTGTAGGGAATGACTGCTAATTCATGAAAAACAGATGCACCTATGACCCTGTCTAATAAAACACAGACACTCCCACGGCATCCTTATTGCCCTAACAGCCATGTTGTAGCACAGGTCAGCTGTTCTATGCCCAGTTCCGCTATACATGTAGAGAAGAGCATGACCATGCTCTGAAGATCCCTATGAGCCACCAATGAAATGTTGAGTTTGTAAATAGTAGTTAAGAAATTTTGTCCAGGACTTAGTTTTTATGCACATAGTAAAAAAAATCTGTTGCACCCAGAGTCGGCTCAGAGCGATCCCTGACCACTCCTGCCAGTGATTCAGCTGCTCCACATCAACAGAGCAGCTCTTCGTCTTCTGCCGTGACTACCGACGTCATGCTGATTGACAGCCAGCTTCCCGCAGCTAAGCAGCGGGGAGCCGGCTGTCAATCAGCATGACATCGGCAGTCATGCCCGGTCAACAGAGCAGAGCAAAAGAGCAGCGTTGCTCTGTCAACGTAACGTCAGCTCAAGCCGCTGAATCACCAGCAGGAGCAGTCTGTGACGTTCTGAGCTGGCAAAGATTGGCGACTGGCACAACAGGCAGGAAGTTGGCAACTACCTGTCTGTCTGTTCTTAGGCACATTGGAAAAAAAAGTCCTCGATAATCCCTTTAATATTGGCCAAATAGTGGGTCACAGTCACTACATTCAAAACTATTAATGGTCGCTTCATTCTTATAAATAAAATTGTCATTGTTGAGCTCGATCTATATCTGTCAGGAAGTACACAGGAGAGCGGAGGGAGGGACATGCAGCACTAAGGAAAAGCAGGGTGCTGCTGGGAAATGTAGTTTTAGCAGATAAGAATAGGACCGTTCATTCAGCCCTGTGAAGCTGGAAGTGCTGAGGGGCACAAGGAGATAAAAAATGTTGTTGGGCTTGTACTGTATATTAACAATAGTCATGCAGATACTGTGATTTGTAAAAAAAAAAAAATACTGCCATTGTAGGAATAACCCTGAAAGGGAAACTGTCACTCGATTTATGCTGCCCAAACCATGAGAAGCATGAATCAGAGCCTGGCTGCCCAATTGATAGCCATGCATGTTTTGTTTCAAAGAAAACCTAGTTTGAAGAGTCGGCTGGGGACCATGGAGAGAGTCATGACTAGTCCAGCACGACCCCCTAGCTGGCTTTTTCCTGCCCCTCTTCAGGTGATTGGCAGCTCTCTCCCATGTGTCTATATAGGAAGAGACTTGTCAATAGACTTGAATGGGGCGATGAGATGCTGTCTAGGACGTCAGCAGGCTAGTCACGTGTCTCCCTGTTGGTCTAGGCCGGTTTCTCAAACTGTTCAGAAAGAACATACGTGGCTGTGGTGGTGCTGCCAGGACCTGGTTCACGCTGTTGTGGCTTTAGCTGCGTGAATCGAGTGACAGGTGCTCTTTGAAGGAGATAACCCCATTAGTTGAACACATATGCCACAGTATGCATATAATGGCCTGTGCCGAAGCATACATCTGATAGATGTTTGCCATGATAAAATCATACAGCGGCTCATTTCATCCATTTGATCTTTTTCTGAAGACGAATATCACATATAACATACAAAAGAAACCTTTAGTGTTTTATTGTATATACGGCATATACGCTGACCTTGGTGTTCTGGCGGAGTGTGCACAGCGCCTTTAGCTGCAGCTTGGTATCTGTGAGCTATTGCTCATGGGCAGTGGGTGCTGTATTCCTCTTGTGTGATGTGTATGTTGCACTGTATGCATTATTGCACATTGTATTGTAATCCAGTTTGTGTTACTCTCTGTAGGCTGTGACTGTCTATTTTGTGTATAGTTATACTATGTGACTTCTATGCACTGCTCTCGTTAAATCAGAACTGTTCTTTTAAATTCTTTTCATTTCAAATCTAGATTTATTAACATGGTGCCGAGCATTTCCAGGGTTCATACGTTGTGTCCTAAGAGAGAGAAAACACTGATTATATGAGATACTCATTATATGGGATAGGCTATTTATCTGTATCACAGTGTAAAAATGTTTATTTTTAGTGGGGGGGGGATTCATAGCATGGAATAATGTTGAAATATTCTGTACAGATCTAGCACAGTGGTTGTGACATTTGTTATGATTAGGCCTAGTTCACATAGCGTTTTTATCCTGTGCTCACACTAGGCGTTTTTTTCAGCATTTTTTTTTCTGCAGCAAAACCTGATCTCTTGGCAGGAAACAAGCTGCGCCAAAACCTCATTTTTTGGTGTGATTTTTGGTGCGTTTTTCAGGATCCCAAAGCTCAGCTCAGCTTTGCTTCCACCACAGAATCATGAACACTGCACCAATGCAAGACATATGTGAAACCATATTAACCACAATTACAAATGTAACAGTGGGGGGAAGGTTAATTGTTCAGGAATAGCTGGCAGTGCATTGAGTTTGTAGAACACTATGTATCTTCACACTATGGTCTACCATTGAGTTGCTCAGAGAATGTTCAATTTCAAACCTCTGTGGGCCACAGGTATTGTTTATTTTCCCACCTAGATGAGCCAATGTTTAAACTGTACACATAACTAATTTAATTAAACTGTCCTAATCCAAAATTACCATCTCAGGTGACCAAGACAAGATGGTAAAATCACAAAAATAAATGAGTTTCACATACTGTTGTACTTTTTTCACTAAAAACGCAGCAAAACCTGATACCTATGTTCACACTAGGCGTTTTTTTACGCTTTTTCACCACCCAATACTTTTAATGGGTGAAAACTGCAAAAAAACGCTGAAAGAAGTGACCTGCTCTATTGTGAAAAAAGCCATGCAAAGCGCAAAATACGGATGACACAAAAACCAATATGTATGCATGAGATTTCTGAAATCTCATAAACTATGCTGGTACTGTAACGCAGCTGAAAATTTGCATAAAAAAGCACTTAGTGTGAACATAGCCTTAGTCTACATCTCCTGATGCGGGTGCTGAAATGAAGCCCCCATCAGATACAATGGTAATTTTCATTATTCTATTTCACAATGTGTGATATTTAGGAAAGGTAAGTTAGTTAACCCCTTTCTAGCCTTTGCCATATTAGTACGGCACAGGCTAGCACCCCCGGTTCAGCGCGCGATCCGGCGCTGAGCCCGCACTGAACCGGGCACATGTCAGCTGATAAATACAGCTGACATGTGCCCGCAACAGCCGCGGGTGGAATCGCGATCCACCCGCTGCTGTTAACTAGTTAAATGCCACTGTCAATATCTGACAGCGGTATTCAAATCGCGCTTCCGGAAGCGCGTCGTTAGCCCCGCCCATCGGTGACCTCGTCACGTGATCGCGGGTCACCGATGGGTTGGCATGACAACCCAGTGTCTGCAGCAGACTACTGTGGTTGTCATGTCCTGATTGCTATGAGCGCCGCCCAGTGGTCAGTGGCAGGTCAGTTTAAGCATTCAGTGAACGTGGTAAAGAAGAAAAACAAAAAAAACACTGTGGAATTGCATTTTTTTTTGCAATTTTACCGCACTTGGAATTTTTTAACCGTTTTCCAGGCTCTGGGAACAAGGAGAGCAAAAAATGAAACTTCAAAAACGGAAAATCCCAAGGTTGTTAAAGGGTTAATAGTGCTCGTTATGCATTTAGGTAGATTGTAACCATGGACGTGTACTGCAGCACATGACGAGAACAAAGTGTTAAACAAATAAAGATTTTTCTTCCACTACAACAAGCGGAGTTCTTAAAGAGGATCTTTCTCTTGCCATACAGATGTAATTTGTCCTTTGTTCATGCACCTCTCCGTTCCTGAGATATGGTCACCTCCTTCCTGTATGTAAATCTAGTCTTGTTAGCCAATTGCTCCTCAAGAAGATTTCCCTAGAGAAGGAATGACAGCCTTCCTCATTTGGCTAAAATACTATTGACATGCAGGGAAGAGGTGATCATATCTCAAGAATGGAGAGGCTCTAAAACAGACACCATTACCGGACTCAGAACAGTGGCATTTATACCATGAAAAAAGATTACACATTTATGGAAAGTGGCAGCTTCTCTTTAGAAACTTTATCACATAGATACATATAGTATATTAGAAAATTGCACCATTTTTTGGAATTATTTTAATAGCCTACAGACTTTTTATTACAGGACATGTTGTTTCTTAGTAATATCTGCCATCATGTTGACTGTTCTTAGCTCTTCCTTATTGTTGTACATATAAATTTCTCTCTTACGTAGGAAATCTGTCTAACAGGGCATTTTATTGTCAGGAATGTAACTCTTGGTCACGGCACTTGTGTAATTCTCTAGGTAACCTGAGTTGATTTTGACTTTTATTGCTATTGCATGTAGTTTAGGCTTAGTTCTCAGGGTGACGCTCCACTGTCCGTACATTTCATCTACTTGTTTTCTTTGTTATGTCTGTTTTGTAGCCAAGGTCACTTTAGGTGAGTTAATTGGTATAAAATACACATTTACTATATACCTAAAATATACAGTGAATATACACAACCCTATTAAAATTTCAGGTATATGTCATGTAAAGAAATCATACCGAGAAGAATAATTTCAGAACTTTTTCCACCTTTTAATGTCACCCATAATCTGTACAAATCCTTTGAGAAACAATCTGAGATCATTTTGAGGAGGAAAATAAAAATAACAAAACTAAAATAATGTGGTTGTGTGAACACCCTCTTATAATTGGGGATGTGATTGTGTTCTGAATTAGCCAATCACATTTATACTCATGATAATTAGAAGTCAGTACACAGCTGCCATCATTTACAGTAATTCCAATTAACTCCATATAAAGTGTAGCTGTTCTAGTTGGTAGTTTCTGACATTTTGTTAGTTGCACTTTACAGTAAAAGCCATGGTCCACAAACCGCTTACAGCACAACAAAGAGATCTCGTCGTTGAAAGTTATCAGTCAGAAGAAGGGTACATAAAAAATTCCAAGGCATTAGATACACCAAGGAACGCTGTGAAGATAGTAATGAAGAAGTGGCTCAAATTTGGCATCACAGTGACATTATAAAGAACTGGACAACCCTCAAAAATTGCTCAAAAGACAGCAAGAAAATTGATCTGGGAGGGTGCCAAGAAGCCTGCAGCAACAATAAAGGAGCTGCAGAAATTTCTGGCAAGTACTAGTTGTGTACTGCATGTGACAACAATCTCCCATATTCTTCATATGTCTGGCCTGTGGGATTGGTTGGCAAGACGGAAGCCTTTTCTTACAAAGAAAAAACATCCAAGCCTGTCTGTTTTGCTAAAGGCTACATCAAGTCTGCCAAAATCATGTGGGAAAATGTATTAGGCTGTGTACCCACGATGCGTTTTTTAAGCGCTTCCGCAGCGGAGAAACGCTGCAGAAACGCTTAAAAAACGCATGGTAGAAGGCCTGCCATGTTTCCCAATGATGATCCGCATGTGCTGTGCACATGCTGCGGAAATTTCCACTGTGGGTTATCATTGCGGAAAAAAACGCAGCACTACCAATTATTTTGCGGAAGCGCTGCGTTTTCTCAACCATTGACTTGCATTGGAGCACATGGATTACGCATCACTGCATCTATACATGCGGAATCCATGCATTTCAATGTGCGGATGGTACCCGGGTCTGGAGGACAGGAGACTCTCCTCCGGACCCGGGTACCATAGAACCTGTAAAAAAAAGAATAAAATAAAAAATAAATATTTTTTATTTACCTTCTGATGGCCCCCGGTCTCCTTGTCTTCCCTTGCCGGCAGATCGCGGTGGACTGAAGGACCTGCGCTGACGTCATAGTCATGTGATGGCAGGTCCTTCAGTGTAGTGTACCGCGAGCTGCCGGCAAGCCAGGACGGAGCGAAGCAAGACTTCGGGGGCCATCAGAAGGTAAGGATAGATTTATTTTTTTATTTTTTACCATACTTTAAGGTCACACTATATAAATCTATGCCGTTTGCATGGATTTATATAGTTGTGACCAAGTTGACAAGCACTTTCCAAGTGATGCTAAAATCGCTTGGAAAGCGCTTGTTAACCCGCATGCTGAAATTTATTTGAAGAACGCTTCACATCCGCATGTCCCTGGCAGGAAAAAACACATGTACAATCCACATGTACAATCCGCATGCGTTTTTTCTGCTAGGGAGATGCAGAAACGCTCAGGAAAAAATCCTGAGCATTTCTGCATCGTGGGCACATAGCCTTACTGTCTGATGAAACCAAAGTTCAACTTTTCAGTCATTATTCCAAAAGGTATGTTTGGCACAAAGCCAAGACTGCGCATCACCAAAAGAACACAATACTTACGTTGAAGCATGGTGGAGGCAGCATTATGCTTTTTCCAGCCAAAAAGATTTCAGTTTGTTATTCAATTGATTTGTACAGATTATGGGTGATATCAACAGTGGAAAAAGTTCTGAAATTATTCTACTTGGTAGGATTTTTTTACATGATAAAAACCTGTCACTTTAACAGAGGTTTGTAGTCTTTATATCCAGTGTACGAGCATACAAAAATGTGTATAGATATATAATACCTATGCACTTTTTTGTATAATAATATATATCTACATACAGTTAGGTCCAGAAATATTTGGACAGTGACCAAATATCTGTGATTTGGACTCTGCATGCCACTATTTTAGTGACGAGCTAAGTTCTGCTCATGCACTGCCTCCGGGCCATTTTCCTGAAGCCCACCACCGGGAGATCAATGTGTGCAACGGGGACTCCACTCCTGCCTTACACCGCTAATATTTTCCTGAAGCCCACCGCCGAGAGATCAATGGCTCCCTGCCTCGCACCTCCGGGACACCCCTCCTCCCAGTCCTGAGCACTCAGCATCGCCCCACTCCTGCTGTCGCCGGCTTCCTGCAATGGTGACCCTGTTCCTGCCTCTTCCTCACTAAGCTAAATTCGGACTATAATACGGACCCCTATTTTCACATTAAAAATCATTTTTTTCCTATTTTTCTCTAAAACTGACGTGCGTCCCATGGTCCAGTGCATCTTGTAGTCCGAAAAATACAGTTCTTCCTGGAGAGTGTTATTCACTTGAGTGGATGTTGTGAAGGGGTTATTTCTTCACCATAGAAAGGATTCTGCGATCATCCACCACTGTTGTCTTCTGTGGATGTCCAGGCCTTTTTGACTTCCCAAGTTCACCAGTGCATCGTTTTTTTGGGTTTTTTTTTTTTTTTGCAGAATGTGCCTACTGTGAATAAATGTTCATCTTTAGTTTTGTCCAGAAATACATACTGAACGATTTCCATTACTTAATGATCTATTTAGATAATATTACAGGATGCGGGATCCCTGGAGCTCAGTGAATATAAAAAAAAAAACCTACCGTTTGTTTTAATAGCGATTTCCTACCCGTTCCTATCTTACATGAGACATGCTTTACACAAACATTTCCTTCCTGCATCATTGCTTTATATTATTAGCGTAAGTTTCCACTTTGTTCTAGAAGTTGTCAATTTACCTTTATTGTTGTAATGGAGGCTAATAACATCCTAAAATTTGATTGTTTAAATGAGGACACATGTTTACCCCTGCAGGCTATACATGTTTATTGGCCATTTGCACAAAAGAAAAAAATCTGACTTATCAGTATATAAAGTGCAGAATCCTAATATTGCTTATTCCCATCATTAAATATAGTATTTCATCCTTCCGCTCTGCTAGATTTTTTAAACTTAACATGGACAAAACAGAATTCGTCATCTTTCCCCTATCTCACTCAACCCCCCCCCCCCCCCAACAGACCTATCCATGAAAGTAAATAGCTGCTCACTCTCAGTCCCGCAATCTCGCTGCCTTGGATGACCCTGGACTCGCTCTCCTTCAAATATCCAAGCAGTTTCCTCTTCCTGCCGATTCCAGCTCAAAAATATTTCCCGAATCCGTACGTTCCTTACTCAAGAATCTGCAAAATCACTAGTGTATGCCCTCATCATCTCCCACCTCGACTACTGCAGTCCCCTGCTCTGTGGCCTCCCTTCTAACACTCTTGCACCCCTCCAATCTATCCTAAATTCTGCTGCCCGACTAATTCACCAGTCCCCCCTCTATTCCCCGGTGTCTCCCCTTTGTCAATCCCTTCACTGGCTCCCCATTACCCAGAGACTCCAGTTCAAAACCCTAACCTTGACATACAAAGCCATCCACCACCTGTCTCCTCCATATATCTGTGACCTAGTCTCTCGATACATACCTGCACGCAACCTCCGATCCTCACAAGATCTCCTTCTCTACTCCCCTTTTATCTCCTCTTCCCATAATTAGATACAAGATTTCTCCCATGCATCCCCCCTACTCTGGAACTCTCTACCCCAACATATCAGTCTCTCGCCTACTGTGGAAACCTTCAAAAGGAACCTGAAGATCCACCTCTTCCAATAAGCCTACAACCTGCATCGCTCCACCATACCGCTGCACGACCAGCTCTGCCCTCACCTACTGTCTCCTCACCCATCCCTCGTAGACTGTGACCCCTCACGGGCAGGGTCCTCCCTCCTCCTGTACCAGTCAGCGACTTCTATTGTCTAAGATTATTGTACTTGTTTTTATTATGTATACCCCCTTTGACATGTAAAGAGCCATGGAATAAATGGCACTATAATAATAACTAATAATATATCACCGAGATCTGACCGAGGGATATGACTCCTATCCATGTAGAGAACAAAAGTGAAAAGATCCTTTTGTCTTATCCTCCTGCCTTGCCCACTCCAAGTCGCTTACAGGGAATGTGATGGTCTCCGTTTCCTATACAAATTTTGCCTACTGCTATTACTGCCGGCCCTCTTATACATGTGAAAGCTCAGTTCAGCGGAGCATGCATATGATTTTTCAAGAGGGGAGGAAACCAATGCTAGACACCTCAGACTATATCGGAGGAGAGTTGTGAAGTCACCATACATATGAGAAAAGCAGTTGCTCTTAAATGTCCAGCTTTGGCCATCATTGCTCTGCGGTGTATGGACTCCTTTACTATTGGAAGTAGTTTATGCATGAGCTGTGAAGCCGTGATGGTTACATTATCATTCGATTTTTTTTTTCTCCTCTTTGTAGGTTGATTGCAGACTCTTATATTGCCTCTTTTCTATTTTCAGAATGTGGCTTGACTGTGCATAGAGGCTGCAGAGATATTGTGGATTCCTGTGCAAAGATCAAGGTAGGTTTTATGGTCTGTGGACAGTTCCTTTATTATCTCTGATCTGCTAGAATATAGAATAAATGACTAGGCCTGAATGAGCATAATCTGATACCAAGACCCAGATCAGACTGTTACTACCTGAATGATGGTGTCAAGGCCGTGATCAGATTGTTACCACCTGAATGATGGTGCCAAGACCCAGATCAGACTGTTACTACCTGAATGATGGTGTCAAGACTTGGATCAGACTGTTACTACCTGAATAATGGTGTCAAGTATGGGTGCAGTATCCAGAAATAGCACCACTTGTGTCCATGGACTGTCTCTGGTATTACTGCTGAGAAACAAAACCCAAAATGTCATTGAGAGCAGGAAAGGAAACCTATATCACAAAAAAAAGCTTCCAGAAGTGAATTATCAAGGCAGAACCGAGATATAAATGACATTTGGCGAACGGGTCTAAAGGTTTGATATTGGTCATGCTTTAAAGTTGGAGGTAACACTTTACAAAGACCATATTATATATTGTACATGGCATCTCCACTGCATAATGAGAACAAGAACATATCCATTGTCTTCATAGCCACATATTAGTCCATCCTATTAATTAAACCGAAGGGTTTGACTTCTCCTGTGAACCGGGCAGAGGATTTATATGGCTGTAATAGCAATATTAGTAACAGAAAATGTCTTTCCTTACAGGAAGAAAAGGTTTTACAATCACAGGGTGCAGCCACTCAGACCGTAGTCATGAGAAATAAAGGTGAGCAGTGTCTAAACATATAAATGTTGTTATAACTTATAAAGGACGTGATTAATTTTTGTTCATTCGTCTACTTATATATTTTTTTTACTCAGGTGCTTTGAAATTCTGTGTCATGTGCTTAATATAAGCAAAGTGTAGTGGAAAATTAGTGTTTTGATTGCTTACAATTGTAAAAAAAAAGTTTTATTTACTGAAAAATTGTGCCCTTCTTGTCTGCAGATTGTGTCTGGCATTGCTGATCAGTACCATTCAGGTAAAGGAAACTGAGCTGCCATACTAGACACAGCCCATAGACAAGAGTAGTGGCCCATATTTAGTAAGAAGTTTACATCAGTTTTCGGTGTTACTTGAGCTGTAAAAAGCTGGAAAAGTGGAAATAGATGAAATGGAACCTGACAGTGATACGTATTGCCTGATCCACGGGCGGCATGTATCAGACACTGGCTGTATGATCTCAGCTGGGTATGTTTAAAACAAAGCGAGGTTTCAGAGAAAGCCATACTTTAAAACCCGCTGGAGGCTAAGCCGCACAGGATACTAGTCGGACAGGCGGGTCACTGGCAGCTTCTCCCCGCCCACTGCCAGTGACTGACAGGTCTCTCCCTGTGTGTTAGTATTGGGAGAGACCTGACAATCTAGGGCAATGGGAGGGGAGCAGCTGCTGAGGACCCGCCAGTCCGATGAGTCTCCCGTGCGGCTCGATCCCCAGCAGCTTTTATAGTATGGCTATCTCTGAAACTCCACAGTATTTTAGAGATAAACATATATGGCAGAAATCATACAGTCAGTGTCTGATACATGCTGTCCATGGATCATACAGCATGTATCAGCAGTCAGATTCCCTTGAAGGGGTTGTCTGAGCACAATCTATTGATCCGTTCATAGGATAGGTCATCAGTATCAGATCCGAGGGGGGCTGACAACTGATACCCCCAACAATCAGCTGTTATTTGCTGCAGCAACATCCAGATGCAAAGCTTTTCTCCATTTACTGTGTAGCGGCCGCTGCAAACACTGGAGCCCGGACAACACATTTAATTTGGACGGCGCGTGGGGCAACAGCTTTATTAAGCAGAATGCTTGAAAATAGTGCAATTTTTGGCATAAATCCACTTCTTTTAGGATGTGAAGATGTAATTTTCTGACTTTAGGGCAGTTTATAAATGCTCCAAATTGGTGTGGCCTTTTATTGGCTTAAATGACCCTAATTTGCCCGAATATATTTTTAACTTTCTAATTTCAGACAAGTTCTTTAAACGTAAATGTTACTAAATACACTGGCTCGTATAAGATTGTTTGCTCTTTTGTCCCTTTATATTAATGTTGACAACTATTGCATTATGGGGAAAAACACATACGATGTATAGAGTGATGCCTGCCTTGAAAATCTTTTTACTCGTATTTTGAACAGCTAAGACCAGCTTAAATTTACTTAATGTCGGTTTTAAGAAAAGTTGCAAATATGTCGTGCATTCACTGCACCTTTAAAATTTGTGCAATTTATTCCAAAAACCTAAGTGACCTGATTAATAAATTTGAGTATAATAAACATATTAATATGTTTTAGGCACCCTACCAAAGGAGCGGCCTCGCTCAGCAATTGTGGCAGTAGATGAAAAGTCCTTGATGACGCTTGGCTTCAATGCCAGAAGACCGCAGACAACGTTATCTATATCCAAGAGTATCTCTACACAAAATATTTCAGGGTATGCAGTTTTTATTTGTCTGCTTAAATCCAATTCAAGGAATAATAAAAAAAAATAATTATTGGAAGTTTTTCTTTTATCATTAAGAGTAAATGCTTCAAAACATTATTTCACAACTGACTAAAGAACATTTCGTTATATACAAGAATCCATGAATGAAAACTCAAGCAGTATGTGGCCACTTCATGTGCAATGACAGCTTACACCAAGTCTTTGTAATCCTCCTTTTGCAGGCTGGGACGTGATGACAATCTTCTGGGCAGCTTGAGAACTTTGTCGCAGTCGACTGACTCTTTGCACAAAGCCTGTAAGGTTAATGAATCTACGGAGTCTCTGAGCGATGAAGGTAAGAGACTTGTATTGTAAATTAACACTATAATCTTGTCTTAAATTTTAGGTAAATATTTCTTTATTTTCTAGTATATTACAAGCATATGATTATAGGGTTGCAAATTGTAAACCTGAAGTTTTTTCTTTCATTTTACCCTCCCGCTGTACATTTAAAGGGGTTTTTCCCAAAATAACAATATGGTTTTATAACACACATTCATTTATGCCAATATAATTAATATTTTTAAATGCAGCATATTTTTTTGCACATATCAGCCCATACAGCATGCCCCTCCAGGCTCTTTTTACCCTCCAAATGCCATTGTATCTGTCTTGCTGTAGTTCCACTGCTCCTGGTCCATTATTATACACAGTGCAAACTCTCTCAACTGGCTTACTGCCAGCATAGTTCTGCTCTACCGTCACATGTGCCACATTATGCACTATTCTTCTGTGCACAATATGGTCTTGTACAGCAGTCCGACCGCCTGATTTTATCTTCTGCCATTTACATTAGTATAGCTGCTTATGTATTTTTTACATAACTGCTCTGTTTGCTGTACTTCTCCACAATAGAGTTTGTAATAACTAGGGTCAGACGAGCTGATCTGTGTTTGATGCCTTTAGCAGACAGCTCAGTGATGTAAAACTGCAAATACCACTTGATTGATGTAGAGAATTATCTTCTGCTATATGCATCAATAGATTGCCATTTGCATTTTCACATTTCTGAGCTGTCTGTTGAAGACAGCAAACACAGCTCATCTCTGTTGAGCCCTGGTTATTACAAGTTCCTTTGTGGAGGACTGCAGTACAATTGAGCTCCGCTCAAAACCGGCAAGCAGAGCAGTGATGTCAATAAGTACACAGGCAGCAGATAAACATAGATTGTGGCAGAAAAAATCGGGATGGCAGAGTTGTGTACAGGAGCTTAGAGTGCATAGAAGAATAGAGTGAATTCTACACTTAGATTAGATTCCTGATATCTGTGGTGGTGCAGCGGAGTCATCATCTCAGAGAGGTGAGGCTAGTCATAGTACACGTGAGAGAGAGGGATGGTTCTGCAACACTAATTAGAAGCTGGGTACTGCCGGGAAATATAGTTTTCCAGTGTAAGAATTGTGCCTCCCATTCAGCTATGTGACGCTAGATGCACAAAGGGGGCGATAAAGATGAAGAAAATCGCAAAGGTATAAGAAACGTTACATTGGTTCAGTCTGTATGATAACAATAAGTATAACCCTTTAAGTAGATGGACAGCTTCTTCTTTTTCCTTCTGCTATTGTGAATAATTTCTTTTGGACTTATAACTATAACTTTGGATAATACTTTTGCTCCTAGGCACTGATCTGTACGAGGGGCAGCTCCTAGGAGAGTTTGAGATAGATTCAAGACAACTGGAGAAAGCCTCTTGGAGTGAAGCAGTGGACGGCGTGTTTCTTGTGCAACAAATGAAAGAAGTTGTTAAACGTCAGGATGTTATTTATGGTGAGGAGTAATAAATTGTGTTCATGTGCAGTGCACAGTTACTACATACGTGCTAGATAATCATGTACTTCCTTGTGGAACACACAGCCTCTTTTGATCTTATTGCACATTGACAAATGAGCAAATATAAAAACTACAAAACTGCACGTGTGACTACGGCCTCAGGCGTACCTTGTGTTACTTCAGCAGGGTTATTGAAATTCTATGAAAAAAAAAACTTAACAACTTAATGGAGATCATTATTTTTGGTTATATCTATGGAACTAGGACAGACCTCTGAAAGGGGGGATTCCAGCAAATGCTTTAAAGGGGTTTTCCCAGAACAGGAAAAGAAAATATAGAATTATAATGAACTCCTAAATACCTTTAATTAGAAAATCACATTTGATTTGTCTAGGGAGGTTATTACTATATTAAAACACACAATCTTGTTACACTGACAAAAACATGTTTTAGAATGGTTAAAGGACAGTTCTCTGTGAGCATCTGCAGTAAAAGCTGCACTCCTGTGACCTAGAGATCACTTATTCCATGTACTGTCAAGATATCTCTGTCACAGCAGCTGCTCAACAGTCAGAAAATGTCGATAGCATTGTGAGCAGCCTTTTCTTACCTCATCACTCCTGGTATCTCCAGTATTAGATCAGGCAGACAAGGTGAACAGCAGTGTGAGCAGCCTCTTCTTACCTCAGTGTCCCTGTTTTTTTTCAGTTTTAGATCAGATAGACATAGTGGACAGCAGTATGAGTGGCCGCTTCTTATCTCAGCACCCATAGTATTTCCAGTATTAGATCAGACAGGCAAAGATGGACAACAGTGTGAGCAGCCTCTTCTTACCCCAGCATTCCTGGTATTTCCTGTACGAGATCAGATAGACAAAAGTGGACAGCAGTGTGTGCAGTCTCGTCTTACCCCAGCACCCCTGAAATCTCCAGTATTAGATCAGACAGACAGGGTGGACAGCAGAGTGAGCTGCCTCTTTTTACTCCATCATCCTGGTATCTTCAGTATGAGATCAGATACAGTGTGGACAGCAGTGTGAGCAGCCTTTTCTTACCCCAGCATCCCTGGTATCTCCATTATTAGATCAGACAGACAGTGTGGACAGCAATGTGAGCAGCATCCACCGACCTCAGCACCCCTGGTATTTTCAGTATTCGATCAGATCAGATAGGGTGGACAGCAGTGTGCGCAGCCTCTTACCTTCACATCCCTGCTATTGCCAGTCCTGGATTTGAATGACCATTGGGAGCACCTCGTCCTACAAATGAAGGGAAGGGCACATGCTCACTGGCTCCTGTACCAACGTTCTACTACAGGTTTTTGTCAGTGTAATAAGATGGTGACCATTTTAATCTTTTTATCATGTTTTGCCAATTAAAGGTATCTGGAATTTATGATTACATTCTTTTTCTCTTTGTTATATTATATATTACCTTAGTATCTTGGTATTATTCTTACAATGTTCTCTACATTTGAATTTTTGTAAGTAGAAATTTTTATAGGCGGTAGTGATATTTTTGTCATTGTAGCAGTCATGTAATGTCTTGAGTGACAATTTTTAATGGAGACAATACTCCAATTGTTACATACAATATTGTCTATGTTAGCAGCACTATGTCAATCACTTGTAAGCAGAATGGATGTAAGCTCTCCTTGCTACAAGGCCCTCAAGATCGTTTTTTATTTGCTAAAAATTTTCTTTTGAATTCCGGTCTCTTCAATGGCTTGTCTCTTCATATCATGTTGTTCCCTGCGTGTGTAAGTGGTGTGAATGAGAGAACTTCCTTACATGTCAGTCATAGTCTGATCTTTATTCACAGAGCTAATGCAGACTGAAATGCACCATTTCCTCAGACTGAAGATCATGAGTGACATCTACTGTCAGGGAATGTTGTCTGAGCTACAGTATGAGCAGCAAGTCATAGAGAAGATCTTTCCATGCATGGACGATCTGCTGAATATCCATTCTCAGTTCTTCCAGCGAATGCTGGATAGGAAAAGGGAATCGTTGGTTGCGAAAAGTGAGAAGAATTATGTCATCAGGAGGATTGGAGATATTTGCACGCACCAGGTAACGTGTCCGTGTTGTACTTTGTGCATGTTAAGGCCCCATTGACTCCTAACCGTTTGGAAGCTTGTTATATTCTTAGGTACGTGTGCTGTATTCCCTTGGGGATGCAATGAACACAGTGCTTTTATAATGTGTTGTGTAGCCTTGTGTGTTTGTTTGTTTTTTTGTTATAACCAGTAATAATAGATCTGCAATGACTAATGTAAAAGTTTTAATACTGGGGGGAGAATTCGGGGTGACTCGTAGCCAGTGGTTCTCCCTATGAATATGAACCCAAGCTTTACATCTTCCAGAACCAGGGACTGGTTATAGCAGTGTTCTGTAATGGATGTAATGCTTAATTGTCCTATAAAATATCGGCACTTAATATGTGGTACCCCACTTATCAGTACCTATCACTTTGGAACCTTGGATGTCCCCCAGCCAAGGTTTTCCAAATCATGCCATTGCCTTTAAATATGTATAAATCAGCTCTTAATATTCACCTTATACTCGTTATGTATTGGAATTTACTATTCTTTGTATACAGTCGTGGCCAAAAGTTTTGAGACTGACACCTATTTTGTGTTTTCACAAACTTCAGTGTTTTTAGATCTTTTAGTCTGATGTTTCTTTGGTCACTGAAATACAATTAGAAGCATTTCATCAGTTTTTAAACATTTGACATCAAGTTTATGCCGCTACTCAATATTTACAGCGTTGATCCTTATGTATCAAGACTTATGTAACCTTTTAGTTTGGGTGGGGGGAATAATCCTTTAACTTCAAAAGCAGAGCCTAGACTGGGTCTGTACTGGTCCGCAGCCTCTGAGTATAATCCAGATTGTTCTCATTCAATCACAGTAGACAAATATTTTGAAAATGGTGAGAAATTGAAGCTTTAAAGTTTACTAAATAGTTTTCGTACTCTCAATTTATATATGCAAATCATTTCCCAGATGAGCATTGCACAGCCTAGAAGCCTCCTCACGCTGGCATGCCAGGCCTGGCATGTCACTCTCCACAAGGAGAAATGTTACCCCTTAGACTACATTTATACAGTAATTTAGCTTTATTTAATAGTGGAAGAACTAACATTTTTTTAATTTTCATCGTCCTTTTTATATTTTCTGATGTGTCTTTTCAGTTTTCCGGAGAAAATGGAGAGCGCATGATTAAAACTTACGGTAAATTCTGTGGCCACCACAAGGAAGCATTGGACTACTTTAAGGATCTACTGTCTAAAGACAAAAGGTTTCAGGCTTTTGTAAAGGTATAGAAAAGATCTTCAGTTTTAACAGTTTAAAGGGAACCAATCCCCTTAAAATAAATCACTGATTTACCTACAGATATGGTGCTAAATTGCATGTAAATGGGAATTAAATCATGTTAGACAATGTAACTGCAAGAGCTGCCACAGGGAGAAAGCTAAGTTATGTTCTCCCTGCAGCCACTAGCTTCCAGTCTACGGGGCGGTGGAGGGGACTGTAACGGATACCGCTCATACAGTGAGCACACTTTAATCTCTTCCGCCTGCACCCTAAGTGACAGCATGCTCAGCAGTGTATGTCTGCAGAGCGGATTGTCACTAAAGGTTCAGGGGGAGAGGTTACATCACACACACACTCTATATTTTGCGGTGACCGTAACAGCTCCCTGGAGACTGGAGGTGAGCGGCTGCAGGGAGAAAATAACTTAATTTTCTCCCTGTAGTTGCACTTTCAGTATACCAGCCTAATGTGATTGAAACGCTATTTACCTGCAGATCACCACTATCGCTATGAGTAAATAGTTTTTGGAGGTGAGAGGCTCCCTTTACCATGCAGCTTGTGTTACCTAACATTCATGGGTCACTCTTCATGTTTGTGTCTGTTTCAGAAAAAAAGTAGCAGCCCCCTAGTAAGGCGAATGGGGATTCCAGAATGCCTGTTATTGGTTACCCAGAGGATTACCAAGTATCCAATTATTTTGGAGAGAATACTTCATTATACAGATGGTAAGTTCTTCATGCAGACATTTAATTGGCCTATATAATAATCATTAGATTCTAGCACTACATGACCATTTCACTGAGGAGTTCTGTTTTTGGGGCTCAGAAATGTGTTACATTGGTAATTGTTAGCCTTAATACGGTTGTCCCCTTTCGGTTAATCTTCGTCCCCGGGCCCTGTTTGGTATAAAAAGAAACCACGCTGCACTCGCTGTCTTCAGGTTCCTCAGCGAGTCTCCGCTGCTTCCGTGTTCTGGCATTGGCTGCGGCACTGACGCCATGTTAGCAGCGCTGCAGTCAGTCAGTGAGCTCAGGGGCTCAGGGCGGGAAATTCCGCTTATACTGGCAAAGCTGCAGAGCTTAATGAGTGCCGCAGCCAATGCCAGACACCGGGAGCAGCGGTAAAGTCGTGCCGGTGGACTCGGGAATTGTAAAAAAAACATTTTTTTACTCCAAGTAGCACCGGGAATGAAGATTAACTGAAAGAGGACAACCCCATGTAATCCATCACTCACTACTAACAGCATTTCCCAGACTTTTATTTGTCACTGCTAGATGGTACATTCTCCAGACTTTAGCCTGTTACTTTTGCTGTTGTTTTTTTGCATATTGATTATTTGCACTAATATATAGGGGCTGCTTATGGGCTGAGCGGGTGATATGCATTTACTATAATAGAGCTGTAGAAACCTACATTAGCTTGTGCCCATATGGTTACAATCTAAGTGGGAGATTACAAAAATAATGTTAGAGGCAAATTTTATTGATTGGACCCAACTAATACTTTGTAACTATAGAAAACCAGTCCTCCCAGATATTATTTTGGTTCTGATAATTTACGCTTAAAAAGAAAATAAAAATAAAGCCCTTCTAGTTTTGAACTATAAGAAATAGTATGTATATCAGAAGAATAAACAATTACTAGTACGTTCGTAGTAACTATAAGAAATTTAGAACGTCACTAGATTATCACGACCCCTAACTGATGAAGGTAATATGCATCCTATGTTTGACAAAAGCTTAAAAGGGGTTTCCATTTAAAATTAGTAAAATCCCTACCATCTTGCTTGTGTTAAAAATAATTAAGTTATCAATGTCATCGCTGCTCCTGATCTTCATAGATAGGCTGCATCGGTGACGTCCCAACTACAGGGCACAAGACTGCTGCAGCCAATCATTTTATGTTAACTTAATGAATTTGATTAATGAACTCAGTGGATTGTCATTTTAGAATTTATTCTACTATTGGCGTAGAATGCTAAAACAGAACAGATGAAGTATTCATCATTTTACCGAATCCCACCTCTCTTGTCTAATTTCCAAGTCCCCACTGGTTTCTGCATGTTGACATTAAGCAGTGATGTTTCAACACCGACATGTGACCACTGCTGCCAATCATTGACTGCGGTGGTGACATAAGTGGTGTCTGCAGCAGTAGCTGATAACATCATGACTGGAGGCCAGGATGCATAGACCAGTGGTGAAAACTGGAAGCAAGCTTATTTGAGTAGCGGAGAAATCACTAATAGTATTATTCATTTTATAGCATTGTAAGTTTTTAGTAAGCTATTCAAAGGGCCCAGACAACCCCTCAAAGTTTTTTTTTTTCTGCCTTTGATATTTTAGAAAATGAGGTGGAACATCAGTCTGTCACCTGCGGCCTGAGCTTGGTAAAGGAAGTTCTAAATGAAGTGAATAATAAAGTAAAAAATTATGAGATGAAGAAGCGGCTCCATGAGATCTATAGTAAGACAGACAGCAAGTCTATACAGCGGATGAAGAGCGGACAGATGTTTGCCAAGGAGGATCTTAAGAGAAGGAAGTTTGTTCGTGATGGTCCTGTATTCCTTAGATCCAACCAAACCAGTAGATCGAAAGGTAAAATATTTTGCAATGAATTGAGTAAAGTATCTGTTAGACTGATATGTAATGATACATTGGTATTATCTGTACAAATAGTTACAGGATTAGCAAGTCAATTCTCCTTATAATTCTCAGACTACTGAAATGTTAGAATCCCCTTGTGGTGCCTTGGAGGACTGTCCAGTTCAGAGGCCCAGCTTTTATATACAGTGACATCTGTACAATTAAGTTGTGTGTTAGTCATTCTCGCCCACGAGCTGTGTCCTGCCAAGAACAACCAGTTCTCCCAGTCTCCACCCTGCTGGAGGAGCATTATGTTTTCCCTGTTCCTTCAACACCAACTTTACAAGGCTTGGTAACCTGGTTTTCTTGGCTATGAATTGTCTCCATCAGCGTAGACAGGGAGGGAGAAAAAACTCATAATTTCAGGCTATTTTTACTGTCCATGAACCATATTGCCTGAGAACAATCATCCTTTCCAGTTAAATCACCAGTTGTAAGACATTATACATCACTGGTCTCCTTGCTGCTGCAAATTGGAACATTTATCTAATTCTGAATGTGTTGGGAAGAGAAATAAGCCAAGTTTGACTATAAAACAGTAGAGCTATTCATGGCTCCATCCACAAGGTTAGGCAAAGAGATGATTGCAGGACTGGCAATGCTGCAGGGCAGGAAGGTTACAGTGGGAGTGTATTACTGTACAGTAAACTTTCTCTTTTGTGCCATGTTTCACAGAGGCTCTAGCTGTTCTGCTGTCTGATGTCTTAGTCTTCCTCCAAGAAAAGGACCAGAAATATGTCTTTGCATCACTGGTGAGGATCATTCACAACAATAAATATTTGGTCTGTACTGTGTGTGTGTATATATATATATATATATATATATATATATATATATATATATATATATATATATATATAGTACAGACCAAAAGTTTGGACACACCTTCTCATTTAAAGATTTTTCTGTATTTTCTTGACTATGAAAATTGTTCATTCACACTGAAGGCATCAAAACTATGAATTAACACATGTGGAATTATATACTTAACAAAAAAGTGTGAAACAACTGAAAATATGTCTTATATTCTAGGTTCTTCAAAGTAGCCACCTTTTGCTTTGATGACTGCTTTGCACACTCTTGGCATTCTCTTGATGAGCTTCAAGAGGTAGTCACCGGAAATGGTCTTCCAACAATCTTGAAGGAGTTCCCAGAGATGCTTAGCACTTGTTGGCCCTTTTGCCTTCACTCTGCGGTCCAGCTCACCCCAAACCATCTCGATTGGGTTCAGGTCTGGTGACTGTGGAGGCCAGGTCATCTGGCGTAGCACTCCATCACTCTCGTTCTTGGTCAAATAGCCCTTACACAGCCTGGAGGTGTGTTTGGGGTCATTGTCCTGTTGAAAAATAAATGATGGTCCAACTAAACGCAAACCAGATGGAATAGCATGCCGCTGCAAGATGCTGTGGTAGCCATGCTGGTTCAGTATGCCTTCTATTTTGAATAAATCCCCAACAGTGTCACCAGCAAAGCACCCCCACACCATCACACCTCCTCCTCCATGCTTCACGGTGGGAACCAGGCATGTAGAGTCCATCCGTTCACCTTTTCTGCGTCGCACAAAGACACGGTGGTTGGAACCAAAGATCTCAAATTTGGACTCCTCAGACTAAAGCACAGATTTCCACTGGTCTAATGTTCATTCCTTGTGTTCTTTAGCCCAAACAAGTCTCTTCTGCTTGTTGCCTGTCCTTAGCGGTGGTTTCCTAGCAGCTATTTTACCATGAAGGCCTGCTGCACAAAGTCTCCTCTTACCAGTTGTTGAAGACATGTGTCTGCTGCTAGAACTCTGTGTGGCATTAACCTGGTCTCTAATCTGAGCTGCTGTTAACCTGCGATTTCTGAGGCTGGTGACTCAGATAAACTTATCCTCAGAAGCAGAGGTGACTCTTGGTCTTCCTTTCCTGGGGCAGTCCTCATGTGAGCCAGTTTCTTTGTAGCGCTTGATGGTTTTTGCAACTGCACTTGGGGACACTTTCAAAGTTTTCCCAATTTTTCGGACTGACTGACCTTCATTTCTTAAAGTAATGATGGCCACTCGTTTTTCTTTACTTAGCTGCTTTTTTCTTGCCATAATACAAATTCTAACAGTTTATTCAGTAGGACTATCAGCTGTGTATCCACGTGACTTCTGCACAACACAACTGATGGTCCCAACCCCATTTATAAGGCAAGAAATCCCACTTATTAAACCTGACAGGGCACACCTGTGAGGTGAAGACCATTTCCGGTGACTACCTCTTGAAGCTCATCAAGAGAATGCCAAGAGTGTGCAAAGCAGTCATCAAAGCAAAAGGTGGCTACTCTGAAGAACCTAGAATATAAGACATATTTTCAGTTGTTTCACACTTTTTTGTTAAGTATATAATTCCACATGTGTTAATTCATAGTTTTGATGCCTTCAGTGTGAATGTACAATTTTCATAGTCATGAAAATACAGAAAAATCTTTAAATGACGTGTCCAAACTTTTGGTCTGTACTGTATATAATATTTATTTAGTGGCAGAATGATACAGATTCGTCCTCATGCTTGATAATTCTAGGGTTATTCACATCTTCATAAATGAGTATTTTCAGATAGTGTTTACTAAAATCTCCAGCCGTTCTTATGCTATTAACTCTTTTGTACATGTCGACACCTTGGAGACCGTCCACTGCTGCTAGAAAGGAGGACATTTGCAGTGCTTAGAAGTTCTATTCTTTTAAGCTTGTAAGCACTATTTTGAAGCTGGCCTGGATCCCTTGGGTGCGTTGTTACCTCCTAATTCTGGCCAGCGTCACTGCAGTGCTTACAAGCTAGACAGCAGGGGTGGTCGGTCTCCTAGGCAATGAGCTTTAAAAGTGTTAGTGTCTCAAGAACAGCTATACATTTTAATAAGCAATGAATTGCAAAAGTTGCACTCTCTGACAATATCCACCTATGAAGATGGGAATAACACATTAAGTATGCTCAGAGTTTGGCCCAGATTTCTTAATTATTTTACACTTGGTTTGATAGACATTGCACAGATTAAAATGTTGCATCTAAACTTGCACAACACTTCGCATCGTTCTTACTGCAAAAAATAAGATGCAAGAAAAACAGTCAAACTGTAAACCAACATGTACACAAAGGTTGTAAAGATGCTGATAATTGCACATGGCAGCCATATTAGAACATTCAAGCATTAGACATGCACCTAGTCAGAAATGTGGGTTGTTTTTATCTCAACCACTATCTGCAATTCCATATTGGCCTTCAGGCCGCTTTTTAGGCCCGTGTTTGTCAAGTCTCCCAACTCCTCTTTTTATAGATAATCATAATGGAGCACAATGATGATTGATTTTTTTTCTTTTTTTGTATATCTTAAGGAGCAAAAATCAACAGTGATTTCTTTGAAGAATCTCATTGTGCGGGAGGTGGCACATGATGAGAAGGGACTGTTTCTGATCAGCACGGTAGGAAAAGACCCTGAATTAGTAGAAGTACTTGCGAGTACAAAAGAAGAGCGAAATAGCTGGATTGAAACCATCAAGCAAACAATGCAGACCATGTAGGTTGCTAAATGTTACCTCTGTAGCGAGCCCCACTCTGTGCATTAGCAGTCACTCACTGTCATGATTTTTACTCATAGGGAAAAAGATGAGGATGAAGGTGTTCAGAGTGAATCTGAGGAAGAAAAAAGAAATTGGGATGCTAAAGCCAAAGAATTAAAAGGTAATTTTCTGCATCATATTGTAGTATTTTCTTCTGCCCACAGGAAACGTTACACTACTTTATATAACTTTCTCAGACCACAGAACCAATATGGTCTCTGTTGCTTACTCGGCCTACACTCTTCTTTTTTGGTCACTCCCGAAGGCTATGTGCATTGGACATCTTTTTCAGGTGGAATCCGTCTGAAAAAGAGCCTTAAAAAATGAACGTAATGCACAGTAATGTAAAAACAACGTTGCTGTGCACAGGTTCTTATTCATGTCACTTCTTGTAACCGCATCAGGGGTCAGAAACTGTGAAGCGGTTAAAATAAGTAACATGTTCGTTCTTCAGGCAGCTTCATGGCGAAGCCACCTGCTCTTTATACCTAGTATACAACAAAGACCGGCAGCATTTTCCTGAAGCGTTTGTCTTGGAAAGTTCCACCAGTGTCCTAAAGACGCCATGTGCACACAGCCTCAGGGTAAGGCCCACGGAGTGCTATTTCCCTGCAAAATCACTTGTCTGTAAATGATCTCCTAATTTTCTGGGTGAAATAGATGGTACCATGCAAAATCAAGTAATTGCTTAATAATGGCAACAAACTGGCCGCTGTGTCTGGCCTTACTCTTGTATCGAACCTTCAGTACAGATGCTCAACCAGTGCTGTAGCCAAACTGCTCCTTGTTATGGTCCACAGATGGGGGGAGGTGATGGATGTCCACCTTTTTAATTCCTATTCAGTGCTCTTGGGTACACATGCTGCTAGAAGTGAGATGCTATAAGCAGATCAGTTGATGCAAAAGCAGGTACACCATATCTGAAGAGTCTCCTGCAAAGTCACTTTGAGGCCTGAAACGGAGGATGCATGCGTCATCAGCAATACTGCCCGGTCTACCCCCACATTTAACCTTCCAGTGGAGGGATGCATGCCTCATCAGCAATACTGCCCGGTCTACCGCCACATTTAACCTTCCAGTGGAGGGATGCATGCCTCATCAGCAATACTGCCCAGTCTACCGCCACATTTAACCTTCCGGTGGGGGGGATGCATGCCTCATCAGCAATACTACCCGGTCTACCCCCACATTTAAACTTCCGGTGGGGGGATGCATGCCTCATCAGCAATACTGCCCGGTCTACCCCCACATTTAAACTTCCGGTGGGGGGATGCATGCCTCATCAGCAATACTGCCCGGTCTACCTCCACATTTAACCTTCTGGTAGGGGGGGGGATGCATGCCTCATCAGCAATACTGCCCAGTCTACCGGCACATTTAACCTGGTGGGGGGGATGCATGCCTCATCATCAATGCTGCCCAGTCTACCGCCACATTTAACCTTCTGGTGGGGGGGATGCATGCCTCATCATCAATACTGCCCAATCTAACGCCACATTTAACCTTCCAGTGGGGGACATACCTGGGAGCACCTGTGGAGCTGGTGCACACATGGCAGAGTGCTGATCTTTAGATATTTCCTGTTTCACTAGCTGCTTCTGTTTGGTTATTTAAGAGTATTTTGGTACGTACAGCAAATAATTTCCATTTTCCGGGGAAGGGGAAATTGTAATTTTCCTGGACAAGTTGTTCCACCCATGTCCAGCAGAGGTCAGCAGTACGTGCATAAATAATGGCTGAATGTACGGGACCCGTCACTGCAAGTTGTGCGAAGCCAGAAGTAGAGATTTGACTTTTCTTTTTCCTCCAATAACAGAACAACTTCAGCAAAAGGACGATCAGATTATTGGTCTACTTGAAGAAAAAGAGAAGATATTTCAAACTTTGGTGGATTGCAGTAGCCATGAAAAGAATTTCTGTGTGTCGGGAAGAATTCTTTTCCGCGCTAATACAGAGGAGGCTCCACGAGGAGAGACTTTAATAAAAAGTGCAATAAAAGAGGGTATGGGTTTATATTTTAATATTTTCATATCAGTTAGAAAAAACTAAATTGCACATTAATTATACAGTAGAAGCATTTATTATCTGTACACAGGTATGGTGTATAACAGTTGGGCTATTTTTACATGCTTGCAGTTCATTATCTTACTTATATTAGAAGTGTCCCACAACCGTGAGCTCTGCATTGGGGTTAGGCAGCGGGGGCCACAGATGTTAGAAGGGGGTGCCTTTTCCTTGCAGAGTCTTGTAGTGATGCCATAATTTTGGCAAGAGAGGGGAGAAAATAAGGATAGATATTGTTCAAACTAAAAAAGAAAACTACTATGGACAACAATTCACATTTATTACTGTTTTTTTTTTTTTACCTACAGTTGAAACGCTTCAAGTGCTGTTAAACCAGAATCTGTGGAGCAGCATCGTGCAGCAGCAGGCTCCCAGCCCCGCAGACCTGGAGGCCGGGGTGGGCTGCGTCTCTCTACCTCGAAGAGCAGAAACCTTTGGAGGGTTTGACAGCCACCAACTTAATGTCTGTAAAAGTAAGTATATTGCACTGTATTAAAGGGTTTCCCATTCCCATCTCAACCTTCCAATGGGAATAACTCCGACTATTGGAGGTGGGATATTGATAAAGCGGTTTCTATAACTTCTATTGAACTTCTGAAGCCCCAGGGCAGAGTTATTCCCAGGAAAGGCTAAGATGGGAGTAACACTTTAAAGGGAATCTGTCAGCAGGTTGTTGCTACCTCATCTCAGAGCAGCATGATGTAGGAAAAGTGACCCTGAATCCAACGATATATCACTTGGTTTACTGCGTGCAGCAGTTGTGATACAATCCAGATTCTTAGATGCATCATGAGGCTGAGCTCAGAAAGCTAACCCTGCCCACACCAGGCTCTGTATATACATAGTCTATTGACAGTGAGCTACTTATCAAAGGAGGGGCAGAGCCGGACTAGAAGTTGTGTGCACATCCGACCTGGCGCTGATTATGTCCTAGTGATAAAACCTTCATTGTAAATAAACAGCACACAGCCTGATAAGTGACACATCATTGAATTCAGCGTTTTAACCCCTACATCATGCTGTTTTCAGATTACATAGCAAAAACCTGCTGACAGATTCCCTACAAGACCTATTCCACATAGGTGAAGATAAACATAGAAATGTTCCTATTCTTGTAGGAATCACTGTTTCATCCTTCACATTGTGTTATTGTAAAGCTTCCGATGCACTTTGAGAATAAGTTGTACCTTTAAGTATATTCGAAAATCTTGTTGCTACATCTTTCCATTTTTCACTTGAAGGTGGAGAGAAAGACGAGGGAGAAGATGCTCAGGATTTACGGAGGACAGAATCGGACAGTGTTCTAAAAAAGGTACCGACAGCTTGTATATTATTTAGTCCATGCAGCTTTTTCTTTTAGATTGTATTATGTTTGTTATATAAAAAATGGTAATTGCCAAAATCTGTTAATTGTAGAGCTTTTGTCTCTACAAAAGATCCAAATAATCTCTGGAAGACGTGACACAGGCTAAGTGCACACATAAATATTGCCATAGCCCCCCATTCAGAAGTGTGTTCTTTTGGCGTCCGTCTGGCGGGCATACATCTGCATGCTATTTACATGTATCGGAAGGCACAGAAGACTGCTCCGCTACCTGTATAGGAGGCCTCCTCTAGAAACACATACTGTGCAGAATACTATGCTGGAAGGATATCTAGGCGTCCATCCAGAGTGTAGGCACTGTAGGGCGTATACCTAATGAGCAAATGCTCCCAGCCATGGCCACGAAAGCCCTCGCCACCTAGTCTGAGTGCACCCTGATGATATGACTTTTCTGAGAACGTTTAGGGGCTGATTTATCAAGACATCAGTCTTAACGAGGGGATATGTTGGAGTCAGATGCTCCTGATTGATTAAGAGGCACATTTGCCTCAGTGTTGCCATAAATCTTGCTCCACTAATGGACTGAAATAAGATTTCTGGCATAAGTAAGAATTGGGAATTAATCCGTATTTATTATATAGTCAGCATTGGTATAAATGAAGCGGTTACCTATCTCATATACAACCATTCCTAATGTACTATTTTCTATGTCTTGTAGGGGGTGAATCCCAGTGTTATGCTTAAGAGAAATGGGGAGGTAAGCTTTTGGCCATATTCCTTTCCTACATATATATATCGGCATTGTACTAGTGTACATTGCTAATTTAATTTCACTAATTATTTCCATTTGTCCTTTTGGATCTTGGCAGCACGTTCTCCAAACAGTCACCAATCTTCACAAACTTCTGAGCAACTTGCAGGTAATATGTGTTTCCATTGAAAGTTTTCATTTTATTTTTTATTTTTTTACCTTGAATGAGGTGTTTTAATCTCTGCCATTTACTATAGGCTGTGGTGCTGCAACAAGACACCTTTATTGAGCATCAGAAGCTGAGGCTAAGTGAGAAGCCCCTCTCCCGGACCTCCTCAAAACCAAAGTCCTTGGCTGAACAAGAATCGGTGGAGCAGCTGCTGCAGGACATGGTTAATCTGGATAAGCCGCAAACAGACCACCAGGTAGTGTAGTCTAGAGCATGAAATGTTGGGAGTGATTATCTGGTAGGTGCATCTCTAGCAGCAGAGATTAGAATAAGTGGAGAGGAGCGATGCATCCATTTCCAAGAGTGCTTCTTGTTAAAGGGGGAATCCACTAATGGCCCCAGGGTGCATTTAAGAAAAAAAAAAGATATTTGGCTCCAAGTTAGTCCCTCCTCCTCTTTTGAGCCGTGCAATCCCCTTCCCTGTATTCTGAGGTAAATAATGTTACTCGATCGCTGCAGTCAATCAGTAGTCACTGATCAGCTGCCACTTTACATTAATGTCCAAACGGAATAAACACAGTTAGACGTAGTTGTGGCTGAAAAGATTTTACCACGAATAAAGTTCATTTTAATCAATAGATCTTGGAATATTAATAAGTTTCACAATTGACTGTATTTAAATAAAATGTTCCTGTGCTGAGATAATCTTATACATGTGCCCCTGCTGTGTACCGTGTAATGGCTGTGTCTGACCGTACAGGAACATGGTCTGATCATACCACACAGCAAAAAAGTATACAGACATTACAGCATGGTAAATGATTCTCTTTAAAGTAAAACATTGGGATTTTCTGTTTTTGCATTTTCGTTTTTTGCTCCCCTTGTTCCCAGAGCCATAGCGTTTTTATTTGTTGGTCAATATGGCCGTGTGAGAGCTTATTTTTTGTGGGACGAGTTGTACTTTTCAATGCCATCACTGGTTTTACCATATCGTGTACTGGAAAACGGTAAAAAAATTCCAAGTGCGGTGAAATTGCAAAAAAAGTGCAATACCACAGATGTTTTTTTTTTTTTTTTTACCACGTTCACTGAATGCTAAAACTGACCTGCCATTATTATTCTCCAGGTCATTACGTCTTCGTAGGCACAAAACATGTACAACTTATTTTTTATTTAAGTGGTGAAAACAAATTCCAAAGTTTGCTAGAAAAAAAAAAAAGCGCCATTTTCCAAGACCCGTAGCGTCTCCATTTTTCGGGATCTGGGGCCGATTGAGGACTTATTTTTTGCACACCGAGCTGAAGTTTTTATTGATACCATTTTGGGGTAGATCCGATGTTTTGATCGCCCGTTATTGCATTTTATTGCAATGTTGCGGTGACCAAAAAACGTAATTCTGGCGTTTAGAATTTTTTTCTCGTTACGCCGTTTACCAATCAGATTAATTCTTTTTTTATATTGATAGATCGGGTGATTCTGAACGCGGCGATACCAAATGTGTGTATTTTTTTTATTATTATTATTATTTTATTTTGAATGGGTGAATGAGGGGTGATTTAAACTTTTATATTTTTTTTTCATATTTTTAAAAACATTTTTTTTTTCACTTTTTGCTTGCTTCTATAGTCTCCATAGGAGACTAGAAGGCGCACTTGTCTGATCGCCTCTGCTATATAGAGGTGATGAGCAGATCACCTCAATGTAGCAGAAATGGTCCTGTGCTATGAGCGCCGACCACTAGGTGGCGCTCATAGCGATCTTTACATGACAACCACTGGAGTCTGCTGCAGACCCAGGGTTGTCATGCCCACGCATCAGTGACCCGTGGTCATGTGACGGGGTCACTGATGGGCGGGGTAAGTGACGCTCTTCCGGTGCGGCGATGTTAAATGCCGCTGACAGAGATTGACAGCGGCATTTAACATGTTAACAGCCGCGGGTGGATCGCGATTCCACCCACGGCTGTTGCGGACACATGTCAGCTGTAAGAATCAGCTGTGCCCGGTTCAGTGCGGGCTCGGCGCCGGAGCCCTCACTGAACCGGGGGTTACAGCCTGGTGCGTACTAATACGGCAGGGAAATGTTTTACCTCATAGAAATAATGAGCTGTGATCCCGTTCTGAAATGTCAGTATACTTTTTTTTCTCCTCCTTTGCCCAGGTGATGTGGTATGATCAGACCATGTTCCTGCACGGTCAGACACAGCCATTACACAGTACACAGCAGGGGCACATTTATAAGATTATCTCAGCACAGGAACATTTTATTTAAACACATCCAATTGTGGAACTTGTTATTATTCCAAGATATATTGCATAAAATGAACTTTTGTTTGTGTGAAAACTCCTTTAATTATTGTCAGCAGACATGTGGGGAACACAGGGCTGAGCAGCACTGTTTTTTTGTTTTTTATTTTATGTGGACATAATTAGAAGCCAAGGTGGCACATGGCAGAATGGACATGGGGAGTCTGTTCAGCAATGTCTTAAGTAACCCCTGAGTAACAGGTGATTCAGCTAGGAGGCAAAGTGCAATAAATTTGTTTTTACATACAGGCCCGATTCATTAAAATGTTTATGCCAGAAAACTGGTGTAAAACACTTTGAAAAGTAAAAAAAAATTGGGCAACAAGGAGTTGTGCAAATAGTTTGTTTCTTTGCGTTTTCACGCCACTTTTGGGCAGCACTGCCAAAATAGGCAGTGCTGGGGAAGAGATGTGGTGGACAGGGCCTGGCTTATTCTGTCCATCAAATTAATCAAAATTATCAACATTCCGTAAAGCAGAAATGTTACTCCAGTCCTTGTCTGCAGTAACATTTCTTTGCAGGTTCGCAGGTGGGTGACACTGATGTGCTCAATTCATTACGTGGTGTGTGCCTACTAATGAATTTGGTGCATCTTATTCCTGCAAGCCCCTCATTAAAACTGTGATATGAAATGTCAGTCTTAATAAATGGGGGCCACATTCTCCTTGCTCCCTTTCCCAGTACGATCCAAAATTAGTTCTAGGAGCTCTGGGTAGGTCTGCAAGGAACATTTCTGCAGTGGAAAAGCCTCACCAAGTAGTGGGAGAGTAATACCCAGCTGAGTCTTGTATTTGGTGATTGGTCATGTATTACGCACGGCACGCGGTATTACTATCTGGGAATGAACATTACTTATTAAGTCGTACAAAAGGATTTTGTGAGATTGTGACTGTATGGCCACTAAGTTATGAAAACTGTTACATGACTGCTGTTCACTGTTGGGTACATATGTTCAGTATTCAATCAGTATTTCACATCAGTATTTGTAAGCCAAAACCAGGAGTGGAACAATCAGAGGAAAAGTATAATAGAAACACGTCACCACTTCTGTATTTATCACCCACTCCTGGTTTTGGCTTACAAATACTGATGGAAAATACTGACCAAATACTGAACGTGTGAACTTGGCCTTATTCTGAATATATCCTCTTTTTCCATTTTGTTTAGGTTATCCTTCAACAAGAAAAACCTACCCGGGGCCCCTCACAGCCAGACGGCACAGATTCTTTAAAAAGATATTCTAGCGCACCAAAATCGGAAACTTTGGACTCTAAATCCTCTGCTGTTCCCAAAAAGGACACATTGTCACGGACAGAGAGTAAGCAAAAAGGAAAAGGCCATTTCAGTTTGCTTGGAAGCCAAAGTAACAAACCAGCCGAGGGTCCGACCACCAATCGCCTTTTTAACTTGTCAAAAGCAAAGGAAAAAAAGGATAAAAAGAAGAAGTCAAAAGGAAACCATTGTCCTGGTGAGCGAGCACGTTATAATGAGCCGCATGTGACCTTTACAGACGGCGGCGGCTCACACCCTGTGATTTTCCCCATAGGCATGGCTATTGTCTGTGTAACTCCACGGAAAGCCTGAGAATATATTTATTTTGTGTGTGAAAAATCAGCTATAAAAGATTTTGCTACATGAAATGATAGCTTATGTATCCATCTTTTTTTCCAGATTCTGTTCACGTTGAGGGAGTGTCTCAGGAGGAGGAGATCTTCTGCTGATGGTATCCTCTGGAGGACACGTGTGCATGCCGATTACTGTACATTCTTCTTCTCCATGCCGGGGACATTGGCTACCATTTAGGAAAGACATGGACAATCTCCTGCCTATATTTCTTACTATACCACTCATTCAACAGCCTGACATTTTTCTGGAGCCTTTTTTATTTGGAACTATGAGAGCAAATCCAGGAAAGGTCTCCAGAAGACATGCGAGTTACAGGTGCATAATGATATCTGCGGCCTTCATTATCCATTCTTCATTGTTTCTTCCCCAGTATAACCGCATGAATTGTCCTCGGAGGTATCAGCCGTTCTAGATTTCTATCTGGTGCCCAGCTGTCTCCTTCCTGCTACTTCCTTCCAAGAGTTTTGTGCTCATTCTTAATAGGATTGTGTATTTGCTTAGGAAGAGAAAGGGTTAATGAAATCTGTGTTCTGATGTTTAAATTAGGAAAAAATACCCCACGTGAAATGAGTTACTTATTAATTTGTTGGCTTGGCGGTACTCTGGAAGGAGACATCGGCTTTATTGTTTTTCTTGTGGTCGGTACAGATGCGCAAGTCACATATTCAGGTTTTGGGGTTATTTTGGCAGTAGAGGGCGCTGTAGGCTATGGAAAAAAACGTAAGCTAAAAGCTGGTCCTTTCTATGCCAAGTACCTTGTGACCGCAGTATAGTTCTCTAGCCTCACACACGCTATGTCGGCTTGCCCTGTCTTGTCTTATTTTTCTTTTTTAAAATACCAACCATATTGTTATCTCTCCATGGGAAGTAATCTCGTACAAGTATAATCTGCTTCTGTTCTGTCCTGGTACAAATGTGCCGCTCCCTACAAAAATCCACAAGTCCTAAGAGATGCAGCCAGTGTTCTTCTTCATAGGATTGTTTGTTAGGTCATATTTTTAGTGTGTACGTATACTGGAGCTGATACAGGTAGCACAGGAGAAGGCAATGAGATGTAAGCCGTGGCAACTAGAAACCTGGGCCAATATATCATTATTCTTCTATGCAGCAACGGCGTCCCAGCTCTGGAGCAGCCACAGCTGGGAGAGGCTATATTCTCTCTGCTGCCACTCGCTTCCAGTCATCGGGACGGACCAAGGGTTGCATCAGTTATCTCTCACTACACAGTGATGGCGCTGTAATCACTCCCGGGCACATTAATTGGCAGGCTGATCTGCAGAGTGTGTGCGCGTGCGCAGGGTGTGTGCGCGTGCGCAGGGTGTGTGCGCGTGCGATGGGTTGTCATAGCGCTGTAATCACTCCACTGTACTAACTCTCACTGTGTATTGAGCCCACTTTTATGACTATGCACACATTGGGGGGATATAGTTTAGTAGTCACATTATCAGCATTTATCAGTCGTGATAAATTACTGGCTGCAGACATGACAGCTCATCTTCTGCAATGTCTGGAAATGGGGAAATGTTCCCTTTAATATGATCGCTGTGCTGTTAATGTGGATATGATGATCTCATGATGAAATATAACTTTTTCTTTTTAACCCTCCCAAACCCTCTATGGCTTTTTATAATAGCACAGAGGTATAATAATGAAATGTATTAGCAATAAACAGACAGTATAAGTGGGTGCCTGGGGCAGAAGTGACCTAAACTCGGCTGTTCACATGTCCGGTGGGTTTCTACAACTTCTCCCAGTGTGGCACCAATATGCACTTTACATAAGGCTTTCACCAATAATAGCTGAATTTCTAAAACTGAAGACAATCAATGATGGCCAGCGGGTAGTGGTAAAGGTAACGGGGCGGTGTTACTCCTGTATTTCCCAATATAGAAGGTGCTCATTCTGTGAGCGTCAGTAAGGCGAGGGAGTGAGGCGCAGTAACTGAAAAATGTACTAAGTTTCTGCAGCACCTGCAGGTCTTCCACTATTTGAGAAATAATAAAATAGTACTAAAGTAGTTCTAGATGATTTCCAAGTAGAATAGTAGAAAATACACATCACATTGGCTATGTAGCCTTATTCTTATCAAAAGGTCATACGTCAAAAAAAAAAAAAAAAAGTGCAGTTCTTCACGGCAACCAATCCGATACGTACATCTTTTCTTTTTTCTGTAATTGTAATTTTATATGGACATTTATAATGGGGAGTTGCAGAAACCAGACATTTGGCTCAAAAGCATCATTGAGATGAGCCTACACTTTTCTTTTTACGAATCCTTCTATGCCCATACACCTTTACTAGCTTTTCCTACTGACTTCCCCCATAGAAATGCGTGTTCAGTAGTGTTGAGTGAGTATGTTCTGATAACCCTCCGAGTATTTACAGCTGCTCGGTGATATGGTTGAATCGCTCCTGTGTGCATGATTTGCAACTGTTTGACAGCTTTATTACATGTGAGGAATGTCTATTTCTTACACATTCCTCACATGTAATAAAGCTGTCAAACAGTTGCAAATCATGCACACGGGAGTGATTCAACCATATCACCGACCAGCTATAAATACTCGGAGGGTTAACAGAACATACTCGCTCAACACTAATGTTCAGTAAAGCATGTGTCTTTAACAGGTTGAGAGGAGTCAGTGACTATCCTATCTTCTGTGGGACCATAGTATTCGGCTTGGTGGGATCCCACATACCCTTTCCTTTCCCCAATAGAAGTGTTGTGAGGGAACCCGATCCCAGTGAAATCAGTGGGTTCAGCTAACTTCTGTCCATTGTGTATGGACTCCTTGAGGACGGGACTGGTTGCTGTAAGCAGCATTGCTGTGCTATACATGTGACTGCTCCTACAATGCAGAATGGGACTTGGATCTGTCGCTCCAGAGTACGTCATGTGTAGATCATAGTGCCGACGGGAATCGATCAGACCACTGCTTCCATATTCATGTGAACACTACATTCACATTCTTCAGGGACTTTGCCACTGCTTTGTCACGCGACCCACCCACTATATAATAAAAGTTTAGGCTAGGACTATAATGTTAGCTTGCACCATTGAAAATTATTGTGTTACAATGGTTTAATTATAATGTAAAAATGCTGTAAATATAGAGGTTACATTGAGAAGCCAAATCTCCCGGCACCGCCAGCCTCCCATCCTGTGTGTTGTATATTAGCGCACGTTGTATTTCATTTCCAGTATTTTAGCCCTGTGCGTCAGTACACTCTGGCCATAGACCGCACAGCGCCAGGCCTCCGCCAGGCAGGTATGTGCCATCTAGGGGGGATATATGTTGGGTATAAAGCACCTTTCTTAAAGCTTTAAATGCATTATTTGACTTTTTTGCTGCTTGAGACCTCACCAAAGTTGCTTTCTCAGAAATAAGAGCACTTATATGTGTGCCGAGTGTGGTCTAATATCACAGAAAACTGTATTAGAGGCCCTGTGCAACAAACAGGCAGCACTCGCCTAGGAAAAAGGCGATTTCCTTGACTGCCAAGGTAACTGCAATGCAAATTAGAAATGTATTAAAGTGTACAATGTTACAATGTACTATGGGTTGTTAATGTAAGTTTTTGTTTTGACAATGTGTTTTTTTTTTTTTTATATATATATTTTCTTTATATGAATCTATAGCCATGACATTCCTATTCTACCCAGTATGGACATGCCCCCTGCAGGACAGGGCAGAGATAAATGCCACCCATTTCCATACAACTGTCTCTCTTCTGATTCATGCTTTTTTTGTGTATCTGTAGCTACTGTTTGTACGACTGGATGAAATGGTCGGTCTCCCTTAGCTGTAATCTCAGTGGAAATAATGATATTAAACCAAAGGAAAATGAATTAGTTGAAAATAAATTAGCAAGATCCGGTATCTTGTTTCAAGTAATGGATTCTTCCCGGGCATCAGACACATTTTCCAATATAAGTGCGACGGAAACTCTCTGGTTTGCTTCGGCCTATAAAATAAGGCTGTGAAGTTACTTGCTGGCTCAAAAAAAGCAAAATCCCTTCCATTAAAATAATTCACCCTTACTGAACACTAGTAATTACTGACATTTCTGTTCTGGGAGACCTGCGATACATCCCGGATGTGGCCAGCCTAGCTGTATACCGTGCCGTCTCCGCTGCCACCCCTACCTGTTATTCTGGATGGTTCTGTAAGTGTAGGTTGTATATTACATGTGTAATAGAGCAGGCAATGCGCTGGGACACCAGATTCTCCACAGCAGACACCAGCTGTTTTATGGCACCCTGTGCCCTTCTAAGTGCACTATAAAGCAAACTCAAGAAGCTGATCTAATGTGGGGGTGTCTCCCCTCACTCCCAATGGCAGACTTAGGTGGAGAGAAGTGTTGGGTATCTTTTAGGGATATGAGCCACTGACTGACATGTCAGGCAGCGGCTTACTCCCCTTCCATGTGAACGACTGTCCTAGAATATCTATGGGGAGGGGGTGGAAGAACAGCTATTGGCTGACAACTATCTCAGGACTTATTCACATGTCAGTGATTTTTCTTGTACACAAAAAACACTTGGTTTGGTCAGAGTTTCATCTGCTTTTCTCAAAAAAAAGAACTAAAACAAACTGATGGAAGTTTCAGACAGGCCGTGAAAAGCAGACCGCACAAGGATGGCATTCAAGTACTGTCCGATTTTTTTCATGACTTGCATTGGCGAGTTTGATCCGACACTCTGATCAATACTGGACAAGTCTCTGTGATTTTGTGCGAACCACTCGGTCTGAAAAAAAAATCAGACACATGAACAGCCTCATAGACCATCATAGGTACAAGTACGATATGTGAAAATTACAGATAGAACTTGTTTGTGAAAAACTGATGTCTGAATGAGCCCTAAGGAGTATGGCCACCTTTAGGCCTGCCCTAAGGAGTATGGCCACCTTTAGGCCTGCCCTAAGGTGTATGGCCACCTTTAGGCCTGCCCTAAGGTGTATGGCCACCTTAAGGCCTGCAGTCCCTACTTCACTCTTGGCTATGATACCTGTGGTATCATAAATTACACATACATGTATTGAATATTTAGGAAGCTTTCGCTCATCAGACCATATGATGCTAATAAGGGTTCATAGCATATAGACAGAACGGCAGAGTATTGGTCTCTGATTAAAGTTTAGTTTCAGTCATTTCCATCTGTTTTATTACAAACAAAATGTAATAGATGAGAATTGGACAGTAAACGACCTTCCATTTCATCCTGTCTGAATGAACAAATATTAGCTGTGGTGTCCTGTATAGTACTAACGTTGACTGCACTAGAGGAAAGTCCCGAACGCTCGGGAGGTCTAGAGTACCATGTATACCTCTGCTTTGTGTTCTGTAAATGCCTGTACTGAGGTACATGTAGGTGTCATGTGAAGAGCCCAGCACAGGGGGCTCCCGATGTGGGGGGCACTGGGGAGAAGTCGGGGAGCTGTGGACTTCTCTCTCTGCGGCTTTTCAGTGACACAGAACTCTATGCTAAACGCGATTGTGGTGTTTTTCTAAATACTGTAAAAAATGAAACAAAACAGAAGTTAATTATTTTATGTTAATGTGTAAATAATGTAAAAAGTTATTACTGTAAAAGTCTTGGCCGTTTCCTGTAATGAGTTTTCTTTGTAACTAGCTTTAATTTATCTCTTGTTTTTCTTAGTTACATGTAAAGGCAAATTTCTCTAAATAAATTTCATTCTTTATCTAGATATTGCTTTTGTGGTCATATTATTTGTCATTCTGGATCCAGAGAATAAACCCTATTCATTATATAATGAAAGCTGGTACATTTTTTGTAGTATATATCATGCATCTTTCATGTTTGCAGTCAGTGAATGCGGACCAAGGTTAATTCCAATGAATATTAATTTTTCTGCGTCAGGAGCAGATAGATCTGTGATTGAGAAAAATTTGATAAACCTTAGAAGTTAATAATTATGTTTCCATTAATTGATTAAAACAGGGATGTTGAAAAAGGTAAGAAATTATAAAATAGACACATTTACATCACATGTATCTAATATGCACCAACAAGAAAGAGGGAAAATGCATAAAAAACTAAAATGTAATACAGAGCATATTGATATTATGTATTTTGGTGCAGACACTTATGGAAACCATGCAGGAAAAAAATGCATTTTTGCACAGGAGAACATTCACACTTAGGGATTTTTGGAAAAACACTAGCATGTTTTGCTGGAAATTCTGAATGAGTACAGAACAAGCAGGGTGGGCACTACAAATATATAGGGATCAACTTTCCAAGTACTCCAACAAGCAATATGAATAGTAAAAGACAAAAGTGTACAAAATATGGCGAGGATCACCAATAAGTACAGTATACTTATGTTTTATTGGTTATCCTCTCTATATTTTGTACTGTTCTTTGTCTTTTACAATTCAAATCCTGAACATGTTCACATACCCTAAAAGAAAGCCAGAAAAAATGCTGAAACAGTCCTGAGGTTGGAATTGTGCATGCAGTTTTTGTGGCAGTTTTGAATGGATTCAAAAATGGAAAATATAAAAGCACTGCATTTACACAGGCCAATTATTGGGAACGAGAGTTCTTAGGAATGTCCCCGATAATCAGTCAGTGGGGAACTAAATTCTACAGTCATGGCCAAAAGTATTGAGAATGAGACAAATAGTAATTTTTTCCGAAGTTTACTGCTTCATTTTTTGTAATGGCAATTTGCATATACTCCTGAATGTCAAAGAGTGATCAGCTTAACAGCAATTACTGTACTTGCAAAGTCAATATTTGCCCAGAAAATGAACTTTAACCCCCAAAACACATTTCAACACCATTGCAGTCCTGCCTTAAAAGGAGCAGCTAACATCGTTTTAGTGATTGATCCATTAACACAGGTGTGGGTGTTGATGAGGACAGGGCTGGCGATCAGTCAGTCATGATTAAGTAAGAATGACATCACTGGACACTTTAAAAGGAGGCTGGTTCTTGGTATCATTCTTTCTCTTCAGTTAACCATGGTTATCTCTAAAGAAACACGTGCAGCCATCATTGCACTGCACAAAAATGGCCTAACAGGGAAGAGTATCGCAGCTACAAAGATTGCACCTCAGTCAACAATCTATCGCATCATCAAGAACTTCAAGGAGAGAGCTTCCATTGTTGTCAAAAAGGCTCCAGGGCGCCCAAGAAAGACCAGCAAGCACCAGGACCATATCTTAAACTGTTTCTGCTGCGGGATCGGACTACCAGCAGTGCCGAGCTCGCTCAGGAATGGCAGCAGGCTGGTGTGAGTGCTTCTGCACGCACTGTGAGGCGGAGACTCTTTGAGCAAGGGCTGGTTTCAAGGAGGGCAGCAAAGAAGCCACTTCTCTCCAGAAAAAACATCAGGGACCGACTGATATTCTGCAAAAGGTACAGGGAGTGGACTGCTGAGGACTGGGGCAAAGTCATTTTCTCTGATGAATCCCCTTTTCGATTGTTTGGGACATCTGGAAAACAGCTTATTCGGAGAAGAAGAGGTGAGCGCTACCACCAGTCTTGTCTCATGCCAACTGTAAAGCATCCTGAAACCATTCATGTGTGGGGTTGCTTCTCAGCCAAGGGAATCGGCTCACTCAGTCTTGCCTAAAAACACAGCCATGAATAAAGAATGGTACCAGAATGTCCTCCAAGAGCAACTTCTCCCAACCGTCCAAGAGCAGTTTGGTGCCCAACAATGCCTTTTCCAGCATGATGGAGCACCTTGCCATAAAGCAAAGGTGATAACTAAATGGCTCATGGAACAAAACAGAGATTTTGGGTCCATGGCCTGGAAACTCCCCAGATCTTAATCCCATTGAGAACTTGTGGTCAATCATCAAGAGACGGGTGGACAAACAAAAACCAACAAATTCTGGCAAAATGCAAGCATTGATTATGCAAGAATGGACTGCTATCAGTCAGGATTTGGTCCAAAAGTTGATTGAGAGCATGCCAGGGAGAATTACAGAGGTCTTGAAGAAGAAGGGGCAACACTGCAAATATTGACTTGCTGCATTAACTCATTCTAACTGTCAATATAACCTATTGGTACTCATAATATGATAGCAATTATATTTCTGTATGTGATATAAACATCAGACAAACACTAATAAAAACCAGAGGCCAGCAGATCATGTGAAAATATAATTTTGGTGTCATTCTCAAAACTTTTGGCCATGACTGTATGTGCATAGAACAGTCTATTAGAGATCATTCTGTCCACGTGGGAAAGGTGGTCAACCTGTCTAAAACCAGCTATTAAATGATTGCCTTTTGTCTGTGTAAACGCCCCTTTACACTTCTCCAGCTGGATCAACCTCTGGCTTTGGCTCAAGAAATGCATGTGGTTATCAATGGAGTAAGCTCAGGGTGTGTCAGGGTTACTAGCGGGGTGCCTCAAGGGTCTGTCTTGGGCCCTATATTATTTAATATATTTATTAATGATCTAGTGGAAGGGTTGCATAGTAAAATAGCAATATTTGCAGATGATACTAAACTTTGTAAAGTAGTTAACACAAATGAGGATAGGGCACAGCTACAGGAGGATTTAGATAAAATGGAGAGTTGGGCCAAAAATGGCAAATGGGGTTCAATGCCGATAAATGTAAGGTCATGCACATGGGAAAGAAAAACAGCAATCACCCATACATATTAAATGGGAAAACGTTGGGGAAATCTGACATGGAGAAGGACCTGGGCGTCTTGGTTAATAGCAAATTAAATTGGAGTGCCCAGTGTCAGGCAGCAGCTGCAAAGGCAAATAGAGTCATGGCATGCATCAGAAGAGGAATAGGGGCATATGATGAGAACATTGTTCTTCCTCTGTATAAAGCGCTGGTAAGGCCGCACTTAGAATATTGTGCACAGTTCTGGGCTCCGGTGCTCAGGAAAGACATATTGGAGCTAGAGAGGGTACAAAGGAGGGCGACTAAGGTAATAAAGGGAATGGAGGGACTAGAATACCCAGAGAGGTTGTCAAAATTAGGCCTATTTACGTTGGAAAAGAGAAGGCTTAGGGGAGACCTCATAAACATGTATAAATACATCAGGGGGCAGTACAGAGATCTCTCCCATGACCTGTTTATACCAAGGATGGTGACAAAGACGAGGGGGCACACTATGCGTCTGGAGGAAAGGAGGTTCCTGCACCAGCATAGAAGGGGATTCTTTACGGTCAGAGCCGTGAGACTCTGGAACTCTCTGGGAGAGGAAGTGGTGATGTCCAACTCACTTAATGAGTTCAAGAGAGGCCTGGACGCCTTTCTTGAGAACAATAAAATTACATCTTATGCTTAGTGATAGTTAATTAATCCAGATTGTTGTCGGGAAGTGAATTTTTTCCTCAATGATGTCAATTGGCCTATACCGCATGGGTTTTTTTTGTTTGTTTTGTTTTTTTTTGCCTTCCCCTGGATCAACGCTGCGGAATAGCTGCAGTGCACAAGAAATAGGCTGAACTGGATGGACGCTTGTCTTTTTTCGGCCTTATAAACTATGTAACTATGTAACATGTGTATTTTCAGCCTAAATCTTGAATTACACATTCAGTTTTTTTTTACGTAGTTTTGTGAGCCAGACACATGGGTGTATAAGAAGAAAGGAGCCATAATCAGTCTTTACTTTTATTCTTTTCCTTAATTTTGGATCTAAAAACTGCATTTTCAGCTATGAAAATTACTGAGAAAAAGATCTGTGCTTTTCCAGCCTGAATCCTTGTGAAATGGGAATGGGCAAACAGTTCTAGGAACCGCTTACATGAAAAACCACCTCTGAGACCTGCTGCTGTTTGTACATACACCACTGCTTTTTTTTTGTAAATGTATATTAGCCATCCTGTCTGTAGCTGTTAACTAATAAAATGACATACTGGAAAATGGTCACCTATATAATACTCTATTAACAGTGAATCTAAAAGCTTTAATGTCAGTCTCTGCGAGCCCTGTAAAGTGTCTTTTAGGGGACCGAAGAGGTGAGTTCAACTTCCAAATTCTTGCACTTTTTATTTTTTGTTACCTCGGAGCCTGTAAGTAAATGAGTCATGTGCCACCTGTCATCTCATCTAATCTGATTGATCAAATACTCATGTGTGTGAACAACTGAACATAAAAATGTAAAGGCACCTGTGCTAGTGACCTAAACCACTGACTATTCCAAAGCTGGGCATATCCCAGCAGCAGAATGCTATGGAGTCTAAACTAAATTAGCTTTTGTTTCCTGTTTGGATTGTATCTTGTTAATCTCCATGACCCGATATCTCCAATTTTAGATGGAGGCTCAGCGAGGAATGAAGAGGTTAAATTGTTTCATTTGTGTGTAGAAAGCAGGAAGAAACTGGAGCCAGCATCCAAAATTAATTAAAACCGGTAATTTTATTTCTTCACGTTAAAGCAAAACATATAACCAAGCAGTAAGGTTCCAAGTACAGGAGATGAAAAATATGCAACCAAGAAATTTTTTGTGGTGTTAAAAGCACATGTACGGTACATTGAAACCTGAAAATGTCTGCAATGGTTAGAGTATACTTCAGATTGTAAACCAGAAATCTGAAAAAGGTGAAAAGAAAATTGTTTGGCACTCCCGCTTTACCATAAGTGCACGATGAAATACACAAGTGTAATCCATACGTATATACACATACCTAGCTGCTGTTATAATGAGCAATGATAATACAAAAAAATCACTGAAAGTTCCAAATAGTAGAAGTGAAGGATGACGACATCACCACATTATAGAAAAATCTTTATTTCAGATTTGACCTATTGATCGAATCGGAGGACTGTGGGGCTAGGCAGGGGTGGAGCCAGAGGCTTGGGCAGTGCTCTGATCATTCCCTGAGCACTTAAGCCTTATTTGCATATGAAATAAAACCACAATTTCCCAGGACATCCCTCATGACAGCACGACAGGAGGTACCTCTCATCTTTTAGGGACAGGAAACACACGAGAGGTTAAAATCTCCCACCCTCCACCACACCCTCAGTGTTTTTCCTTTCCCTAGCAGGACAGATGCAGGAGAGGAATGCGAAGATTTACCTGGGGATCTCAGGGGGATTGGAGGGGATCAATCTCTTCCCTCAGAAGAGGCTCTGGGCTGATGCCTCACTGGGCGGGGGTCCCTCAACCAGGTCAGTAGAGCGGGAAGTGGCTCCTGGCTTCACTACTTCCCTGCATCACGCTGCACCTCCTGAGTGCACATCCGGTGACGCGCGTTCCAGGATGGAACGATTTCCCATTTCTAGAGGTCATTGCCGACACGTGTGTGTTCCAAGGTGGAATTCATTTCCGGTTCTTTGGGAACGCCGGAAATGGATGGCGCAGCGTGTGTTACAGTGTGAAACACAAGGGATTACGGGCGGTGAGCACACCATGCATACAGGATAAGTTAAAACTCTATAAAAGGGTTGCTGCAATTGCAGTCTGACTATATGGATGTTAATCTTACTCGCTCAGAAACACCGGCCGAACAATCCCTCTTCATCGTAAGTTTTTAACCTCACTGCCCAAATAACCACCCAGATAGTTGTTTGAGCCTCAGTTAAATTGTAGGTCTCTTAAATCTAGGACAGAGGAGCCCCTTTAGCATCTGGTTCTTCCTTCAGGAAAAAAGCTAGGAGATGTCTGGCATATAACTCCAAATTGCCAGAGGCACATGAAAAACAGTTGTGTATAATGAAACTGCTTAAAGAAGAACTGACCTAATTTATGGCTGACATGCATTCTATGAAATACTGGAGATGGCCTCTGACAACAAGAAAGGGTTCCCTGAAGAAAATCCTAGAAAATATCACTCCTTTCATAGATCCCGTCCATCCCAGAGATAAGAGTTCAAAAGGAAAGGGCAAGATAGGAAGGTGGAGTTACCCAGTTATCTTCAGGCCCATCAGGGAGACCTTGACGCCAGGGCAGTCGGGGCGATCCAACTCAGAAAATCAGACGTTTTTGCCTCACTATACCCGATTCCCCAGCCTCCTTGAAGAGACTCCTGGGAGATGTCAGGGATATAATAGAATCAGGTGCAGTTATTCCAGTACCCATCTCAGAAATTGGTCAGGGCCCCTATTCCTCTCTTCTCCATAAAAAAAAACCTTCAGTAAAATTCCATACCATTATAAACCTAAAGCCCCTAAATCAGTGGATCAAGTGCAGTAAATTCAAGATTTAGACTATAAAATGAACTGTCCCATTAATATGGGGGATGCTGTAATGTGCACATTATATTTAAAAGACGCATATCATGTGGCCATCCATCCATCCTGCCTGCCAACAATTCCTGAGGTTTGCACTGGAGCATCGGGGAATAATCTACCACATCCAATTCCAGTGCCTACCTTTCGGCCTGTCCTCCGCACCTTCTATTTTCACAAAGATAATGACGAAATTTCTTGAGAAAGAAAGGATTATTGTCCCATATTTGGAAGACCTTCTCTTGGTGGCAGACTTGGCACCTCATCTCAAACAGCATCTCACCGAGTCTACCTTACTCGAAGAAGTTTAGGGTAACTCATCAATTGGGAAAAGTTCGACTTAGACACGCAGAAAGTATTTTTAGGCATCCTACTCGACTCCCATCTCAGAAAATCCTTTCTGCCTCTTATACAAATGGAAGAGATCAGAAATAGGATTCAGTATTTTCAGATGAAGAAAAGAGTGTCAGTTAGGTATGCACTGAGAATCCTGGTATTGCATTACAAGCGTACAATGGAGTCGGGCCCACTCGAGGATTGCAAGAAGCAATTCTGACAAACTGGAACAGACATCCATCCAGCCTAGACAAGAAAATGAACATATCCACAGTTCTAAGATCCTCACTGTCACGGTGGATTTCCAAAACAAAACTCCAGGAAGGGGTACCATGGGTCCTGACCCCATTGGTTCGGCTTACTACCAACGCAAGCCAGCTGGGTTGGGGACCCAAAGTATAGGGTCAATACCATCAGGGTACATGGTCCCCAGAAGTACGCAAGACATCTTCCAACTACAGAGAGCTACGAGCGATATGGGAAAAGTTCCAGAACAGTTTCAGGGGCTGACGTGAAGATCCTATCGGGCACAGAAGACCGTCCTTTCTATTTTAGCAGTCCACCTGAAGGGCTCCCAAAACAAAGTTGCAGACTTCCTCAGCAGGAAGACCGTATGGTCCTCCAATTGGGAGTTAAACTTGGAAGTATTTCATCAACTGACCTAGCATTATGGTATCCCGAGTATAAACCTGTTCACAACACGGAAATATATGAAAGTGACATTTCTTTTCCATAGACCCGGTAGACAACCCGGAGGGAGTGGATGCTCTGTCTCAAAGCTGGGAGGGAGGTCTACTGTATGCCTTCCTCCCCTTTCCATTAATCCCAAGTGTGTCCTAAGAAAGATCCAGGAAGATGGTCACAGTGATATTGATTGCCCCCTTCTTGCCCAAAAGAAGTTGGGAAGTTGGTTTCCCTTGTTAAACCACATGGCTCTAGAGGATCCACTTCCCCTTCCAGAGAGAGAGGTACAACCTCCTGTCACAAGGTCCTCATACATCAGGATATACACCTACTGCACCTGACAGCTTGTATCCGGAGAGCCAGATCCTAATATCGAAGGGTCTGTCGGATCGAGTAATTATAACAATGCAGGCAAGTAGGGAGCCAGTTACCTCAGCTATTTATTCCAAGGTCTGGAAGAAATTTTGCGCCCACATCGGAGAATCCATGTGGGGAACTCCTCTCAACCTGATATTCCCAAGATTCTATAGTTTCTCCAGCTACGATTTGAAAAAGGGTTAAGACCTAGCACACAGAGTTCAGATCTCCATCCTCAGCACCTTTTCAGACTACCCACTGGTGGACCATCCCTGGGTGGCTAGGTTTTCAAAAGTGATCACCAGACTAAGACCTACGATCAGGAAGTCAGTACCACCAAGGGACCTAAATCTGGTACTAGGTGCCTTAAGTAAACCTCCCTTTGAGCCTCAGGAGGAGACCAATATAAGATTACTTTCCATGAAGACTGCATTCCTGGTAGCAGTCACTTTGGCAAAGAGAGTAGCAGAGATCCAGGCCTTATCAGTGAGGGACTCCTATCTCTGCATATTAGATGATCGGATAGTACTCAGACTTGACCCATCCTTTCTTCCGAAAGTGGTTTCCAATACAAACCTAAACCAGATTATCCTAACATCCATTTGTCAACACCCAAGGAATGAAAAAGAGATTTCCTCATGTTTAGTGCATGGAACAGTCAGTTATGTGTTATGTTGTAGCCAGGAAACCCTGGAGACAGATTCCTTTTAAAATTGAAGGTCCACTTTATTTTGACATATAACAGTAGTTAATTAAATTATTGTAAAAACGGTTCAGAAAGCTCCACACCAAAATGATAACATTTATCAGTCACATAAAAAGGCAAACATGGAAACACTGCGTCTTTTATTAGATATAATGTGATCATGGCAAGGGGTTATGTTCTGTCTCAAGCATCCGCAGACTGGAACTTGGCTCCAGTTCAGAGAACATTGCACAACCTGGGATGTTACACTTATTACCCTTGTACTCTGTGTACATCTGGATCAATGGTTTTCTTTTATAGAAACAGAGTTTTCAATGATGAATTATCTGATACTGCTTCCTACCATCACTTAAATCTTCATATCATTCATATTTAATGTGTCAATGCAACATGATGGATCCAGTTCTATTATTCTTCTATCAGATTCTAGTGTTCTGTAGCAAGCTCTCCTCTCCTCCTTTTCAGGTTTGCATCTTAGCAGCAAAAAGTGACTGTGTCCAGATACATACAGTGGCTCACATTTACTAAGAAAGGAAATAGTGATATTTGTAGCAAATATATTGAAATAATTAGTTGTATTTGGGACTACCTAAAAATCTGAAAATTAAATCTATAATTACTACGAGAAAGTATAGATTTCGGAGAGATTTTGGCTGCAAGGAGTAAGGACCTACTGCTGAAAAAACATGAGATTTTTAAAATTTCTTTATACTTCTGTTGTCCATTCAAAGGCATTGTTCCATGAACAAAGTACATTTTAATCAATAGATCTTGGTATAATAAGTTCCACAATTGGATGTGTTAAAAAAATATACTCCTGTGCCGAGATAATCTTATAAATGTGCCCCTGCTGTGTACTGTGCGATGGCTGTGTATGACCGTACAGGGACATGTCAGCACATACCACTTCTCTCCTGGTCAGGGGAAGAATAAATGATTATACAAACAACATAGCAGTGCTTTCCAGCTGCTGTTTTCTGTGAGGTAAAACATTACCCTGCCCATTTTATCACAAGAGCGAGTATTTTTGCCGCATCTCCAGCCCGCCCTCTGAGCTCATCATAAATCAAGTACTGTAAGTGAGATAGGAGTACTGGCTGCTGCTGAGCTTAAATGTCACAGATTTGATTTATGATGGCCTCAGAGAGCTACTGACATGGAACATAATTTACCACACAGAATCAGCTGAGATCTCATGCTGTCCTGTCTGTATACTCTCTTGCTTTCTCCCCTGCCCAGGAGCTGTGGTATGATCAGACCATGTTCCTGTATGGTCAGACACATCCATTACACAGTACACAGCAGGGACACTATATAAAATCTCAGTACAGGAACATTTTTTTTTTACACATCCAATTGTGAATCTTTTTATTTCAAGAAGTATTGATTAAAATGTACTTTGTGCGTAGGAAATACCCTTTAAGGTCCTGTTAATATGACCACTATGCAGGTTCATAGCTGGACATCCAGAAGAAAAAGTAGAAACATTTTGTTTTACCAATTCTGCTCCTTGGTTGTGGTATACAATGTAGTGTATGATGGAGGTAACTCCCGTATTACTGCCTCTTGTGGGGCCGATGATCACAGGATCTTCTGGACACCAGTCAAGTCACAGAACTGCATGGTCAAACGGAACTTAACAGTTCGATTTTAACTAAGGGGCATTTTTCATGGCTGTTTTTCCTTACATTCGTGCCAACTCCAAGCATAGTGGAAAATGTTAAAATATCAATTCAGGTTTATAAAAATGTTCTTATTGTGCATTAAAATACTTACTGGTTGCTGTCTGCCATTTCCAGTGCTGCCTCGGTCCTCTCTTGGATCATTTGAGTACAGCTGTGACCAGACGGATGACAACTGCATTTCTGTGTTGTCTGCAAGTCACTTTCTCAATGTAAGTCTAAAAAATTCAGAACGACGCTCTCATGTACTTTCTTTATAGACGCAGACGGCAGTATAAATTGGACCAAGAGACACAGCTCTACCAACCTAAGCATGACAGCTGCATACAAATATACAGTAGGCGGCTGTCATGCTCGGGTCGAGAGAGTCACTGGCCAGTCCGTGCATTGCGGTCCGATTCATATGGCCGTCTGACTGCAACCTAAGAAAGGAACTAATAGTTGGCTATGTGAGACGGCAAGAAAGCGCTGCAGTCACATGATGCAGGAGAGGGACTGAAGCAGCACTGGCAATGGCAGAAGACAGTGACTGGTGTGTTAATGCACACTGAACATACTTAACTGATAGCTAACGAATGGGGAAATAAAAAAAAAATGCTGGAATGGGAGCTTAAAGAAAAAAAACTGACCTTACTCCTCAAATAGCTCTATCCAAAGCACTACCCAAGCTTTGACATGGTCAGTATGGCTATTATTCCACCAAAATAGGGCTGTTCTGAAGCACTTACAGTGGGGGAAATAAGTATTTGATACACTACCGATTTTTCAAGTTTTCCCACCTACAAAAAAGAGAGGTCTGTAATTTTTATCGTAAGTACACTTCAACTGTGAGAGACAGAATCTAAAAATAAAAACCAAATAATCACGTTGTATGATTTTTACATATTTCATGCAATAAAATGCAAATTAAGTATTTGATACAATAGAAAAAACAGAACTTAATATTTCGTACAGAAACTTTTGTTTGCAATTACAAAGGTCAGACATTTACTGTAGTTATTGACAAATTTTGTACGTTTCCCCACTCCTCCATACAGATCTACAGACATTTCAGGTTTCGGGACTGTTGCTGGGCAACATTGAGTTTCAGCTCCCGCCAAAGATTATCTATTGGCTTCAGGGCTGGAGACTGGCTAGGCGACTCCAGGACCTTGAAATGCTTCTTAAGGAGCCACTCCTTAGTTGCCCGGGCTATGTGTTTCAGGTCATTGTCATGCTGGAAGACTAAACCACAACCCATCTTCAATGCTCTTACTTAAGAGGTTGTTGGCCAAAATCTCGCGATACATGACCCGATCCATCCTCCCTCCAATACGGTGCAGTTGTCCTGTCACCTTTGCAGAAAAGCACCCCCAAAGTATAAAGTTTACCCCACCATGTTTCACGGTTAGGATGGTGTTCTTGGGGTTGTACTCATCCTTCTTCCTCCACACATGGCAAGTGAAATTGATAACAAAAAGTTCTATTTTGCGCTCATCTAACCCATGCCTTCTCTGTATCATACATATGGTCATTTGCAAATGGGCCTGGACATTTGCTGGCGTGAACAGCGGGACCTTGCGTGCCCTGCAGGATCCATATCGGCGCAGAGTGTTACGAACGGTAATGTTTGAGACTGTGGTCCCAGCTCTCTTCAGGTCATAGACCAGGTGCTCCCGTGTAGTTCTGGACTGATTCCTGACCTTTCTCTGAAGCATTCAGACCCCACGAGGCTAGATCTTGCATGGAGCCCCAGACCGAGGAAGATAATCATCTCGTGTTTCTTCTATTTTCTAATAATTGTGCCAACAGTTGTTGCTTTGTCACCAAGCTGCTTGCCTATTGTCCTGTACCTCATCCCAGCCTTGTGCAGGTCTACAGTATTGTCCCCGATGCCCTTAGACAGCTCTTTGGTCTTGGCCATGGTGGAGAGGTTGGAGTGTGATTGTTGGAGTGTGTGGACAGGTGTCTTTTATACAAGTAACGAGTTCAAACAGGTGCAATTAATACAGGTAATAAGTGCAGAGTAGGAGGGCTTTTGGATTCTCTCACAGTCGAAGTGTACCTACGATAAAAATTACAGACCTCTCCATTCTTTGTAGGTGGAAAAACTTGCAATATAGCAGTGTATCAAATACTTATATTCCAAACTGTATATGGCTCTGTGTCGATACTGCTATATGCTAGTGAACTGAAGGATAGGCTGTTAGGGAAATCAAATTAACTAAACCCCTTTAATATCTTCATAGTGACTGGGGTCTTGGTAAAGCAGATTTCTTTAATGCATCTGTAGACGAGGCATCCGTAAAATCACACTTTCGTTAAAGGTGTCATCTGAAACTACTATTCTGATGAACTGGAGCCGTGCACGATAGCCCCCAATTGTGAATGCATCTCAACTGGTGTGCGGGTTGTAATACCACCACTGCTCACTTCTGATGCACAAGTGAGCGGCTCTGAACAGCATGAGGACTCCTTTAAGAAGCATTCCTTTTACTTGGTGGTAAAGAAATTTCTGCACACGATAAAAGAAATTTACTTAGATAAAAATCATAAAAAAAGATACATATGTAAGTAAATTTCAGAAGACTTTTAATACCTCTGCCTGGTGCCTGTCTCCTGGGAGCGCTGAACAGACTGGATGAATCCTTTCATTTTCTCCTGACCTTCATTCCACGGTCTCCTGGCTGAGAGATCCATTGTATCCAGACTATAGCTGCACATCAAGCAGTCAAGGCATCTCAGTCAGACCCAAGAGGTCGATACGCTATGCCACAAGCTACATCAAAGGTGAGCAAATTAGCTTCTGAAAAATAGCTGAACCTAATAATCTGCACTTAGATCTGCGCCCGTGTTTTCTGTCTTTTCCCCTCTCCTAGACCCTATAGCCTTGGGGTCATATACCTCTGCACACGATAAAGAATGACTCCTATTGAGGTGAATGGGGGTCTCCACCCTTATCACTTTGTTTACCTTCAATTTCATAAATGCATTCCATACAAATCTGAGAAAAAAGTCATGGTACAGTTGCTTCTCACAAAATTAGAATATTATAAAAAAGTAAAATTTACTTCAGTTCTTCAATACAAAAAGTGAAACTCATTATATAGAGTCATTACAAACAGAGTGATCTATTTCAAGTGTTTATTTCTGTTAATGTTGATGATTATGGCTTACAGCCAATGAAAACACAAAAGTCATTATCTCAGTAAATTAGAATACTTAATAACAGCTTGAAAAATGTTTTTAAAATCCAAAATGTTGGCCTACTGAAATGTATGTTCAGTAAATGCACTCAATACTTGGTCGGGGCTCCTTTTGCATCAATTACTGCATCAATGCGGCGTGGCATGGAGGCGATCAGCCTGTGGCACAGCTGAGGTGTTATGGAAGCCCAGGTTGCTTTGATAGCAGCCTTCAGCTCGTCTGCATTGTTGAGTCTGGTGTCTCTCATCTTCCTCTTGACAATACCCCATAGATTCTGTATGGGGTTAAGGTCTGGCAAGTTTGCTGGCCAATCAAGCACATTGATACTGTTGTTTTTAAACAAGGTATTGGTACCTTTGGCAGTGTGAACAGGTGCCAAGTCCTGCTGGAGGATGAAACTTTCATCTCCAAAAAACTTGTCGGCAAACAGAAGCATGAAGTGCTCTAAAATTTCCTGGTAGACGGCTGTGCTGACTTTGGTCTTGATAAAACACAGCGGACCTACACCAGCAGATGACATGGCTCCCCAAACCATCACTGATTGTGGAAACTTCACACTAGACCTCAAGCAGCTTGGATTGTGGCCTCTCCACTCTTCCTCCAGAATCTGGGACCTTGATTTCCAAATGAAATGCAAAATTTATTTTGGCGTGAAAACACCAACTTGGACTACTGAGCATCAGTCCAGGTCTTTTTCTCCTTGGCCCAGGTAAGACGCTTCTGGCGTTGTCTATTGGTCATGAGTGGCTTGACACAAGGAATGCGACACTTGTAGCCATGTCCTGGATACGTCTGTGGGTGGTGGCTATTAAAGCAATGACTCCAGCAGCAGTCCACTCCTTGTGAATCGCCACCAAATTTTTCAATGGCCTTTTCTTAATCCTTTCAAGGCTGCAGTTATCCAGTTGTGCACCTTTTTCTACTACACTTTTTCCTTCCACTCATCTTTCCATTAAGATGCTTGGATACAGCACTCTGAACGGCCAGCTTCTTTAGCAATGACCTTTTGTCACTTATCCTTCTTGTGGAGTGTGTCAATGACTGCCTTCTGGACATCTGTCAAGTCAGCAGCCTTCCCCATGATTGTGGAGCCTACTGCGACAGACTAAAGAACCCTTTTAAAAAAACACCTGCATTTGTTAATCATTCTAATTTACTGAGATAATGACTCTTGTGTTTTCATTGGCTGTAAGCCATAATCATCAACATTATTTCTGTTAAACACTTGAAATAGATCACTCTGTTTGTAATGACTCTATATAATACAGGAGTTTCACTTCTTGTATTGAAGACCTGAAATGAATCAAATTTGATATTCTAATTTAGTGAGAAGCACCTGTATGCTTCATTGGTCTCCCCCAGAAGCATTGCTCCATACACATTGTATGGTATTAGATGACGCCTGTAAGGGCATATGGCTTTATACTTAAGAGCTTTCAAAATAATGACATGATCCCTTGTTCTTATGTGCAGGTGTAGAATATACAAAAAACACACACACACACACACACACACACACACACACACACACTAGATCTTTAATCTTGTCAGTTTTGCCATCAGGGCTTAGTTTAACTTGCCGACCACCACTCAGAAAACTCCTTCTCAATCACTATATTTCCCCATGTAAAATAACAATGGCCTATACTCACCTCCAGTGCTATTCCAGCGACATCAGCGGTGTATCCCAGGACTCGCAGCCAATCACGAAACTATAACTCTGAAAAAGGGAGTGCTGCTGCTCCGACTTACTCTGGTTGTCAGTCTTGTCCGACGGAGGTGAGAGTGAAGCGGCCGATGATTGGTTGTAGGGCTCATGTGACATAACGCAACCTCTAGATACCGGGCGCTGATAGCACCGGAATGGCACCTGTATAAAAGAGGCAAGTACAGCGGGTAGTTTATATGGAGGAATATATTCATTGAAAAGAGGTTGTCTGAGTAGTATACAATCCCTGTAAAAGAACACATTGGTCCATATTTATAAGTATTGGTGTATTTTTTGCCAATATTTTAGGTGAAGGAAGCCTGCACTGAACCGGGCACATGCCAGCTGATTATTACAGCTGACATGTGCCCGCAACAGCCACGGGTGGAATCGTGATCCACCCATGGCTGTTAACCAGTTAAATGCCGCTGTCAATCTGACAGCTGGGCTGGAAGCGCAGTCTTAGCCCTGCCCATCAGTGACCCCTTCACATGATCACGGGTCACTGATGGGTGGGCATGACAACCCTGGGTCTGCAGCAGACCCCAGTGGTTGTCATGTAAAGATCGCTATGAGCGCTACCTAGTGGTCGGCACTCATAGCAGAGGAGCATTTCTGCTGCATAGAGGTGATCTGTTCCTCACCTCTATGTAACAGAGGCGATCAGACAGTTGCTGCTTCTAGTCTCCCATGGAGACTATTGAAGCAAGCAAAAAGTATAAAAAAAAGTTTTTAAAATATTAAGATATACAGTATTTTCCCTATATATATTCTTGTATCGTGTTAGCCAGTAGATCGAAAAATATTTAAAATTTGAGAGTTCTCAGTGGTTGATACCTTTTAACAGCTAACCGAAAAGATGGTAAATTGCAAGCTTTCGAGACTACTCAGGTCTCTTCATCAGGCTTGTACACCACAAAATCTAAAAGAGTCACATATTTATATACAATAAGACACAAAAATAATGCAATAGGTAAGACAGGTGATGGAAAGCAGAGTTACTATGGAAGAGAAACAGTTCAGGCTATAATATTTTTAAATATTATATCTAAAAAAATATGAAGTTTAAATCACCCCCCTTTCGCCCCATTTAAAATAAAATAAACCCCACATACACATTTGGTATCGCTGTGTTCAGAAGCGCCCGATCAATATAAAAAAAATAATTAATCCGATCGGTAAACGGCGTAACGAGAAAAAAATCCAAACGCCAGAATTATGTTTTTGGTCAACGCAACATTGCAATAAAATGCAATAACGGGCGATTAAAACATCGTATCTACCCCAAAATAGTATCAATAAAAACGTCAGCCCTGTGCGCAAAAAAATAAGCCCTCACCCAGCCCCAGATCCCGAAAAATGGAGACGCTACGAGTCTCAGAAAATGGCGCTTTTTTTTTTTTTTAAACCCAAAAACTTAGGTTCTTTTTTTATTTAAGCGGTGAAAAAAAATCCAATACATTTTTGGTAGCTACGAACTCGTAATGACCTGGAAAATACTAATGGCAGGTTAATTTTAGCATCCAGTGAACGTGGAAAGAAAAAAAAAAAAAAAAAAAAAAAGTGCATTTTTTTGCAATCTCACCGTAATTGGAATTTTTTTCCCCGTTTTCCAGCACATGATATGGTAAAACTAGTAATGGCGTTTAAAAGTACAACTCACACGCAAAAATTAAGCTCACACATGGCCATATTGACCAAAAAATAAAAACGCTATGGCTCTGGGAACAAGGGGAGCAAAAAACTAAAATGCAAAAACGGAAAATCCCAAGGTCGTAAAGGGGTTAATATGTCAGAAAGATAACAGAATCAACAGGTGTTAGGAAGACATACTGAGAGATATCCATTATCAAGAACAAGGCAAGTCAGTGTTTGGTAACAGGTTTGGTTTTTATTAGTGCATGTTATAGCATCATTCACATTGCAGTAAATTACAACAGAAACTATCCCAATATCCTAAAGTTTATATTAAAACCTCAGTAGTTCCTACTCTATAGCTAATGTAAACGGTCAGAAGAGTCAGTCTCCAAGAGGTGCAAACAACCTATAAAACTGATGATAAACCCATGACATACAGTCAATTATCTGCTTCAAAATGACTTTTGTGCTGTCACTGCCACTCCCCCATCCCAAAAGCAGTTTCTAAAAGTATCAGCAGCTGGGGATATTACAAGAGAGAAAAAGTTAAAATGATTGTATTTTTTTCAAACATACATATACAGAATTTCAAAATAAACAAGATAGAAGTTTCATATTTGTGATATTCTTGCCAATTACTAAGTATGCGTTATGTGGAATGTTCGATATTCTGGTGAATCTGCTTGTCCGTCGCTGGAGATAACATGTGTTGCCTCTTTGCTCCTAAGGTTTAGCTGCACTCTTCATAGTAACTGTATAAGAAGACACTTACTGGTAACGTGTGCTTATATAAAGATAACAGTGCGTCTTGCCCATTTAAGATAAGGTCAACGTAGAAAAGAGGTCTTATAAAAAAGGCACATGGAAAGGAGGATAACACTGACTTAAAAGAGGATATTAAAAAATGTTACTTGTAAACAGAGGTTTTCTTCATCGAGACCTGGAAGAAATGACTTATCCGAATGTTAACATAGATCTCCATAGACCTTTACGAAGGTTCAGTATATATGTGGCTAGTACCAGATTCTGGGCCTGATTAACTTTGCACTAAAAAGACAACTTCAGTAAGACTAGACAATCAAAAAATGTGTCAAAGTTTACCAAAGTGGTCCATTCTGGTTAATAGATGGTGTAAACCTTGACTTCAGGCTATAGATTCAGCATTTGCCTTACTTTGGTTTGCTAACTCTCAAAATTGTGCCAGAATTTGGTGTATGAAAGCCCTCCTTTCCATTAGAAAAGGAACATGCTCATGCAGGTAGATGAAAGCCAAGACCAGCTCCATATTTTCTTCTATTCTGACATACCTAACCACTAATAAGATTTCTGAATAGGGACTGGCTGACTCCCATAAAAAGTACGCTCATACAGTGACCAGGAATATAATAGGGAAAAAAGGTTTTCAGGCCCACTGCAGAAATGATGAAGAAGAATTTTAATTCAAGTACACCAATCTAGTCCATAGGCTGTGGTTGATAATGCAACCAAGCCTGTTATAAAGGGGCAAAGCTGCAACCCTAGAGCTGTGGCCAAGAGCAGCACTCCTAGTGGAAAGCAGCCATGTTCCCTAGTGTACACAACCCTTTTAACTTTGTATACTGTGCGTTTCCCATTGGGGTTACCATTTGCTGGAGCTCTCTCTTTGTCCACACGTTCTAATCCCGACCATGTTACCCTTCGCTAATAAACACTGGCAGATACATCACTGCCTCCAACAAGAAGCACCGAGTATTCACAGTTTCTGAAATTATGCAGATGTGAATAATGAAAAAAGGGCAACTTTGTGACAATAGATATGAGAGGTAAACCTTCTGTCAATTTATCACCATGTTTAGTTACAAGTGCAGCTTTCTCTAAGTGCAATAACTTGAGTATTACAACTAATCAGCTGGCAGTAAGTCTAGGTTCACACTTTTTTCACAAGGATTTTGAAGGGGATCTGCTCCAAAGTCCTCATCAAATAGCACTCAGTATTTCTGGAGGTTTTTGATGTGGATTTTGAAGAGGATTCTATTTCAATAGTCAAGTAAAAAAAAAAAAAATCACTCCATGTGAACCTACCATAAAATATCTACCATATCGTCCTTATAACTTAATTTGCCACATCGTGTACTGTAAAGCTTCATGAAGTAAGCTAAGGTTTCATTGGTCAAGAGTCAGAAGAATTGAGCTATAAATGAACTCCTGTAGGTATCTCATTTACTTAACAAAAGCTCCTCCAGATTAAAACTTAAATGATGAAAATTAATCCTTCAGAGAACTAGACACATCAGCAAAAGAACAGTTTTTGAAAGGCCTGAAGTACGCACTTCATGTTCATAAATTTGCTCGAGAGATGTGGAGAACATCCATTCATCTATTGCCAAGACCAATGCATGCAGATGTCTCCTGGGACTACTAGAAAGTATTGATGGCCTATAGATGTCATAATATTTCTCATGTAATTAGTCTCAGAGCCTAACATGGCTAGTGATTAGCAACTGAACATATTTTACGAGTCTCTACCAACAACTACTAGAACCAGCTGATGTGATTACTAGATCAGTGCTCCTCTGACCGTCTATGTGACCTCTGGCAGTCAATGACCAAAGGTTCAAGGAGTACATGACACAAGGTAATATAAATCAATGATTAAGGTATTCATTACCTCTTCTAGACAGAATACATCTGCCTGGGTGTGATATTTAGCCATGACATATGCATGTGCTATGACATTTCACTGAAGGGCTACAGAATAAAATACCAAAGGGGAATAACTTCATGAAATAAAACTTCTTAAGACAAGCACAAAGTTCACCAGAAAACCCATTAAAGAAGTTATCCCATGAATTGTTTTCTTACCAAAAGTCCTGAAAGACTGTAAATGGTCAAAGTAATTTGCAGGGTTTTTAATAAAAAAAAAACTTTTAATTTTTTATACTATGTGTGCCCTTCATGCTTCTGCTAATCTGTGCGGCTTGGGTGGGGCTCTGGATATATTAGTCTCCTTCCCCATCTGGCAGCTGACAACATAATCCATTTTTAGCTGTCTTGCAGAAAGAATCTTCTCCACCCTGCCTTCATGTGTCTGAAGACTCATTTTTCTGCCTACTTGTGAGGGAAGGAGTATTTTCTGTTGGCTCCTCTGCAGTGATCAGTGAATCTGAATGCACTTGGTTCTTTAGAAGGATAACAGCTAGTGATGCGCGAACGTGCTCGGATAAGGTGTTATCAGAGTACACTCGAGTCCTAACAGTATCTTCGGCATGCTCGGAAAACATGTTCGTGTCGCTGTGGATGCATGTCTCGCGGCTGTCATATAAGGGGTTATCCGAACACGTTCGCGCATCACTAATAACCACATTTTCAAGGTAAATCTCATTACTCTTTACTAGATCCTTTTTAACAGCACCTAATAGCTAATTACTATTTTTTTTTTTTATAATCTTTATCCATCCCTGTAACATCTTTTGTTCTGGTTGATAAAATACTACTAAATTTTCATTGCTCGAAAAAGGTCTATCAAAAAAGCGTGTTGTTTTTTTTTTTTTTTAAACCTATTTCCATGGCTGCAATATCAAAAGAATAGTCTCTAAGGAGTCAACTCCTTTGAAACTAAATCTGTCACCAGGTTTTTCCTACTGAGAGCACACGAGAGTTACATCTGAGAGTGCAAAATGTAGAGGAAGAGACCATGATTCCAGTGATAAAATCACTTATCAAAACTGCAGCTAGTAAGTGATACATCTGCTGTATCTACCACTTCTATGAATGCTGAGCTCTGTATAGCCCCACCCCCACCACTGATTGGCAGCTTTCTGCCTATGCACAGTGTACACAGAAAGCTGTCAATCAATAGAGGGGGCAGAGTTATACAGCACTTATGCATATGGAGGACTATACAGGCAGAACTACAAACTAGATACGTTATGTAGGTTTGTTTCTAAATTGAATATATTTAAAAAGAGTAACCATAGTTTTAAATGTCCTAAATTACGCATGAAAATAAGCAACTATATAATAAAGCTTATCATACAAATCTGCTTCTTTCTCCATCAGTACTAATTATTCATTTTCAGAATTCTCAATCCCTGTGTAAAATCTGTATTCAGTGAAGATTTTCCTGAATTAGGAGATGACCGTTGTTACCGGTAAGATTCTGTGTAGACGGGGAGGGTCTATCCAGCCACGTCCAGGCCTTAGAGGTAACAATGTCGCGACCTTATGACGTGCATTCCCTGGATGCGGCCAGAAGTCTTGGAAATGTGGTGTGCAACAGTGGAGGGGAGGACTGGACACCGGGCAGCGGAGTAGCTGGAGAGGAGAGTACTAGTTTATTTAAAAAAAAACGTGATGAGATGCAGTGAAGAGACCGCAGATGCAGCTTGCGACGGTGGAAAGAAAAGGACCAGATGGCATCTAGAGAGGTCAGCGGTGAGGTACTAGTTTTTTTTTTGGTAGGGGAGATCGTTCGATATTCAACCATTCATAACTATGGAGTTATAAACATGCAAACATTCGGCTTGCGTACAAGTCAGGGATCACCTATACGGCAGCAGGTTTACTAGTTCTCTAGTAATCATCTCCGCTTGGTAAGAGTGATTTTATGAAAACTACAGCAATCAGACAAGTGACACATGGGATCATCATAATATAGAGACAAAGACCTGGTGACAGATTCCCTAAAAGCCTATCCAATACCCCATCTGTAAGCTTCATTTAGGGAAACATTCAAGGGCAATTTAATGGTGTGGAGTTGCAGTTTCTTTATAGTAGTGGGTTATGACTGACGATATGCAGCATAAAATTAGAAAGGAACTTTATTCTAAACTGCTGTCACTTACTAGGACAGGGAAAACTTAAGTTACAAATGTTCGTTGACGGATCCTAAAAAATACAGTAAATCGGTAAAAGACAATATTCAGGAGGCTACACTCCACAACTTTAAAAATGCAAGAAGGAAAAGTCATGAAATTATGGAGCTCACAAGATAGACATGTTAAGGATATGCAAATGCTAAACAAAATGGAAATAAAAATATCAAAACATCTTCATTTGGTAACAAAAATGAGAGCCACTTGCAGAAATACAAGCCTCTGCATGCCATCAATAAGGTTATTAATGGTCGCCTGAGGAATATTCTGCCACACTGAATACAGTTGGGCAAATCATCAAGATCAGCTGCTGGTAGTGGCCTTTGCAACTGCTGACCAATGCCAAGCCAAAAGGAACATGTCCAGAGATGCTGTAGGCCATGGTAGCACATTTAGGCCACACAGGCGGCTCATGAACAACCTGCAGACTAGCGTTTTGTTGAAAACGGCTCATGTGATACTTTGAAGAAATGACCGTTCCATTAACAAATCAATGTAATGCTGACCAGTTAGTGTGTGAGAAATGAAGACTAGAGGGATTGGGCTACCGTACAATATGCCACCTCACACTATAATCCCATGAGTAGAATCGATATGACTTTCCCTTGTGAAGGCCTCTTCATGGCGTTAGCCACAGATTGGTCTGAAGACTATGGACATCACTGCATCCAAGGCAAAAGTGGGAATCATTGCTGAAGAAGACACCTCCAATCCGCTCTTGCTCTGCACTATGATACCCTTCAAGAACAGTGGTGTGAGGATAATGGAATATTTGTAGCATGACATCTGGCTCAAAGTCCAATGTTGTGCAAACACCTTCTGATATAATTTGTGCTGTGTGATGTTCAATTCACTTTCAGTAGCAAGTAGATCAATTCTGGAACCTGTAGTACAGCCAATGTGTCCTAGGTGCAATTTTTCAACATGACAATGCTGGGCTGCACCTGCCTCATGTTAATATGGGCAGTAGGCAGGCCATGGTAGCACATTTAGGTCGCAGTGTGTCTGTCTAAAAGTTGACTATGCCCCAATCTCAGTGCGGTCACTCTTTAAACTTTTGAAGACCATTTTGCAAAAGTCCAAAATTTTGCACTGGTTTACTGATTTGTTTGGACATTGCTACTTTTTGGGGTTTAGCTTACACCAAAAATTGGCATAAATTGCCTGATAAATGTGGACTTACATTGACATATTCCCATAGCATTACCGCTACAGGTACGGTGTAAAATCTATAGCACCTTTCTTTGCCAAGAAATTGTAGTTTTCAGGGAATGTGTGGATGTGATTTGTGACTAACAGGATTAATGAAGTCATGAAGCAGCCAACTGATTAACATTATAGCGGCTAAAAATGTCAGAACCCTGGAAATGATCATGATTGAGGCAATGCCAGGAGCAGCCCGCTAATTGCACCCAGTACTGTATTACCAGTAGGAAAATCCACAATGCTGTCTCAGCTAAGATTTCACTTTTTCCTACACATCATATGTATGTGTATCATTTCCAATTCAACTAATTGGGGTAACTGTAAGATCAGTTCCCTTCAAATAATCAGTTCTGCTTTCCCCAGCCATTTTGGCAGACAGCCCTTATAATGATGAAAACCACAATCTGTTCAGTCTTTGTGATTTATCTCCGTTATATATTATTCCACATTTTCCATAGATGAAAGATTATATGACCAACTAATCAGCAGTTTGCTTGTCTATGAGATTAGAAAAGATCGCAGTGATGGTCTGCTGAAAATGTGAGATTTAAAAGAAAAAGATATTATTTTACTAGCTGGAGCATTTAGCTTCTCGTATGCACAGACCAGATACTGCCATGTTATGGACAATACCCCAAAATGTGCAGTATGCAGGTAGAAAGAGCGGGGAACCAGCTGTTACTTAGATTCATAAATCAAAACCCTGTCCAAATTCCACTTTCGAGACCCCCTTTATGAGCTGAATGGCACCCCCTAGATCTTAGCTTGTGCAGCAGCTACATTATATTACGCAACTTTTACTCTAAAATAGACATATCGCTGTGGTGGTACCTGTGCAAAAACGGCTTCTTTTCTTGAGAAAAACTCATTATGACCACAGACATCGGTCTGGTGACCCTTTTTTTTTTGCCTAAAATACATCTTTGCATAAAAAAAAAAAAATCTGCATCCACATCACTTTTTACTTTTTTTGCTTAAACAATCTGTAGATTGTATGACAGATCTTATAAGACCTGATACGGCTGGTGTACTTCCTTTGCAAATCCATACAAGAATTACTGTATAGTCTTTTATTAAAGTTTGCCTCCCTGATATCAAACTGATCATTTTTTATTCCATCTAAATGTAATAACAGGATTATAGCTATTCTAACATTAAATCTGATGAAGCTGGTGTACTAATTTTGAAAATTAAAGTCTATATATTCAAGTGAAGAACGCTATTCCTTGCCCCACCCTCCAGGACAATGTATACAGTAGGCTGTGAACACATACCTACAAAGCTGCTCGTCATTCTATGTGGAAAGCCACTTTCCTTATGAATATTCAAACTCAAACTATGTCCCGTGTATTCTCATTCTAGCAGCCAAATGGCACAATGCTTGATTTTATGCTGTTTAGGCTAGTAGTAGTACGGACCTCACAGTGTAGCAGATAACACTGCTACTCAATTTATCAATCTATAGCCCCCATGCTGCAGTATTAAACTCACATCTACGACTAAATACTAAAGCTGGAAAACTGCTCAAAGAAAATCCTGTTCTATTAGTTTATAGAATAATTCACTTGACAATGCTGCAGTTTGTGCTTCAGAGCTGTTCCTCTTACTAAAGCTGATTTATATCCATTTTAATGGCTTGCCAAAACTGCAGTCTGGGTAATTACTTCGATACAGCACCACTCTTGGATATAGGCAGTGGTCTTGCACCTCACTCTCATATACTTAAATAGTGCCGAGCTGCATTACTCAACACTACCCCATCGAAGACCATTTTTCTGATGTCTGACAACTCCTTAAGGCTGTCAATCATTCACTGGAGGGCCTCTAGTAGGGTCTCTAGATAGTGACCAGGCACAGTACATTACATTACATTAGTTTGGCCATTAACAGAAATCTGCATGCGGACAATAATCAGCCGCCACTTCTTTCCTCATCCTTTTTCTATCAGGGTAAAGAAGTATTGACTTCTAGACACTGCCATATATCAAGAACTCAGAGAGGCCCAGAAGTCTCTAACATGCGGCCTGCTCATAAAGCAACATTTATTACCTGCCGGGTTAGTAAAACCACAAAAGACAACATAGCACCAGCTTTGCATCATGGATCTGTAGGGATTGTTAAACTTTAAACTAAATCAGTTCGGACAAAACTGTTCAAACCATCAGGGGCACCTGATGCACCTTTGGGGTGGCCAACAGTTCAGTGCACCTTCCCATCTTGTTTTCCCTCTATCTCTACCCTCCTGACTCATGTAAACCGAGAGCTGTCAATCAAGGAAAAGTTGGGCAGAGATAGAAAGCAAGTACATGGGAAATTGCACTGCACCGTTTGGCCACACTAAGGGTGCACCACAGGCCCATGGTTGGTTTGGACAATCATTTTGTGCTGACAGAATGGTTTCCAAATGGGCTTCTGTAACGACATCTATAGGAATCTGCTAAAGGGGATATAGTGGGTACAACTGCACCCCATGGCCAATATATTCTGTATACTCTAGGCAAATTGTAGCCCTCCTGGCTCAGGCTCAACAACTTGCAGAGTGATCCATGTGATTGCTTCTTCTGCCTTAAAGTATATAGTTGTCAAAGAAATAAAAACTAACTACACCTTGGTAATTTCAGATGATAAAGTCAGTTTATCATGACAGGACTAATTGTATTAGTTTCACAATATTTCACCCCGATATAAGTCATAAGCATGAGACTAATTACTAATTATTTTCAATACTTGATAAACTTGAACTGATGAAATTCCAAGAGTTCATAGCGCCAGTTCTGTATTCTTTTTGGACAAACATGCTATTAAAGAAGCAATCCCATGTGTGTAAATGTGTATGTAAGGTAGTGTGAGTATTCATTCACTCACCTACTGCGGCTCCCTCCGGTATCGAGCACTGTTCTGTTCCTCTTCTCACTGATGTCACTGCAATTTCGACTAGTCTGTCCTCTCTATGTGAGCTGGAAGTCTTACAATGAAAGCCTGTGGAGACTCGTTCTGATGCCCATAGACTTACATTGTAAAAGGCACTTCAGGGTCATGCAGAGCACAGCGTGAGCCGGAGAGTCTGCAGAGCGGTGATGTCACTGAGAAGAGGAGCAGAACGGGTGCAGGTTAGTATATTATTACACACACGTGCTCCTTTAAAAAGCTGAATAAGATCATATGGCCAACACCCATGATCCTGTACAGATGGCTACGCCATGACATTTACTTCACCACCTGCTGCACTGGTTATTTTGTCCATCACTCAGACCGGAAGAGCTGCTAATAAATGCCCTCTGATGCTCCCTGCCGGTATTATGTTTTTTAGTATGTCATTCAATATGCACAAAGTCAAGAAAGCACATGGATCATTATTTACATTCAATTTCATCACCTGGAAGAACAGGATTAAAGGGGAATCCCAAATCCCCTTTAACAAGATGGATGTCGCACTGCCAGACGCTTTTTTTTTTTCTCTCAGTAACTTGCCTTTTTTTTTTTTTGTCCCCAATATAACCCCGTAACATTAAAGACAAATGATTCAATATATGGCCGTATGCCACTCCTGCACTCGTTTACCTCCGTGTGACACAAGTAATATTCATTTATGAAGTCCATCATCTCATACAGGTAAGTGCTTCCAAGTGCTCACAAAAGCTGTAGGTATAAGTGAGTAAGGCACCGTTGTGATGCTATTCCACGAGTCGGAGATTGGATCATAACAGTCCAGGGTCTTACACCTTTGAGTACCAAAATAGCCCCCAACCACATAGAGTTTATTTCCTGAGGCTACAGCATGGCAAGACATTCGTTTGGCTGTCATGTCGCCAATTCTTGTCCACTGGTCGGTTTCACTGTCAAAACGATAGGCAGAGGCCGCTGTAAATTCTGTGTCTCCTCCCATTATAAAAATTTGACTGCCCAGCACTGCAGCAGCAGTATAGCGCCACGGTTGGGGGCATTCAGCTTTTATATTCCACCGGTTTTCAAACAGGTCATAACACTGCACTTTAGAGACCCGATCTCTGTGTATACTCGTCCCTCCAAATACAAAGAGCTTCAATTTGGCACTGACTACAGCGGCGTTGCTTACACCATCCCGCAGTGGTGCCACCATTGTCCATTTATTTGACAGAGGATCATACCTCTCTACTTGCTTTAGGGAAACTGAAGGCGATGCGGGGAAGATTCCAGCCACTGCTGTATGTCCACCAACTACATAAAGGCAGTTTTGTAACTCAGCTGAGCCATGCCCAAACCTGGCGATGAGCATTGGCGCAGCTTTTGACCACTCCTCATGTACTGTATCATATACCCACACATCTTTAGACACCCCATTCTCAGAGCCCCGTCCACCAGTCACGTACACCTTACATCCAATGGCGCAAGCACTAAACTCTTTTCTTGGGCTAGGCAAGTCAGCTTTAGGAATGATCTCTTTAGCCTTGTGGTCTACTTGGAAAATTTTGTCACACATAAACGTTTGACCCCCTAGAATAAGTAAGGTATGCCCTGCTTTTCGAGGCTTGGCACATAGACTAGTCACCACTCCATCATTCTGCAGTATCTTTCTCTTGCACTGAACAGCCTCCTCCATGATTACTTTGCTCCTCTCATCAGCCATTACTAAGTCTTCACAAGCAATGGCTTCCTTCAGGGATTCAGAGGGAAGCAATGCCAACCTGATGTTCTTTAATAATTCTGGAAAATAATCCTTTCTTTTGTCCAAGTCATACTTAGCCCATTGAAGTACGGCATTGAAGACCACCTGCTCATCTTCAATCTCAAGTTCATCACTGGAAACCAAGTCCAGCAAGAGGTCTTTGGAAAGATTATTAAAGTCTTCTGTGTTATGAACTATTTGAAAGTTGACGAAGCACATTCGCAAAGACAACTCATACAATCTTCGGCATTGGTGGGCATCGGACAGCAGTAACATTCCCAAACAATTTGAGGGATAAAGGTTTTTTTCTAAAAACTCTGAGGCAGCATCTCGTACATCATGAAACTGAAGCATGTCTCCAGCTTCTAGCAGAGACTCTGCATTTTCTTCATTAATTATTATTTTAGACGAGTAAGCAAAGTCAAGTAAGAGTTCCAGAACTTCGGGATGAAGACTGTCATGGAAATTCACAGTGTTATCAAGGCTTTCTCTCAATCCATGGCTGAACATGGCCTCAAAGTACTGGCTGCAGGCTGCCAGTACTACACGATGGCATGGGAATGCCCGGTCACCAGCCCATAGTGTGACATCTGTAAAAAGTTCCTGCTTTCGCATGGTATTGAGATGGGTTAGAACACTGTCTGGGTGACCAAGTTTGTGATACAATGAAATATTCATGGACCCTGTACTGGTCCGCGACTTGCGGTTTTCATGGACGCTGACAGACATGATGACGACATCTAAAGCAGAGAAGAAATAAATAGAATAGGGGGTTCACAACTTTTTCATTACAATATTAACATATATACAGTTGATACTTCTATAACTCCAGGTTGAAACCCATATTAGTATCCATTTTTTACATTAAAAAGGATTAATTTGCATAGTTTTTTAAGCAGCTCTGTCCATTGACTGCAAATGTACAAAGAATAAAGGGTAATTTTAGCAACAGCACAAATTTTATCAAGGCCCATAATCGTTTTAAGAAAACCACAGCGAGATATAAATGCAGCATACATTCTGAAGGAAATTGACTTCTATAGCAAAAACATATGTTCTGACAATGCTAGTCATCCTTCTTATGAAATTCAGGATGAAGGCAGAAAATGAAGAAACAATTTACTATAGGAGTAGACAATTATATTGCTCCTCTCCCCAAATAAAACATACAAAGAAAACCTGGTTCCCAATACTCAACCTTCAGGACTGTGAACCAGTTTCATGAGGACTTACCTTAGATTGACCTCATGACAATCTAAGCATTAGTCCAAAGAGCATTAGTCCACGTTGTATGCCTGGCCAAAACTATAGGTCAATTAGTTCAACTTTCAGGTTGTCCTAAAATTTAGGAACATGACAGGTATTCTTAGTCACAACATCCATGTTCACAGCAAATATGTCTGCCGGACTTGCGCCACATCTGACCTGGTCATGCGTTTTTTCAGAAGAGTTATGGTTGTTATTGTGGTTTGGGAATCATTGTTCGAAGGCTCGGGTGGACATTTCGGGAGGGAGTATATAAAGAGATCATTGCATGTGTGGATCCTTCAGACAATAAGATCGGTAAACTATAGCTTCCCCACATGTGGACTCCGATACACCTTCTGATCATTTTACGCTTATGATATACAATCCGCCATTACGCATTTGCAAATATTATAAAAGATATGCATTTCAGCATTTCCCAGCGGCATCTGTAGAAATGATTAGCAAGACATCTCTCGGTCCTGACATGACATCATCTGTCAAGTGGCTGCTGTCTGAAACATTGTCTATCCTTTCATTACTACAATAGTATTTGTTTAGTGAAGTCATCGCACATATAAATTAAAAAGCTCAGAAATCGTGCTTACCCTGCACAAAACACAATGGCGAGTGAGTCACCGCAATTCATGGGAAGATCAATGTGCTGCCATATCCCAATGTAATGATTTGGGATGGAGCCGGCAGTGCTTTATGTGAATATATACAGCTCATCTCCTGCAATTACACTTATAATGACCACATATACTTACAGTGAAAGAAAAGAAGAAAAAAAAAACAAGAGACCAGACACCTTAAGCTGTAAAAGCTAAGATATTAGAAATGTATGCAAAAAAAGCTGAAAACTAGGTTAACATCTAACAACAAGAGAAAAACACCAAGGTTACTTACCGGTAGCCGGTTTTTCCTGAGCCCATGACAGCACACCTTGAGAGAGGATCCGCCCCACCAAGGACAGGAAACCGTCTGAAATAAAAGGGCGGTACCTCTCCCTCGCTTCAGTTGTTTACAGAGCATTGAGAGGACCTCCCTAAACAGGTTAGGCACATAACCAACACCACAATATACATATACACACCACCCCATACAGTGCACACCAGGGTGTGAGAAACATAGAAAAAATAAGGGGGGGAAACTACGGGTGCTGTCATGGGCTCAGGAAAAACCGGCTACCGGTAAGTAACCTTGGTGTTTTCCCCTCCCCCATGACAGCACACCTTGAGAGAATTTTGGAGAATTTATGAGCACCCTAGGGAGGGACCACCGCCTGAAGTACCCTTCTCCCAAAGGTGAGATCAGAAGAGGATAGATCCAACCGATAGTGCTTAAAGAAGGTGGATGGTGTAGACCAAGTAGCAGCCCTACATATCTGCTCGATCGAGATGTCTGCTCTCTCTGCCCAGGAGGTTGCAACGGCTCTGGTGGAATGAGCCCTCACATTGTCCGGGGCTGGAACCCCTGTGGACGTATAGGCTAAGCAAATGGCCTCCCTGAGCAACCTAGAGATGGTACCCTTGGACACCCCATGACCTTTCCTACACCCTTGAAAGGCCAGGAACAGAGAACAGTCTTTCCTCCACAGACTAGTCATGTGAATGTACTGTAGCAGGGACCTCCTAACATCTAGGCTATGGAACCTGACTTCCCCTGGGTTCTTGGGATTGCTGCAGAACGAGGGTAGCACAATCTCCTGACTACGGTGAAATCTAGATACCACCTTGAGAAGGTATGCTGGATCTGGCCGCAAGGTGACCCTATCCTCAAAGATTTGTGTGTAAGGAGGATTAACCGAGAGGGCCTGCAGATCCCCCACCCTACGGGCTGATGTTAAGGCCACTAGAAGGATGGTCTTAAGGGTGAGAATTTTTGGAGAAACCTTGTGTAGGGGTTCGAATGGTTCACTAGTAAGAGCGTTCAAGACTAAATTCAGGTCCCAAGGAGGAACACCCATGGACCTAACCGGTCCAGCTCTGGCACAGGACTTGATAAACCTCGAGATCCACCGATTCCCAGCCAGATTACAATTGTAGAGTGCTCCCAAAGCTGAAACTTGAACCTTAAGGGTCCCTGTAGCTAGACCCAGGTCCCGCCCCTTTTGCAGAAATTCCAGGATCCCTCTGATCGGAGGTTTGCTCGATAGCGGAATATCTATAAACTCTAGGAATTTACCCCAAACTCTGCTATAAATCTTAGTTGTAATCGGTTTTCTGCTCCCCAATAAAGTAGAAACTAAGCCTGGTGAAAACCCCTTGCTACTCAATAGCGACCTCTCAAATTCCATGCCGAAAGATGGAACCCCCTGGCCTGGGCATGGAATACTGGTCCCTGCATGAGAAGGTCCGGCCTCTCTGGTAGAATCCAGGGATCTGACACCGTCATTAGCCGAAGCAGAGAGAACCAAGGCCTCTTGGGCCAAAAATGGGCTATCAAAATCACCCTGGCGCCTTCCTCCCGGATCTTCCTCACCACTACTGGAATCATCACTAATGGCGGAAAGGCATAGGCCTTCCTGAACCCCCAAGAAATCTGGAGGGCATCTATGGCATGGGGATTTTCTGCCGGATTTAGGGAGCAAAATCTCTGCACCTTTCTGTTTGCCCTTGTGGCGAACAGGTCTATGTCTGGCTGCCCCCATAACTGGACAATCTGATGGAAGACCTCCGGGTTCAACCCCCACACCCCCTGTCTTAGGGTATGGCGGCTTAGAAAATCTGCCTTCACGTTTTCTATCCCCTTTATGTGAAGGGCGCTGAGGGATAGGAGGTTTCGCTCTGCTAGACCAAGGATCCTGTCTGCCACCACCATCAGAGGGCGTGACCTTGTCCCTCCTTGGTGATTCACATAGGCTACTGCGGTTCGGTTGTCGGACCTGACCTGGACATGGTGATTTTGGATGTGAGGGAGGAAGCCCCTGAGGGATCTTTCTACTGCCCAAAGCTCCTTTAAGTTTGAGGATGATCCCCTCTCGTGGTAAGCCCAGTGACCCTGTATTGAGAGTTCTGCCAGATGACCCCCCCATCCGGAACTGCTTGCGTCGGTCGTAACTACCCGATCTATCGATCTGGACCATTGAACGCCTGTGGTCAGATTTCCCCTGACTGTCCACCACGAAAGAGAATCTACTACTTCTGGGGAGAGAGAGAGCCTGCCTTCTAAACGCCCGTTGCAGGACCTCTGTGCTGACAGGACCTCCCACTGAAGCCGCCTCATATGCCACTGGGCCCACATTACTGCTGGGAGACAGGCCGTCATAGAACCCAGGAGGGACATTGCCTCTCTCAGAGACATCTCTGGAGCTTGAATGGCCTTCGAGACTAATGCAATTAACCTGCAGATTTTGTCCTCTGGGAGGAAGCAGGTTTGACGACGAGAGTCTAGGATTAGACCCAGAAAGGTCTGAGTCCTGGAGGGGGTTAGTCTTGATTTTTGGAAATTTACTAACCACCCCAGCTGATGCAACACTTCCGTGACCACTAGGAGCTGACTGGAGCAGTGGGCTTCTGTTTTCCCTATTATCAAGAAGTCGTCTAAATATGGCACGATCACTACATTCTTGATCCGTAGGAAGGCTGTCACTTCTGCTATTAGTTTCGTAAATATTCTCGGGCCAATGGAGAGGCCAAAGGGTAGGGCAGCAAACTGAAAATGCCTCAGCTTCCCCTGAATAAACAGGGCTACTCTCAGATACTTCTGATACTCCGGATGGATTGGGACGTGATAATATGCGTCCTTCAAGTCTATTACAGCCATAAAGCAGTTGCGATGTAAGAGCTTCACTGCCGAGCTTACTGACTCCATCTTGAAAGTCTGGTTTTCTACTACTTGGTTCAGACTCCTGAGGTTGATGATGGTCCTTAAGGACCCGTTTGGTTTTTTTATCATGAATAGTGGGGAATAGAACCCCCTCCCTCTCTGTGTTGCTGGTACTTCGAGAAGGACTTGCTTTCCTACTAACTCTAACACTTCTGTTTCCAGGGCTAATTGTTCTTCCTGGACCTTTCGTAGGGGGGTAACCACAAAGGTCCGCCAGGGGGTCTGGCTGAACCGGATCTTCAGGCCCCCACTGATAATTTTCAGAATCCATGGGTTTGTTGTTATCGCGTCCCAAGCTGGAAAAAAGTGGGAAAGCCTTCCACCCACTTCCAGCCTGGCGTCATTGGGAGGATCTCTTCGAACTCGAGGATGGTCCTCCAAACATGTAGCCCGATTCTTTTTTGGACTTGGCTTCCCATTTCTTTTTGTCTCCCGGAGGACGACCCCGGTTAAATTTTCTCCTCCGAAAACTAAATCTTCTTGGTTCCCCCAAAAATCCCGGGAACCCTTTGGTTTTATCGCCTGCTTTTTCTAACAGGTCCTCTAACTTTTGGCCAAACAGGAGTCTACCGTCACACGGGAGGGAGCACAGTTTCTGTTTCGAAGGTAGGTCGCCTGGGCAACCCTTGAGCCACAAGGCCCGCCTGGCTGCGTTGGATAGTCCCGCTGCCCTAGCTGACAGTCTGACCGAGTCAGCTGAAGAGTCGGCCAGGAAGGCCGATGCTGTTTGAATTAAAGGTAGCTCTGCAAGTATTGCCTGTCTGGAGACCTTTTTATCTTTAAGCTGGTCTTCCAGCTGTTGGAGCCACACCATCAAGGACCTCGCCACACAGGTGCTAGCCACCGCTGGTTTTAGGCCACCTGCTGCCGCCTCCCACGTGTGGCGCAGGAAGGAGTCAGCTCTTTTATCCAGGGCATCTTTTAGGACGCCAGAGTCCTCCAAGGGCAGGGAAGATCTCTTTGATGACCTTGCCACAGTCCCGTCCACCTTGGGGATCTTATCCCAAGGTTCCGCATCCTTCTCTTCGAAGGGGTACCTTCTTTTGGAGAAGGAGGGTAAAGCCCCTGATCTCTCAGGTCTCCTCCACTCCCGGTCAATGAGGCCCTGAATCTTACTGTTCACCAGAAATGAGCGTCTCTTCCTCTCTCCCAAGCCCGCAAACATGATGTCCTCCCGGGATTTAGATGCTCTCTCTTCCTCTAGACCCATGGTTGATCTTACTGCCCTAACCAGTCTGTCTGTATTCTCAATGGGGAAGCAGGGTCTACCGCCCCCCGATGAGGAAGAGGACGATGAATCCCACTGCTCCTCGGACTGGGAGGAATCAGAGACGGAGGAAACCTCTCTACGGGGCCTTTTCTTCCCTCTAAGGAACCCCTTCAGGGACCCCTGAACTTCTGCATGTACTATGGACTTTAAATTTGCAGCAAAATCCTGGGAATTCTCAGCTATGGTTTTGGTCACACAGCCCTGGCAAAGTGGTTTCTGCCACTCTACTGAGAGAGAAGCTTGGCAAAGGGCACACATCCTATGCTTTTGCTTGGCACTACTCTTCTTAGGCTCCGGATTCGGAGGCTGTCGCGGAACTGATGATTCCATTCTGGATGGTCCCGAGGCGCTCGAAGCCTTACTCCTGCGGCTGCCACTACGATTACTCGAGCGGCTGTCTGTATACGATGCATCCCTGTGCTTCTGTTGCTGAGGTGGGGGGGTAAGCTGCTGTTCCTGGCTATCTGGATCAGCCATGTCTCAGAAGCGCACCACGCTTCCAGGATAGCTCCCCCCCCTTAAATATAGGGCCATCCAGCCTCCTCCGGTCTGTGGGCCCTCCCCCTTCCTCAGGCCGGAGCTCCGTTGAAAAAAACCGGCCTGGGACGCTCCGATGGGCGCCGCCATCTTGGATCGGCGCCGCCTCCTGACGTCACCCAGCGCGCCGCTCCCAGCGTGCCCTGCGCCGTGACGTCAGGCGCGTCTCACCCGGAAGCGTTCCACACTGCAGGGGGAGGACGGCGCCGCGGTCTCCGGGAGAACAGGGCCTGCCTCACCGCGTGCGCCCCGCTCGGCGCAGAGACCCCAGGGGAAGCTGCGGACGGCGCTTCTGGGATACTGAACCCGGTGCACAGGCCAGTGCCCGCTCTTCCACACCGGGACAGCCCCAGGTAAATCTTCTTTCCAGACAGGTTCCCCATCAAGGACAGGAAACCAACTGAAGCGAGGGAGAGGTACCGCCCTTTTATTTCAGACGGTTTCCTGTCCTTGGTGGGGCGGATCCTCTCTCAAGGTGTGCTGTCATGGGGGAGGGGAAAAAAAAAAGTTCACATTTCCCTCCCACCACTTTCCCATGAGTCACAACAGGTAGTCTAGGCATCCCAGCAGGGTGCCCAACCACTCCCCCAGTGGACATAATTTACAGTGCCTTTTGTGCTCATTTATGCAGGGAGAAAAAAAACTTTAGGAACCTTAAAGGGAATCTGTCAGCAGGTTTTTGCTACCTCATCTGAAAGGATTCGGATGTAGGGAAAGAGAAGCTGAATCCAACGATGTATCACTTAGTTTATTGGGTGCAGCAGTTCTCACACAATCAGAACTTTTACATTTAGCATGAAGCAGAGCTGAGAAAGCTAACCCCGCCCACACCGGGCTCTGTATATACAAGGTCCATAGACAGTAAGTTCCTTATCACAGAAGGGGGCGGAGTTGGAGCAGTAGAGCTTCTGTGTCCCAGCAATAAGCTCCTGGTGCTAAACCAATCATTGCAAGCAAAAACAAAACGGAGCTTGATAAGAGAGGCATTGCTGAAATCTGTTTCACCCCTACAGCATGCTGTCTTCAGATTACATAGCAAAAACCTGCTGACCGATTCCCTTTAAGTTCCTGGATTTACAAAAGGTTCAGCTCAACTCTTAACTGCTTGATCATTAGGTATGTGAAAACCAAACTACCCTACTTTAAAGCCATGGTCCCCAATAAATATCACTTGGATGTTGAATGGTAACCTTTCTTTGGATGATATGCACATGTACAGCTACAGTCACAGTGGATATTTTCACCACAGATTTTGCCAGCAGAGAATAAGGAGAGGCAAAATATGCACCAAATTGTGCAATTTTTTTCTGTTGAAATACTTTGGCTTTACCAGATTTCACCTTATGCATTGCATTCAAGCCTATGTGAAAACAGAAATACATGTACCTACCGGCATGCTTATTCAGTCATTTCCCCCATGGAGTGAATGCTTAGCCAACCTTACAGCCCTCTCCTTTCTACTCTGAATAATGGAAACACTAAATTACTTACCAGTAATGTGATTTTCCTGAGCCCTTGACAGCACCTACAAAGAGAAAGGGGATCCGCCCTTCCAGGACCACGTGAATCAAACACCATGAAGGAAATGAAGTGATCAACTTCTACCAGTGATGGGAAGGAATATAAGGGTGCCGTCATGGGCTCAGGAAAATCACAGTACCGGTAAGTAATTTAGCGTTTTCCTATCACCCATGACAGCACCACAACGAGAGATTTACAGAGAAAAAAAACTTTAAAAGTTAAGGTGGGACCACAGTCTGTAGAATAGTTTTCCTAAAGGAAAGGACAGCAGAAGATCTCAGATCAAGCCTAAAGTGTCTATAGAGGGTGCAAGGTGAAGACTGAATCGCAACCTTACATAATGCTTGATGGGGACATCCGCTTTCTCATTGTTCTGCCATGGATTCCCTGGATTAGCACAGAAAGTAGGGTGCACAATTTCCTGACTTCTATGGAAATTGGAAGCCATCTTCGGAAGATAGGGTAGCTCCGGAACCGGCCCATCTTCTAGGATTTGTATAAACAAAGGATTAACTGACAAAGCTTGAATGTCACTAACTTACCATGCTGAAGTGAGGGCCACCAGGATAATAGTCTTTAATGTGAAGACCTAGAATCCATAGGTTCAAGCGAAGACTTGTTAGAGCCGTAAGCACTGGATTCAGATCCCAGGGTGCCATCTTTGGACTGAAAATGGGCCTAGATCCAAAAATCACTTTCACATTCCTTGCTTATTTAATGCAGGTTGGACACGGTTCCAGTAGTCTACGGCTAAAAAGGTCCACTTGCATTTCTCTTCCTCTTTATATGAGGTGCTGTTAAAGAGAAAAGGTGAGACTTCGCCATCTGAATTGATTAGACCTAAGTGTCACTAGGGATCTTGGCAGAGTTCCTCCATAATGGTTTACGCAAGACAAAGCTACTCTGTTGTATGACAAGACCTTTACATTGTGACCATACATATATGAATGGAGCTTTCTTATATACTGCCTAAAGCTTCTTTAGGTTAGATGAACCGGGTCTTCAGAGGCAGCCCATGGGTGTGTACCACTGACCATGCTACTACTGGAATGTAGGAGATTAGCGTTATTAACAGCAATATTGCCTTGTTCAGAGTTGTGGCCAGACTGCTTATTAATTTTGACATATAGCATGACTCCTTATTCTACCCTAGGATACCACAACTCTTACTCACTGTCCAGTGAGTTCTGCAGCGCTCGATGGATCTGCCCATAATCCAGAAATAGTTGAGGTAACAATTGTCAATGCCTCTTCCTTCGATATGACAGTTGTCCTAACTACTATAATTCTCCATAAAGCCTTAAGGCTCATTAACATCTGAATGGAAGGACACAAACTGAAAGCCTAAATCCTCATTTTATGCCAAGAACTAATCTCAGGAAATTTTATGTTTCATGTGAATTGGAACCTGATTGAATACCTCCTTAAACGCCTATACTACTATATAGCAAACTGGAATTGCAGATTTACTAGCAGGTCTTATAGAGTCCATTTCCAAAGATCTAACTCAGGAATCTGTACAGCCCATTCGGGTTGTAGCAAAACCTAGGTAGGCCTGGGTTAAATAATAGCTTTACAGGTCTTGATTAGGGCACCTGGAGAGCTAAGCACCAGAGCAGGCTAGGCATTCACCTTAGACTGCTGGAGAGCAGAGCAGACGGTATGCGTCTTGGAGCAAACCAGAGACACAGGCCAGACTCCACAAATATCAGTGGTTGCCCTGGATAAATTGTTTTTTTGATCAAGCTGGGTTAGCTTAGTTGTATATGAGTAGACAGGGTCTGTCCTATTTAGCCAGAGCTTGGACAAGACCAGAAATATTAATGTTTATGACTTCTGTGCAACCTGTAAAAAGCAGTAAAACTGTGCTCGATTGGACCAAACCCACAATGGCTGTATGAGCACTACATGATGCCTCCTACCTTTAAGAGTGAAACCCTACAAGGTTCATTATTAACCTGCAAAACTAAGGAAGTGCTCTTATGGTCACCTGCCCCCAAGCAGCATTACACCGAGCCAGCTGAGCACCAGCCAGGAATACTGCCACCCTCTGTCTCAAAATAGAGGCTAGGATATTTTTGCCCCCGAATTTGGTAAGCTTGCCCTGAACAGTTTACAGTCGCTTAACTTGGTTTGGTCAGACATAACTTAGTTGTGGACCAGTACCTTTACAAAGAGGGATTATGAGGTACAGGGGCACCCTGAAGCACCAAGAGACACTATGAGGCCCCATGAGGTACTAAAAGGCACTGTGAAGCGCTATGAGGCACTATGAATGCACCAAAAGGCACTATGATATGTTATGCTATGAAGCACTATGAAGAGCCATAAGGCACTATGTCAAGAGGCACTATAAAGCACTATGAGACGCTATACGGCACTATGATGCGTTATGCTAGGATGCACTATAAAGAACTATGAGACGCTATACGGCGCCGTGAGGCACTATGCTAGGATGCACCGTGAGGCACTATGCTAGGATGCGCCGTGAGGCACTAAGATGTGCTATGAAGCGCTGCTATGACGCACTATGATGTGCCATGAGGTGAGACACTGATGTGCTATATAGCGCTATGCTATGAGGCACTATGCTATGATTTGTCATGAGGCACTATGATGTGCTATGAAGTGCTGTGCCATGAGGTGCCAAGATGTGCCATGAGGCGCTGTGAGATAAAGCGCTATGATGTGCTCTTTGTGAAGCGCAAAGAGGCTTTATGAGGCACTGCGCTCAGATTTTTATTTAATAGAGTAATCCAACTGAAAGAAGGATAAACCTTTCCTTTGGGTGGTAAATCTCAATTGTCAGATTAGCCCCACTTGAAGGAGCCAACTGATGAGACGCAGCTGGACAGCAGACCTTCACGGAGTCCATGTGCTGTATTAACACCATGTGCAGTCCTATGGATGGAGTAAACAGACTGGAGGACAACAGTAAAAACCTCTGTTAAAGTAACATTTACTGAGCAGATTGAGGCTCATTTTTGTAGTAAATTCTGAAGGCCAATCATGAGTTTCTGTGCGGCCCAGACATGTGGCTAACTTTAGCCTAGAGGTCTAAGGTTCAGCTTCTGAAGCCAAATTTAAAGCACGAGGCCCTTGGCCAAGATGGGGTCTTACAGAGCGCACGCACACCCATTTTTGAGTTTTGCGCTAACATCCTTCAGCCTTTCCTAGTAACCATAACAAGGAAAGGGCCCCCATAAACAAGGTAAACATTCATGAAGATCACTCACCACAAGCTGTATGGATTCAGAGGCTGGACCAAGTCACAGGCCTGTTTCCCTGAGCAACACTGGGGTGGTCAATCCCAGGCAGGGGCGCCTCCAATAGTGCACCGATCAAAGCTGGAGCTGCCGACCTCAGACAGGGGCGCAGTTCCACAGCAGCTTCTCTACTGATGCACGGAGCTGGAGCTCCCGACCCCATGCAGGGGAGCTGCTCAGTCATATCCGGATCCTCAACAGGTAAGCCTGTCTAAGGTTCTCCCATCAAGGACCCTCCGGTACGCTCATCATCAGGGCCGCAGGCTGGTACAAAACAGTAGCCGGAAACATGTTGGAAGATATGGGTGTCCGCTACTTTTTTCACCAGCGTGCATCTTAGGGCGCAGTTTCCTGGATAGCGTCCTGCGCAACTGGGATGCCCGGCTGCCAGGCCACCATAAGGTAACGGTGTAGCTGCTGCTCTTGCCTGTTCGACGGAACAGGCACCCTTGGACCCACCATGGCGCTTGGAAACTGACCGGCCCAGGTCTGGTAATATTCTGCTCTTCTTTCTTCTGCTGCCGTTTTAACAAGGTTCCCCCTCAAGTACAGGAAACCAACTGAGGTGGTGGAGAGGCGCCGCCCTTTTATTCCGTAGGTTTCCTGTCCTGGAAGGGCGGATCCCCTCTCTCGTTGTAGGTGCAGTCATGGGTGATAGGAAAATATAGGACCCATATTCTCATGATGCTGGAAAGCTGGGCCTCCACAAGTGATCGACTAATAATGGCATAGACCAACACGAGTTTCCAGTGCAGGTATTCGGAATCAAGTACATGGCAAGCACTTCATATATTGCACCTTATTACAGCATTATTCTGCAGGAATCAGATAGGGAAACTTAAGATATCGTACATAAAGGGTACAGCAGAGCTTATAGTATTTTATAATGACGTGCATCATTTTCCGGCGTGTATGTCTACTGGAGGCGGACACTCAGACGTAGTAGACAGCAACTGGGTGTTGGCGTTCAGTAGGCATATATGGCCGAAAATGATGCACGTAAGAGCGAACGTTCGCTCTTTCGCCACCATTACAGTCTATGGTCCCCATCAGTAAATACGTCCAAATCCAGTTTTGGGGAGGGGGTAGGGGTTTAGACACAAGCCCCGACGAGACCCATGACAGTGGAGAAAAGAGCAATGTGAAAGCACCCCAAGTGTATTATTATGCTTCCAGACAAATCTAAGCATGTGTGAAGCCTTAGACATATACATATTTGTGAACCTGTAGCTAGGCTGCATAACGGGAGACTTTGGAATCTGTCTTCCCAGCATCTTTCCTGCCATTTAGTTAGTTACAACACTGGTCAAAGACATCATTTGTGTCTTGTATAGCCATTACAACAAAACAAAAAGGAGTCAGTCACGATGTACAATCCTCCACATTGTAGTATCAGAGGATGCTGCACACATGAAAGTGTGAATGGCAACAACGTCTTCAGGCGACTCTCTAAGTTAACAATTATCCACATATCCTAACTCCACTTACACTGCAGGTATATGCAGAGCTGCCATGTGATACAAAGCAACTTTCCTTGACCCTTTTAATGCCGCAGCAAATCTTGCCAATATGTCATCCCAACAATACCCAGTAAATCTACAATCAGAATCTTGCACATGGCTATTAGATGCTAGTGTGAGTTGAATGCTTTGGCTGTCTTCATCCCTGCATTCGTCTCTGAACTGAGTGGCAGTGCACATGTGTAACTAATTGCAGTGTCCTACATTATTCCATCACGCTCCTGTGCAGGTGCACTTCTCTCTGCCCAGCTGAGGACAGAGCAAAGTACTGCTCTGCGCATGCGCACGGAAAAGCCAAAGAGTGCTGGCACATGCACACTGCAATACTTTTTCTGCCCTCAACTGGGCTGAGAGAAGTGCGCCTGCGCAGGTGCGCGATGCATGACACTGTGTGGATGACATAGGATGAGTCATTCACATGAAGCAGGATGGCGATAGAAAGAAGAGAGGAGGCACCAGATCAAAACCAGCGACACCCATCAGACCGGACCGCCCCATAGGAGAGTAATAAAAGGACTTTTTTTTTTTTTGTCTTACAGGACGGATTGGGGGCATATGTGCAGCATATTAGAATGCTGTATATGAGGGCTTACAGGTACTGGCCTTATCCCATATAAGAAAAACCTGGTGACAAGTTGCCTTTAAGCAGTCCCTGGGGTGGGAAACCTACTAACAGTATTGCAGAATGAGGAATAATAATTTCTCCAGTTACCACCAGAGCAACTGCTGCTTGCAGTAATGGAACACATACTCACCCAAAATTACTTTCTTTTCAACTGGAAATACCATAACCAGCTCAGGGGCACTGCTATGGGGAGTCCTGGCTCCCCATTTTATGCTAAATTGTTCTTGGGCTAGTGGGAGGACACCACTGTCTTCCAAGAATCGTTATCTACATGGGGCTCAAACAGAAGCAGAGCTGATCCAGCTTCTTGTAAACTTGCATTTTTATTGAAAAATAGGCAAACTTTTAAAACATGCTATTTAACAAAAGCAACATTGCTGACAAGCACATTTTAAAGAGTTGTCCTCTACTTTTTTGAATTGCCCCAATGTATTTAGCATGTGGCCATAAGTATTTTTGTAAATACCTTTAGTTGTTTCTACAGTGGTGGCCAAAAGTATTGGCACCCCTGCAATTCTGTCAGATAATACTCAGTTTCTTCCTGAAAATGATTGCAATCACAAATTCTTTGGTATTATTATCCTCATTTAATTGGTCTTCAATGAAAAAACACAAAAAGAATTGTCCTAAAGCCAAATTGGATACAATTCCACACCAAAACAAAAAAAGGGAGTGGATAAAAGTATTGGCACTGTTTGAAAAATCATGTGATGCTTCTCTAATTCGTGTAATTAACAGCACCTGTAACTTACCTGTGGCACCTAACAGGTGTTGGCAATAACTAAATCACACTTGCAGCCAGTTAACATGGATTAAAGTTGACTCAACCTCTGTCCTGTGTCCTTGTGTGTACCACATTGAGCATGGAGAAAAGAAAGAAGACCAAAGAACTGTCTGAGGACTTGAGAAACCAAGTTGTGAGGAAGCATGAGCAATCTCAAAGCTACAAGTCCATCTCCAAAGACCTGAATGTTCCTGTGTCTTCCGTGCGCAGTGTCATCAAGAAGTTTAAAGCCCATGGCACTGTGGCTAACCTCCCTAGATGTGGACGGAAAAGAAAAATTGACGAGAGATTTCAACGCAAGATTGTGCGGATGGTGGATAAAGAACCTCGACTAACATCCAAACAAGTTCAAGCTGCCCTGCAGTCCGAGGGTACAACCGCGTCAACCCGTACTATCCGTCGACGTCTGAATGAAAAGGGACTGTATGGTAGGATACCCAGGAAGACCCCACTTCTTACACCGAGACAAAAAAAAGCCAGGCTGGAGTTTGCCAAAACTTACCTGAGAAAGCCTAAAACGTTTTGGAAGAATGTTCTCTGGTCAGATGAGAAAAAAGTAGAGCTTTTTGGCAAAAAGCATCAACATAGAGTGTACAGGAAAAAAAAAAAGGCATTCAAAGAAAAGAACACGGTCCCTACAGTCAAACATGGCGGAGGTTCCCTGATGTTTTGGGGTTGCTTTGCTGTCTCTGGCACTGGACTGCTTGACCGTGTGCATGGCATTATGAAGTCTGAAGACTACCAACAAATTTTGCAGCATAATGTAGGGCCCAGTGTGAGAAAGCTGGGTCTCCCTCAGAGGTCATGGGTCTTCCAGCAGGACAATGACCCAAAACACACTTCCAAAAGTACTATAAAATGGTTTGAGAGAAAGCACTGGAGACTTCTAAGGTGGCCAGCAATGAGTCCAGACCTGAATCCCATAGAACACCTGTGGAGAGATCTCAAAATGGCAGTTTGGAGATGGCACCCTTCAAATATCAGGGACCTGGAGCAGTTTGCCAAAGAAGAATGGTCTACAATTCCAGAAGAGCATTGTAAGAAACTCAATGATGGTTACCGGAAGCGGTTGTTCGCAGTTATTTTGGTTAAAGGTTGTGCAACTAAGTATTAGGCTGAGGGTGCCAATAGTTTTGACTGGCCCATTTTTTGGAGTTGTGTGAAATGATCAATAATTTGATTTTTGCTTCATTCTCTTGTGTTTTTTCCTTGCAAGCAAATTAAATGAAGATAATAATACCAAAGAATTTGTGATTGCAATCATTTTCAGGAAGAAACTGAGTATTATCTGACAGAATTGCAGGGGTGCCAATACTTTTGGTCACCACTGTATTGCCTGTGAGCAGCGCTATCGCTGACCGCTCACAGGCATCACGTGTCCCCCGGCTGCAGCCGGGCGTGACTCAGTGCTGCGTTCTGGGTGGGTAACCCCAGCATCCACCGCGCGCTCTCTCTCCTCATTCATAGGGAAAGCGCGCAGTGGATGCTGGGTGTGACACACAGGGAAACCCTGCCAACAACACAGCATCCACTGAAGGGACCGCGTCACTGATGTCACGCCTCACTTGACGTGACATCAGCGGAAGAAAAAGCCAGGATCACGTGATACCTGTGAACGGCCAGCTGTAGCACCGCTCACAGGCATGAAGGACAACGAGAGGTCTTTACAAAAACCCTTATCTGAAGAGGGAAAATACATTGGGAGACATTTGGGCCATACTAAAAAGTACTGGACAACTCCTTTACTATAAGGAAAATATCATTTGGGGAAATTCTTAGGGTTGTCTTAACGGGGCAGCCGCCGTTCAGTGAGTGCGCCATATAGTTAATTAGGGAGCCAACCCGCAGCCAGCCAGCGTCTTTATATTGGCAAGTTTGTTTACTTTCCTTTTTTTCCCCTGGTTCATTCTCCTCCTCATTGTTATAGTTATACCCTTTAACTTGGGGAGAAAGGTTTGACATTTTTACTGAATCAGTGAAGAATTCTTGATACCTCTTCCTGTCCCTTGTTAGGTTATTGGGGTTTTGTTTTAAATTATTTAAAGGGAACCTGTCACCAGAAAATTTATTAACTATTAACCTGCAGATATAGGGTTAATCTGCAGATTAATAGTGTTATTAACCTGCCTGGCGCCCGCACTTAGCCAAGTGCTGTGGGGAGAAAATTAAACTTTATTCCCCCCCAGCAGCGTTCCAATTACAGTCACCACTCTGAGTATACAGAACGGAGGCTATAACCGCAATCCTGGCACTAACTGACAACTGGCCCTATTACAAAGCCAGAGTAAGTCAGGGCCGGGGCGGTTACAGCAGCTGTTCGGTGAAGCCCCCGTGACTGAAACCCGAACACTGCCGATGAGAATAAAGTTCATTTTCTCCCCGCAACATTCGGCTACCGGCCAGGTTAATAATGCTATTAATCTGCAGATTAACCCCATATCTGCATGTTAGTGTTTTTTCTTTTCTTCTTTCTAGTGACAGGTTCCCTTTAAATAAAGATTTGATATTTTAATAATTATGGGTTCTTTCTGTACAAATGCTTTGATACTGGATTCCCTACTATCTTGCAGTAAGTACCCTACTGCTAAGACTTTCATCCATCGACGCAAAGGCAAGTGCTCTGCAAAGATGTGGACTGAAGACTGAGCATAGTCCCAATAACTGTGTGGTGGAGGCAAGGCTGGAAAGCGGTTAACACCGCTCCTAAAAAGATTCCAAGAAGATGGTGGTGCATAGGGAAAAAAAAGAAAAGAAAGAGGAAGCAAAAAGGTGGAGCCTACCCGGAGGGCAAGCCGATGATTGGCCCATGTGAAAGTGAGGTGTGACCCGACAGGAGCTGGCTGGGCTGCAAGGAAGACATGAACTAAATTAGAGTTCATGCCCTACCAAAGGCTCAGGAAGGAAGTGGTGTAGCCCCCCCAAGACTTGAGGGGCCACAGTGACACCCAGCTGGCTGTAGAGAATGCCCAGGAGATGCAGGTATAACCGCAGTAGAAGGCGAAAGCCTAAGAAAATGACCAGCCCTGCTGTTGACCCGCTGAGAAAATGCCATATGTCTGCGAGAATGAAGTCGCAAGAGTATTAGAAAGGAAAACTAGCGCAAATCAAGACCAAAGAAAGGAACTTAAATGGTTTTGAAGAGGTTTGATGCCTGTGGTCTTGAGAGTCTTGGATTAATGTTCTACTCTATACAAAGCGCCACACTCTGGGAGATGGACAGGCAGGAGTGAAAAAGCAACAGTCTGCCCTGGGTATCCAATCGCAGACTGCAGCAAGGTACAATAATCCTGCCATCTCAATGAGAGGATACAGACTGACCACTACAGGCTTTATGCTCCACCGCTTAATGGGGTGAAACAGTTACCTAAACTAAGTGAGAAGAAAGGTCAATCTCTGCAGGGAAAAAAAACCTAGGCAAAAACAGGCCTAAAACTTAGACCTGTGTCTGCTTCCAATGTGACCCTAAGCTAAACGGAATAGCTAGGTGTCGGCTGTTGAGGAGCCAACTTTTTTGTAAGCTGTATTCTTAGTGTCAGCATATTACCCATAGTTTGTGTACCCCAGTGAAGCACCCGAGAAAGGAGTATTCCAGCTTTTAAAAAAAAAAAAAAAAAAAAAAAGAATAAAATAAAAAATAAATGTATACTTACCTTCTGGCGGCCCGCGGTGCGCACCTGCTTGATCCCCAATCCACTGCAAAGTGCCGAAGGACCTGCGCTGACGTCAGAGTCATGTGACGGGTCACGCGACGCTGACGTCGGCAGGTCTTTCAATCCACCGCTGCGGGCACCGAGCGAAGCAAGCCAGCGCGGGCCATCGGAGGGCAAGTATGTATATGTGTATGTATGTATTTTTTTTTTTTTTTTTTTAAACCACTCTCTCGGGTCACACTATATAAATCCATGCAGTTTGCATGGATTTATATAGTGTGACCTAGTTGTCACAAGCACTTTCCAAGTGATGCTAATCGCTTGGAAAGAGCTTGTCAATCCGCATGCGGAAATGTAAGTGAATAACGCTCCATTTCCGCATGTCCCTGGCAGGAAAACGCATGTACAATCCGCATGCGTTTTTTTCTGCCAGGGAGATGCAGAAAAGCTCAGGAAAAAATCCTGAGCATTTCTGCATCGTGGGCACATAGCCTTATGAACCTGCCCAGCACTGGCACTTAGACCCCCATTGTCTGGAGGAAATGAACTTTAGTCAAGGGGGTGGCGTAGGGTTCAGTCAGTTTTTCATAAGAATTTGGGAAAGTTATGAAAGGTCCTATAAATGTCTGTCCTATTCCTGATCTAAGGGTCTGGAATTTTAGCTGTGATTAATCTGTGCTACAGTAAGTTTATCACTTAAACAAGAGCCATGTCTGAGGGAGTCGGAGTCATGGAAATTAAGGAGTCGGGAGTCTGAGGTTTGGCTTATTGACTCCACACACCCGGACGTCGCCCACCCCCTCTCCCGCGACTAAATCCCGAACACTGCCGGAAGGAATAAAGTTCAATTCCTGCAGGCAGCGGAGGTATAAGTGTGGGTGCCGGGCAGGTTCAGAACGCCATTGATCTGCAGATTAACCCCATGTCTGCAGGTTAATATAGTTTTTTTTTTTTCACGTGACAGCTTACTTTTAAACTATGCAGTAGGCACTGAAAGGCCTTGTTGATAGATCTGTCCTGAAACCCAATCCGATCGCTCAAAACACTTCTTCCTAATCAATGGACATCAGACTGGAGGGCTTTGCTCCTGCCTGAGCTCAAAGAGTGGTGACTGGGCACAATAGAAAGTCAATGAGCCCGTACGGAGTGGCGTATGGACCCATACACTTCCTATTGAGAAGACAAGCCAATCAATTTATGCTGACTATATTCTCCACAGTTCTGCACAAGATTCCTTGTAATTTCATACAAAGCACAGTTACTGTAAAACACAGTGGATTTCCCATCAAAAAGAATTGTAGTTCCCACCCAGCTTTTATAAGTTGTGGCTGAACGGAAAATGGAAAACGTATTTATCACAACTTTGAATTGCTATGCATACATCTGGAGCTGTGGCTAGAAATGATGAATTAAAATTGGGCAAGACAACATACAAGTTACGAAGAACCAATAAAAGGCCCAGAGGCATCCGATGATCTAGTACAGTTTCCCACAGACTCGTGAGACTTACTTGTGCTACCAAGAAGATCAGACAAACACCACAACAACAAACACCACAACCACAACAGATGAATAGTTTACTTTATGTTCAAGCTCTATATACCAGTATGTTGGTATTGGGAACTGGGTAGGATGGCACAATGCCATCTGTTAGCACAGCAGCCGTCTAGCACAATGGCTTCAAATCTGATCAGAACATTCAAGAACTTTACACCATTACTCCATATCCCCAAAGACTTGTGCTGGACTGCAATCTGCCCAGAGTGCATCTATAAGAAACTGAACTTAGATTTAATCTCCCCGGGAAAAGTGACAGCATACATTTCTGCTCTATGTAACAAGAAGGTATCCTAGAATAATGCCATACTGTCCTCTGATTAGACTATGTTCACCTGTTTTCATTGAAGTATACATCACCAACGGGCTCCATTTAAAAAAAAAAAATATTATGTGGTACACATTTAAATTCATAATTTTATAAAATAAAAAAGTATAATGACTGATTGAGACCATACTGACTTTTTTTTTTTTTTTGCTTTCTTCAAGTGGCTGAGAGCTTTTTCCTGGCATATATGGAAAGCTTATGGTGCATTTGGACGAGTAGATAATTGGAAAGTGAGCGTTCATAGGAGCTTTCAGCCTGTGTAAGTATGTTGGCAATCACCCAAAAAACAAAGCACTCGTTCGTTGGGTGATCGTATGGTTTGTGTCGCCATAATAATCAGTATCGGCAGCACATGGCGGCGTGTAAACAATACACTGCCGATAATTTGATATTGTATTGAGATCGAACAATCAAATTTGTGCTCATTCTGCTCCCAGCACCATTGGTGCATCATGGCAGAGCCAAACATTTAAGGGCACCTTCCCACCTCCACCCCTCTTCTCTGGCTCTATGAAGCCAGAACTGTCAAAGAAGAGCAGAGATACAGGAAAAACAAGCAGGTGGGAAGGTGTATAATTGTTTGACCAGGATTGTCCACGCCCTGTGTTTTTTGCCGCAGAGTTTTACAGTATCAGTAAAGTGAATAAAGCTTTTGAAATATCCTGCAAATGCTGCTTATTTTTTCCTTTGCAAATTCGAACCAGAGTGTTTTTTCAAATTTTCAGCAGATTACAATTTTTTTTGCAGCATTTTTCACCTATTCAAAAGTATGCGGAGAAAACACTAAATTACTTACCAGTAATGTGATTTTCCTGAGCCCATGACAGCACCACAACGAGATTGGGGATCCGCCCTTCCAGGACAGGAAACCTACATAATAAAAGGGCGGCGCCTCTCCACCACCTCAGTTGTTTACAGAGCATGAGAGGACACTACTTAATAGTTATATAACCCATGATTTTTCCTTCTACACACGGCATGAATCAAACACCATGAAGGAAATGAAGTGATCAACTTCTACAAGTGGTGGGAGGGAATATAAGGGTACGGTCATGGGCTCAGGAAAAATCACATTACCGGTAAGTAATTTAGTGTTTTCAGATCACCCATGACCGCACCACAATGACATTTACAGAGAAAAAAAACTTTAAAAGTTAAGGTGGGACCACAGCCTGTAGAACAGTTTTCCTAAAAGAAAGGACAGCAGAAGATCCCAGATCAAGCCTATAGTGTCTATAGAAGGTGCAATGTGAAGACTGAATCGCAACCTTACATAATGCTTGATGGGGACATCCGCTTTCTTATTGTTCTGCCATGGATTCCCCGGATTAGCACAGAAAGTAGGGTGCACAATTTCCTGACTTCTATGGAAATTGGAAGCCATCTTCGGAAGATAGGGTAGCTCCGGAACCGGCCCATCTTCTAGGATCTGTATAAACAATACAATGTCACTAACTTACCATGCTGAAGTCAGGGCCACCGGGATAATAGTCTTTAATGTGAAGACCCTGAATCCATGGGTTCAAGCGAAGGCTTGTTAGAGCTGTAAGCACTGGATTCAGATCCCAGGGTGCCATCTTTGGACTGAAAATGGGCCTAGATCCAACACTCACTTTCACATTCCTTGCTTATTCAATGCAGGTTGGGCACTGTTCCAGTAGTCTAGGGCTAACAAGGTCCATTTGCAATTCTCTTCCTCCTTATAGGAGGTGCTGTTAAAGAGAAAAGGTGAGACTTCGCCATCTGAACTGATTAGACATAAGTGTCATTTGAGATCTTGGCAGAGTTCCTCCATAATGGTTTACGTAACAAAGCTACTCTGTTATATAACAAGACCTTTACATGGTGACCATGTATAGATGAATGGAGCTTTCTTATATACTGCCTAAAGCTTCTTTAGGTTAGATGAACCGGGTCTTCAGAGGCAGCCCAGGGGTGTGTACCACTGACCATGCTACTACTGGAATGTAGGAGATTAGCGTTATTAACAGCAATATTGCCTTGTTCAGAGTTGTGGCCAGACTGCTTATTAATTTTGACATATAGCAGGACTCCTTATTCTACCCTAGGATACCACAACTCTTACTCACTGCCCAGTGAGTTCTGCAGCGCTCGATGGATCTGTCCATAATCCCGAAATAGTTGAGGTAACAATTGTCAATGTCTCTTCCTTCGATATGAGAGTTGTCCTAACTACTATAATTCTCCATAAAGCCTTAAGGCTCATGAACATCAGAATGTAAGGACACAAACTGAAAGCCTAAATCCTGCCAAGAACTATTCCCAGGAAATTTGATGCTTCATGTGAATTGGAACCTGATTGTATACCTCCTTAAATGCCTATACTACTATATAGCAATCTGCAACTGCAGATTTACTAGCAAATCTTATAGAGTCCATTTCCAATTATCTAACTCTCAGGAATCTGTACAGCCCATTTGGGTTGTAGCAAACCCAGGTAGGCCTGGGTTAAATAGCTTTACAGGTCTTGATTAGGGCACCTGGCGAGCCAAGTACCAGAGCAGGCTAGGCAGTCACCTTAGTCAGACTGCTAGAAAGCAGAGCAGACGGTATGTTTCTTGGAGCTAATCAGAGACACAGGCCAGACTCCACAAGTATCAGTGGTTGCCCTGGATAAATATTGTTTTGTTTGATCAAGCTGAGTTGTATATGAGTAGTCAGGGTCTGTCCTATTTAGTCAGTGCTTGGACCAGACCAGAAATATTAATGTTTATGACTTCTGTAAAAAGCAGTAAAACTGCGCTTGATTGGACCAAACCCACAATGGCTGTATGAGCACTACATGATGCCTCCTACCTTTAAGAGTAAAACCCTACAAGGTTTATCATTAACCTGCAAAGCTAAGGAAGCGCTCTTATTGTCACCTGCCTCCAATTGGGATTCCACCGAGCCAGCTGAGCACTAGCCAGGAATACTGCCACCCTGTGTCTCAAAATAGAGGCTGGGATATTTTTCCCCCTGAATTCGGTAAGCTTGCCATGCAGTTTACAGTAGCTGAACTTGGTTTTGTGAGACATGAACTTAGTTGTGCAACCAGTACCTTTACAAAGAGGGACTATGAGGCACAGGGGCGCTACAAGGCACAGACACCCTATGAAGCACTACAAGGCACAGGGGCTCCCTGAAGCACCGAGAGACACATGAGGTACCAACAGGCACTGTGAAGCGCTATGAGGCACTAACAGGCGCTATACGGCACTATGAATGCACCATAAGGCACTATATGTTATGCTATGAAGAGCCATTAGGCACCATGCTATGACGCACTATGATGTGCCATAAGGCGCTGTGAGGCACTATGTTGTGCTATAAAGCGCTATGCTATGATGTGCCATGAGGTGCTATGAGGTACTATGATGTGTTATAAAGCGCTATGCTATGAAGCACTATGATGTGCCATGAGGCACTGTGCTCAGATTTTTATTTAAAAGAGTAATCCATCTGAAGGAAGAGTAAACCTTTCCTTTGGGTGGTAAATCTCAACTGTCAGACTAGCACCACCTGAAGGAGCCAACTGATGAGACACAGCTGGACAGCAGACCTTCACGGAGTCCATGTGCTGTATTAACACCATGTGCAGTCCTATGGATGGAGTAAACAGACTGGAGGACAACAGTAAAAACTTCTGAGAGTGTTACTTTAACATTTACTGAGCAGATTGAGACTCATTTTTGTAGTAAATTGTGAAGGCCAATCAAGAGGCTCTGTGCGGCCCAGACATGTGGTTAACTTTAGCCTAGAGGTCTAAAGTCCAGCTTCCGTCCTGAAGCCAAATTTAAAGCACGAGGCCCTTGGCCAAGATGGGGTCTTACAGAGCGCGCGCGCACACACACACACACACACACACACACACACACATTTTTGAGTTTTGTGCTAACATCTTTCAGCCTTTCCTAGTAACCATAACAAGGAAAGGGCCCCATAAACAAGGTAAACATTCACGAAGATCACTCACCACCAGCTGTATGGATTCGGAGGCTGGACCAAGTCACAGGCCTGTTCCTCTCCATACGGCCATGCCGGAGTAATACTGGCGTGGTCAACCCCAGGCAGGGGCGCCTCCAATAGTGCGCCGAACAAAGCAGGAGCTGCTGACCCCAGGCAGGGGCGCAGCTCAACAGGTGGTCCCATTGATGCGAGAAGCTGGAGTTGCTTACCCCAGACAGTGGCGCAGTTCCACAGCAGCTTCTCCACTGATGCACGGAGCTGGAGCTGCCGACCCCAGACAGGGGCGCAGTTCCACAGCAGCTTTTCCACAGGCAGGGGCGCCGCTCAGTCGTATCCAGATCTTCAACAGGTAAGCCTGTCTAAAGTTCTCCCATCAAGGACCCCCCGGTAAGCTCGTCATCAGGGCCGCAAGGCTGGTACAAAACAGTAGCCGGAAACATGTTAGAAGACATGGGTCTCCGCTACTTCTTTTTTCACCGGTGTGCGTCTTAGGGCGCAATTTCCTTGATAGCGTCCTGCGCAACCGGGATGCCCGGCTGCCAGGCCACCATAAGGTAATGGTGCGGCTGCTGTTCGTGCCTGTCCAACGGAACAGGCCCCCTTGGAACCACAATGGCGCTTCCAGGTCCCTGGCGCCGGCCGCAGCAGAGACTGTGCCTTGTTGGAAACCGACCGGCCCAGGTCTGGGAATAATCTTCTTTCTTCTGCCGCCATTTTAACAAGGTTCCCCCTCAAGGACTGGAAACGAACTGAGGCGGTGGAGAGGCGCCGCCCTTTTATTCTGTAGGTTTCCTGTCCTGGAAGGGCAGATCCCCTCACTCGTTGTAGGTGCTGTCATGGGTGATAGGAAAAAACATGTAAAAAAGTGCATATCTAACAATGTGTTTTTTCCTGCAGAAAAATCTGATGCAAATATTTAACAAGTCCCAAGGACGTCTATATCCCTTTTACGGCTCAGAGCCACTGAAAGGCTATGTTCACACACATGTTTTATCCTGCAACCAAATCTGCTGACAACTTTTCTCTGGCAGGAAAACAGCTTCGTCAAAAATGTGTTTTTGCAGCGTTTTTCTTCACTGTCCTTATGTCTTTATTTATTTAGGCATATACATAAAGTTCCGTGAAAAAAAAAACAAAAAAAACAATCACATTCTATTCCTTTTTGCCATCAAAAACGTTGCAAAAATGCAGGTGCGTTTTTTGCACCACCCATTACTTCCTATGGGTGAAAAAAATAACGCTGAAAGAAGTGACATGCTCTATTTTCCAAATATACAAGTAAGGCAGAAAATACACAGCAAACAAAAAGCAACATGTGTGAACAGAGAATTCTGGTTTCTCATACACTTTGCTGGTACTGCAAGACACAGCTGAAAATACGCAGCAAAACACAACGTGTGTGAACATAGCCTAACTTTTTTTCAACCACTCCATTATTTAGACATGCTTGAGGGGACGCTTATGACACCTTGCCCATACCCTTTTCCAATATTAGGCATCATTCAGACAGTGATTTTTGATGTATACAAAAAAAAAAATAAAATAAAAATAAAAAAAAAAAAAAGTATGAATGTCAGTGTTTCCATATGAAAAAAAAATAAATTAAAGTTTTTCCTATCCTTTGCAATGTTAATCACAGACAACACACAGCTTGCACATGGATGCAATGCGGGAGCTGTGTGATTTTCACACACCCAAAGACTGAAAAATCCGACTTATGCAGAAAAGCAGTTATCAAAAGAGATGGATATATGAAGGGTGTCATGAAAGTTAGCTGCCATCTTAGGTATGATACGTCATACCTGAAGATATTCCCTATTGTCATTTCTAAAAATCCCTCACACAGCTCCTACCATGTCACAATTCTCCAGCACCTGGTAAACAGAGCAATTCGCCCCCACCTCTGGAGATCAATCTCAAGGAACTTCTTTGATATGGTAAATAGATGGGCCAGCTCTGTTGTGTCCAAGCAGGACAGAGTCAGCGAGACCCTCGGGGGTAATTAACACCTTGATGTCACTTGAAACCAGAAGCAAACCATTTGTGCAAGCCTGCCAACTTCTCCATTGTCCCAAGGAACCATGTGCTTTCTTTGTGGAAAATGGCCACCAAAAGCTACAGACATACTATCAATTCATAACCATACGATACAAGTTAGGGAACCCAAATAAAATGTATCATGTGGGGAAGGTGCCCGCGGACACAATCATGGGACTTATAAATGCATGAGGGCCCTGGAAAGCTAGATATTTAGAAGAACCATATACAAGGTCCCAGGGGAGGCAAGTTTAGAGTCAATGGCTTCCCCAGAAGAGTAGTATCACGACAAGACCTCTGGTGATACGATGAGATCACCCCAGGGAAAGTTATGTGTACTTTTCTCAAATGGAGCCAAAACTGGCATTGGTAGGGGGGGGGGGGGGGCTTAGTAAACTGACATCACCAAGAGTGGGCGTGACAAGACTTTAGTATAGCCGACAGCCAGAAACTCCCTCAGTTTTGACCCAGGAGATGATGTGAACAACTCCTAACGTCGGGTCCAGGTCTCTGAGTGGGAGGAGCACCTTTGCCATGTGCTACTGAGGCCTGGACGACTGCAACTAAGCTTAAACCTGTGGGATAGCAGATCCTCCCTTGCACTACAAGAACGGTAACTGATTTATCGTTGTTATTCCTGTGTTTTGTAATCCTAATTGTTATAGCTCTTATTCTGGCCAAATACCGTTGTATAGTTAATTGTATAGCCTTGTAATCTAGTGTATTCTTAGAATCGATTAAATCATAAATTAATCGTGGGCTGTATCCTTTACTCTGCATATACGAATCCATTGGTCCGGAAACGCTTGGCTGAAACGCTACTGGGTTGGTTCCTGACCCGATACAAGTCTATTAACGGACCGGGCTTGTATCAAACGAGAACTGGTGGCAGCATACCATCTGGGGGATTTGAGGAAGGCTGGCAGTGACGGTCGGAGGTGTGGATATATATTACTGGAACAGCCAGGGAAATATATATACCGCCCTCACTGCAGAGGGCCTCAAATACCCAGAGGGCTACAGGACGGCCTCTCCGGCGACCACTCACTCTAGGTGTAGTACCTTAACTGACCTGAGAGGCAAGGGGGCGCCAGAGAGTTGTGCCTGTATCGTGGCGTCACGGATTGGTGACGTGTAAGGGACAACACACCACCGTGTTTTCCCCCGCTGGTAGCCGCTTCCTGGCACTACTTACTCTAGGTGCAGTACCTTGACTCACCTGAGAGGTAAGGGGCGCCAGAGAGCTGCACCCACCGGCCGGCATTTCATCACAAAGGGTCTTATAGAACACTTACACAATGGAGTGAAAACCACAGATAGACCACGTACGTGAAAAACGAATATCTGAACGAGGCCCTAGACAGCAGTGGACGAGCACTCCTGGTCCTGCATCCTGTTTCGGTATATCAGGTCAATACTCCGAATTGCAATGGTTCCAGAAGGCTGTGATAAGCATTCGCATCCATATTGCAGATCCAGTATGACACACACACACACTTCTACTTAAAGGGGTTCGCCATTTGTCACCTAACCACAGAAGAGAACAAGACCATTAATGGCTTTCATGATAAAAATGCTGTAATGACTCACCCAGTCTCATATTATGCTAAAGGTCATTGTTTTATCTTAAGGGACCAGAAGCAAGAGAACAATACACAAAAAGCAGCAGGCTAACGGGTGAAGGCAGCAAAATAAAGGATGTGCAACAGGCAGGCGAGGAACATTCCACCCAGAGTCCCAAACACCAGCACATTCCTGGCGTGCCAGCGAGGCCTGGACCACAGAGAATGTGCTGGGTGCTACAAATCATACCTCATGTGAATAGCTGTGGGGGAAAGGACCTGAGAAGATCCCACTGCAGATCCAAGATATGCACCGAGGATCTAAAACCTTTGCCTTAGCAGATGCCACAGGAGAATTATACATACAAGGAGAAGCGTGTCGCTGAGCATTCTTCTGGATTACATCATCTTTTCATTCACTCAAGTGTAACATCCAGCAAATCAGTCAGGTGACTAATATGAGTTCAATACAAAGTTATTCCCATGTTAAGAAATGGATACAAGTAGACAGGAATGATCTATAAGCAATAGTTTTACACTGTTTAAAGCTACAGTTAGGTCCAGAAATATTTGGACAATGACCAAATCTGTGATTTGCTCTCTACATACCGCTATTTTTATATTAAAATGAAACAACTGTGTTGCAATTGAAGTGTAGACTTTCAAGTTTAATTAAAATATCCTGTGAAACATTTAGGAATTACAACCATTTATCTACAAAGTCTCCTCATTTTAAGGGTTCAAAAGTAATTGGACAAATTAACTTTACCATGAATAAAATGCTAATTTTTAACACTTTGCAGAGAATTATTTGCAGGCAGAGACTGCCTCAAGTCCGGAAGCCTTGGACATCAGCAGACACTGGGTTTCCTTCTTTATGATGCTTTTCCGGCCTTTACTGCAGCTGACTTCAGTTGTTGCTTGTTTGTGGGTCTTTCTGCCTTAAATTAAGACTATGTGCCCACGAAGCAGAAATGCTCCGGATTTTTTCATGCATCTCCCTGGCAGGAAAAAGACATGCGGATTTTACATGCGTTTTTCCTGCCAGGTAGAAGCGTTTGTGAAGTGTTTTTGCATGCGGGTTGTAAAGCGCTTTTCCAAGCGATTTTAGCATCACTTGGAAAAGTGCTTGACAACTTGGTCACACTATATAAATCCATGCAACCGGCATGGATTTATATAGTGTGACCAAGTTACGATGCTGCAAATGCAGCATCAATAGTAAAAAAAACACACATTATACTCACCTTCCGATGGTCCCCGGTCTCCTTCTCCGGTGGCTCGCGATGGTGTAAAAAGACCTTCCATGACGTCATTTAGTCATGTGACAGGTCACACGACCGCTGACGTCAGCGGTTGGTGACCTGTCACATGACTAAATGATGTCATGGAAGGTCCTTTTACACCACCGAGAGCCGCCGAAGACACCGAACGCACCGTACAGGAGACGGGGGGGCCATCAGAAGGTGAACATAATGTTTTTTATTTTAATTTTTTTTTAACCACAGGTACTATAGTACGCGGGTCTGGAAGAGAGTCTCCTCTTCTCCAGACCCGGGTACCATCCGCGCATTGAATCGCTTAATATTCGCATGTGTACATGTACTCATGCGGATATTATGCGATTCAATGCAAGTCAATGGCGGCAATAACGCCGCGTTTCCGCAAAATTAATGGACGTGCTGCGAATTTTTCCGCAATGATAATCCGCAGCGGAAATTTCCGCAGCATGTGCACAGCACATGCTGATTATCATTGGGGACCATTGCAGACCTTCTACCAAGCGTTTAAGCGGCGGAATTTCCACTGCAGAAACGCTTAAAAAAAAAACGCATAATGGGCACGCAGCTTTAGAGTTAACTTAACAGCACTCCTCCCATCAAAGTTTTTATCCTCTTAGTATATTGTAATCATATTATATACCACTGCTCTTCCATTGAGAGCTTCCTTTACAGTAAGTTATGGGTTCACAGCAACAGCTTTCAAATGCAAAGGCCACACCTGGAATCATCTTAATTGATAACGGATTAATAAGGGAATAGACCATGCAGCCCATTAAAGAGCTTTTGAAATAATTGTCCAATAACGTTTGTTCCCTTTAAAACGAGGCAGCAACATATTAAACAGATGTAATTTCTTATGTTTATTATGTAATGCATTTTGTACAGAGCAATCAGAAAATGTTAAAGCACCACTCGAACATGGTTTATTTGCACCACTGGATGGTGCTACTAATCTAAGGTACCTGACCCTAGTGTTACACTTATCCTCCATGGTCTTCAATTTTTTATTGGTGTCATCTTGTGACCACACTATTTGACTGATCGAAACTCAGACTTAACGGTCCCAAGAGTTCAATGTAAGTTTGTGAGTACCAGAACAAGGCTCTGAAAGATGACATTGAAAAGTGACCTCTGGCTCGCTTCATCAAACATTGCAGCAATCCAGCAAATCACAACCTGCAGAAGACCACCTTCCATCAGCGCTGCTCGAATCGAAGACAATGGCATTAAAGTATAAGACTAGGGTCAGGGACCTTAGATTAGAGTAGCCACTCCAGCGCTGCAATAGCTATCGTCCCATTGGCGCTGAACTGTAATACCCGGGAAAGCCAATGGATGAGAGCAGGGCTGAGGATGGAAAATGAAAATATTAGAAAGGAACCAAGTCATAGCAGCAGCGGTGGAACTTTATTGTGGTGAGTTCAGATCTACGAGACCACCCATAAATGTGCAATATATAAAACTGTAGGACATCTATTAGGAATAGAAACTCAATATAAGAAGCCATTCAAGGAACTCTCCAAGGAATCTGCCAGGGCATAAATATTAAATATCTCCAATTATTCCGATCTAGATCGTGTTCATATTTAGAAAAAAAAATCAATGTGTCTGGCTGCATAGAGCACATCACACAAACAGGGAAACGACAAGCATTTATTTCAGGGTGCTGTGCCTTTACTCCCGACCCAAGATGCAGTCTGGCACACTCCCCGAGATATAAAAAGCCCGTCTGCTGACATTAATGCACGGATTTGTAGTTCAGACACCCCAACAACTGACTGCCCAGTTTCTGCCACTAATCAAAATGCTTCTTCTACCAATGTATTCCTATCATTAGCAAAATGAGTTTTCCCAAAAACAAGGCATTAGGAAAGGATGAAGAATAACTCGCTGATAGCTGGGGCTCCCACCAATCCCAGGGAAGGAGATCAGCCACTGCTCTATTCATGGTCTATGGAACTGCAGGAGAAAGAGTAGAGCAGAGCTGCAGGGGGGGGGTCCAACCTTATGGGTAGGGGATAAAGGGTATTTTCGAAAACCACAAGTTAATTTTTTTTTTTTATTATTTAAATAAAAAAATAGCAATTGGGTAAAGAAAAAAAGTGATAAATTAAATATTTTAATTATAACGTTCTAATAGTGCAAGTGGTACAGCTTTAACTCCAGAGCTTAGGGCAGATCCCCTTCCTGACACTAATTCACACAGCGCAGCTGTCTTCCCATTGTCTCGATGTATGGCACGTATAGGCTACTGATCTGCTTACATGGCCAGAGGGTGGCTCACAATAGACTGCCTGGTCTGACCTGCTTATAGTCTTGGTGGGGAGGATGTGTGTATGAGGAGCGCTCTCAGACAGAATTCTTCCTAGAACAGAGTACGGTGGTGGGGGAGGATAGGTAAAGATTCTCCCAACTACTCAGTGACCTTTGCATCAAGTGAGTTAGTCATACAGGATCCAAAAAGTCTAGCTAATACCTAATATGTAAAGGGGGAGCAGCGGAACACTAGGTGATGAAATAACTAATATTTGGGGTTTATTTCCATTAGCGTCCGCTCACATGACCATTAGGGTGTATTCCGCGTTCGTTCAGCCCGAATGTGGCATCTTTACCTGCACTACCAGCCTCATATACTGTGTGTCTACCAAGCTGTTATCTCAGGTCAGGACATGTGCAGGTTGGGTAAGCTATTGTTACCCAGTCAAGGTCTGTAAAACATGGTTGTGTAAATGCTCCCCATGGGGTCACTTCATCAGCTTTCCATTGCTCCATAATGGCCAGAAGAGTGACGTGCAGGTTTTCTGATCTATAACATTCTCTATTACGCCCCAGATGTTTCTGAATATCACTGGACATTGCAAACATTGAAATTCACAAATACAGTTTCCCCCATCTGCTTTAAACTGTACACACGGCCATGCTTCAAGCAGGGGCCTCTACAGGATCAGAGGGCAGCGGTAATGAAGCTAGTTTGATCCCGCAAGCTTCAGAGCAGCAATTGCAAGCTTCTGAGTAAAGAGCTTAGAAGAGTGCACTCCTTGCTTAGGAAACCAGTCATAGATTGCAGGAGTGGCTGGTAACCTAGGCAACGAGCTGTGAACTATAGAATCAAAAATCTCTCCGTACTTGAGAACAGAGGGATTTTTTTTTTTCTCACAAAAGGTAAATCAAAGTTGCTCATCTTTATAAGCACATTGGAATTTTACCAATTTAATAACATGAGACAACCTCTTGTACATGGTTCTGAATAAGGTGTATGCTAGTGAAGCCCAAATTCATCAAAAGTATTGACATAAAAAAACAAACTTTGAAAAGTCGCAATTTTTTTGAGCAATGTGGAAATGCACTCATATAATTTGTGACTTTTGGCATCGTCAGTTTTGAGCAGCTCTGCCAAAATGGACGGAGCCAAGGCATGGCTATGCAAATTCATCAATAGTGGGGTTGTGGGAGGATTTTTATGCCAGAAATGTTACTCCAGCCTTTGACTAAAGCAGAATTTCTGGAGAACTGCACGCCGCAGGGAAGATGCGCCAGATTCATTAAACAGAGCGCACCTCTTAATGAATTTGGTGCATCCTACTCCAAAATGCCCCTTCATTATGGCGTGTAAAATGCCAGTGCTAATGAGTCGGGCCCTACACGTACGTCCATACAGATCCAAGTGGTGGAACAAAACTGCAGCAAAATCTGCAATAAATTACGGTACATGTGAGGTTTTTTGCAAATTTTGCTGTAGATTTTCCCTTGTGTAAAAAAGGGTAAAGTATTCAGCGTACAACAAGGACATAATGGGGATTTACAGTAACATTCACACTGCAGGTCAATTGTGTGGATTTTTAAGGAGCATTTGGATAAGAGTTGGTAACATTTCAAAGCCTTTGCGCACTTAAAGGGTTGTCCAAGCACAAACTATTTAAGGCTCATCCTTAGGATAGTGCATCATTATGAGATCGGTGGTGATTCAACACCTGGCATCTCAAGACGAAGCTCTAACACTTGGTCCCCACGTTTCAAGAGTCCTGTTCTCAGGATGAGTGGAGGTGCTGGAAGTCAGACCCCCAGTGATCAGTAAGTTACCATCTATCTCACAGATTCGGGATACCTTACTATTTTAGGATTAACCCATTAACCCTATAGACATTGTCCAAGATAATGAAAAAGCTGCAGACAACACACGATGTCTGTAGCTAATCTCTGTCCTCAGCGGTATACGGTCATAAATCACTGAGGTCAGCGATTGTCTGCAGAGGTCCCAGCATGTATATGTGGGTTGTTACTTCTGTAACCAAAGAAATGAGCGGAGGAGCATCGAGAACGCGGTGCTGGAACGGCCGGGAGTATACATTGTTTTTCCTGTTTTGTTGCCCATGTGCAGCTTTTCTTTATCTTGGAGGACCCCTTTACAGCCAGGGGCTACACAGAGTTTTTATAGCGCTATGGACTTGTTTTAACTCTCGAATGACAGCTGATGTCCATAGGATGACAACTAACATAACCAATCAGTGTATTCATTCTCACCGCAGTTGTCATTAAAAAGTTGAGATCAGTTCGTCACCCTAAAACCGCTCCGTGTAGATGCGGACTAACACTGTGTATTCTCCGATACACACTGCTGTATACATGGGAGTAGCCATGAAGTCGTGTACCTGGAGTATACAGCACAGGTGCTGCCCCCGGTATTATACCCATCATTGGGGATGTGCTTCTCTCTGGGGGGCACACAGTAGAGCTTCACTATTACCTGGTGAGCACAGACAGCGGCCACGCTGCAGGGGAAGCATTTAGCTCCAGGACTTCACAGGTTAATGCTGCAGAATTCACTGAGGGGCACCCAGGAGACAGGGGCAGACCTCCCCACACTATCCCAGGGGATGCTAAAAATAAGATGGCAGCGCCAGGCTAACACAGGGGGCACCAGGACCCAGGGGAACCCCTCCAGTGCCAGACACTTCTATAGTGTATGGAAATACATACATGTAGCACTCCTGCCCAGCAGTGATCCCGCCCCGCGCCAAACACTGGTAACCCTTCTTCTGCCAGGCTTATCCCACAATAGTTGACCCGTGACCTGTCAGACGTCTCCCCCTGACTTGACCCAATCATACCCTGTATAAAGTACATGCAGTGTTAGTGAGCGCAGCCGCTCGTGTCTGACGTCCTCTCCTGAGGCTGCACTCACACCAATGACCACATCCCCGAGCTGCTCACCTGCGTCCTCTGCCCGCGGCACAAAGCTGCAGCCAGGTACTGCACGCCACACTGCAGCCAGCCTGCAAACAAACTAGTTGTCACAGCGGGGCGGAGAGAGTGACAGGACGAAGGAACCAATCAGCTCGGAGCATGTCGGCTAGGGGCGGCGCCGCACTTTCACTAGCCAATCAAAGTAGAGAGGTGTGGCCGCACATCAGAGACTCCAGCCTCACTGTGGGCGGCTGCTCGCTTAGAGTCCGGGCCCGGAGCGCAGAACTGGAGGTGGAGGGGGAACCGCGGGGAATGCTGGGAGATAGAGTAATGCTGTCGCTGCACGGCGGCGGCTCTGGTGCTCGTCACATCTGGGCGGCAGACTCCGCGGATGTTGGTTACAACCACAGGCCAAGTTCACACGTATTTGGTCAGTATTTTACCTCAGTATTTGTAAGCCAAAACCAAGTGGACGGGTCAGAGGAAAAGTATAATAGAAACACGTCACCACTTCTGTATTTATCACCCACTCCTTGTTTTTGCTTACAAATACTGAGGTAAAATACTGACCAAATACTGATAGTGTGCACGTCACAAGCTCTCAGTATAAGTCTATGAGATCCTTGTTCTGCCTGTCAGACTTAGGCCACGACCCCACTATCAGTATTCCGTAAGTATTTTTTCTCAGGGGTGGGAGCCAAAACCAGGAGTGGGTGATACAGTGGGTACGGAAAGTATTCAGACCCCTTTAAATTTTTCACTCTTTATTTCATTGCAGCCGTTTGGTAAATTCTAAAAAGTTCATTTTTTTCTCATTAATGTACATTCTGCCCCCCATCATGACTGAAAAAAAACAGAAATGTAGAAATTTTTGCAAATTTATTAGAAAAGAAAAACTGAAATATCACATGGTCATAAGTATTCAGACCCTTTGCTCAGTATTGAGTAGAAGCACTGTTTTGAGCTAGTACAGCCATGAGTTTTCTTGGGAATGATGCAACAAGTTTTTCACACCTGGATTTGGGGATCCTCTGCCTTTCTTCCTTGCAGATCCTCTCCAGTGATCGTTGGTGGACAGCCATTTTCAGGTCTCTCCAGAGATGCTCAATTGGGTTTAGGTCAGGGTTCTGGCTGAGCCAGTCTAGAATGGTCACAGAGTTTTTCTGAAGCCACCCCTTTGTTATTTTAGCTGTGTTCTTAGGGTCATGGTCTTGTTGGATCTTGTTGGACGGTGAACCTTCGGCCAAGTCTGAGGTCCAGAGCACTCTGGAAGACGTTTTCATCCAGGATATCTCTGTACTTGGCTGCATTCATGTTTCCTTCAATTGCAACCAGTCATCCTGTCCCTGCAGCTGAGAAACACCCCCATAGCATGATGCTGCCACCACCATGTTTCACTGTTGGGCAGGTGATGAGCAGTGCCTGGTTTTCTCCACACATACCGCTTAGAATTATCACCAAAAAGTTCTCTTTGTCTCATCAGACCAGAGAATCTTATTTCTCATAGTCTGGAAGTCCTTCATGTGTTTTTGAGCAAACTCTATGTGGGCTGTCATATGTCTTACGCTGAGGAGAGGCTTCCATCAGGCCACTCTGCCATAAAGGCCCGACTGGTGGAGGGCTGCAGTGATAGTTGACTTTGTGGAACTTTCTCCCATCTCCCTACTGCATCTCTGGAGCTCAGCCACAGTGATCTAAGGGTTCTTCTTTACCTCTCTCACCAAGGCTCTTCTCCCACGATTGCTCAGTTTGGCTGGAGAGCCAGGTCTAGGAAGACTTCTGGTGGCCCCAAACTTCTTCCATTTAAGGATTATGGAGGCCACTGTGCTCTTAGGAACCTTGAGTAATGCAGAAATTCTTTTATAACCTTGGCCAGATCTGTGCCTTACCACAATTCTGTCTCTGAGCTCCTTGGGCAGTTCCTTTGAGCTCATGATTCTCATTTGGTCTGACATGCACTGTGAGCTGTGAGGTCTTATATAGACAGGTGTGTGCCTTTTCAAATCAAGTCCTATCAGTTTAATTAAACACAGCTGGACTCAAATGACGGAGTAGTGATCCTCCTTGAGATGGTTCAAGGAAATGGACAGCATGTGACTTAAATATGAGTGTCTGAGCAAAGAGTCTGAATACTTATGACCATGTGATATTTCAGTTTTCTTGAACTTTTTGCCAATTTACCAAATGGCTGCAATCTAACAAAGTGAAAAATTTAAAGGGGTCTGAATACTTTCCGTACCCACTGTAAATGCAGAATTTTTGCACTTGTTTCTATTATACCTTTTCTCTTGATTGTTCCTCACCTGGTTTTGGCTCCTACTCCTGAGAAAAAATACTGACCAAAAACTGATAGTGGGGCAGTGGCCGTACACTGAGTAGTGACTTCTGGGTTACCCACAATACCACAAGTCACAACCTGCAGAAGACGACCGGATCGGCTCCGATATGAAGACAGCGGCTGGTAAGTATAAGACTGGGGGGCAGGAACTTAGATGAGTGGCACCACTGCAGCTCTGCAATAAAAGAAACCTCTGGAGTATTGATGTAAAGGGGAATCCGCAGCATCTTACAGCACAATGGCTGAGTCACATCCACCGCATGTCAATGTCTGATTGTAATGGGGAACGCACCTTAATGTCGGGGTCACACGATAGTATAAAAAATGATTCTGAGTTGCATCCACAAAAGTGGAACGATTTTTTTCTTACTTGCCATCAGTGTACTGTCCATCTGCTATCTGTTATTTTTACTCAGCAGCTATTAATGATTTACAGGACCATTTACAGTTTCCTATGTTACAGAATTCAATGTATCCATATGGCATCTGAATTTTTTCTTACACTCATAGACACTCTGATTTATGGAGGAAAGTCGTGCATGCCGCGATTTTTTTCACATGCAGATTCAGTCAGTGAAAAAAATCGATTATCTGCACTGTCCCATTGAAAAACATTGGTCCGAGTCCTTATGGTGTGAATTTTACCTATTCATTTTACTGGGGAACCTAAATTCGCTGGTCTAAGAGGTTGTCCACTACCTGGACTGCACTTTCTTAAATGCCCCACCCCCCCCCCATTCAAAATAAAATAACAGGTACTCACTGGGAGAGAGAAAGAAAGAAAGAGGGAGAGAGAGAGTTCTATGGGGTTCGGGTAGAGTTCTGGTAACCAAACTTTGGACTAAAGTTCAGTCAAACCCGAACATACAGGTGTCTCTTCATCCCTAGTCATGTCCATATGCATCAGACATAAGTATAGAAGTAATTACGAGGAAGCTGGATTTAAAGGATTTGAATGTTGAGGTGAAACTAGGCAGAAGAAACATTAGTAATCTGAGATATGCAGATGATACAACCCTGCTGGCAAAGAGTGAGAATGACCCAAAGAAGTAGATCCTGAAGGTAAAAGAAAAAAGCAAGAAGATGGGAATTTACCTTAACATCAAGAAGACCAAAATCATGCTTACCACTAACGAGAAAATCCACATAAAGATCAACAATGAAGACATGTTTTTCTTCGGTCCCTCATTAATCACAGTGGCAGATCGACAGCAGAGATCAAGAGTCAATGAAGACTGGGAGCATGAGCATGGACCTACCGGGACTTCACTAGAGCCTCTGCTTGTGAGGATAGACTGGGCTGCTGGTAGACACCAGGCACCAGTCCGGGTCAGTCCCCGGGACTGCAGCAGCTGACCAGAGGGTCAGAGGTGCGGGAACAAGGTACAGGAGGGCAAACACAAAGACGAGGTCAGGGCAGGTAGCACAGGTTCAGATTACATAGCCAAGATCAGACAGGACGAATGTACGAGCTGGGTCAGTAACGGGAGAAATAAAACACTCATGCACAAACAGGACTCTAGCAGAACAAACTGACTGGGAACCAACAGTCGGGCAAGGAGTGGTTGGAGGAGCTGCCTAATAAACAGCCTGCTGGCACGTGATAGGCCAGGGAACCTAAACTCTGCAGGACACAGCCGGGTCAAATTCCAGCAGAGACAGGCCCCGCGCCCCTAAAGCCAAATAGAAACACATTCAGATGCAGCAGTGCTGAGGAGTGCTGCAAGAGTCAAAACTCATCGAGCCGGCCTGACACGAGGAGAAGCCGCATGGTGACCACGATGAGTAGAGCGGCACTGAGGAGGCATGCGAGTTACCACCATGACAGAAATTTCCCCTTACACCCCTCCATTTGTGTGCCAGACTACCGAGAAAACGGCTCAGGAATGGTAGGGGTGCAGACATTTTTGGCAGGCTTGTTCCTAGAGGACTCGCTATTGCTAACGCACTGTAGACAGGCGGCCACAAAGTCCCGAACATCCTTGGCCGGCTTAGATTCATGTCTCCAGGACAGGATTCTCCTCCTCCTAGCTGAAGCCAAGGTCTTATCCGGAAGGACGTCTCTTACAAGAACAGGAGCTGCTTCAACAACCTTAACCGGGTTAAAGATGTGCTGATATTTCTCCTCAGATTCAGACGCGTCAAGGATCAAGACAAGACACGAGTCTCAGTCAGGGAAGGCAGGACCGAAGGGATGGAAGGTGGGGAAATGGGCAAGAGTTTGGCAAGGCAATTGGCAGAACACGACAATCCCCATTGTAGCACCTGCCTGGCGGACCAGTCTTTAACCGGCATGTGTAGACGAAACCATGGAAGACCCAGACGAACAGTTTACAGAGCTAGGTAGCACATAAAAAGAGATTCTTTCCGAGTGCTGGGTACCAATTTGCAAGGTGACAGGCAGTGTGACATGATGAATAGGTTCTGCCAGGGGTTGTTCGTCAATTGAGGCAACAACCAGGGGACAAACAAGCTGTTGCGAAGGAAGTTGAAGCTGACGAACCAGGTCAGGATGGATGAGGTTGGCAACTGCCGGAGTCTTAATGGGCTGCTGCAAATAAATATCTCTCCCCAAATCAAGGTGACTGGGGTCAAAAGTTTTGGAAAGCTAACTTTCTCATCCAGGGTCATCTCTCCAAATATTCCAAGGTGCTGGAGGCCTACAGGCCTCACTGGGTACTGACGAACATAATGTCCCTCGCTTCCACAGTACATGCACACTTTGTCACGATACCTTTGCTGTCACTGTTGTACAGAGAGTTTGGCTCGCTCTACCTGCATTGGCTCTACAGCAGGAGGTGGAGCTTGTTTCAGCAAAGGGTATTGAAAGGTTTAAACCAACCTGGGAGGTTCCCCGAAAAAAGAAGACTCTTGAGCCTGCTCTAGAGCTTGCTCATGGAAACTGAGATAAATCCTAGTAGCAAGGTGTATAAGGGCATCCAGAGTGGAAGGTAGATCTCTGCCTGCCAACCCATCCTTGATACGACTAGACAGGCCCTGCCAGAAGGTTGCCATCAGGGCTTCTTCATTTCAGCTCCGCCGTCAGGGTGTGGAAGCGTAAGGCATACTGAGCCCGGTATCTTTGCACTATCTTAGAGTCAGAAGGGACAAGACGGAAAACGAGTTGCGGCCAGGTTCCTCGAATACTGCCCGGAACATCTAGAATCTCCAAACATCGCGAGTCTCGGGACCACCATGCAGCAAAACACACATGCACAAACAGGACTCTAGCCGAACAAACGGACTAGGAACAAACATTCAGTCAAGGAGTGGTTGGTAGAGATGGGCGAACCAAACAATAAAGTTCGGGGTCCGCAACGAACACCGACTGTTCAGGCATGGACCCTGAACATGGACTTCCTCAGGAATTCCGTGTTACTGTTCAGGTTGTGGTGTTTTCCGTGCTGTCATTTGCATGACAGCGCGGGAAACACAGGCTCTGAACAGCGGTAACATCATTACCGCAGTCAGAGCGCTGTCAGATATCAGCGTGATTCCGCAGCTGTGATTCTCACCCACGGTAAAAAGCTTACCATGGGTACAGGCGCCGGTTGATGAGACTACTACCCCCATCAGCCGGCGCCTGCTGTCATTGTAAATAGCAAGTGCAGGCGCCGCTGGATGGGAGCAGTAGTCTCTCTCATCAGCGGCGCCTGTGCTGAAAGTAAAAAAAAAAGTTAAAATTAATAAATATTGAAATAAAAATAAAAAATACATTATACTCACCTACACCTAGTCCCTGATGCCCTCATCCCCTGTAAAAAAATACATCATATACTCACCTTAACGCCTAGTTCCCTTTGCTCATGTCACCTATAATAAAGAAAAAATAATAAGCCACCATAATCCTCACCTATCCGCCATAGTCCCGAGTGTCCCAAGACGATCTCATGAATAGAACAGGCACATCGTAAGATGTGACTGCTCAATTCAGCAGCCGGTGATACACTGACAGGAGTGTCATCGCTCCTGCAGTGTATAGCGCTGAGCTGCCGGGAGTGAGGTTACTGGAGTTCATCAGCTGATGAAGCTCTGGTAACCTCACTTACGGCACAACCACTGCATGGTGCTGTAAGTGAGGTCACTGGGGCTCATCAGCTGATTGAACTCTGGTGACCTCACGCCCAGCAGCTCAGCGCTATGCACTGATACAGGAGTGATTACACTCCTGTGTCAGTGTATAGCCTGCTGTCTTGTAGAGCAGTCACATCAGTGACTGCTGATGTGACTGTCCTATAAATGATCCGCCGTAGGACACTCGGGATTATGTCATCACGGTGGACAGGTGAGGGCAGGGCCGTATTTGGAGTTTCTGCTGCCCTAGGCACTGTCAGTGGTCGCCCCCCCCCCGGTCATATAAAAGGTTGGGGGGGGGGGGAGCGGCCCACACAGACCACAGGGCTGCAGCATTGTATATGGGGGTGGGGGGGTGATGGGAGCAACCCACACAGAACTGGGCTGCAGCAGGCACTGCAGCATTACATATGGCCCATATGCAATGCTGCAGTGCCTGATGCAACCCATGTCTGGGATTCAGACCCCACTGTGTCCCTCCCTGCTGCTGCCTGCCATCATGTCTGACCAGTGACAACAGTCACAGACTAGTCAGGACTCCTCAGAGTCTGAGACTAGTCAGAGACTCAGGCAGTCTGGGCTCTGTCAGACTGGCACTGCTGCCCGCTGGCTGTACTGTCTGTGCACAGCACAGAACACAGTACCGGCGGCAGCTGCTGATTGCGCGTCTGCGCCTAAACTATGATCCCGCTGCCCGCCTCGCCGCCTGCCATCATTAATTATGCTGCAGAGCAGACTGTCTGCAGAAGCGGCAGCTCCTCAGCCAGCATCATGCACCGGCACCACGGCCCGGGTGGCAGTGTCGGCGCAATGGCACATCACAACAGGACACAATTACCAGCGCTGCCTGCTGAGATGAGCCGCTGCCAGCGATGTGCTGCCCGGGCCTCCACGGGAACTTCAAGTGCCCGGGCTCCTCCTCTTCTTTCCAGATTGCAGCAGCAGAGCAGACTAGAGAGTTGAGATGGGTGGGCGTGACCGGAGGGCGAGAGGGCGCGATCAGGGGTGGATTAAGAGTAGCAAGGGCCCCGGGCAGTTTAGAAGGCGCAGGCTCCCCCCCACACACACACACACACCTGATGTATCACGTCACATGATCCCCTGTGATAGATCATGTGATAGTTCACGTGAAATTAATTTGGCACAATATTAATAATAATAATTTTTTTTTAGGCTGTGTGCCCACTATGCATTTTTTAAGCAATTCCGCTGAAGAAACGCTTAAAAAATGCTTGGTAGAAGGTCTGTCATGTTCCCCAATGATAATCCGCATGTGCTGTGCACATGCTGCGGAAATTTCCGCTGCGGATTATCATTGTGCTAAAAATCCACAGAACTACCAATTACTTTGCGGAAGCTCGGCGTTTTCGCCGCCATTGACTTGCATTGGAACGCATGTAATCCGCATCACTGCATCTGTAGATGCAGAATCCATGCGTTTCAATGTGCTGATGGTACCCGGGTTTGGAGAAGAGGAGACTCTCCTCCAGACCCGGGTACCATAGTACCTGTAAAAAAAAAAGAATAAAATAAAAAATAAATATCATACTTACCTTCTGATGGCCCCCGGTGTCTTTATCCGATGTGTCCTGGCTTGCCCGCAGCTCACGATGGTCTGAAAAGGATCTGCCGTGACGTCATTTAGTCATGTGACGGGTCACGCAACCGCTGACGTTGGCAGGCCATCAGAAGGTAATTATATATTTATTTTTTACCATTCTTTTACGGTCACACTATATAAATCCATGCCGGTTGCATGGATTTATATAGTGTGACCAAGTTGTCAAGCACTTTCCAATTGATGCTAAAATCGCTTGTCAACCCACATGCGGAATTGCAAGTGAAGAACGCTTCACATCCGCATGTCCCTGGCAGGAAAAATGCATGTAAAATCCGCATGCGTTTTTTCTGCCAGGGAGGTGCAGAAACGCTCAAAAAAAATCCGAAGCATTTCTGCATCGTGGGCACATAGCCTTACATTAATTGTATGACTCAATATTGAGCACACGTAGCCATCTATACACGGCGGGAGGCCGCACGGCGCCATCTATACACAGCAGGAGGCCACACGTAGCCATCTATACACAGCAGGAGGCCGCACGTAGCCATCTATACACAACAGGAGGTTGCACAGCGCCATCTAAACACAGCAGGAGGCCGCACAGCGCCATCTATACACAGCAGGAGGCCGCACAGCGCCATCTATACACAGCGGGAGGCCGCACAGCGCCATCTATACACAGCGGGAGGCCACACGCAGTCACGCACACGCAAACATATACAGACATATACAGTACAGACCAAAAGTGTGCAAAGCAGTCATCAAAGCAAAAGGTGGCTACTTTGAAGAACCCAGAATATAAGACATATTTTCAGTTGTTTCACACTTTTTTGTTAAGTATATAATTCAACATGTGTTAATTCATAGTTTTGATGCCTTCAGTGTGAATGTACAATTTTCAAAGTCATGAAAATATAGAAAAATCTTTAAATGAGAAGGTGTGTTTCAAACTTTTGGTCTGTACGGTAGATACACGCATAAACACATTTGAAACACAAAAATACATATAAACAGACATCACACAATGATATCTGCCTGCACACACACACACTCAATCACACATACACACACTCACTCTCACACATGCACACTCTCTCACACACTCTCTCATACACACACTCTCTCATACACACACACACTCTCACACACAGACACACACAGACTCACCATCCCCGGGCTCGGCTCCAGTCCTCTCCGGTGCAGCACTGCAGGCCGGGCGCGCACTGCGTGACGTCACAGCTAGGAGACACGGCCGCGCACAGGGAGAAGAAGCAGCCAGAGAAGAAGCAGTGGCCGTGCGCCGCTGCTGGGGGGAGCGGTCCGGGGGCCCCCCCGCCACTGTCTGCCAGTATGTGCCGCAGCGCCGCACATATAATGAGGGCAATCCGGCCATAGACACCCCGGGCCCACTGGAGGCCCGAGGCCCCGGGCGATAGCCCGGATTGCCCTCATTATAATCCGCCTATGGGCGCGATGACCGGAGGGGGGCGGAGCCACCTGGCCGGCTCGGGGCATGAACCCAAAAAAAAACACACTCAGGCGCCACGCTCCCCGAATTCCGGCGCCCTAGGCACGTGCCTACAAGTGCCTAACGGCAAATACGGCCCTGGGTGAGGGATATGGTTGCTTTTTATTTTCTGTTTTTCTACAGGTGACAAGGCTTCAGCTGATTAGGCGTTATACTCACCTAACTGTTTTTTTTTAAATATGTAAAAAATGTGGACTTTTATTTGAAATGAATGACTTTATTCTGGCCATATCTTTATTTCAAAAACTTGACTACAGGGTTAGTAATGGGGGCGTCTTATAGACTTTGCTCCATCACTAACCTGGGCTTCATGTCAGCTGCCAATACAAGGTTGACATGAGCCCCAACCCCATTACCCCACTTGCCACCGCATCAGGGCAAGTGGGAAGAGCCAAGGCTAAGCACCATATTTGGCGCATTTTAAGGATGCGCCATTTCTGGGGCCGCTGAGGGCTGATATTAGCCTTGGAGGGGCAAGTATCCATGGCCCCTTCCCTGGCTATTGCCATAAGTTCACAGCTGTCTGTTGTCACGGGTGTGTCAGAAGTGACAGACAGTCGCCCTCCAGTTGGTTGCAAGAGATCTTCTTAGAAGCTGTCTCTCTTGACCCTGCGGCTACCTTCCTCTTGCTAATTAACACCCTGGGCTGGGTGTATAAATACCTGCTGTTTGCTAGAGGGAAGTGCCGGCGAGACTCACATGACCCCTTGTGAAGGCTTGGAGCTAGTGCAGTACTTCCTCCTCTCTGGTGCTAAGAGGAGGTGTGTTCATCTCTCTCTCTACTAAAGCTAAGCTATCTTCCCTTGTTTGTTCCCCCTTGTTGTCTTTAGTTGTCAGTGAGGATCGACTGGCACTCATCCCCTCCCTTCCCTAGCCAGGGCCTAATGCCAGGGAAAGACAGGGCAAGGTTCCTGTGCAGCGATTGGTGCGGAACCAATATAGGGACATTAGAGGAGACAAGGTGATATAGGTCAGTCTAGGAGGTCTCCACTACCCCCTTTCCCTAGAGTCTGGGCCCCCTTTTCCCCCTTCCCTTTGTGTTGCACTTAGTCTTTCCTACACCTTGCGTGACATTTGTTTAGCCTTTGCTGGTTAGATTTTATAAGGGGACCCTATGTACATTTTTTTCATGGGTCCCCCTGTTATCTAGCCAGTAAAGGCTAAGCAAACAACTGTGGGCTGTTATTAATAGCCAGGGAACATTTTTGACTAATGGGCTCTTCCCCAGATAGTAATTTCAGCCCCCAGTGGTTGGTTTTCCCTCTGCTGGTTATGAAAATGATATGGGAGCCCATGCCATTTTTTTTTATTTAATGCATTTTATTTCATGACCCGCATGTACTGACAAAACAAGTGCAGTATTAGAAGTAATGGAATTAGGGGTAATGGGATTAGGTGTCGCTGACACCAAGCCATAGCTTTAGTAATAAAGAGGTGTCAGCCAGAAATCCTCATTACTAAACCTGTAAGTAAAGAGTTAAATAAACACACACACCAATAATAAAACAATTTATTTGAAATAAAACATACACATTCTTTAATCATTTAAATTAACCCAATATACTCACCCCAAGTCAGACGGTAATCCAAGGGTTAAAGCAATGTCCCACGTTTCTTTTTAAAATATCTTTATTTAGCTCCAAAATGCATTGCTGTACAAAAACACTTAAAAAACACTTGCAAAAAAAGCATGCAAAAACGCAGCAAAAACGTCACAAAAACATGGCAAAAACGCACGTTTTTTCAACAGCGTTTTTGCTGCCCAGAGATGTAGAAACCTTGTAGAAGTTTCTGCAATCAAATACTCAACATGAGCACATTTGCCTTAAAGAGATGTCCCACATTTCTTTTTTCAAATATCTTTATTTAGCTCCAAAAAGCATTTATTGCTCTACAAAAATGCTTAAAAAAATGCATGCAAAAAACGCCGGCAAAAACGTGAGAAAAAACTTGCGTTTTTTTCAACAGCATTTTTGCTGGCAAGAGATGCAGAAACCTTGTAGAAATTTCTGCAATCAAATACTCAACGTGTGCACGTCGTACGCACATTGCTATGTGCACACATTGAGTATTTGATTGCTGACATTTCTGCAAGGTTTCTGCATCTCTTGCCAGCAAAAATGTTGCTGAAAAAACAAGCGTTTTTTCCGCGTTTTTGCATGCGTTTTTTTTGCAAGCGTTTGCAAACCAAGGAACAGCGCGGGAAACCAGGGATGTTTGGGTCCCCCATTCACATGAATGGGGTCCGTGTTCGGGTTTGGGTACTGTTTTGGTACCTGAATTCAAACTTTTAATAAACTGTTCAGCTGAACCCGCCGGACCGGAGCAGTCAGGAGTTCGCCCAGCACTAGTGGTTGGTGGAGCTGCGTAATAAAGAGCCTGCTGCACAGGATAGGCTGGGGAACCTAATCTCTGCAGGACACAGCAGGATTAAATTTCTAAAACGAGCGCTAGCGCTACCACTATGTCCAGTAGTTGGAAGCTGCATACCAATGCCCGCGTGCATTATAACTAGTGTTAGTACCAAAAGGTAACAGTTGTACACCCTAAGAGTCACTGGATGAAATGCTGAAACATACTTTATGATGGTGTAGCTTGGAAACAGTCCGGTTCACATGTGGGAGCTTGCTTCAGCAGACCATGGACAAATGTGTAGGCTATTCCTGCTTGCTGTGCTTGACACTCCACAAGCCCTATAGATAGGGTGCCGGCCGGTCACACCTGCACTATTCCTGGTTTGTAAAAAAAAAAAAAAAATTGCTGCCCTGTGTATGTGTGACGTCACCAAACTACTGGCTCTCCTTCTGGTGCAAGAGGGGTGCCGGTAGTGTATCCAACGTGCATCTGAGGTTACAACCTCCTTCATCAGGGATTACATTCACTGTGGGTGATATTTCTTATATAGGCGAGTGTCTATGTGGCGCCCCTGAGGGTTCAGTTGCCACAGAGGTACTGCACCTCACCAAGAGGTGTGGTGTCTGCTTCTCTCAGGTAAGGAGGGAGTGCTGCCCGGAACCCCAACACCCGCATTCAAACACTACACTGCTCCAGGCCGTCTGGAAGGGAAAGATGCAATGTGTTTCCTGCTGAGCCCTGTCCCTGGCTGGAGTGGGGGGAATCAAAGGTAGGGGGAACCAGTAGTGGGTGTGGGTGGAGGAAGCAGTTTAGGGGAGCACTTTTACAGGAGGTATATAAAGGGAAGCCATCTTAGGGTGGCAGGCAAGACAGTTCAGTCAGTGAGGACAGTCAGTCAGGGAGCAGAGTCTCTTAGGAGCTCTGCTCCACAAGTGGGGCCTAGTGATAGAGGCCCAGGAGGGGAGCAGAGGAGTAAGGCTCCGTTCTATAGAAGGGATCTCAGGGGGTACGGCAAGTGCAGGACGGCACCCGTACGCCCCGAATCTGCCAGGTGTCAGAGGGATCAGGCCGCAAGAAGGGGACCGGCCCCTGGACCAGCCGTGTTACTCCAGGTCTCGGCTGGAAAAACCGGAGGCTTCTGACTTTTATAGTGCAGTTGCCACAGTCTCATCCTAGTCACCGTGAGGGTCAAGCAGGTCCTTGAACTCCAGGTTGCCCAGAGGGACTTCAGAGCACTCGAGCGGGACTGTGAGTGGGGAAGCGCAGGGCAGGAGGGAGAAGACCCAGCGTGAGAAGTCGGTCTAGTGAGGAACATAAGAAAGCGGGGTTCCGTCAAGCACTCCTGATGCATCTGAGGAAGAGCTGAACCCTCGGTCTGGTGAACGCAGCGCGACGTGGGAGGCTGGCACCCGCGCAGTGTACCTGTGGAACTTACATGAGAACTGTGAGTAAAAACTCGGATTACTGCACTGCCTCCGTCAGTTATTTCAGCTGCGCCATCTCTCCCTCTGCACTACAACGCCCAGTATCACCACCCACCAATCTCCACTATGCCCCGGGGGCCCGCTCCACCTGTGGGGAGCAGAAACACCTCAGCTGCCATCCCATCACCCCCCGGAGGTCTGCAGCAGCGCTGGTAAACCTTACCAGGTACCACAGGTGGCGTCACGAACTATTTACTTTATTTTTATTTTCTATCCAAGTTACAATCTCCTTTTTTTTGGGTTGACCACCCTGGGCCACGGACCAGGCCAACCACTGTGACATTTCTCCCACCAACATCCATAGGCCCGGCTGCTGAGTAACCCATTGCCCTGGGGGCGCGTCAACTTCTGGTGTCACGAACAGGATTGCATGCCACTTGCCACCGGGTACTGTGTGCCTAATATGGACTGTTTTTCCACATGGAATGTGGCGCCCGCCCCAGAAGAACGGGCGCCATTATGTGCATGATCAAAAACAACAATATGGAACCTCCCATCGTGGGCCGGGTCCCAGAATGGCGCCAAAAGCACAACCTGCCCCTTGCAACTGTGACTGTCCACATAGATGTGTCTGTCAAGGCCGGGAGGACGTCTCAGGGAGTGACCGACAGCAGGCTGCCATGGGACCGAAAGGGGAGAGGAGGAGGAGAGAAGGAATGGAGACAGGGTGTGGTCTTAACAAGTCTAGACAGACCGCACCCAGCAGTCAGCATGGACGGAAGCAAGGATCCAGCCTCCGCCTCTGGCCTGCAACAACAAGCGACCCCCCCTCACCCTGGAAGGGGAATCAATCAAACTGTCCCCGGAGGACACGGAATTCCTCCAAGGCGAGATCCTGGACCTGAGCCAGCAGGTGGAATGGGCCCAGCAAGCAGCGGTCGCCAGGTGGAAGGAGAAGCTGCTGGAGAAGTTAGCAGCTCGGCGGCAGCCAGGCCTTGGTACCAGCGGCAGCGCTCCAACCCCGGCGAAGCCAGAGGAGCACCAGGAGGCCATGTGCAGCACAGGAGAAGGTAGGAAGAGTTCCCCTGTCCCGGGCGCTGCAAGCGCCGACCTGCTCCTGGGCCTCCTACACCAGCACTCCCCGTACCCCGCCATGTACCCCCTGGAGCAGCTGCTCAGCCGGGAACCTCCACCCCCGGGCGCTGATTCTGAGGACCTCCTGCTCGGCTCCCTCCGGGAACCGCCACCTCCGGCACCCGAGTGGGTGTACGGCGCGCCTTCCTTTGATTGGTCCACCAGATATGAGGACCAGCAGCCGCACCTGCTACTCCCAACACCAGCGCCCCCGGTTGCCTGCCCCAGCGGAGAAGAATTTAGTTGGGGGGGGACCTGATGGGGTTCCCGTGGGAGACCGAAGCCGAAGCCCTGCAGAGAAAGGAGTTCTGCAGGCAGGAGCTCCAACAGCTGGAGAAGGAGCGGCACACCCGGCGGGCGCGTTGTGAGCAGTTAGAGGCCCGGAACAAGGCCGCAAAAGCTCAAGTACGGCAGGCGGAATCGGCCCACCACAGCCCCCATGAAGAAGGACTAGTAGTAAAGTTTGACTTGAAGGCTGGGTGGGGTTTCATCTGTGATCCCAATTTCAACAGGGATATTTTTGTAAACCGGCGGGATGTTGAGCCCGATCTGGAACAGGGCCCTCCCGACCGGAACTTGTACCCCGGTGACCGTGTCACCTACACACGACACCACGGGGAACGCGGGTGGTATGCCCTCAAGGTGTACCGCGTGATTGAGGAAAGAGAGGACACGCCCCCGCATTTCTTGTCTGATGACCCGGCTGGGTCCAGCAAAAATCAGAAATACCCCAGGTGGGGACCCCACTACTAGTACAGTAGGTGGGACTAAACTGTATATAGTCACCCGTAAGGGTACAGAAATTTAAAGTTGTTTTATGTGTGTATAATTACCCGTCAGGGTATACAGACTTCAGGCTGAGGAATGTGAGCAGCCAAAGACTGATCTTGTACATAGTTTTGCACTTCTTAAAGTGCTCTCTATTGGTTTTATAATTGCAACCAAGTGACCTCAGAACAAAAACCCATTTGGCATGGCAGAAGACGTGGTCCAGCACCAGGATCACCTATGCCCTGCAGCCACGCCCAGGGCCTACGTTGAGGGTTTGCGGATGGGTCCCTCATGCTGCTGACTTTGCACCTTACTAAAGGAAATGGACACCCGGTTACAGAATGTGCTGTAACCTGTTAAAGAACGTTATTAAAAGTGTTTTATAATGTTATGATAACCTGTAACGTTTAAGTGATGTGCCTCCCATAAAGGGAAGAAATGTTTTTGTTTATAATCTTATATGAGAATGCATTCTAAAAATTTGCATGTCTAATATATCGTGTTTTTGCTCAGCTCCAGCCGCGGACATGCTGTGTTTTACCGGGGGGGTGTGTGGCGCCCCTGAGGGTTCAGTCGCCACAGAGGTACTGCACCTCACCCAGAGGTGTGGTGTCTCCTTCTCTCAGGTAAGGAGGGAGTGCTGCCCGGAACCCCAACACCCGCATTCAAACACTACACTTCTCCAGGCCGCCTGGAAGGGCAAGATGCAATGTGTTTCCTGCTGAGCCCTGTCCCTGGCTGGAATGGGGGGAACCAAAGGTAGGGGGAACCAGTAGTGGGTGTGGGTGGAGGAAGCAGTTTAGGGGAGCACTTTTACAGGAAGTATATAAAGGGAAGCCATCTTAGGGTGGCAGGCAAGACAGTTCAGTCAGTCAGGGAGCAGAGTCTCTTAGGAGCTCTGCTCCACAAGTGGGGCCTAGTGATAGAGGCTCAGGAGGGGAACAGAGGAGTAAGGCTCCGTTCTATAGAAGGGATCCCAGGGGGTACGGCAAGTGCAGGACGGCACCCGTACGCCCCGAATCTGCCAGGTGTCAGAGGGATCAGGCCGCAAGAAGGGGACCGGCCCCTGGACCAGCCGTGTTACTCCAGGTCTCGGCTGGAAAAACTGGAGGCTTCTGACTTTTATAGTGCAGTTGCCACAGCCTCATCCTAGTCACCGTGAGGGTCAAGCAGGTTCGGGAACTCCAGGTTGCCCAGAGGGACTTCAGAGCAACCGAGCGGGACTGTGAGTGGGGAAGCGCAGGGCAGGAGGGAGAAGACCCAGCGTGAGAAGTCGGTCTAGTGAGGAACATAAGAAAGCGGGGTTCCGTCAAGCACTCCTGACGCATCTGAGGAAGAGCTGAACCCCCGGTCTGGTGAACGCAGCGCGACGTGGGAGGCTGGCACCCGCGCAGTGTACCTGTGGAACTTACATGAGAACTGTGAGTAAAAACTCGGATGACTGCACTGCCTCCGTCAGTTATTTCAGCTGCGCCATCTCTCCCTCTGCACTACAACGCCCAGTATCACCACCCACCAATCTCCACACTGCCCCGGGGGCCCGCTCCACCTGTGGGGGCAGCGCTGGTAAACCTTACCAGGTACCACAGGTGGCGTCACAAACTATTTACTTTATTTTTATTTTCTATCCAAGTTACAATCCCCTTTTTTTTTGGTTGACCGCCCTGGGCCACGGACCGGGCCAGCCACTGTGACATTTCCCCCACCAGCATCCATAGGCCCGGCTGCCGAGTACCCCATTGCCCTGGGGACGCGTCATCTACACTTATTGGACTGCAGAACCACATCTCTAATTGAAAGCAAACAGTTCTATCTCGCTATTCAAACCAAATGGTCATAATGAATTCAATGTGAAAATCCATTTGCTTTCCTCTCTGGACATCCTATGAATATAGTTTTCTCCTCTCCAGTGTTTTTTCACATTTTCTATGCCCCAAAATGTGCTGCCTGTTAGTATACCATTATGTGCTCTTTTGTAGTGTAGGGACACTGGACATCCGCTGTCTCTACACTACAAAACAGCACATAATGGTAGCGTGGTAAGCAAATGGATGACGCTGAGGAGGCATGTGAGTTATCGCAGTGACAGATGGTTTCCACCGTCTCATTGACTTGCATGGCTGAGTGCTATCCGATTATCTCATCAAACTTGGTTATGCAGCGATGTTCTTTTTCCTCAAACAGACTCTGTTCGAAGAAAAAACAGACATGTGCACGGCCTCATAGACTAACATTGTCCGAGTGGGATCCGGTGTTTTGTCGAATCACACTCGGACTAAAAATATGGTCTTCAGGAAAATGCCGGCGGTATTTTTCCTGAAATATCCCTATTTGGCATCTTTACAGATAGCAGGTTTCTTTTTAACTAGTGTAGGATCTGTTCTAGGATCTGAATTAATAAGGTGGTGAAGTTGAAAGTCTGTTTTTTAGAGGCTCTATATTTATGCAGGGGTCTAGTCTTTATTTAGATCTAAACTTGGGAAGCACAGGTTAGCTGTGCTGGGCACATGTCTGGTGAGAGAGGGGTTAACTGTGTTCATGCCAGCTTGCTCTGCTGTTTCCATAACTTTGATTAGGTTCACAACACTGTCTTTTTCCCTTTACTGCATTTGCTATTAAAATTTGATAGCTGCCAAGTGAACACGTCCTTTTTTTCCCAGTGTATGCATCAGACAGATGCTTCAAAACAGATAATCTGCTGGCACCTATTCAACAAATTCACTTTACTTAAAAGTAAATATTTTTGTACCTTTCTTGACTTGGATCCAAGTGTAGACTGTACCTATACTTACTGTATACCCATATGTTCGGATATGTCTGCCATTTACATCATTTATGCAAACTACATAACATTGATCACCGATCTGCAGTTTAGGTGATAAATGCAGGGTGCTGCCCCTGCTGATCACTAAAACAGAGATCCCATGTCCCCCTTTGAATAGAGTGGTGATCAATCATATTCAGTATTGCTCCATTCAATGTCTATGGAAGTGATGGAGATAGTGAGTCCTATAGGGATTAATAGGGTTATCAGCAATTAATGTTTATTTCAGCATAAGTTTGCAACATAACACACACAACTATAAGCCACTCAAACTTCCCTGGTACCCAGCCTTTCTGCCGCTTTCCCGTTGTTTGTTGCCAGGCTGCAGTGGTGATCTCACACATACCTTGTACTTAAACTCTGCAACCTATCACTGGTTGCAATGATTTGTGCTGCCTACATCAACATCACCACTGAGCCCAGTGATTGGCTGTGGTCTTGTGTACTGTGGCTTTGACTTCATCGCTGCAGCCTGTCAACCTAGGTTGAAGCTGCAGCGGAGAGGCATCGCTGGATCTTGGAAGGATAAGCATACCTGTGTTTGTTATTTCTTACATCTCAAAGACTATAGTCAAATAAAAATTAATCCCGGACAACCCCTTTAATCCAAGCAACCGTACACAGGCTTCACTTCTCCATTCAAATGGGTGATTCAGTTCTCCTGTTCTTGTAATGTGTAGGGGTCCCAGTGGTGTGAACCTCAACAATTGTCCTTTTTTTTCTCGTATCCTGTGGATTGGCGATACATATTGTTTGTGGGTCACCTCCTTTAAACCCTATTAGGTCCTCCAACACCTTTTAATTGCCGCCCATGAGCTTTTAGGGTATGTGCCCACGATGCAGAAATGAAGTGGAAAATTTCCGCTTCATTTCTGCATGTCCTTGCCAGTAAAAACGCTTGCAGATTTTAACACACTTTTTTTATGCGTTTTTGAAGCGTTTTTGACATGCGGATTTGCCAATGCGTTTTTCTAATGCATTGAGTAGGCAATTCCGCATGCGTAAACGCACAAATAATGGACATGCTGCAGATTTTTCCAATTCCAATAATTTTATTAATTTTAAATTAATAAAGAAAATAAGGGAAGGTTTATAAGGGTAAGGGGAAAAAACATTACAAACATATAGAAGGAAGAACTCAGGTTTACAAAGATTTGTGTCAATAAAATTTAAATAGTCAAATAAGATAAATGCATATACGAATAAAAATAATAACCACTTGAAAAATTGAGTGTCAAAGTCTAGATGATTAAGAAAAGATTTCCCACCAACGCAACCACTTTTTTGAGAATCTATCAAAACAATTATTTGCTATAGCAAATTTTTGCTCATATATTTTATGTATTTAAATTTTTTCTACAATGTCAGAGAAATAAGGGGGATTTGCATCTTTCCAATGAAATGCAATGGTGTTTTTTGTAACCAAAAGAATATGTATTAAAATAGGTCTAAGTGATGGGTCCACGTCTTCCATACCAATGGAAAATAAAGCTAGTTGGGGAGTAATGATAATTTTATTGCTGGCAATTCTTTTTAAGAGACTTAATATTTCTGTCCATAGATATTTAATTCTTGGGCATTCCCAAAAAATATGAAACATGTCGCCAATCATTCCACAATTCCTCCAACAATTTAATTGATTATGCTGCGGATTTTTCCGCACATAAAATCCGCTGCGGTAGGCTGTGTGCCCACGATGCGTTTTTGGTGTGTTTTTTGGTGCGTATTTGCAGCGCGTAAATGCTCCAGAAACGCATTGCATACTTTATCCCATAACTTCCTATGACGTCCTGCAAGTTCTGTGCACATGGTCTGGATTTTTTCTGCGCAGATTTTACTCACAGAAAAAATATGGACATGACCAATTCTTGTGCGTTTCTGCATGCGTATTTGCCTATACAATGCATTGGAAAAACGCATGGCAGATATGCATACAAAACCGCATGGAAAAACCGCATGCGTTTTTCTGTCAAGGAGATGCAGAAATGCTCAGGAAAATTTCTGCTTCATTTCTGCATCATGGGCACTAAGGCTGTGTGCCCACGATGCGTTTTTAATGCGTTTCTGAAGCGTTTTTACAGCTGCGGAAACGCTGCTGAAACGCATTAAAAACGCTTGGTAGAAGGGCAGCAATGTTCCCCAATGATAATCCGCATGTGCTGTGCACATGGTGCGGAAATTTCCGCTGCGGATTATGATTGCAGAAAAAAACGCAGCACTACCAATTATTTTGCGGAAGTGCTGCGTCTTCGCCGCCATTGACTTGCATTAGACCTCATGGATTGCGCATCACTGTATATGTAGATGCGTAATCCAAGCGTTCTAATGTGCGGATGGTACCCGGGTGTAGATGAGAGGAGAGTCTCATCCACACCCAGGTACCATTAAAAAATCTGTAAAAAAAGAATAAAATAAAAAATAAATGTATATTAACCTTCCGACGGCCCGCGCAGCGCTCCTACTTGCTTCCCGGCACTTTGCAGTGGATTGAAGGACCTGCGCTGACGTCAGAGTCATGTGACGGGTCACGCGACGCTGACGTCGGCAGGTCTTTCAATCCACTGCTGCCGGCAGCCGGGACCGAGCGAAACAAGCCAGCGCAGGCCATCGGAGGGTAAGTATATATTTATTTTTTTACTTTTAACCATTCTCTCGGGTCACACCATATAAATCAATGCAGTTTGCATGGATTTATATAGTGTGACCTAGTTGTCACAAGCACTTTCCAAGTGATGCTAATCGCTTGGAAAGCGCTTGTCAGTCCGCATGCGGAAATGTCAGTGAATAATGCTCCATTTCCGCATGTCCCTGGCAGGAAAAAACACATGTACAATCCGCATGCATTTTTTTCTGCCAGGGAGATGCAGAAACGCTCAGGAAAAAATCCTGAACATTTCTGCATCGTGGGCACATAGCCTAAGCCTTACTGCGGGAAGACGGCTGTTAATCAACATGATGCCGCCAGTCTTGCCCCAGCTACAGAGCAGCCTGGATGATGAAGAGCTGTCTGTCGACTTAATGTCAGCAGAAGCTGCAGAATTGCTGACAGGAGCAATCTGTGACCTGTCTGAGCCAGCAGATATCGGCGCCGGGCACTACAGGCAGGTAGTTAGCAACTACCTACCTGTTAGTTCTTAGGCCCATAGTAAAAAATAAAATAAATCCTGTATATGCCTTTTATGCACTCAATAGTATAGGTAGCTGAACCCATGGAATATGAGACTTAGTCCCCTCTCCCTATTCAGGACACACACATGCGGTCCGAGACTGCTCTGAGCCAGAAGCAGGTAGAAGAGGCTGGTAATTAGATGGCAGTTACATGGTCTGCTTTGTGACTCAGGCTCGTGTTATGACATCATATTATTGATCTGCTTCTGAAAAAAATAGACCATAGTGTGGAAACCCAATGCAGGCTGCCGGTCATCCTTCTGCATCCTGGGTGCTAAAGGAAAAGGCATAGAGACGAGGGCTTCTTGTAGCAATAAATAACACATAGCACATATGATATCAGCACAATGTTAGCTATGGTTGTGCCACACCACTGTCCAGATTCTGGTCCTTGCATGTTCCTGGCACTTTCTTTGTGTGGATGCAATGTATTCTTCCCACTATACAGCACTCTACATTATATTCGCTGTGCCTGCTGAGGGAGCACAACAAACACCCACGTCATGTCGAACTACCTTCCTGTCCCAATTTCTAGGGGGCCGCGGAACACCACTATTGAAGCCAGAGCAGTGTGAAAAGGTTATTGGTTGGATAGCAGATAAAGCTTACAGTCAGTTTGCCACCACCACCACCCTGTGTTCCCCATGGTCCAGTCTCAGTAGATGTGAGTCTGGACCACATTATTATTATTATTACTTTATCGCAATTTATTCATTTTACATGTGAAAAAGGGGTATACATCGCAAAAACAATTACAATAATCTTGAACAAAAATGTGACAGCGACTGGTACAAGACAGGAAAGGAGAGAACCCTGATTGCGAGGGCTCACAGTCTACAAGGGATGGGTGAGGATACAGTAGGTGAGGATAAAGCTGGTCGTGCAGCGGTATGGTGGATTACTGCAGGTTGTACACATGTCGCAAGAGGTGCTTTTTGAAGGTTTCAACAGTAGGCGAGAGTCAGAAGTGGTGGGGTAGAGAGTTCCAGAGAAGGAGGGATGCACGGGAGAAATCTTGTATTGTGGGAAGAGGAGATAAGAGGGGAGTAGAGAAGAAGATCTTGTGAGGATCACAGATGTATGGAGGAGGAGACAGGTTGTGGATAGCTTTGTGACGCGCCCCTGGGCCTGTGTCGCGCTGCGTTGCGCACGCGGGAGCTTACCCGGAGCCGGATCTGTTTAGGGTTGTAGTCTCGTGGCGGTGACCCGGTCCGTGCCCAGGGAGTCAAACTGGACGGCAGTCTGTTAGCGGTAGAAAATGGTTGATGACTACGCCACCCGTTGAATGCAGCCAGGGGGCTGCTGCTGCAGGGCAGACCGCTGAGGCCGGTGGAAGGATGGTGCAGCGTGATAGTATAACCCCCAACGGGAGGGGTATGGCCTCAGGGCAGCCGACGTGGATGATGGGGGTAGCAGGAACCACTCAGAGACGGTATGGTAGCGTTCAGGGTCTTTACTGGTAACAACGATAGACCCTCCCGGAGTACTTGCTAGCGATCGGGGCCTGGTCAGTCCTTGAGCAGATGGGATCTCCCCTGGCCAGGCGTAGTTGTAGGCCTCCCAAGCTGACTGTACTCTTCTGGCTACCTTGCTAGAAGCTGATGTAAGTAGCCCACGTCCCTGAGTGTACCGTGTGGTGCTCACCCGTATGGCCGGTGACTCGGGGCCTTCTAATGGCTTCCGCTCCACGATGGCGGTGCTGGTCCCACGCGTGTGACCGGGCCTTCGGGCTTCTGGGCCAGGGGACCTGAAATCCCCTGCCTGACGGATTCTGCTGCTGGGTAGAAGTTAGTCCCCACAGCCTCGGACTCCGGGTCCGGTAAAGAATCTTCTTAGTCAGGGCGAGCTCTTTAGCTGCCAGCCCCTGACTCCTTGTGACTCTGCTGCTTCCTATGCTGCTCTTGTCTCTACTCTTCCTGGACTCACTAACCCTGCCTCAGCCCCGGGTTTATACAGGGGAAGTTCTTCCCCTCCCAAGGCTGGGCAGGAGGTGTGGCATGCACAGGATCCCTGACCAAAGGACCTCCCACCTGCTCTCAGACGTAATATCTCTATCACTGTGACAACCAGACCCCTGGGGTGTCACACTCCCCCCTAGTGAAATTTAGTACTCCGGGACTAAACACTTTTTAGAAAAATATAACAAGGTATATCAAAGAACAATAAAATACAATAAGGAAACACAATAAGATGGTCACGGATGTCCGCAACCGGGTGCAGTCTTTGAAGAAAAGCAAAGGTGTCCATTTCACCAACACAGGGAGACGTAACCAGGTAGGGGTCTGTCCTACCCCGAGTCCTTAACAGTCTCTAGTCCATCCTGGGTTACGCTCCAACTATATACAAAGGATTCCCGGTAAATCCACCGAAGACTCCTAAAAACAACTAGAAACACAAAATTACACACAAGCAACAATAAACAGGTAAACATTGTAAAACAACTTAAACATTTAGATCCTCCAACGTGCGGGTAACTGGCCTCTAGTGGCCCTAGTGGACCTACGGAGCTGACTGTCTGGCCCTGAACTACAGGGTGTAGGAGCTGTCAAGGGTAAACTGGGCAGCTGTCTACCGGCTCTTTGTCTCACTAGGGGTACGGCAGGCTCACTATAAGCAGAGGGTGGATTCTCCTGTTCCGCTTGGGTGGAGTCTTCTGCCTCCTGGACCGGCTGCTCTTCCAGCTCTACCCGTTGCTCCGTAGGTTCTTGGGATGATGGTTGGAGGAAGGTGAGTACGGGTACCACAACTGCACCATTGACTTGAGTCCAAGACCGAGGGAAGTCCCCGAGCACGGTACTAACCATATCTTCCCTTTCTTCCACGGGTCGATGGTCTTCCTGTTCCTCCTCAGGGTTCCTCAGTTGTTCGGGGCACTTCTTCAGGTGGTCCCGGGATACAATGGCTGTGGTTTCCCCTCCGTCTTTACTGATGGTACAGACCTTCGGGTTCTCGTGGCTTGAGGGCAGTACGGTGTACGGGTCCTTCTCCCACTGGTCGTCCAACTTGTGGAGCCGTCTCTTCCTCTTCAAGACCTGCTCTCCGGGTACCAGGGGAACAGCGGGAGCATACTGGTTGTAAGTCTTCTCTTGTCTTTCCCTAGCCTGACAGAGACTTCGCTCCACGCTCTCCTGTACTTTCCGGTACTGCTGCTGCCTCTCTGTGTCCCAGTCTGTTTCTGGTGAAGTGTCCTCGGGCGTCAGGACTCCCATTTCCAGGTCAACAGGTAACTTACCAGGTCTTGCCCTCATTAGGTAAGCCGGGGTACAGTTGGTGGAACCTACCGGGATGTGGTTGTATAGGTCCACCAGATCGGGCAACTTCTCAGGCCACAGACTGCGTTCTTCCAGGGGCAACGTTTTTAGAAGATCCATTACCACCTGGTTCATTTTCTCACAAAGTCCATTAGTTTGCGGATGGTAGGGTGTCGTCCTTATCTTCCGGCAGCCATACAGATTGCAGAATTCCTGGAAGACCTCCGCTTCAAAGGCAGGTCCCTGGTCCGTCAGCACTTGGTCCGGGTACCCGTGTGGACGGCAAAAGTGCTGCTGGAAGGCTCTAGCTGCTGTTCGAGCCGTTAAGTCCTTGACGGGGACGACAACCAGAAACCGGGAGTAATGATCCACGATGGTTAACGCGTAGACGTAGCCACTTCTGCTGGGGGTCAGTTTTACATGATCCAAGGCTACCAGTTCCAACGGTTGCCGGGTGACGATGGACTGCAGGGGAGTCTTCTGGCTGGCCCGGTCCTTCCTTCTCAGATTGCACGGGCCACAGTCTCTGCACCACTTCTCGATGGTTCCCCTCATGCCTACCCAGTGGAACCGCTCGCGCAGCAGGAACTCCAGCTTTTTCCACCCGAAGTGTCCAGCTCCGTCGTGGTATGCCTCCATCACCATGGCTGCGTCTCTTCGTGGCACCACTACTTGCCAGAGTAGTTCATGCGTCCTGGAGTTAACCATTCTGCGGCACAACTTCCCCTTGTAAAGGAACAGTCGACTCTTCTCTGCCCATAGTTGTTTGGCTTCCTCTGGAGCGTCTGATTCCAGGCTAGCCTCCGGGCGAGTCAGCATCTCCTTCACCAGTCGGACGGCAGGGTCGCTGTCTTGCGTTTCCGCCCAGTTGTAGTGAGGTAAGGGGTTCAACGTAGCAGCCTGCTTACTCCTTACCCGGTGGGAATACTGGATAGTCCCATGACGGTGGAACGCAGGGAGTTCAACTTCTTCCAGTCCCTCCGGATCTTCTCCTCCGTCCGGCAGGTTGGGCATCCTGGACAGGGCGTCCGCGTTGGTATTGGAGCGCCCTGCCCGGTATTTAATTGTGAACTCGTAGTTGGACAGACGGGCCATCCACCTCTGCTCCAGGGCACCGAGTCTTGCCGTGTCCAGGTGTGTCAGCGGGTTGTTATCCGTGTATACGGTGAACCGGGAAGAAGCGAGGTAATGCTTAAAGCGCTCGGTGACTGCCCATACCACGGCCAGGAACTCTAGCTTAAATGAGCTATAATTCTCGGGATTCCTTTCGGTGGGTCGCAGTTTTCGGCTGGCATAGGCGATTACTCGCTCTTTCCCCTGCTGAATCTGGGACAGTACGGCTCCTAGCCCGACGTTACTGGCGTCGGTGTAGAGGATGAAGGGCTGGCTATAGTCCGGATACGCCAAGATTTCATCCCCCGTGAGGGCCATCTTCAGCTGGCGGAAGGACTCTTCCTCTAGCTCTTCCCATTTGAAGGGCGGCTTCTGGTTCTTGGCCTTCCGGGACTGGCCTATCAGGAGGTCCTGCATAGGCGCCGCCTTTTTGGTGAAACCGGGAATAAACCTTCGGTAGTAGCCTACCAACCCTAGGAACTGCCGCACTTCTTTTACGCTGGAAGGGCTTGGCCATCCTTTGATTGCGGTGATCTTATCGGGGTCGGGAGCCACTCCGTCAGCGCTCACCACGTGTCCCAGGTATTGCACCTTTGGTTTCAGGAGGTGACACTTGGAGGGTTTCACCTTTAGGCCGTAACTCGCCAGAGCTTCGAACACCTCCGCCAGGTGTTTCAGGTGGTCCTCATAAGTTTTGGAGTATACGATGACATCGTCCAGGTACAACAGGACCGTCTCGAAGTTTCTGTGGCCCAGACAGCACTCCATTAATCGTTGGAAGGTTCCTGGGGCGTTGCAGAGTCCGAACGGCATGCAGGTGAACTCGCTAAGTCCCATCGGGGTGGTGAATGCGGTCTTCTCCCGGTCCGCCTCTGCTACAGGAACCTGCCAGTACCCGCTAGTGAGATCCAAGGTAGAGAAGAAGTTAGCAGATCTTAAAGCAGCCAATGACTCCTCTATCCTTGGTAAGGGGTACGCATCCTTGTGTGTGATACGGTTGATTTTCCGGTAATCTACACACATCCTCATGGTGTTGTCTTTCTTTTTGACTAAAACTAGTGGGGCTGCCCAGGGGCTACAGCTATCCCGGATTACCCCAGCCTCCTTCATGTCTCTAAGCATCCCCTTGGCGTGTTGGTAATGTGCAGGGGGTACGGGTCGATACCTCTCTTTTATGGGAGGATGATCTCCCGTGGGGATGCGGTGTTCTACCCCCTTGACTCGCCCGAAGTCTAACGGGTGTTTACTAAACACTCTCTCATACTCTTGAACCACCCGATAGACTCCTTGTTTCTGGTGTGAGGGAGTGGAGTCAGTACCCAGATGTAGTTGCTGACACCAGTCCTCCATGTCTTTCTTAGAGCCGTTACCTTCCTCCGGGTGAGATGGAGGCAAGGGTTCCACAGATTGTATAGAATTTTGATTAGTGGTATATAATTTGGCTAGCGTGGCATACCGGGGCAGGTACACTTCCCTCTCCCCGATATTTATTATGCGAACGGGCACCCTCCCATGGCGTACATTGACCACCCCCCGTGCTGTCAAAATGGTGGGCCTACTGTCTGAGTAAACTGGTTCTACCATTGCCTGGTAATCTCTACCTCTCAGACCAATAGCTGCCCGGCACCAAATCATCATTTCACTTTTTGGGGGCATGGCAATAGGAAAAGGGTCACACATTCTTACGCTACCAATCTCACCGCCGGAGAGTTCCACTTGTTGCCGTTGCATCAGTGCCCGGATCTCTTTCTGGAGCACCCGCTGCTCGCCGGAGCTGGCATTCTTGGCAACCTGCTGTAAAAGGAAAATCACCTCTGCAAGACAATTTTCAATTACATTAGTTCCTAGAGTTATTTTTGGGTGACTCTCATGTTTGTCAATATCTACAATGATCAGTCCCTGTGCGGCCAGTTCGACTCTACCAATTTTGATGGTCACCTCTTTAAATCCGATCTGTGGCACGGGCTGACCATTGCTGGCGATGATACTCAAGTCGTCGTCAGGGTAGCGGGTAATATCCGAGTCATTCCAGTACTGCTTGAAGAGCACGTACGGGATGGTGGTGACCTGTGACCCGGTGTCCAGTAGGGCACTCATGGGAATGCCATCCAGTACCACAGGCAAGACTGGACGTCCTCCCACATATCTGTCGCGCCAGTTCGATGGGCCTGGTGATCTTTTTCCTGGGGGTTGGCCCTCTACCCCAGGTTGTGCCCGTTTAAAGAACAGTACCTTTCCATATGTCCGGGTTGATTGCAGCGGCGGCAGATGGGTCGTCCGTCCTCGCTGTATCGGTCACTGGGTCTTCCTCTGGCCGGTGGGGTCCTCCTTGGTCGACGCCACGGGATGTCCTCCGGTCCGGATGCCAGCTGGATCTTCCCTGGAGTGGAAACCTGTAAAGACTGCACAGTTCGGGTTAGCGCAGCAACGCTTTTAGCTAGCTCTTGGACCTGATGGTGTAGGTCTGGAGCCGGGTCATTGTCCAAAGCCTGCGCATCAGCTCCCACAGGCCCTGCTGACAAGGGCGCCGCCTCCTGGTAGTAAGTGGTAGTGGGGCGTCTGTGGGTCACAACGCCACCTGGTGCCGGTTCTCGGAGCACCCGGATGGCTCTGTCCTTGAACTGTGCAAATTCTAGATGAGGGTCCTGTAAGGCCATTGCCCGCAACTGGGTGCGGTGGGCATTGCAATATAAACCCTCTATAAATTGTTCGGTCAACAGCCTGTCCTCGTTTCCCACTCCATTAGGGTCGGTCTGCTTAATGGCCCTCAGGGCCTCTTGTAGGTTGAGTGCATAGTCCCTTATACTCTCATGCGCTCGCTGCTTGCACCCGTAGAATCTAAGTTTAATCTCGGCTGAGGTGCGGGTATCAAAGGTGTCCTTCAGCCGGGTTAGTATCCCTGCGACAGTCTTCCTCCCAGGTGGCCAGGATTTTACTTCCCTTTTGGCTGCCCCAGTTAGTTGGGCCACCAGGATGCTCACTTTTTGCTCTTCTGTGAGGGGGTACACCTGGAAGAGGCTATCCAGCTTTTCTCTAAAGTCATGCAGGGTATGTGACTCCCCTGAGTACTGGGGTAGCCAAGCTGCTCCCGGGATATAGGGCATGGTGAAGGGCATAACTGCAACAGCGGTAGCGCTGGCGGGGGTTGAGGCAGTGGAGCTCTCCTCAGTATCCGACATCTTCCTCCCCCCTAGTGGACCGTGGCCTACCTTGCGATGATCCTGTTCCATAGGCCGCGGCTCCACAGTGGATCGTCAGGGTTGAGGACCTTCCGTCGCGCTCCTGTGACGTCGGCGTCTGCTGGGCTCCTTCCAGGACCTTACGCAACGTCCGGACGTGAGGCGGGGCTTCAGTTCTCGCGCGCTTTCGGAGTCCACGCCCCTCTTCTTCCCGCGCGGCGTCCTCAAGATGGCGTCCAATGGCGGGAAAACTCCACCGATGGCGGGAAGAAGGCTGAAGATGGCGCCGGATGGCGGGAATCTTCACCGATGGCGGGAATCTTCACCACTGGTAAGTTTGAACAGTCTTTGCTTTTCAGGCACGCAGTACCCGGTGGTTGCGGGCACGTGATCCTGCCGACTACGCCAAAGTTGACGCGCCCCTGGGCCTGTGTCGCGCTGCGTTGCGCACGCGGGAGCTTACCCGGAGCCGGATCTGTTTAGGGTTGTAGTCTCGTGGCGGTGACCCGGTCCGTGCCCAGGGAGTCAAACTGGACGGCAGTCTGTTAGCGGTAGAAAATGGTTGATGACTACGCCACCCGTTGAATGCAGCCAGGGGGCTGCTGCTGCAGGGCAGACCGCTGAGGCCGGTGGAAGGATGGTGCAGCGTGATAGTATAACCCCCAACGGGAGGGGTATGGCCTCAGGGCAGCCGACGTGGATGATGGGGGTAGCAGGAACCACTCAGAGACGGTATGGTAGCGTTCAGGGTCTTTACTGGTAACAACGATAGACCCTCCCGGAGTACTTGCTAGCGAACGGGGCCTGGTCAGTCCTTGAGCAGATGGGATCTCCCCTGGCCAGGCGTAGTTGTAGGCCTCCCAAGCTGACTGTACTCTTCTGGCTACCTTGCTAGAAGCTGATGTAAGTAGCCCACGTCCCTGAGTGTACCGTGTGGTGCTCACCCGTATGGCCGGTGACTCGGGGCCTTCTAATGGCTTCCGCTCCACGATGGCGGTGCTGGTCCCACGCGTGTGACCGGGCCTTCGGGCTTCTGGGCCAGGGGACCTGAAATCCCCTGCCTGACGGATTCTGCTGCTGGGTAGAAGTTAGTCCCCACAGCCTCGGACTCCGGGTCCGGTAAAGAATCTTCTTAGTCAGGGCGAGCTCTTTAGCTGCCAGCCCCTGACTCCTTGTGACTCTGCTGCTTCCTATGCTGCTCTTGTCTCTACTCTTCCTGGACTCACTAACCCTGCCTCAGCCCCGGGTTTATACAGGGGAAGTTCTTCCCCTCCCAAGGCTGGGCAGGAGGTGTGGCATGCACAGGATCCCTGACCAAAGGACCTCCCACCTGCTCTCAGACGTAATATCTCTATCACTGTGACAACCAGACCCCTGGGGTGTCACATTTGCATGCTAAGGTTAGGGTCTTGAACTGGAGCCACTGAAGGGATTGACAGAGAGGAGAGGCCAGAGAATAGTGAGGGGACAGGTGGATTAGTAGGGCAACAGAGTTTAGGATAGATTGGAGGAATGCGAGAGTGTTAGAAGGAGGCCACAAAGCAGGAGGTTGCAGTTGTCGAGAAGGGAGATGATGAGTGCGGGCACTAGTGTATTTGTAGATTCGTGGTTGAGGAATGTGCAGATCCGGGAGATTTTTTTTTTTTTTTTTCAAACTTTTTTTATTGATTTTAAGCAATAGATATCAAACCAATAACATGTCATGAATTCTGTGTCTCTATTTTTGTCCTTTGCAAACCATTTTGATATGCATATGATATAGTACAGCAAGAATCTTATTCAAACTTTACCTATTCTATATTCCGCCCCGCCTTGCCCCTCCCCTTCCCTCCCCTCTGCGTGCGCCTCCGAAAAAAGAACGACAAAAAACAGTATTACCGGGAGATTTTTTTTTTTACTTGGAGTCGGCATCTTCCTCACCCTGATCCTCCTTCCTCCCACCATGCCGAGAGCCCTGAGACAACTGATCCCACACTTAGACACTCCGAAGAGCTGTTTTATTCATCTTTCCATTTATAGATTCTGGCCTCTCGCTCGGTCTGCTTGGAAGTGGAAAGAGCTTGGATTTGTGGTTTGAAGGAGAGATTAGAGTCTGGGGTTACCCCAAGAGCTGTTCACTTTTCCATCAATAAATTCGGGCCTCTCGACTGGCCAGCTTTGAACAGGGCAACAGAAGATCGCATGTAGCGATTTGAGCAGCCATAGTCACCTGAAGGTGATTGTGATTAGAGGAGAGAAGACGGGAGTAGAGAAGGAGATCATGTGAGGATTGGAGGTTGCGTGCAGGTATGTACCGTGAGATTAGATCACAGATATATGGAGCAGACAGGTTGTGGATGGCTTTGCATATCATGGTTACGGTTTTGAACTGAAGTCTCTGACCAATGGGGAGCCAGTGAAGGGATCATAGATTGCAATCTTATAGATTGCTGGGGCCAGTCCACAGTAAAAAAGCAGCGATAGTGTCCAGGAACCTTTCCACAGACTTTTCTTAGCCAGGGCTGCTTATCGGCAAGGTTGGACGGGCCCACCAGAGAACTGGAGACTCCTCCGGTGGGCCCTGGCTTCTCCTTCAGGAGAGTTCATAGTGCTGAGGTGAGGTTGTGATGATGATAGAGGTCACCATCTCCTTAGCTTGCTGCTGGTACTTTTCTATGGGAATCAGCTTGGCTCCAACCAGCCTGGAATATTTCCAGTGAACTATGGCACGACGCCATGGTATTAGCAGTGCCCCCAGTACCAGTAGCGAAGCCATCCACAATTTCCTTTTCTTCTGCCCAAATACATTAGTTTCTCAAAAAGGAGCTGAAGATACTGAATGGCAGTAGGTGCAAGTTTCTCCAGCATGTTAGATATCAGAGGGAGTACAGAGAGGGCAGCACAGTGGCTCAGTGGTTAGCACTGAAGCCTTGCAGCACTGGGGTCCTGGGTTCAAATCCCACCAAGGACAACATCTGCAAGGATTTTGTATGTTATCCCTGTGTTTGCATGTGTTTCCCCTCAGTAAAAAAGCAGCCATAGAGTGTCCAGGAACCTTCCCACAGACTTTTCTTTTCTTAGCCAGGCTGCATCTCAGCAGGGTTGGATGGGCCCACCAGAGAATCCTCGGGTGGGCCCTGGCTTCTTCATCAGGAGAGTTCGTAAATGTGTATTGGAGTTCGTCCTAATTTTTGGCAGCCCTTGAAATTCCTGCATATGCAATAACAGTATAAGAGACACACTCCTTAATAATGGGAAGGGCAATTCAAATAGATTCTATATTCAAGAAAATTAACTGTCTTATCTGAAGTTCTTTTACGGGTGAGGTATTGCAGTATGGATAGCATATTATATCGATCCAGCCAGGTATTATTGCCTTATACTGCGTGCCCAAAAAAATTTAAAATCTATTGTATTCCCTATCAATAATGCTGTTAGATGAATTTACAATAGGGACAGGTGCTGCTAGGTGGTATCATCACCAGCTACAGATGAGTGTTCATTCTGATCGCATAAATGTCTTCCACAGTCCATAACTTTATTTTTTTTTAATTCTTTGTCCTTATGTACAAGTCAGTACCCTGGAAAGAATGTTTCTTAACATTTTTTCCATTTTAGTTTGTTTTTTGTATGTTTTTTTTTGTCAGTCTGCAAAAGTGGAATAACGTGACACGCTCACAATAATTGCTGGATTATTAGGGTAGTCATATGGGATAACGTCTGATTGCCACGGTTTCAGACTGTCGACTAATAGTATGGTATTTGTCAGTAACCAAGTGTCAATTGGTTCAACAAAACACAGGTGGCTGACTTTAAATGTAGTGGAATATTTGGAACGCTTCACTAAATTTTGCAGTCATATGGATCACGTGCGTTTGATCATTGAAAAAAGTTCCACTGCTTCCACAATACAGTAATATGAATAAAACGAAAAAAATCTGGCTGTATTCTGCGAACAAGCAAATGGAGCTGTAAAATGGTGTACACTAACACACTGCTACAATTCATAAATGGAGGAAAATATTTTACAGCTCGAAATGGAAGGCAGAAATGGCTGATTTTGGAACACAGTTATATATGAGATACAGTACAGACCAAAAGTTTGGACACACCTTCTCATTTAAAGATTTTTCTGTATTTTCATGACTATGAAAATTGTGCATTCATACTGAAGGCATCAAAACTATGAATTGACACATGTGGAATTATATACTTAACAAAAAAGTGTGAAACAACTGAAAATATGTCTTATATTCTAGATTCTTCAAAGTAGCCACCTTTTGCTTTGATGACTGCTTTGCACACTCTTGGCATTCTCTTGATGAGCTTCAAGAGGTAGTCACCGGAAATGGTCTTCCAACAATCTTGAAGGAGTTCCCAGAGATGCTTAGCACTTGTTGGCCCTTTTGCCTTCACTCTGCGGTCCAGCTCACCCCAAACCATCTCGATTGGGTTAAGGTCTGGTGACTATGGAGGCCAGGTCATCTGGGGTAGCACCCCATCACTCTCCATCTTGGTCAAATAGCCCTTACACAGCCTGGAGGTGTGTTTGGGGTCATTGTCCTGTTGATAAATAAATGATGGTCCAACTAAACGCAAACTGGATGGAATAGCATGCCGCTGCAAGATGCTGTGGTAGCCATGCTGGTTCAGTATGCCTTCAATTTTGAATAAATCCCCAACAGTGTCACCAGCAAAGCACCCCTACACCATCACACCTCCTCCTCCATGCTTCACGGTGGGAGCCAGGCATGTAGAGTCCATCCGTTCACCTTTTCTGCGTCGCATAAAGACACAGTGGTTGGAACCAAAGATCTCAAATTTGGACTCATCAGGCCAAAGCACAGATTTCCACTGGTCTAATGTCCATTCCTTGTGTTCTTTAGCCCAAACAAGTCTCTTCTGCTTGTTGCCTGTCCTTAGCCGTGGTTTCCTAGCAGCTATTTTACCATGAAGGCCTGCTGCACAAAGTCTCCTCTTAACAGTTATTGAAGAGATGTGTCTGCTGCTAGAACTCTGTGTGGCATTGACCTGGTCTCTAATCTGAGCTGCTGTTAATCTGCGATTTCTGAGGCTGGTGACTCGGAAAAACGTATCCTCAGAAGCAGAGGTGACTCTTGGTCTTTCTTTCCTGGGGCGGTCCTCATGTGAGCCAGTTTCTTTGTAGCACTTGATGGTTTTTGCAACTGCACTTGGGGACACTTTCAAAGTTTTCCCAATTTTTCACACTGAATGACCTTCATTTCTTAAAGTAATGATGGCCACTCGTTTTTCTTTACTTAGCTGCTTTTTTCTTGCCATAATACAAATTCTAACAGTCTATTCAGTAGGACTATCAGCTGTGTATCCACCAGACTTCTGCACAACACAACTGATGGTCCCAACCCCATTTATAAGGCAAGAAATCCCACTTATTAAACCTGACAGGGCACACCTGTGAAGTGAAAACCACTTCCGGTGACTACCTCTTGAAGCTCATCAAGAGAATGCCAAGAGTGTGCAAAGCAGTCATCAAAGCAAAAGGTAACTACTTTGAAGAACCTAGAATATAAGACATATTTTCAGTTGTTTCACACTTTTTTGTTAAGTATATAATTCCACATGTGTTAATTCATAGTTTTGATGCCTTCAGTGTAAATGTACAATTTTCAAAGTAATGAAAATACAGAAAAATCTTTAAAAGAGAAGGTGTGTCCAAACTTTTGGTCTGTACTGTACATCTGACAGAGAACCATGGTTTTAAATAGCAGGCAAGTAATTTACTAATACTATTCTTCACAGAGACCTAGTGTGAATAGCTTGACCGACACACTGCAACGAAATGGAAGGCAGAAATGGCTGATTTTTGAACACAGTTATATATGAGATACGTCTGACAGAGAACCACGGTTTTAAATAGCAGGCAAGTAATTTACTAATACTATTCTTCACAGAAACCTAGTGCGAATAGCTTGACTGACACACTGCAACGAAATGGCTGATTTTGCAACGCTGTTATATGTGAGATACGTCTGACAGAGAACCACAGTTTTAAATAGCGGGCCTGTAGTTTAGTAATACTATTCTTATCAGAGACTTAGTGTGAATAGCTTGACCGACACACTACAACAAAATGAAAATGTAGGTCAATATTTTCCATGTTCAGTTCAAACTTCTGGATTTTTATCACTGTAGTATGGAAAAGATCTGGCTGTATTCTGCAGTGCTAACAAGCTAATGGAGCAGAAAAAATGTGTACTCTGGATTGCTTTTTAAGCAAATAATCAGGATTAAGATAAAAAAAAAATTGACCATGGGCCCTGATATTAGAGGCTATGTCTACAAATATATGTCAGAACAGCAGCAGCAGGAATGTGCTATGGACCCTCTTGCACTATATGCACTGCAGTCTGCCACATGCACTGCCTGCCTGCCTAACTACTGCTATCACCTTCACCACTGAAAATATGCAGCTGGATTAGTCCTCAGAAGGACTGTTAGTTCAGATGGATATATATATGTTGTGGAATACCTATACTAACTATAAACCTGCAAATCTCTCCCTGACTCAGCAGCATATCTCCCTACTCTGCCTGATTCCGGGGTAGACTGTGATGAGCATATCGGCGCCAGGTCTCATATAGACCTGATGACGCTGTGCGGCCAGCCAATCACTGTAATGCCCACAACCAACATGGCTACAGCATTACAGTCCTTGGCAAGCAATCCCTGCATGTTCATTGGCTCTCTAAACATGCAGGATGGGAACCCGAGTTCCCGCCTGAGCAACCCGGAAATACTCACCGAGCACCAAGCTTGTCGAGCACCGTGATGCTCGGGCAAGTACCGAGTAGTGGCAAGCACGTTCGCTCATCATAGCTGTAAGCTGTAAGGCGGCGGTGTTCACACCGTGCAGCAACTGAGGCAGTGACCCAAGCAAGTCCAACATAAACAGCTTTTATTTCAGCAACTCACGGGTTAACAGAAAGTCCTCCATTTCGCAGCTGGGTTAACAGAAAGTCCATACACAATGGTCACCGTGGGTAACGGCCGGGCCGAGCCGCTCAAAGCCTGACGGGTGCAGAGCTTTCCCAGGCGTAGGTTCAGCTATACACAGTCCTGCCGAGTTTTCCTGCTATCCTCCTAGCAGGTCCCAACACTGAACAACACTAATCCTTAATGCAGGGTTTTTAAAGGACCTGTGGCAAGAGCCACTGGAAAACCCGGGTTGGAGGGAGGAGGCCACCCCACTGCCTTCCTGTAGCCTCCCCCAAGAAATGAAGGCCCTGCCGGGTTTTACTTAATCTGCCTTAGCCAGATAGCCTGACCAGGTCAATGCTCACCTTCATTCCTGCATTGCTGCCGCAGGTGAGTTTGTGACTGCAATGCACTCCAATGGATTTAATAGGTCTCTGTACACATTCTGGGGGATATATAACGTCCCTCGTATACAATCCCGGTCACTGCCTCACAAAGCATACCATTAAACTGCAACCTGGAATAATGCCACCATGTATATCTTATGGTCTCAAGAGAGACATAATGTTCACTTATGTCTTCTCTATTTGTTCTTGATGTTTATTCTAATTATTAAAATAAGTGTTAAAGGGAATCTTTCACCATATTTATGCTGCCAAAATCTGAAGACAACGTGAAATAGTAGTAGATGTAGGGGAATATGCCTTGTAAGATATGGGCTTGCTGTCCTCCAACCTCAGATTAACAGCTTTTTCTTCAATTAGTAAAGGAGTTTATACATGTGCACTACCACTCCATTTACTTATATTCAGCGAGGCCATGCACGTCTAGTCGGAATATGGCCGGGAGTGTGCATATCACATACTTGCACTCACATGATCGCTTGGTCTTGCCTCCGGCACCAGAGAATACTCACAGTGTGTGCTGCGCACCAAGTGAGGGTTCACAAGTCTACAGTCACACTAGTTTCTGCAGACTTATGTGAAAAACCTGGACAACCCCTTCAAGAGGAAGCTATAATCAGAAAACGACCTATTGTTTAAATCAGGTTTTTGTATTGAATGTATTTTTTTTTAATTGGCTTTTTTCCCATTGTACAATCTGTGTTAAAAATATAAAAAATAGAAATCTAGACTGTAACTTCCTGTTGTTTCAGGAAACAACACATGTGCATAGCCACACTGACCACCCTAATTTTTGCATTGAAGCACCTAATGGACATGTGAAAAGATCATTGTGAAGGAAGGTTTAGTATGGTCAGCTATAACATTGCCTATTGTGATTGATGGGTCTTGTGTTATCAGCTGGGTATAGAGGTGTTATCTGTCATTGTAATTCTGTCTCTGCTGATACGAAACTCCACTGACCAGTGTCAAAATTGCAAGATTGCAAATTTTGTTGTTTTTTTTTTAAATAAAAACTAGAAAATAAAAATGCTAAAATTTATAAAATAAATACATGTAACTCAAAAACCTGAATTAAACAATAAGCCATTTTTTGATGATACATTCACTTTAGGAGCATCAAAGTCTAATGTCATTAGTGATAGTAAGAGTTAGATTAAAAGCCTGAGCTAAGTACCCGGCCTGATGGCATATCAATATGTTCCACTGTAAATGAAGGGAAATCTATGACTCGTTTTTAAATGGAAATGCAGTTAATTTAAATACCTTATTGTCTTCTATATATGTGCATGTCATATTGAATGTGGTGTGTTTAATCCCCATATATACCATTATAAAGGGATTATTCAACAAATGACATGTTCAAACCAGAAAATCATCAAGAAGATACAACTTCTATTACCAGGTTTATTAGCAGACTAGGAGTTTTGCCTAAATGTGATAATAAAACCTATTCTACGTCTTGTAGAGGCAATGACTCTTGACGTAGATCAGGGATCAGTGTTGTTAAGTGATTATTTGGGAACTGGTAGAGTAATGTTACCTGTAACTGACAGATTCATTGTATTTCTATAGAGCATTATGGATTTTAGGTAACCATTTATCAGACTAGGGAGTAGCCAAATGTCAATTGTCAGCAACCTTGATAATAATGAAACAGAGGAGGAGTAGTATCATAAGCTCTGCTCATGGTCAATATTCTTCTTATTTGTATCATCCTGTAATGGAAACTGATAGAATAATGATGTTCTGATATTGAAAGGGATTTCTTGGGACTTTAATGCCCCTACTGCCAGGTACAACCGAGACACACTTCAGATGGATGGTAATGAATTGGAAGTTGTAAAAGACTTCAATCTACTTGGATCGATGATCACTCAAGATGCAGTGACGACACTGTAAGTCAATAGGAGAATAGCTATGGGCAAATCAACAATGAAGTCACTGGACAAGGTCTTCAAATCAAGGAATATTTTACTGGAGACGAAGGCACGACTTTTAGGCTATGTGCCCACGATGCAGAAATGCTCAGGATTTTTTCCTGAGCGTTTCTGCATCTCCCTGGCAGAAAAAAACGCATGCGGATTGTACATGCGGATTGTACATGCGTTTTCCTGCCAGGGACATGCGGAAGTGAAGCGTTCTTCACTTGCATTTCCGCATGCGGGTTGACAAGCGCTTTCCAAGCGATTTTAGCATCACTTGGAAAGTGCTAGACAACTTGGTCACACTATATAAATCCATGCAAACGGCATGGATTTATATAGTGTGACCCGAGAGAATGTAAAAAAATAAAAAAATAAATATATACTTACCCTCTGATTGCGCCTGCAGTCTTGCTTCACCGTCCCGGCTGCCGGCAGCGGTACACTGAAGGACCTGCCGACGTCAGCGTCACTTGACCCATCACATGACTATGACGTCAGCGCAGGTCCTTCAGTCCATCGCGAACTGCCAGCAAACAAGGAGGAGCGCAGCGGGGGCCGCCAGAAGGTAAGTATATATTTATTTTTTATTTTATTCTTTTTTTTACAGTTTTCTATGGTACCCAGGTCCGGAGGAGAGTCTTCTCTCCTCTAGACCTGGGTGCCATCCGCACATTAGAACGCATGGAATGTGATGCGTAATCCATGCCATCTAATGCAAGTCAATGGCGGCGAAAATGCAGCACTTCCGCAAAATAATTGGTATTGCTGCGTTTTTTTCCGCAATGATAATCCGCAGCGGAAATTTCACAGCATGTGCACAGCACATGCGGATTATCATTGGGGAATGTGGCAGGCCTTCTACCATGCGTTTTTTAAGCGTTTGAGCAGCGTTTTTGCCGCTGCAGAAATGCTTAAAGAAACGCATCGTGGGCACACAGCCTTAGGCTGAGTGCCCACTATGTGTTTTTGCCGTGGAATTTCCGCAGCGAAAATGCTTAAAAAACACTTGGTAATACGTGCCCCATGGTCCCCAATGATAATCCGCATGTGCTGTGCACATGCTGCGGAAATTTCCGCTGCGGATTATCATTGCGGAAAAATCCGCACTATGTACATTAATTTTGCGGACACGCAGCATAATTGCCGCCATTGACTTGCACTGAAACGCTTGATATCCGCATCACTACATGTGCACACGCGGATATGAAGCGATTCAATGTGCGGATGGTACCCAGGATTGGAGAAGAGGAGACTCTCATCCAGACCCGGGTACCATGGTACCTGTAAAAAAAGAATTTAAAATAAAAAATAAAGATTATACATACCTTCCGATGGCTCCCGGCCTCCTCAGCGATGCGTCCGGTGTGTTGGGTGGCTCGTGGTGGTGTGAGGACCTGACATGACGTCATTTAGTCATGTGACAGGTCACGCGACCCCTAGCGTTGGCGGTCGCGTGACCTGTCACATAACTAAATTACGTATTGGCAGGTCCTTTTACACAACCGCGAGACACCGGGGAGACCGGACGCATCGGAGAAGGAGACCACGGCCCATCGGAAGGTAAATATAATGTTTATTTTTTATTTTTTACCATTCTTATTCTTTTTTTTTTTAACTATTACTTGGTCACACTATATGCAGTTAGGTCCATATATATTTGGACAGAGACAACATTTTTCTAATTTTGGTTCTAGACATTGCCACAATGAATTTTAAACAAAACAATTCAGATGCAGTTGAAGTTCAGACTTTCAGCTTTCATTTGAGGGTATCCACATTAAAATTGGATGAAGGGTTTTGGAGTTTCAGCTCCGTAATATGTGCCACCCTGTTTTTAAAGGGACCAAAAGTAATTGGACAGATTAAATAACTGTAAATAAAATGTTCATTTCTAGTACTTGGTTGAAAACCCTTTGTTGGCAATGAGTGCCAGAAGTCTTGAACTCATGGACATCACCAGACGCTGTGTTTCCTCCTTTTTGATGCTATGCCAGGCCTTCACTGCGGTGGTTTTCAGTTGCTGTTTGTTTGTGGGCCTTTCTGTCTGAAGTTTAGTCTTTAACAAGTGAAATGCATGCTCAGTTGGGTTGAGATCAGGTGACTGACTTGGCCATTCAAGAATATTCAACTTCTTTGCTTTAATAAACTCCTGGGTTGCTTTGGCTTTATGTTTTGGGTCTTTGTCCATCTGTAGCATGAAACGATGACCAATCAGTTTGGCTGCATTTCGCTGGATCTGAGCACACAGTATGGCTCTGAATACATCAGACTTAATTTGGCTGCTTCTGTCCTGTGTCACATCATCAATAAAGACTAGTGACCCAGTGCCACTGGCAGCCATGCATGCCCAAGCCATCACACTGCCTCCGCCGTGTTTTACAGATGATGTGGTATGCTTTGGATCATAAGCTGTACCACGCCTTTGCCATACTTTTCTCTTTCCATCATTCTGGTAGAGGTTGATCTTGGTTTCATCTGTCCAAAGAATGTTCTTCCAGAACTGTGCTGTCTTTTTTAGATGTTTTTTTAGCAAAGTCCAGTCTAGCCTTTTTATTCTTGATGCTTATGAGTGGCTTGTACCGTGCAGTGAACCCTCTGTATTTACTTTCATGCAGTCTTCTCTTTATGGTAGATTTGGATATTGATACGCCTACCTCCTGGAGAGTGTTGTTCACTTGGTTGGCTGTTGTGAAGGGGTTTCTCTTCACCATGGAGATTATTCTGCGATCATCCACCACTGTTGTCTTCCGTGGGCGCCCAGGTCTTTTTGCATTGATGAGTTCACCAGTGTTTTCTTTCTTTCTCAGGATGTACCAAACTGTTTTGCTACTCCTAATATTGTAGCAATTTCTCGGATGGGTTTTTTCTGTTTTTGCAGCTTAAGGATGGCTTGTTTCACCTGCATGGAGAGCTCCTTTGACCGCATGTTTACTTCACAGCAAAACCTTCCAAATGCAAGAACCACACCTCAAATCAACTCCAGGCCTTTTATCTGCTTAATTGAGAATGACATAACAAAGGGATTGCCCACACCTGTCCATGAAATAGCCTTGGAGTCAATTGTCCAATTACTTTTGGTCCCTTTAAAAACAGGGTGGCACATGTTAAGGAGCTGAAACTCCTAAACCCTTCATCCAATTTTAATGTGGATACACTCAAATGAAAGCTGAAAGTCTGAACTTCAACTGCATCTGAATTGTTTTGTTTAAAATTCATTGTGGTAATGTCTAGAACCAAAATTAGAAAAATGTTGTCTGTGTCCAAATATATATGGACCTAACTGTAAATCCATGCTGGTTGCATGGATTTATATAGTGTGACCAAATTGTCAAGCACTTTTCCAAGTGATGCTAAAATCGCTTGGAAAAGCGCTTGATAACCCGCATGCAGAAATGCATGCAAAAACGCTTCTACCTGGCGGGGAAAACGCATGTAAAATCCGCATGCGTTTTTCCTGCCAGGGAGAAGCGGAAAAAATATGCAGCATTTCTGCATTGTGGGCACTTAGCCTAACATAGTTTGGTCTTTTCTGTGGTAACATACAGATGCGAAACCTGGACAATAAACAAACAAGACTGAAGAAGAATCAACACCTTCGAAATGTGGTGCTGGAGAAAGATGTTATCAATACCATGGATGACAAGAAGAACAAACAAATCAATTTTGGAACAAATCAAGCCAGACCTGTCACTTGAAGCAAGGATCACTAAACTATGACTTCCCTACTAGGTATAGATCATATGAAGAGAGCAATCACTGGAGAAGGACATTATAGTCGAAACATTAGACGGAACAAGGTGAAGAGGAAGACCAGCACCCGATGGCTTGATATTATCAAGATAACAAGGAATAAGGCCCTGGTGGCCTATCTAGGCTGGCACAAGATCGATCTTCATCCATCAAGTCGCCATAGCTCGAGAACGAGCCAAAGGCCGTAAAACAATAATTAATCCCTCATTCAAGAGTCCAAACAAACATTTTCTATTAGTGTTTTTGCAAGGATAGATCTATAATCTATGGAGCTGTTTATGTCTGTGTTTTTTTGAGGATCGTGGGACTGCAGAAAAATCATGAAGACATGTTAGTTTTTGATCAAAATTACCAATACAAGTCTAGGGATCGATGAAGATCAGACAGCACATGGATGGCATCAGTGTACAGCCCGTGTACTGTTCTTGATTAACATTGTAATGAATAGAAGTTTGTAATTTATTAATTTATTTTTTTCATACGAGAAAATCACTGATAAAACACTGATGCTAAAAACTGACATACTGACCAAATACTGATGAAATCGGATCAAAAACACTGATGATGCTATGATCGCTTTTTGTGTACCAGCCATCACTTGTGCACATAAGCATCTCATCCAACTACTGTGCAGGCACTGCAACTCAGTCCTGGAAATATCCACCTTAAGCGCTCAATAGATCGATCTTTCACCAGCTTTCACAATACAAACTGAATACTTTATTAAATGTTGTAGATCTGAGACCTGATGAGTCTGGTGTACTTAAAAAAAAAAAACAAAAAAAAAAAGAAAAACATGTATTTGACTGTATAATCCTTTTTGAAAGTTCCCCTTCCAGAGTAAAAGTACTGCTATGAAAGAATCAATAGCAGAGATGGGTATCTTTAAAAAAAAAACAAAAAAAAAACATTTTTAGTTCACAGGGAAGCGGGGAAGTGTACAGCAAGATCTGCAAGTTTCTTTGTAGATCTTCCACTGTGGACTTCCCTGCAGGAATCTGCTGTGGATGCAGCGAGCATGGCCTTAGGCACACAATTAGTTACTGATGCGTTTTTTTGCCATGATTTTCCAAAAATTAGGTAAGATCACAGAGTTTTTTCTATATTTTGGAAAGTCGCAACAAAAAGACACATTGTGAATGCATTGTGTGAACACAGCCAAATACTTCCATGTTTGAAATCTAGATGCAATCATTTGTAGACTGCTGCTGAATGCACCTCTGGGAATAAATAGCCAAAATTCTGAAGTCCACTTTGCTGTTTACTATGAAAGCAAACAAATGCAGGTGATTGAAGAACATTATGCCTATAAGTTCATCGACCCTCAGTAGGGAGCAGTACTGTACACTGTTTGCCATTGTTAGATTTGAGTATGGCTCACATGATGTAAAAGGTCAAAGACTTCTGTAATATGATGATTTGTCTCTCTCTACCAATTCTGACTTTTACATGAAGCCCAAATGCTTCTAAATCCAGATAAATATAAAATCACTATTAGGCTATGTGCCCACGATGCAGAAACGCTGCATATTTTTTCCGCTTCTCCCTAGCAGGAAAAACGCATGCGTTTTTCCCGCCAGGTAGAAGCGTTTGTCAAGCGTTTTTGCATGCATTTTTGCATGCGGGTTATCAAGCGCTTTTCCAAGCAATTTTAGCATCACTTGGAAAAGTGCTTGACAACTTGTTCACACTATATAAATCCATGCAACCAGCATGGATTTATATAGTGTGACCAAGTAATAGTTAAAAAAAAGTATAAGAATGGTGAAAAATAAAAAATAAAGATTATACTTACCTTCCGATGGCCCCCTTGTCTCCTTCTCCAATGCGTCCGGTCTCCCCGGTGTCTCGCGGTGGTGTGAAGGACCTGCGATGACGTCGTTGAGTCATGTGACAGGTCACGCAACCACCGACGTCAGCGGTCGCGTGACCTGTCACATGACTCAATGACGTCATGTCAGGTCCTCACACCACCCTGAGCCGCCCAGCACACCACACGCATCACTATGGAGACCGGGGGCCATTGGAAGGTAAGTATAATCTTTATTTTTTATTTTAAATTCTTTTTTTTATAGGTGCCATGGTACCCGGGTCTGGATGAGAGTCTCCTCTTCTCCAAACCTGGGTACCATCCGCACATTGAATCGCTTCATATCCGCGTGTGCACATGTAGTGATGCGGATATCAAGCGTTTGAATGTAAGTCAATGGCGGCAATTACGCTGCATGTCCGCAAAATTAATGGACATGCTACGTATTTTTCCGCAATGATAATCCGCCGCGGAAATTTCCGCAGCATGTGCACAGCACATGTGGATTATCATTGGGGACCATGGGGCACGTATTACCAAGCGTTTTCGCTGTGGAAATTCCGCAGCAAAAATGCTTGAAAAACGCATAGTGGGCACACAGCCTAAGGCATCATAACGTTTGAATAATGCAATATTTATGAATTGGTGAGGACAACCCTTTAGAGTTTAGCAAGATTCTGCTGAGAAACAGAAAACATAAGTTAAAAGGCTTGTCCAAGATTACAAATACATGGCTGCTTTCTTTCAGAAAAAGCGCCATGCCTCACCATGGGTTGCGTCTGATAATGCAACTCAGGCCCATTAAAGAGGATGGAACAGGGCTGCAATACCACACACAGCCCATTTTTAGGTGTGGCGCTTTTTCTAAAAGAAAGCAGCCATGTCTATCTAATCCCAGACAACCCCTTTAACCTCTTCACAACATTTGACGTAAGTTTACATCATGATCGGGAAGGGGTATTTTTATTTATTATTAAGGATTCAAGCAAATTTACATAAACGTACAACATGGCGATCATGCGGGCACAGAAGGCTGTGCCCGCTTGATCTACGGTAGAAGCTCGGCTTAAGTAATAACGATATCGATCACATCATTTAGCAGGCTAAGTGAGGGAGGGGCAAGAACTATGCCCTTTGATCATACTGCCGAAAAAAAGTATAATTAAGCGCGATCAAAAACTCATATGGAAATAAAAATGGTATAGCTGAAAATGTCATCTTATCCTGCAAAAAACAAGCCACCATACAGCTCTGTTAGTGGAGAAATAAAACAGCTATAGCCGTCAGAATATAGCGAAGCAAAAACTATTTTTTTCTATAAAATAGTTTTGATTGTGTAAAAGCTTCAAAACATTAAAAAAAATATATATAAATGTGGTACCACTGTAATTGTACTGACCCGAAGAATAAAGTTGTCTTATCACTTTTCCCACACGCAGAATGGCATAAAAAAAGAAAAAACAATTCCTGAATTGCTTGTTTTTGTTCATTCTGCCTCCCAAAAATCAGAATTGAAAGCGAACAAAAAACGTTGTGACTGAAAATGGTACCAATAAAAACGTCAAATTGTCCCGCAAAAAACAAGCCCTCACATGACTCTGTTGACGGAAATTTAGAACAATTGTAGCTCTTAAATTATGGTCATGCAAAAAATGTGTTTGTTTTTTTTTTATTTTAAAAAACAAGTGTTTTTAGTGTGTGATAGAAGCCAAACAAAAAAAACCCTGATATAAATCAGGTATCGCTGTAATCGCACTGACGTGAAGGATAAAGCTGTCTAATTATTTATACCGCATGAGGAACAGCTTAAAAAATAAATAAAAACAATTCTTGACCTGCTGTTGATTTGTTTATTCAGACTTTCAAAGATCGCAGTAAGGCTCAGCTCACATTTATCCTGCGCTCAGAGCAGATTGAGACAGAACCCCCGAAAGAAGATTCCTTATGGGGCAGATAGAGACACTGTGGACACCGTCTGGCCTATGATCTGGTGGCAGTGTCTGTCATTTTAAGCGTGCATAAAAGCGCGGTCGACCACAATTTTGAGCACTTCTGAAAAGAAGGACACTGCTGAACAGAGGCCAGACGGAGTCCAGAATTACTTTGCTGCCTCCTTTTAGTGAATGGATTCCTTAGGGGTTTAATCTGAATCACGTCATTCAGTGAGTTAGATGGAAACCCTGATGTAAGTGCTCAGCGTAGAGCACAAGATAAACGTGATCCAAAACTTTTTGAAAAATGTTCCCAATTAAAGTATGAAATTAATCCACACACAAAAAAAATTTCCACTAAGGTCTATCATGTCATCGGAAATATAGGGGGCTTCCACATTACTGGTAGCACAAAGGTTCTGGAAAAGCGCTACAGCTCTTCGCTCCCCAAAAGGAAATCCAGCCAAATCTGCGCTCCCAAATCCAAATGCGCCACAGTTTAACCACATTTAACATCCACATGTTTGGCATTTCTGTTGCGATGAGACCCCCCTTAATTTACGGGTGCGCGTCTCCGAGGGACGAGCTGGGTACAATGTATGGGCACTACAATGCACTGAGCACTAGAGTGTTCTGGGCATTACAGTGGCTGATTTGCAATTTTCAGTCAGCAAAATCCATTGCTGCTTGTTTGTGGAAAACACACATGGAATCAAAATCATCACTACACCTTTAGATAAATTCCCAGAGGGGTAGAATTTCCAAAATGGGATTAATTTGAGGGGGGATTCTGCTCTTCTGGCACTTAGGAGCTCTATGTCATGGGGATACCGCGACAGAGAGGAGCCAGAAGATCGCGGCGTCTGGTTACTTGAACTCCTGTACTGATTAGAACTGCTTCATCATCCTATTAGACAGTGCATGTTTGTTTGCTCTGTCATTGCAAGGGTTAATCAGTTCAGTTGATCTTCTGGAACTTTCCATCCTGAACTGTCTCAGCTGTTCTGTGTTGGCCACTCCCCTTTGGTATATATGCTCACCACTAGCACTTAGGAGTTTCCAGTGATAGTTTTTCCTGGTTTGGAGTTGAAGGAGAAAGTTCAGTGTTTGGAGTAGCCGGTTGGAGAGCTGTTCAGGAGATTTCTGCATGGAGGTGGTTTGTGTGTTTATTCTTATCCTCTCTCATTTGGTTTGTTCCTCCTATTCCTCCCCTGTTTCCCACTCTGTCGTTTTGTGAGTGCATTTGTATGATTGTAGGTTTTTTTTTAACTCTGTCTGTTTACCCCTGTCTGTTTGGTTAGTGTTTTCCAATACACTTCAGCTTCACACCTCCCTTGGTGGGGGGGAACACAGATAAGGGTTAAGCATAGCAAGGTAAGAGACCCTGGACAGGAATACTCTTGGGCGCCCCTAGTTTGAGGGATCGTGTAGGTGCCAACAGTCCCTTGTCACTACGCGACATTCCGTATATGGAGTCCGCATACTATTCTACTATATAATTTGTTCTCCAAGAGTAAAATGGCACTGAATTTCTGCATGAGCCCTGTATTTGTCCCCATCTCCCACCCAAGAAGTGGGGAGTAATAGTGTATGAATATACACAAACCAGACTAACAAGGGAGGACGTACAGGATAAATAAAAATACTAATCATATAAATATGCACTCACAGACCACAGAGAGGAACACTAGGGAAAATAGAAAGGAAAACTAAATAGGAGAGGATGAGGACTTGCACGCAGCCAAAACACCAAGCAACAGTCACAGATTAACATTTCAGATGCCTCTACCAACAACCAACACCTCCACACCAGGCAGTGTGAAACTAATGCTGGCAATTCAGATTTTATTTTATTTTACTCACTTATATAGCACCATTAATTCCACAGTGCTTCACAGACATTATGGGCACTGTCCCCATTGGGGCTCACAACCTAACTTCCCTATCAGTATGTCTTTGAAATGTGGGAGGAAACTGGAGTACCTGGAGGAAACACAGGGAGAACATAGAAACTCCTTGCAGATGTTGTCCTTGGTGGGATTTGAACCCAGGACCCCAGCACTGCAAAGCTACAATGCTAACCACTGTGCCACCGTGCTGCCCAGATCCAGATTGACAGAGGTGAGTATATATAGGAGAGGGGAGTGGCCAATACTGAACAGCTGAGATCATCCAAGCAGGAAAGCTTCAGAGCTGAACAGTTTAACCCCTGCACTACTAACAGAAAACTGCACTGCTTAATATGAAGGAGGAGTGCTTCTGATCAATGCAGGAGTATGTGAAATCAGACTCTGCGGTCTTCTGGCCCTTCTCTCTGTTGCGGTAAACCCGTGACAACCAGTTTATTGTTGCAAGAAAGTCTCAATAACTTTGGTTCTCTACTGTTTATTCTTTCTTCAGATTTGGCCCTCACAACTAGGGTATTAATGGTATTGGTAAATATATGTACCCTACAAAGAGATGCCATACTTTCTGAATAATTAAAATAAATAACTTATTAAATTGTTTGAAACGTTTAAATATATATAAATATATATATATATATACATATAGTACAGACCAAAAGTTTGGACACACCATATCATTTAAAGATTTTTCTGTATTTTCTTGACTATGAAAATTGTACATTCACACTGAAGGCATCAAAACTATGAATTAACACATGTGGAATTATATACTTAACAAAAAAAAGTGTGAAACAACTGAAAATATGTCTTATATTCTAGGTTCTTCAAAGTAGCCACCTTTTGCTTTGATGACTGCTTTGCACACTCTTGGCATTCTCTTGATGAGCTTCAAGAGGTAGTCACCGGAAATGGTCTTCCAACAATCTTGAAGGAGTTCCCAGAGATGCTTAGCACTTGTTGGCCCTTTTGCCTTCACTCTGCGGTCCAGCTCACCCCAAACCACCTCGATTGGGTTCAGGTCTGATGACTGTGGAGGCCAGGTCATCTGACGTAGCACCACATCACTCTCCTTCTTGGTCAAATAGCCCTTACACAGCCTGGAGGTGTGTTTGGGGTCATTGTCCTATTGAAAAATAAATGATGGTCCAACTAAACGCAAACCGGATGGAATAGCATGCCGCTGCCTTCAATTTTGAATAAATCCCCAACAGTGTCACCAGCAAAGCACCCCCACACCATCACACCTCCTCCTCCATGCTTCACGGTGGGAACCAGACATGTAGAGTCCATCTGTTCACCTTTTCTGCGTTGCACAAAGACACGGTGGTTGGAACCAAAGATCTCAAATTTGGACTCATCAGACCAAAGCACAGATTTCCACTGGTCTAATGTCCATTCCTTGTGTTCTTTAGCCCAAACAAGTCTCTTCTGCTTGTTGCCTGTCCTTAGCAGTGGTTTCCTAGCAGCTATTTTACCATGAAGGCCTGCTGCACAAAGTCTCCTCTTAACAGTTATTGTAGAGATGTGTCTGCTGCTAGAACTCTGTGTGGCATTGACCTGGTCTCTAATCTGAGCTGCTGTTAACCTGCGATTTCTGAGGCTGGTGACTCAGATAAACTTATCCTCAGAAGCAGAGGTGACTCTTAGTCTTCCTTTCCTGGGGCCGTCCTCATGTGAGCCAGTTTCTTTGTAGTGCTTGATGGTTTTTGCAACTGCACTTGGGGACACTTTCAAAGTTTGCCCAATTTTTCGGACGGACTGACCTTCATTTCTTAAAGTAATGATGGCCACTCGTTTTTCTTTACTTAGCTGCTTTTTTCTTGCCATAATACAAATTCTAACAGTCTATTCAGTAGGACTATCAGCTGTGTATCCACCAGACTTCTGCACAACACAACTGATGGTCCCAACCCCATTTATAAGGCAAGAAATCCCACTTATTAAACCTGACAGGGCACACCTGTGAAGTGAAAACCATTTCCGATGACTACCTCTTGAAGCTCATCAAGAGAATGCCAAGAGTGTGCAAAGCAATCATCAAAGCAAAAGGTGACTACTTTGAAGAACCTAGAATATAAGACATATTTTCAGTTGTTTCACACTTTTTTGTTAAGTATATAATTCCACATGTGTTAATTCATAGTTTTGATGCCTTCAGTGTGAATGTACAATTTTCATAGTGATGAAAATACAGAAAAATCTTTAAATGAGAAGGTGTGTCCAAACTTTTGGTCTGTACTGTATATATATGTATGCAGTATATATACATATATACACTGCTCAAAAAAATAAAGGGAACACTTAAACAACAGAATATAACTCCAAGTGCATCAAACTTCTGTGAAATCAAACTGTCCACTTAGGAAGCAACACTGATTGACAATCAATTTCACATGCTGTTGTGCAAATGGAATAGACAATAGATGGAAATTATTGGCAGTTATCAAGACACCCTCAATAAAGGAGTGATTCTGCAGGTGGGGACCACAGAGCACATCTCAGTACCAATGCTTTCTGGCTGATGTTTTGGTCACTTTTGAATGTTGGTCATGCTTTCGCACTAGTGGCAGCATGAGACGGACTCTACAACCCACAGAAGTTGCTGAGATATTGCAGCTCATCCAGGATGGCACATCAATGCGAGCTGTGGCAAGAAGGTTTGCTGTGTCTGTCAGCGTAGTGTCCAGAGGCTGGAGGCGCTACCAGGAGACAGGCCAGTACACCAGGAGATGTAGAGGGGGCCGTAGGAGGGCAACAACTCACCAGCAGGACCACTACCTCCGCCTTTGTGCAAGGAGGAACAGGAGGAGCACTGCCAGAGCCCTGCAAAATGACCTCCAGCAGGCCACAAATGTGCATGTGTCTGCACGGTTAGAAACTGACTCCATGAGGGTGGTATGAGGGCCACAGATGGGAATTGTGCTTGTGGCGCCCCTGCGGGTTCAGTCGCCACAGAGGTACTGCATCTCACCCAGAGGTGTGGTATCTCACTCTCAGGTAAGGATAGAGTGCTGCCCGGGACCCTAACACCTGCATCCAACACTACACTACTCCAGACCAGATGGAGGGGCAAGATGTGTCGTGCTTCCTGCTGAGCCATGACCCTGGTTGAAGTGGGGGGAACCTAAGTGGGGGAACCATGTAGTGCGTGTGGGTGGAGGACATAGATCAGGGGAGCACTTGTTAGAAGTGATATAAAAGAGGGAACCATCTTGGAAAGACAGTTCAGTCTGAGAGGAGAAGTAGAGGGAGCAGGAGCTCTACAGGAGCTCTGCTCAGGAGGAGGGCCTAGGAGAGAGGCCCAAGACTGAGAAGGAGAGGAGGAAGGAGAGAGGAGCAGGAGAAAGGCTCCAGGAAAGTGAAAGGGATCCGAGGGGTAAGGGCAGTGCTGGAGGCCACTTGTACACCCGAATCTGCCAGGAGGTGGAGGGATCGAGCCGCAGAGGGGACCGGCCCCTAACTAGTGAAAATGACAAAGTTCAACTAGAAACTGGAGGCTTCTGTACTTTCAGGGTGCAGTTGCCACATCCGCACTCAAGTCGCCAAAAAGGTAACCACATAGGATCCAGGGAACTCCAGGTTGCGCAGAAAGATCCGAGGATACCGGCTTGGGACATTGTTTGGCGAGGCGCAGGGCAAGGAGGGTGAGGGCCAGTGCAGGAAGACGGCTGAGAAGGACATATAGAACGGGGTCCTGTCAGGCACTCTTGAAACACCTGGGAGTTTGCTGAACCCCTGCCTAGTGAACGCAGCGCGACGTGGGAGGCTGTAAGCTTTACAGTGCAACCTGAGGAACTTAACAACTGTGAGTAAACTCTGAAGACTGCACCCCACTGTCTCTGTGAAGTTATTGCTGCGCCATCACCCCCTGCACTACACCGCAACATCCAAAAAAACTCAGCACAGCCCTGGAGCTAAGCTCAACCTGTGGAGAGCTAAACCAACTCTGCTGCATTTACACCAGCTCCAGAGGACCTGCCCCGCAGCGGCGGCTCCTTTTAGCCGCATACCACAGGTGGCGTCACGAACTGTATATAAAAACTATAAATCCCCTGTAAATAATTCCCCTTTTTATTGACCCCCCTGGGTCACGGACCGGGTCACCGCCACTGTGAGATCTCCCCTAGCAACGACCGGCCCGGCACCGAGTACCCCACGGCCCAGGGGGCGTGTCAGTGCCTTTAACTATAAACTTCGGGGCCCCGGGGCAAAACTTCATAATGGGGCCCCTCAACATTTCAATCACTAGAGGTTGAGCGGAACGTGGTGAAGCCTGCTACGCATTGTTGTATACAACACACAGCCTTCACCACGTTCCACAAGACCTTTAATAGATTTTGTTGTTTATGATGCTAGTTTTAGAAGTTAAATATTCAGTGAATATGTTTGGAAAATTAATAAGGTGAATAATTCCAAATATTGCACAATTTTCAAATAACTGTATATGTTTATTAAATAGCAGGGCTTCTCACAGTTTGTCACAGCGATATTTGTGTCTGCTGAGACTGTCTCCTCTCAATGATGCTGAGAGTTTGTTACAGTCAGTGTGCACTGTGCCTGCCTTGCCAACTCTCTGTGATCTCCAGACTAACATATTGTTGCAAATCTTGTGCTATGAGACTCTCCAGGCCAGTGCAGGTTTCCATTCATTGACAGCTGGCAGAGCTCCTGGAAATTATTGAAATGATAGTCTCTCCTGTCCTCCGGGTGACATTGTCTGACAGGAATATAGGAGCTGGGTATTTTATGAGAAATTAAAGTATTAAAATACAATTTTTTACCATCAGTTTGGGGCCCCTTGGGTGGTTGGGGCCCCGGGGCAATGCCCCGGCCGCCCCGGTTGTAGTTACGGACCTGGGGCGCGTCATGCTCACAGCCCAACACCGTGCAGGACGCTTGGCATTTGCCACAGAACACCAGGATTGGTAAAGTCGCCACTGCGCCCTGTGCTCTTCACAGATGAAAGCAGGTTCACACTGAGCACATGTGACAGACGTGACAGAGTCTGGAGACGCCATGGAGAGCGATCTGCTGCCTGCAACATCGTTTAGCATGACCGGTTTGGCAGTGGGTCAGTAATGGTGTTGGGTGGCATTTCTTTAGAGGGCCGCACAGCCCTCCATGTGCTCGCCAGAGGTAGCCTGACTGCCATTAGGTACCGAGATGAGATCCTCAGACCGCTTGTGATACCATATGCTGGTGCGGTTGGCCCTGAGTTCCTCCTAATGCAGGCAATGCCAGACCTCATGTTGCTGGAGTGTGTCAGCAGTTCCTACAAGATGAAGGCATTGAAGCTGTGGACTGGCCCGCCCTTTTCCCAGACCTGAATCCGATTGAGCACATCTGGGACATCATGTCTCGCTCCATCCACCAACATCACGTCGCACCACAGACTGTCCAGGAGTTGGCGGATGCTTTAGTCCAGGTTTGGGAGGAGATCCCACAGGAGACCATCCACAACCTCATCAGGAGCATGCCCAGGCATTATAGGGAGGTCATATAGGCACGTGGAGGTCACACACAATACTGAGCCTCATTTTGACTTGTTTTAAGGACATTACATCAAAGTTGGATCAGCCTGTAGTGTGTTTTTCAACTTTAATTTTGTGGGTGACTCCAAATCCAGGCCTCCATTGGTTAATAAATGTAATTTTAATTTATGATTTTTGTGTGATTTTGTTGTCAGCACATTCAACTTTGTACAGAACAAAGTATTCAATGAGAATATTTCATTCATTCAGATCTAGGATGTGTTATTTGAGTGTTCCCTTTATTTTTTGAGCAGTGTATATGACTCGCCCCCAGGGCCGTGGGGTACTCGGCAGCCGGGCCTCTGGTTGCCGGGGGATATCACGGTGGCTGGCCCGGCCCGGGGCCCAGGGCGGTCAACAAAAGGGGATTACTTTTATATGGGGTTTTTGCGATTTTTCGTGACGCCACCTGTGGTGTCTGGTGAGGGTCACCAGCGCTGCAACAGTCCTCTGAGGCAGATGTTAGGGCAGCTTGAGATGGGACGGCTCTCCACAGGTGGAGCAGGCCTCAGGGCAGTGTAAGATGGAGTGGTGGTTGCGCTGGGCGTTGTAGTGCAGAGAGGGAATGATGGCGCGGACGAAATAACTGGGCAGAGGCGGTGCGGTGCAGTCATCCGTGTCTTTACTCACAGTTCTTCGGTTCCACAGGGTGCACTGTCAGATTACAGCCTCCAACGTCGCGCTGCGTTCACCGGCAGGGTTTCAATCTTTCTTCAGGCAACTTGGGGATACCTGGCAGAACCCCACTTTCTCGTGTTCCTATTTTGACCGTCTTCACACTGGTCTTCCTCCCTCCTGCTCTGCGCTGCCCACTTTCAGTCCTGTTTGGGTACTCTGAAGTCCCTCCTGTCTGTCAGAGTTACACAGACTTGCTTGACCCTCAAGGGACTAGAATGCGGCTGCGATCCCTCTGTCTTGTGACAGATGCGGGGCGTACGGGTGCATCCTGCATGCGCCGTACCCCCTGGGATCCCCTCTTAGAACGGAGCCTACTCCCTGCTCCCCTCCTGGGCCTCCTAACTTGGCCCTACTTGTGGATCAGATCTCCTAATGAGACTCTGCTCCCGGACTGTTCTTCTGAACTGTCCTGAGCTGTTCTTCTGAACTGCTCCCACTCACTAATCTGCTGAACTGCCACCCTAAGATGGCTTCCCTATTTTATACTCCTACTAAAGTGCTCCCCCTAACTACTTCCTCCACCCACACCCACTACTGGTTCCCCCTACCTTTGGGTTCCCCCCACTCCAGCCAGGGTCAGGGCTCAGCAGCTGCGCTCTGCATGTTGCCCCTCCAGCCGGCCTGGAGCAGTGTAGTGTTGGATGCAGGTGTTTGGGGATCCATGCAGCACTCCCTCCTTACCTGAGAAAAGAGAGACACCACACCTCTGGGTGAGGTGCAGTACCTCTGTGGTGACTGAACCCTCAGGGGCGCCACACATTATATATATATATATATATATATATATATATATTATATATATATATATATATATATATATATATATATATATAGTCAAAAGAAGATCTGGAACAGGCACCAATAGGATTTGAACTGTGGGTGCAAGGCCTCCCAGACAACTATCCTGTTGTTACATATATATTTAGAAGAAAAGCAGGCAGCACTCCAAAAAATGGTGAAAAAAAACAGGACTTTATTAGCTCATCTGGTGTGGCAATTTTTCGGCTGTGTTTTCTCAAGCAGTGTACAAATACACATGTTTAGTATACCGTATTTTTCGGACTATAAGAAGCACCAGACCATAAGATGCACCTAGGTTTTAGAGGAGGAAAATAATAATAAAAAAAAAATGAAGCAAAAAATGTGGTCATGATGCACTTTTAAAGGGGAGGGGGTCTTCTGCTGACACTTGTATAGGGGTAATGTCCCCCAATTCTGACAATATCCCCCATCCTGGTATATATGCCCCCCCCCTTCCTTTTATACGTGGTCCCCATCCCCATCCTGGTATGCCTGGTATCCCTCCATCCTGGTATGCATGGCACCCCTCATCCTTATCCTGGTATGCATGGCACCCGTCATCCCTGTCCTGGTATGCATGGCACCCCTCATCCCTGTCCTGGTATGCATGGCACAGCAATCCCCATCCTGGAATGCATGGCACAGCAATCCCATCCTGGTATGCATGGCACAGCAATCCCCATCCTGGTATGCATGACACCCCTCATCCCTATCCTGATATGCATGACTCCCCTCATCCCTATCCTGATATGCACGGCACCCCTCATCCCTGTCCTGGTATGCATGGCATCCCTCATCCCTGTCCTGATATGCATAGCACCCCTCATTCCTGTCCTGGTATGCATGGCACCCCTCATCCCCGTCCTGGTATGCATGGCACCCCTAATCCCCATCCTGGTATGCATGGTCCCCCTAATCCCCATCATGCTGCACATAAAAAAAAATAAACACTCCTACTCATCTTTTTTCTCTCCTCCAGCGCTGCGTCCTGTCTGCCCGCACTGATCTCTCCATGTGAGCCGCGCATTCGCGGCTCACAAGGAGAGATCAGCTGCCGGAAGTCACTGCTCCCCTCGCCGGGACTGTGTGCGCGGGGAGCAGTGACTTCACTCTCCTTCATAGCCGGCAAACAGCGTAGCCGCGCTGCGGCTCCTGCTGCTGCCGACTATCTCGTGTGCCCGCTTATTAAAGGGCATGAATATTCACCCCCTCCCCACACCCATGGGCGTGGAGAGAAGTTGAATATTCTTGCCCTTTAACAGCGGGCACAGGCGATTCCGGCACTCAGTGCTCCCCAAGCCCCATAGCTGTGGGGAGCAGTGAATATTCATTTTCTTTAGCAGCGGGGACAGTGTAGGCAGCAGCGGGCGGCCGCTGCCTCCTTTGCCCCGCTCCTCCACCGCTACTGCTCCCGTCACACTCCACATATATATATATACCCCCCAACATTCGGACTATAAGACGCACCCCCCATTTTCCTCCAAAATTTTGGAGGAAAAAAGTGCATCTTATAGTCCGAAAAATACGGTATATAGCAGCAAAGCAACAACAATGCGATTACAATTCATTAATACAGTATATAATACAATAAAACAATTCATTACAGTCATATGGCACAAAGTGATAAAGATTTTTAGGGTATGCATTATACAGGGGAAAGACTAAAAAATTCACATGTATATATTACCATTGTGAATACAGTATTAGATAAAGTGCTTTAGTGCTATTAATTGATATAGTATGCACACCTGTGTGTTTAATAAGATCGACTTACCCATATTGAAAACATTAGGCTTATGTGATTACATGTAACGCCGAAATTGGAGTCCGGAAATTGCTAGTGCGCATCTTAGTGCGCGTCATAATGGTTAAGTCAATCAGAAAGCGCCGAGCTCACCGGGCGGCGCATTAGGTCAGGAAAGATGTCATCGCCATTTTGTTTGAGGGAAGAATTTGCCATTTCCTCAAGGCAACCTATATTAGACCTTATATAAGCAGTATTTCATGTCCCAAAGCTTATTACAGTGCGATTTTCATCATCTCATAATGAGAAATCATCCAAAGGTCACAATCCAAGATTTAATATACTTAGCTATACCACATTCCCAAAACCTATGGTTATAAGTTAAATATATATATATATATATATATATTGGATATGATGTTATCAATGCTACTTACTTGAAATTTTTTTTAGATGGCATTTTTACGCTGGTTTTAATTAAAATCAAGCTGGCCCAATATCTTTCCAATTAATTAGGAGATATAAGCCTCTTAATAAAATTGGCGCATCTCTTGCTGCACATTTTTTTGAAGCTTCCTCTAACCTCTGCTAACTTTTTAGAAAAGAGCCATGAACAGCAGTAAAAGAAAAAAGTAGCAAATTACTTGGCAAATATAGTGTGAGCCACAATTTTGTAATTTTCTACTCGTAGGCAGAATGATAAATCATTCCCTGCCTAATTGTATTTTGGAAAAATGTCACTTAAATTTTGATGCTGTTTTTTGATCCAAAAGCATAAATGGAGTAATCAGAAGAGGGAAAATTAAAGAAGAAAGTATACTTCTTCCCTGCTGGGTCCACTTCTGTATTTAAGAAGACAAGGTTTAAATGGATGTATTCCGCGGTCAGTACATAGACCACAATGCACGGACTGATCTCGGGTTCCCCAACCAAAACCTACAACCTCACACTGTATATGTCTATAGGGCTTTAGGTTCAGGTGAGGAGACCTGAGTTCAGTAAAATGCATTGTGGTCCGTATTTGGACTGTGAAATGCGACCATCTGAACCCAGCCTAAAAAAAATGTGCATGAAACCATCCTCAATAAGGATCTAGAAATGTTACAATTTGAGAGTTCTCAGTGGTTGATACCTTTTAATGGCTAACTGAAAAGATGGTAATAAATAGCAAGCTATGAGACTACTCAGGTCTCTTCATTAGGCATAGTATGATTAAGGTATTTTATTCCAAAACGCGTCAGAAGATGTTCTGGTTACTTTTAACATTGTCTGTGCACATGATTTTTGAATAAAGAAACAAGAATTCATCCTGGAGGATGGAGAGTCGACTTTTTCTTCAGCTGTACAATTTTTATGTGTGTTAGATAATTTTTATGACCTGTCTGACTAGGGAACATGGCCCTGCTCACATAGGAAATGGCTTTATGGAAAAGGGGTATTACTTTTGAGAAAGGGACATGGCCTAAAGTGTAGCACCATGCTCCCAAATTTATTAATGGTAGCAAGTTGCCAAAATTGTGGCGCACAAAGTAAGTCATCTACTAGGTGGTGTAAACTAGACTGGAAAGTCATAAAATTCAAATTTTCAAACAGCATGAACCACTGTAAAAAATATGGTGCCTTTAAAGACTGTGTAGTCTAGAATTAGATACATTTGATACATCGGCCCAATGTCTGCACTACTGCAAAAATGTATAGACCATTAAAGTGCAAGAAACTAGATATTAAATCGGTTCTTTTACAACAAGATAGTTCTCGTCAAAAATGTGTCATCTTGTTAAAATTAGACAGATTTCAGATCTGATCATTACATTTTGGCAATTAGTGTAATATCTCGTAGAGACAGGTTTTTTAATATAAACCAGTGTTAGTGCTTAGTTCATTACATGATAAAACATTGTAAAATAATAAAGCTCGCAAGTGGTCTTGGATCCAAATCAGTACTATCATGCCAAGTAATGCCAGCTGTCACCTTGGCTACTTAGCCGCTGAATGTTTGCAGATCTGTTTTACTATCCAAAGTGCACTGTTAAAAAATTTATCAACTTAAAAGTATTATTATTCATTATTAGAAAAGCAATGATTTTTACTGCCTCCTAGTGGTCAAAAATGAATTCACTCTTTTGATTATTCTCGCTGCAATTTATGTTTTTCAAGAATCCAGAAACTAATTATATTGTTTATAAATGTACAAATAAACACAACTGCATAATTATGACACTTGTCATTCCATTCATGCCTGTATTAGGGAAGCATTCAATAGTGACAAGGATGTTCAGCGGATGGAGATATTTATCCATGATGGTTTTCCATGGATTAACATTTGTGGAATGTGGAATTTCATTAGAATAGGACATTAATGTTTGATCAAGGCAGTGACACGCCTTGGACCCCCACTCACCAGCAGAATAATGTGGCCACTACCCTTTCACTGCAGTAAATAGTACTGTAGTGTCTTTGTGAGTATGACTGTGCCCTGTACCGCACCTAATCCAAGTGATTCAGGGTGATCCTGGCTGATCTACAGCTCTACTTGTGTGCATATCGCATAACTGCCAGCAAGCTCCATATAACATTATAGGGCACCTGAAAAGCTTTCTAACCCCTTACTGATATATGGCATACAGTTACGTGATATTTCAGCTCCCTGCCTTTGATGCTGAGCTATGATATTCAGCCATCATCTGCCTCTAACAGCCAAAAATGGAGAGAGGAGTGCTGCTCATGGCTGTTAACCTTTTAAATGCCACTGTCAATCAATAACAGCGGTATTTACAGATCGCTGTCAGGGGGGTGCACCATTCCATGTGCGATAAAATGAATGGAGTCATTCAAAAGTACTACTTGTCCCACAAAAAACAAGCCACCATATGGCAATGTCAACTGAAAAATAAAAAAGTTATGTCTCTGGGAGAAGAGGTAAAGACGAAAACAAAAAATGGAAAATAGCCATGTCGGGAAGGAATTAAAAAAAGGACAACATTTTACAGCTTTTGTTGACACTGCATGCATAACTTAAGCACAACTTACAGAAATGTTTATGAGGGAGATGCATTTTAAAAAATGTCATTCACCAGAGAATGTAACTAACAAGGCATCTGATATATGCCATATCAAACTACAGAGCTAAAACGGAAGTGCTTGAGAGTTCTTCTACCTGCTTACATTGCCCCCTAGTGGTAAACTAGAAGCGAGACCTATCATGAAAAGGGGTTTCTTGTAGATTTCTGTAGAAAAAAATCGTACCACTTTTCTAGATGAGAATAACACTGTTTTATTTATACGCTAGTGTGAACATACCCTAAGGGTACACTCACATTTTCATATACAAATCGGTCCCATTCTCATTCAAGAGAGTGAGACAAATTTTTCTCACTTGTCATCCATGTGTGGTCATCCATGTGCAGTCCGTATGCAATCCATTTTGTTACTCAGCAGGTATTAATCTTTTACAGGACCATTTACAGTTTTCTATGCTACAGAATTGTAATGTATCTGTAAAAATCCGATGCGACACTGATGATCCCTATGGCATCCGATTTTGTTCTCATGCCGAATACATTTTGGAAAAATTGTGCAGATCTGCACTGCCTTTTTTTATCGGATTGCACGCTCCTGATTTTTCTGCAAGGGTGAGCGAACCCTAAAAGTGACTTTTTAATACTTACAATTATTTTCCTACAATCCTAAATATCTAATTTCTTGGAAATGTATTGTTGCCAGATTATAGTCATTTTACTGAATTTTATGCTATATATTTATATATACAGTACAGACTAAAAGTTTGGACACACTTTCTCATTTAAAGATTTTTCTGTATTTTCATGACTATGAAAATTGTACATTCACACTGAAGGCATCAAAACTATGAATTAACACATGTGAAATTATATACTTAACAAAAAAGTGTGAAACAACTGAAAATATGTCTTATATTCTAGGTTCTCCAAAGTAGCCACCCTTTGCTTTGATGACTGCTTTGCACACTCTTGGCATTCTCTTGATGAGCTTCAAGAGGTAGTCACCAGAAATGGTTTGCACTTCACCAGAAAAAAGCAGCTAAGTAAAGAAAAACGAGTCGCCATCATTACTTTAAGAAATGAAGGTCAGTCAGTGTGAAAAATTGGGAAAAATTTGAAAGTGTCCCCAAGTGCAGTTGCAAAAACTATCAAGCGCTACAAAGAAACTGGCTCACACGAGGACCGCCCCAGGAAAGGAAGACCAAGAATCACCTCTGCTTCTGAGGATAAGTTTATCCGAGTCACCAGCCTCAGAAATAGCAGGTTAACAGCAGCTCAGATTAGAGACCAGGTCAATGCCGCGCAGAGTTCTAGCAGCAGACACATCTCTTCAACAACTGTTAAGAGGAGACTTTGTGCAGCAGGCCTTCATGGTAAATTAGCTGCTAGGAAACCACTGCTAAGGACAGGCAACAAGCAGAAGAGACAAGTTTGGGCTAATTAACACAAGGAATGGACATTAGACCAGTGGAAATCTGTGCTTTGGTCTGATGAGTCCAAATTTGAGATCTTTGGTTCCAACCACCGTGTCTTTATGCGACGCAGAAAAGGTGAACGGATGGACTCTACATGCCTGGTTCCCACCGTGAAGCATGGAGGAGAAGGTGTGATGGTGTGGGGGTGCTTTGCTGGTGACACTGTTGGGGATTTATTCAAAATTGAAGGCATACTGAACCAGCATGGCTAACACAGCATCTTGCAGCGGCATGCTATTCCATCCGGTTTGCGTTTAGTTGGACCATCATTTATTTTTCAAAAGAACAATGACCCCAAACACACCTCCAGGCTGTGTAAGGGCTATTTGACAAACAAGGAGAGTGATGGGGTGCTACGCCAGATGATTTGGCCTCCACAGTCACCAGACCTGAACCCAATCGAGATGGTTTGGGGTGAGCTGGACCGCAGAGTGAAGGCAAAAGGGCCAACAAGTGCTAAGCATCTCTGAGAACTCCTTCAAGATTGTTGGAAGACCATTTCCGGTGACTACCTCTTGAAGCTCATCAAGAGAATGCCAAGAGTGTGCAAAGCAGTCATCAAAGCAAAAGGTGGCTACTTTGAAGAACCTAGAATATAAGACATATTTTCTGTTGTTTCACACTTTTTTGTTAAGTATATAATTCCACATGTGTTAATTCATAGTTTTGATGCCTTCAGTGTGAATGTACTATTTTCATAGTCATGAAAATACCGAAAAATCTTTAAATGAGAAGGTGTGTCCAAACTTTTGGTCTGTACTGTATGTGTGTATATATATATATATATATATATTGTAGTGTGGCGGTGTTCACACTGTGCAGTAATGAGTCTGTGACCCAAGGAAAGTCCAACTTAAACTTAAATTTGCCAAAAACTCACAACTCAAATGCAAATGCAAAAGCTGTCCTCCGGATCGCAGCCGGGATATCCACACAGTCCGTGTAAACCTGTTGCTGTGTTGCTGTGTGAGACGGCTGCGCCATGTCACTTAGGGTTCATCAGGTAATTTGCCTTCACAGGCCTGTGTCCAGCTTTACAAAGGCTTGCAGAGCTTCCTGCTATGCTGCTAGCAATCCCAACACTGACACACCCAAACATTTGATGCAGGTTTTTAAATGGAATGTGTGGCCAAGAGCCACTTGTAAGACCCGGCTGGAGGGAGTGAACCGCCCCACTGCCATCCTGAAGTTCACTCCAAAAATAAAAGTCCATGCCGGGTTTTCTTAAATGTAACTTAACCAAATAGTTTGACCAAGTCCAAACTTTACTTTTATTTTGCACTGCAACCATAGCTGTTTCTGTGATTGCAATGCACTCCAGCGGGTTCAATATGCCTCTATGCACATCCTGGGGGATACATAACGTCCCTCGCATATGATCCCCCTCACTGCCTCACGATAGATAGATAGATAGATAAAGTCATGCCCGAAAGTGTCAGCATCCTTGAAATTGTTGCAGAAAATGAAATATTTCTCCCAGAAAATTATTGCAATTACACATGTTTTGTTATACACATGTTTATTACTTTGTGTGTATTGGAACAACACATAAAAACAGAAAAAAAGGCAAATTGGACATAATTTCACACAAAAGCCCAAAAATGGGCAGGACAAAATTGTTGGCTTCCTCAGCTTAATTATCACATAGTGACTAGGGACTGTGGGCACCTACCCAATCACTCAAACTAGGGGTTCCTTAGTCTATCCCTGTCCACCAGATTACTCCTGAAGTTGGAGACGCGGGGGTCACGCACCTTGCTATACTTCTTTCTTAACCCTTATCTGTTCCTTCTTCCACCTAGGGAAGTGTGAGGCTGAAGTGTATAGGATTACACTAACAAGACAGACAAGGGAAGACAGACAGAGATAAATGAAAACTACAATCATACAAAATACACTCACAAACAACAGACTGGAACACAAGGGAGGTATAGGAAGGTGAAACCAAATAGGAGAGGATGAGGACGAACACACAAACAAACTCCAGGCAGAAATCTCCACCTCCTAAACACGTAGTAAGAACTATCACTAGCAATTCCCAAGTGCCAGTGGTGAGCATATATAGCAGGGGGGAGTGGTCAACACAGAACAGCTCCAGGAGATCAACTGAACTGATTAACTCTTGCACTGCCAGCAAGGAAAAAACCTGCACAGTTTAAAAAGATGATAAAGCAGTTCTAATCAGTGCAGGAGTTCATGAAACCAGACACCGCAATCTTTTTGCCAATCTCTGTCGCTTTATCCCTGTGACATTATTTGGTTGCAGACCCATTGGAATAAATAACAGTAATCAATCACCTCCTATAAATATCAACAAGCTTTTTACACTTTTCAACTGGAATTTTTGATGACTCTTCTTTTGAAAACTGCTCCAGGTCTCTCATGTTTGACGGGTGCGTTTTCCCAACAGCAATTGCTGTCTGTGAATGGACGACAGGCTAAGTTGGCATTTCAAATACCTGTCTCCCTCCTTCTCTCTATACAGTGAATAGGAAATATCCTGCCTAAATACAGACCATGTGTTTGCTTTGAAGTTCAGGATTCAGGAGCTAAGGTGCCATGTTTGACATATACAGCAAAAAGCCTCTTTGTGCTTACAATACTGGTATATCCAGCTTCACCCTTTTGTCATCTAAATGTAACTCTACTGCTGTTATACTTTTCCCTTATTGATTATATATTTCCTTCTCACCTTCCCCCTTTTGAATGTGCATGGGAGTTTGACTTACTTGTCAGCTCCGTAGCATGTCTCCATCTCTGGTCCCCCTTGGCAGCATAAACCATCAGCATTGCAATGATCAATTCATTTCTTAAGTTGAATTGTAAAATCATATTGCTGCAAAATCAGGTTTTATCTGAGAAATTTCCCACTATCCCCTACTACTCTGTTGAGGCAGCTCAGTGGGTTATGATCTGTGATCACAGTGAAGTTGCGCCCATTGAGGTATGGATGTAGTTTCTGCAGTGCCCACACAATTGCTAAACACTGCTTTTCAATTGTGGCATATGCAACCTCTCTGGGCAGGCGTTTCCTGCCTAGATAGAGAATTGGATGCTCTTCACCTTGCTGGTTCATGTGGCTCATAGGTGCTGGCATCAGTCTGCACCACAAACTTGCGAGTGAAATCTGGGGCCTGAAGAATGGTTGAACTAGCCAATGCTGATTTTAGGGCACCAGAGAATTCATCACATTGAGAAGTCCAGGAAATAATTTGGGGAAGCTTTTTCTTGCTCAGTTCAGTTAACGGCTTAGCCAGAGTACTGTAGTTAGGTGCAAACTTCCGATAATAGCCAGCCGTACCCAGGAAAGACATTACCTGCCTCTAGGTTCATGGAGTAGGCCAGGCCGTGATGGCTTCTACCTTCCCTTGTTCAGGTTTTATCACCCCTCCCCCCACACGGTGTCCACAGTATTGTACTTCCAACCTGGCTATCTGACACTTCCCCGGATTTACAGTCAGACTAGCTGTGTAAAGTCTCTGCAGCACCTGAGACAGATGTGTGGCGTCCCTGTGGGTTCAGTCGCCACAGAGGTACTGCATCTCACCCAGAGGTGTGGTACCCCACTCTCAGGTAAGGAGGGAGTACTACCCACACACCCACATCCAATACACTCCACTTCAGTGGGGAAGGGCAAGATTGCTCCTAAGGGAGAGCACAGTCCCTGGTCCCTAGCTGGAGGGTGGAACTAGGTAGAGGAGGTGGGTGGAGGAAGAAGTTCAGTGGAGCACAGAGGGTAGTAGTATAAAGGGAGAGTAGAAGGTTCTAGAAGAAGTTCGGAGTCAGAGAGTGAGAGTGAGAGTTGGGAGCAGGAGCTCAGGAGGAGCTCTGCTCAGGAGGAGTGGAGAAAGGAGCAGGGCCCAGTGAGAGAGGCCCAGGAGAAGGAAAGAGAGAAGAGAGGAGCAGTGAGAAGGGCTCCAGGAGGAACAGAGGGGATCCCAGGGGCACGGTGAGTGCGGATGCCACCCGTGCGCCCGAATCTACGCTGACGTGGAAGGATCAGGCCCCAGAGAGGGGACCGGCCCCTAAACTAGTGGAGAACAACCAGGCTCAGCTAGACAAGCGGAGTCTGCTGCATTTTCAAGGTGCTAGAGCCAACAGCCACAATTACATCGCCGAAAAGGTGGCCGCATAGGGTCCATGGGACTGCACATCGCCCGACAAGGCCCAAGGCCACTGGCTTGGGACACTGATTGTGAGGCGCAGGGCAGGAGGGTGAGAGCCAGTGCAGTGAGACGACCGGGAAAGGTACATAGAACGGGGTCCCGTTTAAGTACTCCTGAGATACTTGAGAGATTGCTGAACCCCTACCCTGAAGGACACAGGACGACGTGGGCGGTTACAGACCAGTCACTGTAACCTGGAGTCTTGAACAACTGTGAGTAAAACCTGAAGACTGCACCCCACTGTGTCCTTGAATAATTGCTGTGCCATCACCAGCCCTGCACTACGCAACACCAGCAACATCTACCTCATACAATTTATCATTTCCTGCCCTGGAGCTAAGCTCTGCCTGTGGAGAGCTGAACCAACTCTGCTGCGTCACCATCAGCTCCAGTGGATCTGCACCGCAACGGCGGCCCCATACAGCCGCATACCACAGGTGGCGTCACGAACATTATCTCTAAAAACTTTATTCCCCTTTTACTTTCCCTTTAATTGACTGCCCTTGGTCACGGACCGGGTCACTGCCACCGTGACATCCCCAGCACCGACTGGCCCGGCTACCGAGTACCCCGCGGCCCAGGGGGCGCGTCAGATGCACAAGGTGTTCCTCTCAAGAATTACTAAAAATGTCTATATCATCAAGATAAGCAACTGCAAAAACATCAAACCCCTCCAGTAGCTGATTAATCAACCGCTGGAAGGTGGCAGGGACATTTCTCATATCAAATGGCATCACCCAAAACTCAAGCAGACCAAATGGTATTACTATGGCAGACCTCTCTTGTGATTCTTTTGTCATGTGTATCTGCCAATATCCCCTACTTAAGTCCATAATGGTCAGGTAAAACGCACTAGCCAGCTGTTCTAACAGCTCCTATCCTCGGCATGGGGTAGGCATCAAATGCGGTAAGCAAATTTAATTTCCGATAAACTACACAAAACAGGGTGGTACTGTCCTTTTTCGGGACAAAAACTACAGGTAAAGCCCAGGCACTCTGGGATTTTTGTGTTACACCAAGGCCCAGCATCTCCTTTCTCTGTCGCTTCATGTTTGCTTTCACCTCCGCTGATATCCGGAATGCCGATTGCCTCACAGGGGAATGAGTACCAGGGTCTACGTGGTGACTCGCCAAATGTGTCCTCCCAGATTTACCTGTGAAGACTTCAATGAATTCCCTGAGCACCCCAAATAGCTCTAACTTCTGACTGTGGGATAACTCAGGGTTAATCTTTGCTTACTCCAGAGATTCCATACATTTAGCCCCAGCCCCCAAGCCTAGCAGCAGATCACCCTCCCCCTCCTCAGGCATGCTGCAGACAGGTAAGACATACGCCTTCCTGTCATGATGAGTTTTCAAAATATTCACATGAAAAATTTTCTAACGCTGGGTATGTTCATCCAGACCCACAACATAGTTAACATCATTTAAATGCTTATATACAGTGTACGGTCCCTCCTATGCGGTCTCCAATTTGTTCTGTAACATAGGAACCAATACCCAAGCCTTCTGTCCCTCCTCATAGGCTCTCAGTCTGGCTTTACAGTCATATCAGACCTTCTGTTTGATTTGGGCCTGGGTCACACCCTCATGAGCCAGATCGCTCAGTTTCTGCAGTCTCTCCTGGAGTCTCAGTACTTATTCTGCCACAGAGACTCCTGGAGTTTTGGGGTCATCCTCCCAACAGTCCTTAATTAAATCAAGAGAATCCTGAAGAGACCTGAGGTACCTTTTAGTATGCAAACAAGAGGTGAGGGAGGTAACGTTCCCAGTCTTTCCCTTCAGTCTCCATCAGTATCTTGAGCATTTGTTCTAGCGTTCCATTAAAACATTCACGTAGCCCGTTGATCTGAGAGTGATAGGGACTGGCTACAAGATGCTGCACGTGCATTTTCTTGCAGAGACTTTCCGTGAGATTAGACATAAATTGGGTCCCCTGATCAGTTAACACCTCCTTGGGGAACCCCACATGAGAAAACACCGTCAGTAGTGCTTTGACCACTTTATTGGCTCGTATGGAGGACAGTGCCACTGCTTCTGGATATATAGCGTAGCATAGTCAACAACTGTGAGAATGAAGCATTTTCCAGAGTGGCTAGCCATCGCAAGAGGTCCTTTGATATCCACAGCCATTCACTGGAAAGGCTCATCAATCACTGGTACTGGTATCAATGGGGCTTTTTTGGATGTTCCCAGTCTTACTAACCTTTTGACAGATTGTGCAAGATCAACAGTAATTGGCTACATCCGTCCTCATTTTGGGCCAATAAAAGTTATGTTTCAGACAGGCTTTTGTATTTCAAGGTGTCCAGCAAAAAGAATCTCATGAGAAATCCTTAATAACTGTTCCCGGAACGGATAGGGGACAACCAGATGCTTCTCACAGTCCCAATGCTTGGTTGTGCCATGAGGGAGAGTCTCTTTATACAGCCTTCCCTGGTCCCAATATATCCTCTCTATGCCAGACCCAGCAGGGGGTTGGTCTGCAAAGCATCTCAGCTCTTCCAGACTGGCATCGGTAAGCAGGGCTTTCTGGAAGCTCAGACTATCAGTCTGTAGGTCCTGGCCTAGTGGGAATGCAAGACCCTGGTCAGATACTAAGTCTGCTAGTGGGGATCTCATTAGGTCTGCCACATGAGGAGGCTCTTGGGCTGTAGTAGGGCCCTCCTGTTCTGGCAGTTCTTCCTGAGACTCATTCTCTAATCCTTTCCTGGTTTATGAGGACTGAAATAAGCCAGAAGGACTTTAAATAGAAATGGTTCCTGTGATATATCAGATCGCTGTCAAGTGAATAGCATTGTTATATTTGGTGTTAGAAGTGCAGGAAGTGTTCCCAGGGAGCATGTGTGACTGCTACAGAAGTGCTGCATGTTGTGGGTGAAGGCAGCTGTAAGCCAGGGAGCAACTTCAGACAGCACGGAGGACCTGATTAAACACCTGATGCAAGCCCAGCAGCAGCAACAGCTCCAGCAGCAACAGCTTCAGCAGCTAGAGCTGGCACAAGAGGAGACAAGTACAGTAAGCTGCCTATGCAACAGCTTCAGCAACTGCACCAGCAACAGCACCGACAACAGCAGCAGCAGTTTGTATTACTCACAGAGGCAGTTGGTTGCAGAAGGCGGTGCAAAAAATGACCCCAGGTGACGATATAGAGTCATTTTTAACCGTTTTTGAAAGGGTTGCCAATGGGGAGAAACTCCCGTCAGAGCAGTGGGCGGAAGTCCTGGTGCCATACTTAACGGGGGAGCCACAAAAGGCCTTCTATGATTTAGCCTTACAGGACGCCAAAGAAAATGCAACATTGAAAATGGAAATTTTGGTACGCTTGGGGGTGACAATGTTTGTCAGGACACAACGGGTCCACTGCTGTGCATATCATCGTGACAAACCCCCTTGCTCCCAAATGTTTGTTCTGCTGCACCTCATCCAAAAGTGCTTGCACCCGAAGTCCTCTACCCCAGCGCAGATAGTAGAACGAGTTGTAATGGACCAGTTTATGCACTCCCTTCCAAGCCTGATGCAGACCTGGGTTGCCAGGGAGATCCTCGGAACGCTAATGACTTGGTTGGACTATCCGAAAGGTGTCAGGAGGTCACCGGTTCCTTGGGGAGGCACCTTACTCCATTTCAGGGGACCAAGGATAAAAAGGGGGTGGGCGTCAACAGTCCATTGGGGGATGTAAGTTGCTGGTGATGTCACGGCCCAGGTCATATAGCTGCTCATTGACCACTGAGCACATGGACTGTAGCATGGGATGTTGGTGTTTATTCTATGCATATCTGTCTTGCAGCCTGGACTGTCCACCCGGTGAGGGACCACAAGCTTGACCTGTAAAAATGAATGGTCTGCAAGTGACTGAACTACTAGATTCAGGAAGTTTGGAAACCCTTGTGAGGGCCACACTCGCTCTCCAGTTGATTCCTGGGAAGAAGGTGGGCGTCCGCTGCATTCATGAGGATTCTAAAGACTATCCGGTGGCCAGAGTGATCATTGAGACAGCCCGAGGTACTGCGTCCCATGAGGTCAGCGTGGTCCAGGATTTATTGTACCCAATTATCATAGACTGGGACTTTGTGTTGTTTTGGGACTTATGAGGGAGGGGCAGAGAACTCAATTGCTCAGGTAAGAGACAGGTTGGTCCTAAAGAAGGCTCATCAGCCCCAGAACCTGACGAGTTTCCCTTCAGTGTAATGATGAGAGATGAGGAGGTCGTATACCCGGAGATTGACATTCCTGATATAGGGTTGACCGGAGAAAATTTTGGGTCCGCCAAACATAGGGACCTAACTCTAAAAGAAGCGTTCAATAAGGTAACAGTTATAAACGGCATAGCACAGGAGCTGGGTAGTAACACCAGCTTTCCCTATTTCATGTTAAGTGGGGACTCTTGCACCGGGTTACTAAGGTGAGAGAGGAGATAGTGGAACAATTGTTGGTACCAGAACCCTATAAACAGAGGGTGTTGGGCATGGCCCATTCACATGTCTTGGGTAGCCAAAATTCAAGAACGGGTCATGTGGAGGTTCTATTGGCCTTGATGTTACTAGGAAATCCTAAGGTATTGCAAGGCCAATCCCACCTGCCAGTCAACCGCTTCCACCTCTCACTTCCGAAATACCCTTGTGCCGCTACTCATCAAGGCATGTCAAGACAGGGATTCCGTTGAAACTCCATTGAATATGTCACAGTAGCCGAGACGCTGTCGAAGGCCCAAAAACAGTAATGTTGGGAATTGCTGCAACAGAACCGGGACCTGTTGTCAGATTTGCCAGGTTGTATCGATGTCATAGAACATGAGGTTCTGTCAGAACCCAATGTGCGGGTGAATTTGAAGCCCTACCAAATTCCAGAGGCCCGGCGAGAACTGATCTCCAAGGAAGTGAAGCATACGCTGAATCTCGGAGTCATTGAAGAATATAACAGCGGGTGGTCTCTACTTGATTGTCCTTGTTCCAAAACCCAATAGAGAATGGAGATTCAGTAATCATTATCGGAATCTGGTCGAAGTCTCCAAGTTCAACGCATATCTGATGCTGTGTGTCAATGAGCTGGTCGAGAGACTTGGGCCTGCAAGGTACATAACCACTTTGGGTCTAACAAAGGGATATTGGCATATCCCCTTGTCACAAGAAGCCAAGGAGAACATGGCCTTCTCTACACCCGATGTTTGCTTCCAATATGTCTGGATGTCGTTCGGACTGCAGGGAGCTCCAGCCACCCCTTCAAGAGGGCCACGGACAGGACCCTCACACCCCATAAGAATTACGCTGTAGCATACATAGATGATTTCATAATCCTCAGCCCGGATTGGGGAAGTCATCTGGGAAACGTCCAGGCGGTGTGCGATGCTCTCAGGAAGGCAGGGCTCTCTATAAATCCAGAAAAATGTGCCATCAGGAAAGAAGAGGCCAAATACCTTGGATATGTAGTAGGGAGAGGCAAAACCAAACCCCAAATCAATATAGTGGACGTGACGCGCCCCCTGGGCCGCGTGGAGGAACCCGGAACCGGGCCTTTTTGCGGATGCTGGGGGTTGTAGTCACCGCGGCGGCGACACGGTCCCGTGGCTCAGGGTGGTCAAACCAGTGGCAGTCTATTTATGGGGTTTTTATGGTTTAATGTCCGACTACGCCACCCGTGGATTGCGGTCAAGAAGAACAGCCGCTGCCGAACCGACTTCTGAGGCTGATGTTGTAAGGGCAGCAGAGTGTGGTATGACTCCCCACGGGAAGAGTTTAGCCTCAGGGCAATGTGGAGCAATGATGGTGGTTGTGGTGCGGGGCGTCCCAGTACTAGTAGTGCTGACGCGGTGAGAAAGCACAGGGACAAGGTGTTGCAGTTCAGGTTCTTTACTCACAGTTCTCATCCAGGTCACTTGTGCACAGATAGGACCGCCCGAGCCGTGCTGCGTCCACCAGGCAGGGGGCTCGATCAACCCCTAGGCAATTCCGGAGTGTGGCACAGGACTCCCTTCTATCCTTTCGTCAGCCGTGCCCCACCAGTGACACTACTTCTGTCCAGCTGCCTCGGGTCTTCTCCTCGGAAGACTGGGTGTCCACTTCCCTGATCCTATGTGGTGTGCCTTTCTAGTAGGTGTAGTGAGGGGTCACACCAGTAAATGGTCATGACCGCCGGTCCTTGGTTAAGGATTAGTCGCCTCCACCAACTTGAGATCCGGTACCCTGTTCTGCCAACCCATCACCCGCAATCTCCTGGGTCCTTAGGGTTCCTTCTGCTTTCGTGTCTCTGGGCCCTTCTACACTTTGGGTACTTCTCTTTCTTTGCTGTTCCTTTCTGTTTCTGTTCCTTTCTGCTGGCTCCGGCCTTCCTCCCAGGCCTGCCTCGTGGAGCTGGGCCCAGACTGAGCCACAGCTCCCTGTCGGCCCTCTCTGGCTGAACTCCTCTTCTCTTCTCCTCCTGACTGAACTGATCCAGAACTAAGATGGTGCCCACCTTTTATACCTCCCTCTCTGTGTATGAGCCCAGGTGACTTGCAACCAATGGGCTCCTACCTATGCCCAGAAACCGTCCCCTCCTGCTCCTACATCACTGGGTTTTCCTCCCCCCTCCCCACTCCAGCCAGGGACATGTTCTGTCGTGCCTGCATTACTGTACTAATGGGAGCACCGTTGAGCTGTTCCCCGGAAATGGGGTGTGTGTGATGCATGCAGCTAACTGAGTCCCGGTCCACACACCATCCTTACCCGGGAGTGGGATATCACACCTCTGGTTGAGGTGCAATACCTCTGTAGCGACCAAACCCACGGGGCGCTACAGACGCAATCCAGAACTGGCCGAAACCACTTACAAAAAAGCAAGTTAGGGCCTCTCTGGGAATTGTGGAGTACTACCGCAGTTTCATTCTAAAGCTGCCATGGTGTCCAGACCCCTGACCGACCTACTTAAGGGGAGAAAATCAGTCATGGCCAAATGGATGTTGGGGGTGAAGACGGCCATTCAAGAACTGAAAGTAGCTCTGTGCAAGCAGTCAGTCCTGATTACCCCCAACTTTAAGAAGGAATTTGTACTCCAAATGGATGCCTCAGAAGTCGGATTAGGAGCAGTACTTTCTCAGGTGATACACGGAGAGGAACATCCTGTTTTCTACCTGTGTAGGAAACTGTCGGCATGTGAGAAAAATTATTCCATTGTAGAAAAGGAATGCCTGGCCATAATTTGGGCGGTGGACACTTTGCGAACTATCTCTTAGGGCGAAAATTTAAATTAGTGTCAGGTCATATCTTGCTTGGATACCCAATAATTATAAGGCACAGAGGAATCACGGAGGACATTGGTACGGTCGGCAAGGTACTCCCTCATCATCTTCCGAAACTTTGCACTCCTTGTGAGAGTACCCCGCGCCTCAGGGCTTGAGCAATGGGAGGGGTCTGAGAAAATTCTCCCAGAACTTTGACAGTGTTCCCCTGCCTCTGCTGGATTAAAGTTGTGTCTCTCTCGCCTGTACTCCTTGGTTGTCCAAGGAAGTGTGACCTCTGCCGCCAGCGTTTTCAGATGGGAATTTTTTTAATAGTTCTGCAACAAGGGCCTTCTGGTACAGCCCCATTTTTGTAGACCTGTCAGCCTCAGGAATAACAGATATAAAGTTCTCCTTGTAGCGTGGGTCTAGAAGTGTCACCAACCAGTAATTACTGTCACCCAAAATTTTGAGAATGCGAGGGTCATGGGAAAGGCAGAGTAACATAAACTCAGCCATGCGTGCCAGATTACTAACAGGCAAGACGTCCGTGTCCTCACGAAGAGGATGACTGACCATGCTCTCCTCCTCTCTGTCCTCTGGCCATCCACGCTGAACAGACGGTATGACAGCTGTGCAGGTTGTACCGTCTATAGCGCATTAAACTAGCTCCTGTTCTTCCTCCTCCTCCTCTTCCTTATTGTCCCCCAATCCACGTTGGGATGAGATGAGGCTGGGCTGTGTGTAATCACCCTGTATGGTTTCTTGCTCTCATCGTGCTCCGCCTGCAATGCATCCTCTTTGATTGTGAGCAGAGAGCATTTCAGAAGACAGAGAAGGGTGATGGTGACGCTAATTATGGCGTCTTCGCCGCTCACCATCTTGGTGGAGTCCTCAAAGTTTTGGAGGATGGTACATATGTCTGACATCCATGTCCACTCCTGAGGTCTTATGTGTGGAGTCTGAACTTAATACCGATGTCCTTGTTGATGCTGGTACTCAACAACTGCCCTCTTCTGCTCACAAATCTTTCCCAACATCTGCAGTGTAGAGTTCCAACGCATGGGGACATCACACACTGTAATGCACACGCCCGGGCTGAGTGGCGTGTGCGTGTATATGTAGTGATTCCACTGGACCGTGCCTGAGAGTGAATGCCTGGAGGGGCGTAACTACGTATCCACCCGATCTGACCAGGGTCGCACGACGGCATATGACGCCAGTGCACAAAGGAGGAACCGAGCAGAGGGACTAGGTGCTACTCCAGGACAGACCGCGGACACGGCTGTTGACCCACACAGGGGAATACAGGAACAGGCAGGTTAGGCCGACACACAGACTGCTGGGTATAGGCAGACATGGCTGGTATGCAGACTGGCGTATGCTGGTAAGCATGACTGGTATGCAGCCAGGGAGGTACTGGCAGGTACGACAGGTTGGAGCACCGAGTGGATAGGACCCAGTACAGACTGGGACTCAGGAACAGAACCGCAGGTACGGTGGACAAACAGCAGAGTGAGGGCGACCAGAGCGGCGAGCAAGAGCAGAACAAGACGAGACCGCCTGGAGCCGTGAGCGAGAGAAGAGCAGGACAAGGCCGCCTGGAGCGGTGAGCGAGAGAGGAGCAGGACGAGACTGCCGAAGCAGGGAGCAAAGGGTCAGAGCAGAGCGAGACTGCCGGAGCAGCGAGCAAAGGGTCAGAGTAGAGCGAGAGTGCCGGAGCAGTAAGCAAAGGGTCAGAGCAGAGCGAGACTGCCGGAGCAGCGAGCAAAGGGTCAGAGCAGAGCGAGACTGCCGGAGCAGCAAGCAAAGGGTCAGAGCAGAGCGAGACTGCCGGAGCAGCGAGCAAAGGGTCAGAGCAGAGCGAGACTGCCGGAGCAGCGAGCAAAAAGGGTCAGAGCAGAGTGAGACTGCCGGAGCAGCGAGCAAAGCAGAGCAGAGCGGAAACCGCCGGAGCAGCGAGCAAAGCAGAGCAGAGCGGAAACCGCAGGAGCGGTGAGCAAGGCAGAGCAAGCAAGAACCGCCGGAGCGGTGAGCAAGGCAGAGCAGAGGGGACAGGGCTCTGTTCACACGGAACAGACTGGAAGGGAAAGGCAGAACCAGGTACACACAGGATGCTTGCAATGAAGTAGCGAGTGGACTCTAAACTCACAAACGGGAGTACAGGGACAATGAGCAGGAGTTAGGTACGGGATCAGATTCTGCAGGAAAAGGGAAGGTACGGACATAGAGAAAAACAGGTAACAGGCTAGGAGAGTATTCAGACAGGAACACACAGCAGCAAAATACAGGAGCGGGTCTAGGTATGCGGCCCCTAGAAGGCGGAACGAAAAGGCTAGGAGCATGTTCAGACAGGAACAGGCAAGATACAGGAACGGGTCTAGGTATGCAGCCCCTAGAAGGCGGAAAGAACAGGCTAAGAGCGTGTTCACACTGGCCTGGAAATACAGCCTCCAGGATAGGCAGAAGACAACAGGCTAGAAGATAGTTCAGACACGGGAACTGATACCGCAAGACAGGAAGCATAGACAGGACCTGGCACATCAGTGACAGGAAGCCAACTGACAGAACACAATGCTCAGGCCTGGATTCCAGGGAGGAGCTGGGTTAAATACCAGGTGACAGGCAGCAATAGGCTGAGGACGCACAAGGGGTGTGCCTGCGGCAGCTACAAGAAGCAGTAAGTGATCGGGCGCCGCCCTTAAGCAGCAGAAGCAGAGGCAAGCAGACAGCATGGAGGGAAGTCAGGCTAGCAGACTGGACTGGAGATCAAGTGCGCGCTCGTGCACAGTGGGAGATGGACCACTATGCAAGGACGCCGCCAGGTATGTTACACACACCAGTCTTTGAGCCGTAAGCTGCAAACGCTGCTGAAAGACGGCAAGGGCGGCGGAAGCTGTAGGTGACTTTCTAAAAAGGGCACACAGGCGGCGTACTTTAACAAGCAGATCCGGCAGCTCCGTGTAGGATTTGAGAAACCGCTGAACCACGAGCTCGCCTCACCTCAGAGCCGCCACCAGGTTCTGGCCATTGTCACACACAACCATGCCTGGCTGTAGGTTCAGCAGTGTGAGCCACAGATCTGCCTGCTCTTTCAGAGCTGTCCACAACTCTTCAGCATTGTGTGGTTTATCACCTAAGCAAATTAGCTTCAGCACAGCCTGTTGCCGCTTGGCCGAGGCAGTGCTGCAGTGCTTCCAGCTTGTGACTGATGTGGTAATTTTGGAGATGGAGGCTGAAGAGGAGGAGGAGGCTGAGGAGGATGAGGTGCAGGGGATGTAGACAGTGGGGGCAATCCTGATAGTCCTAGGCCCCACAATCCTTGGCGTCGGGAGGACGTGTTCCGTCCCAAGATCCGACTGGGTCCCGGCTAAAAGGCAACATTTCGAGTGCAAGCTCATGAAATGTGAGAATTTAGTAGTGTGGCCTGTGGGGCGTTGGCTGCGTATTTGCGCTTGTGTTCCAAGGACTGGAGTATGGACAACTGAACGCTGTGCTGGGACAAGGACGTGGACGTGCTTCCTGATGCTGCTACTTGAGAGTGTGCAATGACAAGTGCAGGGCAGGAGGCATCTTCGCATGCACCATGGACAGGGGATTGGCTTGCATGCACAACAGTGGAAGAAGCAATGGTGCCACCCGCAGACACTGTTCCTGGACCCTGGAGTTCGGCCTACAAAGTCGGGTGCTTTGCTGCCATGTGCCTGATCATGCTGGTGGTGGTCAGGCTGGTCATTTTGCCACCCCTGCTGATGCTGGCCTGGTAGGTGGGACAAATGGCCTTTTTGGGGTTAGCGACAGAGTCTTTCAAAAACAACCAGACTCTGGAAGACCTAACAGTTGTACTGGCAGCTTCCTTCGTGTTGGTGTTACGGGGAATGGTTGCCTGCCTTCTGTCTGCGGCCGCCACACTGCTTCTTTCTGCCTGTTGGGGTGCTCTGCCTCCCTCCCCCTGTGTGCTGCTCTACTCGCTCTGCATGTCTTCCTGCAAGGTTGGGTCAGTTACTATATCATCGACCACCTCGTCTTCCACTTCCACACCCTGGTCCTCCTCCTGACTTTCTGGCAATTGTGTCTCATCATCGTCCATCTCTTGTGACACTTTTCCACCGTCGCCTTCGTGTGACCGTGGCTGCTCAAATATTTGGGCATCGCTACATGCCATCTCCTCTTGCCTCGCTTCAAGTGGACTGGGCGAGAGGCCCGAATCTATAAATGGAAAAGTGAACAGCTCTTCAGAGTGTCCAAGTGTGGGATCATTTGTGTCCGGGCACTCGACATGGTGGGAGGAAGGAGGATCAGGGTGAGGAATATGCGGTCCACACTCACGGCTACTGAGACTTGACCGTGTGGAAGATAGGGTGGTGGTGGTGGCTAAGTGACTGGAAGCATTATCCGCTATCCAACCAACAACCTTTTGACACTGCTCTGGGTTCAATAGTGGTGTGCTGCGGTCCCCTAGGAATTGGGACAGGAAGGTCGAGCGAGAAGATGTGGGTGTTTGTTGTGGCACAATTTCATCTTGCCCACGGCCTTGGCCTCGGCCTCTGCATGCACCATCACGTAGAGTTCCCCGTCCCTTGCCACGTGCCTTGCACATTTTAAATGGAAGACAATATCTTCCAAGCTCACTACAAATGACTGAATTTGGAGCGAACTTATATGTGATCCGTGTGACGGAGAAAACACAGTTTTAAATACCTGGCCTGTAGGTAACTAGTTTGAACAGCAAAATGGTGTGAATTTCTTCACTGTCACACTGAAACTAATTTTTACTGGAGGCCATTTATTTTCTGAAAACGTATATGTGATCCGTGTGAAGGAGAAAACACGGTTTTAAGTAGCTGGATTTTTAGCGCTGTAATATGGAAAGGACCTGGCTGTATTCTGCAGTGCCAACAAGCAAATGGCGCAGAAAAACGGTGTTCTCTGGATTGCTTTTTAAGCAAATAATGAGGATTAAGACTTAAAAAAAAGTATTCCTGGCCGCTGAGACCTGGGCCTTTGTCTAGAAATATCTAACAGCAGCAGAAGGAATTGGAATGAAGCCTCTTGTGCTATAGGCACTGCAGTCTGCTATAAACACTGCCTGCCTATATTCATAGTTTCATAGTTTATAAGGCCGAAAAAAGACAAGCGTCCATCCAGTTCAGCCTATTTCTTGTGCACTGCAGCTATTCCGCAGCGTTGATCCAGGGGAAGGCAACAAAAAACCATGCGGTATAGGCCAATTTACATCATTGAGGAAAAATTCACTTCCCGACACCAATCTGGCAGTCAGATTAAATCCCTGGATTAATTAACTAAGCATAAGATGAAATTTTATTGTTCTCAAGAAAGGCGTCCAGGCCTCTCTTGAACTCGTTAAGTGAGTTGGACATCACCACTTCCTCTCCCAGAGAGTTCCAGAGTCTCACGGCTCTGACCGTAAAGAATACCCTTCTATGCTGGTGCAGGAACCTCCTTTCCTCCAGACGCATAGTGTGCCCCCTCGTCTTTGTCACCATCCTTGGTATAAACAGGTCATGGGAGAGATCTCTGTACTGCCCCCTGATGTATTTATACATGTTTATGAGGTCTCCCCTAAGCCTTCTCTTTTCCAACGTAAATAGGCCTAATTTTGACAACCTCTCTGCGTATTCTAGTCCCTCCACTCCCTTTATTACCTTAGTCGCCCTCCTTTGTACCCTCTCATTTAATATGTATGGGTGACTGCTGTTTTTCTTTCCCATGTGCATGACCTTACATTTATCGGCATTGAACCCCTTTGCCATTTTTTGGCCCAACTCCCCAATTTATCTAAATCCTCCTGTAGCTGTGCCCTATCCTCATCTGTATATACACTGCCTGCCTGATATCTCTGCAGATGGATTAGTCCTCAGAAAGACTGTTTGTTAAGATGGATATGTGTAATGTACTTGTTTTCTCCCTACACTACCTAATACACAAATAAATCTCTCCCTAGCTCAGCAGCACCTCTCCCTACACTGTCTGATTGCAGAATAGACTGACAAGCATGGCGGCGCCAGGTCTGATATAGAACTGATGATGCTCTGCGGCCAGCCAATCACTGTAATGCCACGACCACCATGGCTGTGGCATTACAATGAGTGGCAGGCAATCCCTGCAGGTTGATTGGCATTCTAAATAGCGCCAAACATGCAGGGAGGGGACTTGAGCATCCGCCCAAGCATCTCGCAAGTACTCGGAGAGCTCCGAGCATCTCGAGTGCTGAAATGCTCGGGCGAGTACCGAGTACTTGCGAGTATGCTCGCTCATCACTACTGGTGCCATATGATTTGGCCATGTACTGTATGTGGCTCCCTTTATTCACTTTTATAGGAGTTTGAAGAAATACAGCTATGCGCACTCACTCAGCTGTACTCAGAGCTATAATTGCAGTGTATGGAGGGAGCCACACATGCAGACACTTTTTGTGACACCCATCAGAACGGGAGTAGGAGTCTCCTGATCAGGGAATAGTTGCGAGTTTCAGAACTGGAGATGTTATAAATGTCTTTCTTAAGACCCTTCTTTTAATTAAAACTACAAACCACTCTACATAAACACTTAGCTGCATTAATGGAAAAATAAGTTATGGCTTTTAGAATGAAAAGATACAAACCATCAGGCTTTTATTGTGCAAAAGCAGTGAAATGTGAAATACATTATATATATTTGGTGTTGCAGAAATTGAAAATAATTATAGAATAATGATATAGTGTTACTTATACTTCACAATGCAAGCCAAAAATAAACAAATATTAAAATAAAAATAAAAGTGAATAAAAAAATATTTAACTCCAAATGGAGCCATACAAATAAAAAAAACAAGCCCTCATATGTTAATGGGTAAATAATAAAAAATATATATGGCTCTTGAAATGCTGCTATTAGTAAAAAAAATGTTTTAAAAAGACTTAAAAGTCACCGGATAATATTCACATGTAACTTTAGAGTTGGCACTCATAGTCAATCTACTGGTAGGCTCTAGTCACTCCAGTTCAGCCCTGTTTAGTTTGAATTCTTAAATCTCACAAAAAGATATGGACATTGATTGAAGAAGAATCCCACTAAATATCCTGGCATAGTCACTTGCTGATATAGAATAAGCAAAAGAACATCTAGTTGCTGGAGACATACTGTAAGTTACACTATAAATGGACAAAAGTATTGAGACTCCTACACATTACACCTATAGGAGCTGTAATGACAACGCATTCTAAATCCATAGGCATTAAAATGGAGCTGGTCCTCCGTTTGCAGCTATAACAGCTTCCACTTTATAGGAAGGCTTTCTACAAAATTTTGGAATGTCTGTGGGAACTTCAGCCCAATTATCAAGTTGAACTAATTGTGAGGTCAGTAACTTATGTTGGATGAGAGGGCCTGGCTCTCAGTCACCTTATAGTTCATCTCAAAAGTGTTTTATGGGGCTGAAGTCAGGGCTCTGTGCAGGCCTGTTATGGGTCCAGGTGGTGGAACCTCTGTGCTGTGGTGCAAGGAGGGACCCAGAAGGGCGTGTCTAAGTATCAACCCGGACCGACCCTGGTCGTACGGCGGCTGACGACTCCGTGACCAGGGAGGGACCGAGCAGAGGGACCAGGTGCTACTCTGGGGACGACCTTGTAAGAGAGCAGGTGACTCCCATGGGTCAGAAGGCTGGGACTGACCGGTATAGCAGATGACACAGCAGGCAGACTGACGAGTGGTACTGGAGGATGGACGGGTAGGCACGGCAGGTGACAGGTGGGAGCCTCCTGGTAGGCTGTCAGGTGGTCACGGCAAGTGACAGGCAGAAGTCTCTAGATGGACGGTCTAGTAACAGGCAGGTAACAGGCGAGCGCTCCCAGGTGAGCGGGCTGACAGACACGGCAGGTAACAGGTGAGCGCTCCCAGGTGAGCGGGCGGACGGACACGGCAGGTTACAGGCAGATGCTCTCAGTTGAGCGGACTGACAGACAAGGCAGGTAACAGGCAGGTAACAGGTGAGAGCTCCCAGGTGAGCGGGCTGACAGACATGGAAGGTAACAGGCGGGTGCTCCCAGGTGAGCGGGCTGACAGACAAGGCAGGTAACTGGCAGGTAACAGGTGAGCGCTCCAGGTGAGCGGGCTGGCAGACTCGGCATGTAACGGGCAGATAACAGGCTGGCAGGCAGGACGAGGAGTCAGGCTAGCAGCGGAACCTGAGGGCTGAAGCAGAGATAAGTAACTGTGCAACAACTTTGATCGGGCACCTCCATTTTGGAGGAGGTGCCCTATATATGGGAGAACCCTCTGCTATTGGCCGGGGACTCCTTAGGACGGCGCGCGCGGCCCCTTTAAGAGGGGGGGAGCGTGCGCGCCCTAAGCACAGTGCCCGGGGGACTGCGCGCACCGACAGCAAGAAGAGAAGGAGAGCGGGGAGCGCGGGGAGAGAGGAGGTGAGAGGGACGGCGTCTCTGCCTGGCATGAGGCAGAGAGGCCGATGCTACAGGACTGCGCGCGCCGACAGCAGGCTGAGAAGGAGAGTGGGGAGCGCGGGGAGAGAGGAGATGAGAGGGATGGCGTCTCTGCCTGGGAAGAGGCAGAGACGCCGATGCTACAGTACCCCCCCCTTTACGCCCCGTCTTTTTTAGGCCAGAAAGGAATTTTTCAAGGAGAAGCGGGGCATGAATGTTCTCCCTGGGTTCCCAAGTTCTCTCCTCAGGGCCAAACCCCTTCCAATCCACAAGAAAAAGGGTCTTTCCTCTTACCCTCTTAGTGGCCAGAATGTTCTCTACCTCAAAAATGTCCTCAGCGGAAACCGGAGCAGGAGGAGTACCTGGATTGTTGGAAAAAAAGTTAAAGACAACTGGTTTGAGGAGAGATACATGGAAGTAGTTGGGAATCCGTAAGGTGGCCGGGAGTTTTAACTTGTAGGCCACTGGATTGATCTGTTTGAGAATTTAGAATGGACCGATGAACCGAGGACCCAACTTATAGAAGGGTATTTTGAGTCGGATATGTTTGGAAGAGAGCCAGACTTTATCTCCCAGGTGGAATTGAGGTGGATCCAGATGTCTCTTGTCAGCATGTTTCTTCATCCGCTCGGATGACTGAAGAAGTGCGGACCTGGTATTCTCCCAAATGGTGGAGAATTCGCTGACAAGAGCCTCCGCGGCAGGGTTGTCCACCGAGGCAGAGATGGGAAACGGAATTCGAGGAAGTTGACCGTAGACCACGAAGAACGGGGATTTCGAAGTGGATTCGCTCTCATGGTTGTTGTAGGAGAACTCGGCCTATGGTAGGAGCTCCACCCAGTCAGTATGGTGAGCGTTAACAAAGTGCCGGAGGTAGCTGGTAAGGATTTGGTTGATTCGCTCCACTTGGCCATTGGACTGTGGATGGTAGGCAGAGGAGAAATCCATGGTGACATCCAGTAACTTACAGGTAGCTCTCCAGAAACGAGAGGTGAACTGAACCCCTCGATCCGACACAATGTGGAGAGGTGGACCATGGAGACCGAAGATATGACGGAAGAAATCCTTGGCCAACTGAGATGCAGATGGGAGACCAGGCAGAGGGATGAAGTGGGCCATTTTAGAGAAGCGGTCGGCGACCACCCAAATGACAACCGGCAGAAACTGGGAGATCGGTAATAAAGTCCATGGCAATGTGCTGCCACGGGGCTGCAGGGACAGCATGTACAGGAAGAGGCAGGAGGAGACCGGCTGGAAGATGTCTGGGAACTTTGTTGCGGGCACAGGATGAACAGGCCGAGACGAAGTCTACCACATCCTTGCACAGGGTAGGCCACCGGTAATGCCGGGTAATGAGCAGGAAGGTCTTCTTTTTGCCAGCATGGCCAGCTAGTTTAGAAGAATGACCCCAGTGAAGAACCTTCTCACGATCTGGTACTGCTACAAACGTCTTACCGGGTGGAAGACGAGTAAGATCCAAGGGGGCCACATTCATAACTTTGGAGGGGTCGATGATGTGCAAAGGCTCCTCCTCTTGATCGGAGGACAGGAAGGATTGAGACAAGGTGTCGGCTTTGACATTCTTGTCCGCCGGGCGGAAATGTAGGACGAAGTCGAAGCGGGCGAAGAACAAAGACCACCGGGGCTCACGCGGATTGAGTCTTTGGGCATTTTGGAGATATGCCAGATTTTTGTGATCTGTATAGATGATCACCGGGTATAGAGACCCTTCCAGCAGATAGCCACTCCTCCAGCGCCAATTTAACGGCTAAGAGTTCTCGGTCTCCTATGGAGTAGTTGCGCTCAGACGAGAAGAGTTTGGAGAAGAAGCCGCAGGTTACCATTCTCCAGGAAGAAGACTTTTGGGTGAGCACCGCTCCGGCTCTGGAGGAGGAAGCATCAACCTCCAGGTAGAACTGTTTGTTGCTATCCGGACGGTGCAGCACAGGGGCAGAAGAGAAGGCTTGCTTTAAGGAAAGTAAGGCCTCCTCAGTTTCGGGCGACCATACCTTGGGATTTGCTCCCTTATGGGTGAGCGCAGATATGGGAGCTGTCCGGGAAGAGAAGTGCGGGATGAAGAGATGATAATAATTGGCGAAGCCCAGGAATTACTGAATCGCCTTCAACCCCTCCGGACGGGGCCACTTTAGGACAGCAGAGAGTTTCTCGGGATTCATTCGGAAGCCTGTCTGGGAGATAACATAGCCCAGGAATGGAAGAGAGGTCTGCTCGAAGAGGCACTTCTAGTATTTTGCATAGAGGTGGTTCTGACTGAGCCTAAGCAGGACCTGACGAACATCCCACCGGTGTGTGGGAAGATCCGGAGAGAAGACCAAGATATCGTCCAGGTACACCACCACGCAGGAGTAAAGAAGAACATGGAAGATGTCGTTGACCAATTCTTGGAAGACGGCGGGAGCATTGCAGAGGCCGAAGGGCATCACACGGTGTTCATAGTGACCATCCCGGGTATTGAATGCCGTCTTCCACTCGTCTCCTTGACGGATCCGGACCAGGTTATACGCCCCACGTAGATCCAGCTTGGAAAATATCCTAGCGCCCTTAAGGTGGTCAAAAGACTCAGAGATGAGCGGCAGGGGGTATTTATTTTTGACCGTGATCTGATTGAGTCCTCTATAGTCTATACAGGAATGTAGAGAGCCATCCTTCTTTTTGACAAAGAAGAATCCGGCTCTGGCCGGGGGGGTAGATTTCCGGATGAATCCCCTAGCCAGATTCGCCTTGATGTACTCCGACATGGCCCGGGTTTCGGCCGATGACAACGGGTAAATACGCCCACGGGGCGGAGTGGCTCCGGGTACCAGGTCGATCGGGCAATCATATGGCCTATGAGCTGGCAGTGTCTCTGCTTCCTTTTTATCGAAGACATCTGCATAGGACCAGTAAGGTGCCGGTAAACCGGGGAGATTAGCCGGGATGAGTGGAGGGTGAACCGGGCGGACAGGGACCAGGCAGGTCCCATGGCACTCCTGCCCCCAATGGAGAACCTCGCCGGATTGCCAATTCAGCACGGGTTCATGTCTCTGCAGCCAGGGTAGACCCAGCAATAGGGAGTGAGAGAGACCGGAAAGTACATGGAAGGAGATCCTCTCAGAGTGCAGCATTCCCACCTGCAGAGTTATAGGCTCCGTGGGAACGCCATGGAGCTTGACAATATCCTTAACAAACACCTTAGCGAGTGTCTTGGCGCAGGGCAACTTAATGAATGGAACCAAATGACACATCTTACTAAAACGGTCAATGACCACCCAGATGACAGTAATACCCTAGGACACAGGAAGATCAGTAATAAAATCCATTGTGAGATGTGTCCAAGGCGCACTAGGAACCTCCAAAGGGCAAAGCAACCCCGCAGCAGGAGTATGTGAAGCCTTTGACCTAGCACACACAGTACACTGACGCACCCACTTGATGACTTCCTTCTGCCATCCAGGCCACCAAAAACTGCGACTGATAAGTCTCTTAGTCTCCGAAACTCCTAGATGACCTGCCAAGCGAGACTCATGACACTCCACAAACAAATCTCTCCTAAAGGCTCTAGGCACGAACAACCTCCCATGGGGAGTGTTAGATGGAGCATCATCTTGAGCATTCAGAATCCCATTCTCCAAAATGGAGTCCAAAGCCGCCACCACAACTTCGTTCTGTAAAATGCTCTCCTCCTCCTCAGCACCGGAAGCTGTAGGAGAGAAGCTGCGATATAAAGCATCGGCTTTAACATTCTTAGTACCAGGGATATAGGTAACAGAAAAATAAAACCGAGAAAAAAAAAGTGCCCACCTAGCTTGACGGGCATTCAAGCGTTTGGCAGCATCCAGATAGATCAAATTCTTATGATCTGTGAAAACCAGCAACTCCCGATTTCCAACATCATAATTCAGTTCGTTTTCCGAATTTTTTTTCAAAAAGAAGGCACAAGGATGTACTCCACCCTTGTTCTCCTGAGACAAAACTGCTCCGACCCCCACTGATGAAGCATCGACCTCAACCAAAAAAGGCTTGGTCTCATCAGGCTGCATAAGGATAGGGGCAGAACTGAACCTCTCTTTGAGATACTCAAACGCTTCACTAGCCTCAGTAGTCCACTGGGCCGTATTCGCACCTTTCCTGGTGAGATCGGTGAGAGGTTTAACAATTATAGAAAAATTCTTAATGAATTTCCTGTAATAATTGGCAAAACCCAAAAATCTCTGTATAGATTTCAAACCAATGGGCCTAGGCCATTCCTGCACAGCCTGAACCTTCACAGGGTCCATCTCAAAGCCCTTGCTGGAGACAATGTAGCCCAAAAGGAGGTCCAAGAGGACGAAGAAACTGACAGAGATAGGCACCGAAGCACCAGGCTAGCAAAACAGTCAAACAACACTGAAGTCCAGCACAGCCTTAAGGGCGGAGCTGGAATATAAAGGCAGATGGTCACATGACCGCAAAACACAAGATAGAAAAAACTAACAGGAGGGTTCTAACAGTCTGACCATCCCTAACAAGTGCTCCTCTGATCTTCTTCCTCCACCCACACCCACTACATGGTTCCCCCTACTTTGGTTCCCCCCCACTCCAGCCAGGTACAGGGCTCAGCAGGGAAGCGACGCATCTTGCCCCTCCTGCTGGTCTGGAGTAGTGTAGTGTTGGATGCAGGTGTTAGGGTCCAGGGCAGCACTCTATCCTTACCTGAGAGTGAGATACCACACTTCTGGGTGAGATGCAGTATCTCTGGGGCGACTGAACCCGCAGGGGCGCCACATACCCCCTGGTAAAACACAGAACGTCCGCGGGCTTGAACAGAGTAAAAACCACATTTTAGACATACAATTTTTAGATGCATCACATAGAAGAATTTTCAAACAACTTTTCTTCCCTTTATGAGAGGCACATTACTTAAACGTTGCAGGTTACTATATAAAACTTTTTAAAGAACATATTTTTCCTTCTTCACACATATAAAACATTTTTCACAAAAAACATTCTCAACAGGTTACAGCGCGATCTGTAACTGGGTGTCCCGTCCACCAAACAAGGTGCAATCTGTGCAACATGAGGGACCCGTCCGAAAACCCTCAACGTAGGCCCTGGACGTGGCTGCAGGGCATAGGTGATCCAGGTGTTGGACTACGTCTTCGGCCACGCCAAATGGTTTTTGTTCTGAGGTCAGTCTTGTTGTATAAAACCAATAAGGGGCACTTTAAGAAGCGCAACTATTTACAGTAAAGTTTTTGGCTGCTCACAGTCCTCAGCCTGTCAGTTTTTGGTACCCTTACTATGTAAACACACACACAACACTTTTCTAACTTGCAGTGTCTCTGACATACCCTTCCGGGTATCTATATACATTTCTCAATTTTAGCAGTTCAGCAGTGGTGCCCCCTTCCTGGGGAACACCTGGTTCTTACAGGCTGACCTAGCCGGGTCATCAGCCTTAGATGGCGAGGTTACACTCTCCTCCTCCTCCACTACCCTGTGTACACGGAGAGAGTACAAACCCCGTTCCCCCTTGTGCCGGGTGTAAGTGACTCGGTCACCGGGGTACAAATTTCGGTCGGGGTGTCCCTGCTGGAGATGGGACTCCACATCCCGCCGATTAACGAAGAAGTCCCGCGCCATGTGGGGCTATCTTATGAATCCCCACCCGGCCTCTAAGTCAAATTTCACCATGGTACCCTCTGCACGTGACTCAGGCGTGGTCGACTTTGCCTTGCGGGCCAGGGTTTTCTCCTCCATGTTTCTCACTTCCACTTTCTCCCAACGCACCCGCCGGATGTGCCGCTCTTTTTCTAGCAGCCGGGACTCCCTTTGATAGTACTCCTCCCGTCGGGCAGCTTCCCTTCGGGTCTCCTGGGGAAAACCCATAAGGTTCTCCCTCGGATTATCCCACAGAAATGGATCTTCCTTTCCCTGGTGGACAACTGGGGGCTCGGGAGCGTGCAGCAATGGGAGGTTCTGGTCTTCCACCTCCGGGGAGCAGTCCCAGGCCGCGCGCCCGTACACCCATTCAGGTGTGAGAGCAGATGGCTCTTGAAGGGGGCATAGGAGCAGGTCTTCCTCACCAGCGCCCAGGGTAGATGTCTGCGGGCCCAGGAGAAGAGCGGGGGCGTGCGCGCCCGGGTACGGCGGTTCCGCCAGGAGGCTCAGGAGCAGGTCAGCGCGTCAGCGCCCAGGACAGGGAGACTCCTTTTACCTGCTCCCGCGGCCGCTCCTATGCTGCACGCTGCCTCCTGGTTCTGGTCAGGCTCCGCCGGGGCTGAGGCTCTGCTGGTGGAACGCAGTGCTGGCTGCCACCTGGTCATCTTCCTCCCCAGCATCTCCTCCTTCCAGCCGGCGATGGCTGCCTGCTGAGCCTTCTCCACCCTCCAACCTAGTTCCTGCATCTCGGCGTGGAGGAACTCCGCATCCTCCAAGGACAATTTGTAGACCACCTCCTCCAGGGTGAGAGGTGTCTCGTTCTGCTGCAGGCCATAGGCTGGAGTTCCAGGCTCACCTCCCTCCATCTTGCCTGCCAGGTGCGGTCAGTCTAGACTGCTGGAGACCCTGCCCTGTCTCCCAGGTTTCTTCTCTCCTCTCCCCTTTCGGGGGCGGTTCCATGGCAGCTTGCTGTCGGCCACACCTAGGGGTGGCCCCCCCACCTTGATGGACACATCTACATACATGGCCACTGCTGCTCGGAGCGGGCCCCGCTTTTGGCGCCATTCTGGAACCTGGCCCACGATGGGAGGTGGTTTCTTGTTGTCTTTGGTCTCGCATATAATGGCACCCGTTCTTCTAGGGCAGGCACCACATTCAGTATAGAACACAGTCTCTAGGTGCACAATACCCGGTAATAACGGGTAGGTTGATATCCTGTTCGTGACGCCAAGTTGATGCGCCCCCTTGGGCCATGGGGTACTCGGTGCCGAGCCGGTCGTTGCTAGGGGTAATGTCACAGTGGTGGTGACCCGGTCCGTGACCCTGGGCGGTCAGTAAGAAGGAATATTTACAGGGGATTTATAGTTCTTATATACAGTTCGTGACGCCACCTGTAGTATGCGGCTATATGGAGCCGCCGCTGCGGAGCAGGTCCTCTGGAGCTGGTGTAAATGCAGCAGAGTTGGTTTAGCTCTACACAGGTAGAGCTTAGCTCCAGGGCAGTGTAGATGTTAAAGATGTTGCGGTGTAGTGCAGGGGGTGATGGGACAGCAATAATTTCGCAGAGACAGTGGGGTGCAGTCTTCAGAGTTTACTCACAGTTTATAAGTTCCTCAGGTTACACTTTCCGGATTGCGACCTCCCACATCGCGTTTCGGTCACCAGGCAGGGGTTCAGCAAACTCCCAGGTATTTCAAGAGTTCGTGACAGGACCCCCTTCTATATGCCCTTCTCAGCCGTCTTCCTGCGCTGGCGCTCACCCTTCTTGCCCTGCACCTCGCCAAACAATGTCCCAAGCCAGTATCCTCGGATCTTTCTGGGCAACCTGGAGTTCCCTGGATCCTGTGTGGTTACCTTTTTGGCGACTTGAGTGCGGTTGTGGCAACTGCACCCTGAAAGTACAGAAGCCTCCGGTTTCCAGTTGAACTTTGTAATTCTCACTGATTAGGGGCCGGTCGCCTCTGAGGCTTGATCCCTCTACCGCCTGGCAGATTAGGGCGTACGGGTGGCCTCCAGCACTGCCCGTACCCATGGGATCCCTTCTTCGTTCCTGGAGCCTTTCTCCTGCTCCTCTCCTCCTCAGTCTGTCCTGGGCCTCTCTCTAGGCCTTCCTCCTGAGCGGAGCTCCTGCAGAGCTCCTGCTCCCTCTACTTCTCCTCTCAGACTGTCTGACCACTCCCAAGATGGCTTCTCTCTATATACTATCCCTAACAAGTGCTCCCCTGATCTTCTTCCTCCACCCACACCCACTACATGGTTCCCCCTACTTTGGTTCCCCCCACTCCAGCCAGGGACAGGGCTCAGCAGGGAAGCGACGCATCTTGCCCCTCCTGCTGGTCTGGAGTAGTGTAGTGTTGGATGCAGGTGTTAGGGTTCTGGGCAGCAATCTATCCTTACCTGAGAGTGAGATACCACACCTCTGGGTGAGATGCAGTACCTCTGTGGCGACTGAACCCGCAGGAGCACCACACTGAAACATTAAGATTTCCCTTCACTGGAACTAAGGAAACTAGGCCAACGACTGAAAAACAACCACATAGTATTATAATAATATTTTTTATTTTTATAGCGCCAACATATTCCGCAGCACTTTACAATTTTAGAGGGGACTTGTAGACAATAAAGATATTACAGAATAAACATAACTCAGATACCAAAAACATTATTCTTTCTCCACAAAACTTTACAGTTGGCACAATGCAGTCAGGCAGGTAAAGTTTTCCTGGCATGTGCAAAACCCAAACTCATCCATCAGACTGCCAGATAGAGAAGCATGATTTGTCACTCCACAGAACACATTTGCACTGCTCAAAAGTCCAGTGATCATATGCTTTACACCACTCCATCATTCTTGCCATTTTGCTTGGAACTCAGCTGGTTCTCCGAGCAGGAAAAGAGCAGATTGCTGCTGTTTGTGTTCCTTTCTGTTTGAGTCCTGCAGAAAACACCCATGATGCTGAGGAGGCAGGGAAGGAATCCTCATCCGCTCCCTACCTCGATGTGCAGCGGCATGATGAGGTAATTTCTTCATGCTGCTGACATCACAGCTGCACCCCAGAGACACCTGAGACAGTAAGATGGCAAGTGCTTATTAGGAGCCAAAGGCATAGAAGACTGCTATTGTGTATGGGAGGGGATAAATGTGTAATGAGGCAGAATGGGGGGAAAGGGTGCAAGAGGCAGGAGAAATGTCAGAGCAGTGTGAAGGGGAGATTGTGGTGGGATAGTATGGCTAGTGGGCATCTTGTGGTGGACAGTATGGACAGGGGCAGTGTGTTGGGGACATAATGGAGAGGGGTAATATGTGGGGAATAGTATGGAGAGGGGCAGAAGCTTCTGGTAGTCAGTATAGAGAGTGGGCACCAGTATAGCGAAGGGGCACCGTGTGGTGGACAGTATGGAGAAGGGCAGCATGTGGTGGACATTTTGGATAGGATCAGCATGGAAATATAGTAAAAATTTAGGCATTGTGTAGATATGTACAGCATGAGGGTAAACATTGGAGAGGGGACAGCAGGGTAAACAGTCTGCAGATTATAGTTTAAAAGAGGGATGGATATAGCTAGTAAGGATGGACAGAGTGGCAATTATGGTTCATAAGAGTGGGCAGTGTATGGGTGACTACATGGAGTGGGGGCAGCATATGGGGGACAATATAGAGAGGGGCATCATGTGGGAACCAGTATAGAAAAAAACAGCTTGTGGGGCACAGTATGGAGAGGGCAATCATGTGGGGAACAATATGGAGAGAGACAATTTCTAGGGAACAGAAAGGAAAGGGTCAGCATGTGGGGGCCAGTATAGAGAGGGAGCACCATGTGGGGGACAGTATAGAGAGGGGGCACTGTGTGTGGGACAGTATGGAGAGGGGAAACATATTGGTGACAGTATGGAGAGGGGTAGTGTACGGGGGACAGGAAGGAGAGAGGCAGCAGCTTGAGGGGCAGTATAGAGAGGGGGAACCATGTGAGGGACAGTATTGAGAGAGAGCACTGTGTGGGGAACAGTATGGAAAGTATGAAAAGGGTCAGAAATGGTGGACAGTATGGAGAGGGGCAGCATGGGAGGATACTAAAAATGTATGCAGTGTAGAAATAGGTACAGCATGAGGGTAAACAGTGGAGAGGGGATAGCAGGGCAAACAGTGTGGAGGTTCTAATTCAAAAGGGGGATGGAATAAGCTAATAAGGGCAGACCAGGTGGCAATTATAGTTCATAAGAGCGGTGACTGTATGAGGGACAGCATGGAGAGGGACAGCTTGTGGGGAATTGTAAGGAGAGGGGTATCATTTAGTGGACAGTATAGAGAGCGGTAGCTTGGGAGGATATTGAATAAGGAGGTAGTGAGGACATTGATACAGCGTGAGGGTACACAGTGGAGAGGGACAGCAGGGCAGACAGTGTGCAGATTGTAGTTCAAAAGAGGAACGGATATAGCTAATAAGGGTTGAAAAACTTGTGCTTATAGTTTTTAAGAGTGGGCAATGTGTGGACTAGTATGCTGTAACAAAGGGCTGAAAGATGCTGGCCATACTTTATATGGGGAAAACCCGGTGACAGGTTCCCTTTGAGGCTTATTCTCATCAGCTCTTCAGTAGTTGGACTCTTTGATCTACATGAATCTTTACAAGCTAAAATCAGGAGTTGAACTTAATAAACTAAAACCTACAACACAAAGATTCACATCAGTGCTGTGTATGTGAAACAACCTCCTTGTTTTGGCTTATAATTTTTTATGAAAATACTGACCAAACATACTAAGTGAGTAAAGTCTTACACTTATTCAGACATGCATATTTTTAATCTTTGTGCTGATCGTATTTGCAATATGGACACTATACTGATGAATTGCAGCTTTTGTTGTAGTGTAGATTAATGATTTTCCACACTGACCACAGGTTTGTGTTGAAAACATTTTAGCATTCACTAGTTTGGTTTGTTTTACTGGCCATGCTGGTGCATGTTTTTGCAGGTAGGGTATTACAGATAAATTTAGAGAGGTGAGGCAACTCAAAAAACACAAAGGAGAACAGAGGTGAGGAAACTCAGAAAACACACAGGGGAGCAGAGGAAGGGACCTGCAGCACTGAGGAGAAGCAGTGTACTAATGGGAAATGTAGGTTTAGCATATAAGACGAGGACCACCCATTTAGTTCTGTGAAGCTGGATGCTCATAGGGGTAGAAGGAGAAGAAAAAAATAGACAAATATACAACAAAGATATGTTATGTTGTGCCTGGTTTGTTTACTAACAATAGTCATACAGATACTGTATATTGTGAAAAGTATTGCTATTGTGGAAATAACCTTTCAAGCTTTGGAGGCTCTATTTCTGGCCCATCCAAAATGGTGAATAGGAAGGTCTGTCCCACACACCATTGTTGGGGGAAAAATACAATGTCACTGAGCCATACCATCGTTGGAGTTTCTTAATTAGCATAGCAACAAAGCATTTCCCAATATGGGTGGAGAATAGAGACCTATACGGTGAATCTCCACCAAGAGCTTGGTCTAGAGTAGCATACAGTGACTTTAGGTGACAATGACAGTTTATCTTCACCATGACAAAAAGCTGCCAATGATGTTTGTATAGCCACAGTCTCTTGGTGAGAAACCCTGGCAGAGTAGGACTACAGGCTCCTGGCCAAGAGTATAGCTGGAGTAAAGACTTAGAAGTGAAATACATGAGCAGGTCTTAGTGACTGGTAAAAAGGGAGAAAATATACTGGTAATGGAAGAACCTCCACTACTCCTCACCAATTGTAAGTTAAACTGTTTGAAGACATGGCCCATGGCCTCTACATGTTGGAGCTTTTTGATCCATAGTATGGAGCCACACAGCCTCTGTCGGTTTCCGTGTGAACAAAATTATCCGTTCCTAGAAATAATGCCTCTATTGGAGAATATCTACTGTAAGTACATACTGCATTCAATATAGAACGCCAAGATTTTTTCCTGCCATATTTGTACAGAATTTGATAAAAATAACGTACTCATAGGTACAGTGGAGGACCCATGGGGCCTTAGCTTGCGTGTCCAAGTGTAACATTTATACATTTGTGAATCAATTAGCTGAAATATGACTTTAGGCTCAGATGGAAACTCGTGCGATTTGATAACCTCCTACAGATTTACCCTTAAATCCTTTTTTTTATCTTTGTAATTGTGACCTTAACTCTTCTGCGGTGTGCAATAATATGAGGCACCCAGATAAGCATTTACATAATACCAGCATTATACTGATTATTTGTGGTTGCCGCATGCAGGCATCAAATAAAATCTGCTCTTTTATTAAACAATAAATGTAAAATGCTGGCTCTTACTTTATTCAGTGGCTTTATGGAATACAGTTAGGAAGAAAGATGTAAAACCTCTCACTAATGCATGCTTCATGCTGAGCAGACTAAAACAAATTGTAAGGCTATTTAAGGATGTGACTGGGAAGATTTATCATGACTGATCATCTATTACCCTAATGAACATAATATCCCAGCATTTTGCTAGCATTTTTCTGTTCCAAGATATTGGATTACTCATTTGATCTCATTTAAATAAAACACACATCATCATCTTTTGAAGAGGTTGCTGACTTTGGGTTTCTCAAGCTTATGTAATATCATGCTGTTAATAGCATAATGAGTTGGGACCTACAGCAGCCGATTAAACAAATACTCTTATCCATATACAGTAGGGTGCGCTAGACTAAAGCAATGAAGCGTATGGTTAATTTGTGCGCTGCCCATAAATACACGCATCCATGATGTCCTTAAGTTACAGCATGCGTGACTCTCAAGTGATACAGTTGCTATTTCATTCAGATTTTTGCGACAGATGATGCTCCCAGACACTTTTTGGTCAAAACAAAAATATATATTTTTTAATGCAGACGCATAAAACTCATACCAGTTCTTGTCACTTTAAACTGGAACCAATGCTTAATGGTCATTTAAAGGGGTTTTCCAGGACAAAGTTTTATTTTGTAACATTTCTGGCGGCGTGCTTGCATGGTGCACCACCTTCCACCATGCAAGACCACAATCTTACCTGTCAGTCCATGCTGCACTCTTTGTTTCAGTTCCTGCTATGTCCATGTCTCTTGTCTGATTGCTTAGGGCGTCGGCGCGGCTTTCTGATTGTTTCTTATAGCTATCGTATGCACAATCCTAATGCGTCCCCAGCCTATTGCTGTGAGTCACTGGATACTTAAACCCCCTCCACCCAGTAGGAGGGGCCTGAGCAACACTTTCACTCAGTTTGTCTTTTTCAACTGAGGTGCCAGGTCCTGTCCTGACTCTAGTCTGTCCGCCACCCTGGGGGATGAGTACCCAGGGCCTTTTCCTGTACCTGTGACTTCAAGTCTGTTTCTGCCACCCTGGGGGCCGAGTACCCATGGCCGCTACCTGTATCTCTGACTTCTAGTCTGTTTCCGCCACCCTGGGGGCTGAGTTCCCAGGCTCGTTCCTGTATCTTATTCCCGGTTCAGTTCCTGTCTGAACAGTGTCCTAGTCCGTTACTTGTTTCTCTCAATGTCCGTACCTTCTCTTTGCCTGCAGTGTCTGAACTTGCACCTAACTCCAACTCGTTGTCTCTGTACTTCTGTTTGTGAGTTTTGTGTCCACTCACTACTTCATTGTAAGTACCTTGTGTGTATCTGGTTCTGCTTGTCCCCTTTCCCTGCCTCCGTATCTACCTCCTGTGTTTTAACCATCTTCCTGTAATTTCCAGTCTGTTCCATGTGAACAGAGCCCTGTCCTGTCTGCCTTCACCTTCTGCCCTGCTTGTTCACCGCTCCGGCGGTTCCGCTCTGCTTCGCTTGTTTGCCGCACCTGCGGTTTGGCTCCGCTCTGCTTGTTCTACCGCATCTGCGGGTTTTACTCTGCTCTGCTTGTCTACCACATCTGCGGGTTTTGCTCTGCTCAGCTTGTCTACCGCATCTGCGGGTTTTGCTCTGCTCAGCCTGTCTACCGCAACTGCGGGTTTTGCTCTGCTCTGCTTGTCTACCGCATCTGCGGGTTTTGCTCTGCTCTGCATGTCTACCCCATCTGCGGGTTTTTCTCTGCTCAGCTTGTCTACCGCATCTGCGGGTTTTGCTCTGCTCAGCTTGTCTACCGCATCTGCGGGTTTTGCTCTGCTCAGCTTGTCTACCGCATCTGCAGGTTTTGCTCTGCTCAGCTTGTCTACCGCATCTGCGGGTTTTGCTCTGCTCAGCTTGTCTACCGCATCTGCGGGTTTTGCTCTGCTCAGCTTGTCTACCGCATCTGCAGGTTTTGCTCTGCTCAGCTTGTCTACCGCATCTGCGGGTTTTGCTCTGCTCAGCCTGTCTACCGCAACTGCGGGTTTTGCTCTGCTCTGCTTGTCTACCGCATCTGCGGGTTTTGCTCTGCTCTGCTTGTCTACCGCATCTGCGGGTTTTTCTCTGCTCAGCTTGTCTACCGCATCTGAGGGTTTTGCTCTGCTCAGCTTGTCTACCGCATCTGCGGGTTTTGCTCTGCTCAGCCTGTCTACCGCAACTGCGGGTTTTGCTCTGCTCTGCTTGTCTACCGCATCTGCGGGTTTTGCTCTGCTCAGCCTGTCTACCGCAACTGCGGGTTTTGCTCTGCTCTGCTTGTCTACCGCATCTGCGGGTTTTGCTCTGCTCTACTTGTCTACCGCATCTGCGGGTTTTGCTCTGCTCAGCTTGTCTACCGCATCTGCGGGTTTTGCTCTGCTCAGCTTGTCTACCGCATCTGCGGGTTTTGCTCTGCTCAGCTTGTCTACCGCATCTGCAGGTTTTGCTCTGCTCAGCTTGTCTACCGCATCTGCGGGTTTTGCTCTGCTCAGCCTGTCTAACGCATCTGCGGGTTTTGCTCTGCTCAGCTTGTCTACCGCATCTGCGGGTTTTGCTCTGCTCTGCTTGTCTACCGCATCTGCGGGTTTTGCTCTGCTTTGCTTGTCCACCGCATCTGCGGGTGTTGCTCTGCTCAGCTTGTCTACCGCATCTGCGGGTTTTGCTCTGCTCAGCTTGCCTACCGCATCTGCGGGTTTTTCTCTGCTCAGCTTGTCTACCGCATCTGCGGGTTTTGCTCTGCTCTGCTCGTCTACCGCACCTGCGGCTCCGTTCCTGTGTCCCAGTCTGTACAGGTCCCTATCCTGCCAGCGTTTCTACCTGCCAGTACCCGCCTCTCTGCATGTCAGCTGTGCCTGCCTGTGCCCACCTGTCTGCATACCAGCTGTGCCTGTCAATATCCACCTGTCTGCATACCAGCCATGTTTGCCAGTACCCACCTGTCTACATGCCAGTCTAACCTGCCTGTTCCTGCATTCCCCGGTGTGGGTCAACAGCTGTGACCGGGGTCTGACCTGGAGTAGCACCTGGTTCCTCTGCTTGGTTCCTCCTTGGTTCACGGAGTCGAATGAGCCACCGTTCGACCTTGGATCGGGTTGATACTTAGTTACGCCCCTCCAGGCACTCCTCGGTTCATGGTACAGTAGGATCACTAATCACGCTCACGCCAGTCAGTCCGGGCGCCAGCGTAACAGTTTGCTCAGGCCATGGTTCCTGTTGAGCCCCACGGCCCTTCGCTCTCAGAGACATTTTGAATCCTTGTCTGGCGAACACATGCACCCAAAAAAATTTTTTTTTTTTTCTCAAGCTGTGGCCCAGGCGATTTACGCGCCAGCCCAAATGGATCTATCAGCACTCGTTCTTGCAGATCCACCACGGTACTATGGGGATCCAAAACGAAGCTGTGCATTTGTGGAGCAATGCATGCTGCATTTCAAATTCTATGCTCACTATTTTCCTACTGATCTGGTTAAAGTAGCATTCATGATGTCCTACCTAGAGGATGATGCCTTGAAATGGATCACCCCCCTATGGGAAGCATGGGATCCTATCGTCTCTGACCTGCAGGCCTTCCTGGTGGCCTTTCTAATGGTCTTCGATGACCCTAACCCTGAGGCTTCTGCTAAAGCTTCCCTTCCCAGTATCCCGGAGCAGCCCCGATGGGTAATGTGTGTAGGTAGCCTACCAGTTCTCCATCCTGAAGAGACTGCTGCCCACACAGAATCCACACAGGATGACAATGCTCCACAGAATACTTTCCTTTCCAACCTCAAGAGGCAGTCCAGACGTGCAAGGCGTAGAGGTAAACCGTCACGCCAGGTTCTGTCCTCCCAAAGACCTACTGTTCCCCAGCCTGTAGAGGCAGCTCTCTGCACAGAATCCATGAAGGATGACTATGTTCGTCAGGCAAAGCAGAGGCCAGAACTCAGTCACAAAATTGGATTGCGGCCCCGCTGCGGTTGTTTAGGACCCCCTGACAGTCTTGGTCCAGCAAAGGTTGAAGAATCCCAAGACATTAGGCCTGTAGGAGAGGCTGCCCTTGGCGTTAGTGTTTACTCTCCACAGATGACCATGACTGTCTCCATGGCAAGTGAAGTCCTCAGATTAACTGGAAGTTTCGGGCTTAAAGCCTTCAAGAGTTGGTGTCTGATTCCCGTCCAACAACTCCAGAAGCCGGTTTGGGCATTGTCAGCAGAAGGACGAGCCCTACTCAGAAACAGTCAACATATGTCTGTACAAATTAAGCTGCAGATTGGAGCATTACACATGAAGAAGTTCACATTCCAGGTGCTGTCTGGTTTACCCACAGGTCGTCCAGAGCCGAGAGATCGAGTGCCCGCTCCGGTCTGAAGATCCTGTATGGTGTTTCCTGGGGGACTGCTGAGGTGCAAGAGGTGTCCAGTCGCCATATCTTCAGGACAGTCAGCAGTTTCTTCTTCTTGTTCACCAGATCTGCTAGTCGCTGACTTGCTGTGCGCTGAAGTCTCCGAAGGAAGGGAAGCGGAGGCATTGTCCCCACACAGTCTCGATGATTGTACCAATGATCTGGCTTTAGGCACTGCCCCGCCTCGCAGACGTGTCATCTCAGAAACCAGACTGAAGTTGGTCCCTAATCAAGGATCCTCTATCTCTAACAAATCTGGCAATAAGTCCATCAAGGCGGTGGCTACCTCCAAGTCTCTGCACCCCTCCAACCAGGCGGAGGACCTCCAGTTGCCTCCTGAATCCTCCGGGGTGCTATTTGATAACACATGGAGAGAGACTTTTCTGCACCCTGTACCTGGTCCTTCGCCAACTTCATTCAGTAAACTTGGCAAAGTGTACGTCAAGGTGGTAGTTACCCCCCGAGTCTCTGCACCCCTCCAACCAGGCGGAGGACTTCCAGTTGTCTCCTGTATCCCCCGGGGTGCTACCTGATAACAAATGGAGAGAGACTTTTCTGCACCCTGTACCTGGTACTTCGCCCACTTCATCCAATAAGCTTGGCAAAGTGTACGTCAAAGCGGTGGTTAACCCTGAGTCTCTGCATCCCTCCAACCAAGTAGTGTTGAGCCACCCCCGTAGTGTTAGAGTTCGTGTGTTCGCCGAACTGTTCGTCGAACTGTTCGTCGAACACCTTCGAACACCGTTAAAACCAATGGCAGGCAAACAAAAACACATAGAAACACATAGAAAACACCTTCAAAGGTGTCCAAAAACTGACAAACTGCTCAGAAGACATAACTAACACATGGAAAAGTGACAAGTACATATAGTCATGCGGAAAGAAAAGAGGTGGAGGAGTAAAAGGAGGGGGAGGCACAGATATAGGCATGTCATGCCCTTCTAAAATCCAAAAAGTGAGAAGCCGAGACGGCCAGTCCGTTCCTGCCCGTGCCACCTCCGTGTCGCCGGGTTTGTGCCAGAGCCGCGGTGGACCCTGACGGTCAGCCCCCCTCTCCCAATACTGGTGCCTGTCCGCTGGTGGGTCGAGCGAGCCCCCCTCTGGTGGAGGCAGCTCTAAGCTTTTTAATTTAAATTGTCTCTCTAATTTGAATGAATACACTTTAAATCCTTTTACAGGGATCTATTGGAGGGCAAGTCTCATGCCAGCAGCCTCGTAATTCCAGCTCCAGTAGCATCCACTAAAGCTGCTGCAGTTAAAAAGCTTTTATAAGGATCGAGCTCGGCTGTCCACCGCAAGGCATCCTACCGCCAGTCCCAGCCCCTATGCCTTGGGGTGCCTCCTGATGCTCTTCACTGAGTATCCCATGGTCCCGAAGCATTTCCTTTGAAAAAATTAAGTGTCCAAACTACAGGTGGTGTAGCTTGCTTAACAGCCGGGATAATCCGCTGACTAGCAGACACTGCTACTAGGCACAAAGTATTTCCTGGGCTAGATGCAGTTAAAAATTTGTAATTAGATACTCTCGTTGGATGCTGAGAAAGCATTCCATAGAGTCTCCTGGCACGCCATATATTATTCTCTTAAAAAGCTTGGGGTAGGGGTCTAGGGGACCCTTTTATAGCCAAAATCACGGCTCTGTATCGCAATACGTCACCTAGGCTGAAGATAAATGGAACTGTAGCACCCTGAGGGCTCGGTTGCTACAGAGGTATTGCACCTCACCCAGAGGTGTGATATCTCACTCTCAGGTAAGGATGGAGTGTGGATCAGGACCCGACACCTGCATGCATTACACCACATTGCCGTGGGGCAGGGCGACCAATATGCCTCTGAGATGGGCACGACAGTCCCTGTCCCTGGCTGGAGTGGGGGGAGGGAACACTGAGGAAGGGGAACCCTGTAGTGCAGGAGCAGGGAGGAAGCAGTTCCTGGGTGCATTGAGAAGAGAGTATAAAAGGTGGGCACCATCTTAGTTCAGTGCAGAGAAGTCTGAGCAGAAGTGACAGGGAGCAGGGGCTCTGCATGAGTTCTGCTCCGGAGGCGGGCCTAGTAACTGAGGCCCAGGCCTGGAAGAGGGAGAAGGAAGGAAGAGGAGCGGAGAAGGCTCCAGGAATGAGGAACGAAGGGATCCCAGGGGTGCGGACGGGCGAGTCGCCACCGCACGCCTGAATCCACCTGCGTGGAGGGGTCAGGCCAAAGGGGGAGACCGGTCCCCGAAACTAGTGGAGGCGGGAAACGACCCTCAGCTAGAAACCGGAGGCTGTGACATTTTATGTGGCGCAGCCCCTCGCTACACCCGCTAGGAAGGCACCACATAGGGTCAGGGAAACTGGCGCCAAGATTACCAAAGGAGGCCCGAGGCAGCCGGACAGAAGGGTTGGTAAGAAAGGCCAGACAAAGGACACACAAAGGGGGTCCTGTGAAGCGCTCCAAAGTTATCTGGGAGTTGTCTGAGCCCCTCACCTGGTGAACACAGTACGACGTGGGCAGCCGTTACCTGCAGAAGTGGTCTGGATAATAAGAACTGTGAGTAAAGGCCCTGGACTGCATCACTGACTCCGTGTCTTTACTGCTGCTGCCCTGCACCATCACCCCCATCCTCCGCATACACTGCCCTGAGGCTATACTCCTCCCGTGGGGAGTTATGCTACGCTCTGCTGCACCCACAACACCAGCCTCAGCGGTCTGCCCTGCAGCGGCGGTTCACTCTGACTGCAATCCACGGGTGGCGTAGTCGGACATTTAAACATCAAAACCACATAAATAGTTCCGCCACTGGTTTGACCGCCCTGAGCCACGGAACCGGGTCGCCACCACGGAGACTACAACCACCAGCATCCACCAAAAAGGGTCCGGCTCTGGGTGTCCCAAGGCCCAGGGGGCGCGTCAGAACATTTTCATCACCTTTCATAATCACCAATGGGACAAGGCAGGGATGTCCTCTGTCCCCTCTCTTATACATCCTAGTGACGGAGCACCTGCTCTCATCAATTCGCCATAACCCCAATATTAGGTGGATTGAGGTGGGAGGCACCGAGTACAAGTGCTCTCTATTTGCTGATGATGTCCTAGTATATATCACTCAATCACATATATCCATCCATGCTGTTATGGCTAAAATAGATCACTTTGTTACAGGGTCAAATTTTAAAATCAATGCAGCGAAGTCTGAGGCCCTCGATGTCTCCCTCCCCAAATCCATACAGGATTCCATCCAGTCCAACTTTCCCTTTGCCTGGCCCTCACAGGGTATCAAATACTTAGGAATTCCTATTCATAGAGACCTCTCCCGTCTATGTTATCTTAATTTTGGGCCCTTTATTGAACAACTCCATACAGACCACGGTTGGCAAGTTAGAACTGTAAGATTCACTACGTGAACCACTGGTGTTTTGTGGAAAAGCACATGTACACTGTGTTCCAAATTATTATGCAAAAAGTGTTTAGGAGTGATAAGGGAAGAATTTGCTTGTTTGTCAGTTAAACTCATTGATGGTGATGTGTGTCAGGGCTCTTTATATCACTGTAAGCAATTGCAGACACCTGTGCTAATTAGTTTGGCAGGTGTGTCCAATGAAAGGCAAGACTACTTAAGAAGGCTAACCCACATTATTAAGCAGCCTACATTTTCTGCCAAAATGGGAAAGAAAAAGGATGTGTCGGCTGCTGAGAAGCAACAAATTGTGGAGTGTTTAGGTCAAGGCATGACTACAATCAACATTGTGCGATGATCAGGATGAAGTGTCTTGGCAATCAAGAAGTATGTAGCTGATTCACAGTACACACGTGTGCGTGCTGATAAGGGCAAATTGAGGACTCTTTCCTACAGGCAATTACGTCAGGTTAAAAGAGCAGCGGCAAAAAAGCCTTGCCATAGCAGCAGACAAGTTTTTGAAGCTGCTGGTGCCTCCAACGTCCTCCGAACAACAAGATGCAGGGTCCTTCAGAGGTTTGCAGCTGTGCGTACGCCATCCTGTCAACCTCCTCTATGCCCTTCACACAAGCAGAAATGGCTCCAGTGGGCCAAACATTACATGAAGATTGATTTCAAAACTGTTTTGTTCACGGATGAGTGCCGTGCAACGCTGGATGGTCCAGATGGATGGAGTGGAGGATGGCTGGTTGATGGACACCCCACGCAAACACGGCTACAGCGCCAACAAGGAGGAGGTGGAGTAATGTTTTGGGCTGGAATCATGGGGAGAGAGATTGTCGGCCCCTTTAGGATCCCTGAAGGGGTAAAGATGAACTCCATAATGTATGTGGAGTTTCTCAAACAGTACTTCCTGCCATGGTTCAAGAAGAAGAACCGTGTATTCCACAGCAAGATCATTTTTATGCATGATAATGCCCCGTCTCATGCTGCACATAACACATCTGCATCTCTGGCTGATATGGGCATAAAAGGGGACAAACTCATGGTGTGACCCCCATGCTCCCCTGACCTCTACCCCATTCAGAACCTCTGGAGCATCATCAAAAGGAGTGTCTATGATGGCAGGAGGCAGTTCACATCTAAGCAACAGCTCTGGGAGGGTATTCTGTCCTCATGCAAAACAATTGAAGCAGAAACCATCCAAAACCTGACAAATTCAATGGACGAGAGAGTTCAGAAGCTCTTTTCGAACAAGGGGTCCTATGTGCAAATGTAACATCACCTAGAATAAAGTTTTGAGTTGAAAACTGTTTGATTTCAGTTTCTAATAACCTGCTAATGTTTATAATTTCAAAAATGACCATTTTTTGGTCTTTATTAAAATGAAAAGGTTGATCGAAGAGTGTGGGGGATCTAAGAGTGTGGCAACCCAGTAGTCAGGATTACTTCGAATTCTGACAATCTGAGGGTCATGTTGCAGGTAGTGCAGCAAGAAGGCACTTATGTGTCTTGCGCATCTCGGAGCCCCAAAATTATTTTCCGGGCTAGATGCAGCTAAAAATTATTATTAATTTTAAATCTGGTGGAGCTTAGTATAGATTTCCTAATAGAATCAGTACTGCACACTGCTACAAAGCCCAAATTATTTTCCAGCCAAGATACAGATAAACATGCTTAGTAATTTTAAATCTGGTGGAGCTTAGTTTAGATGGCCTAATAGAATCAGTGCTGCACACTGCTACAAAGCCCAAATTATTTTCCAGCCAAGATACAGATAAACATGATTAGTAATTTTAAATCTGGTGGAGCTTAGTATAGATGGCCTAATAGAATCAGTGCTGCACACTGCTACAAAGCCCAAATTATTTTCCAGCCAAGATACAGATAAACATGATTAGTAATTTTAAATCTGGTGGAGCTTAGTATAGATGGCTTAATAGAATCAGTACTGCACACTGCTACAAAGCCCAAATTATTTTCCTGCCAAGATACAGATAAACATGATTAGTAATTTTAAATCTGGTGGAGCTTAGTATAGATGGCCTATTAGAATCAGTGCTGCACACTGCTACAAAGCCCAAATTATTTTCCAGCCAAGATACAGATAAACATGATTAGTAATTTGAAAGCTTAAAACGGTTGGTGAGGTGATTTTAACCAATCATCAAGCTTTTACTCTCCCCAGGATGACACAGGGGTAGAAAAGTCGTTTCGGATCCATGATTTGTTCATCTTTATGAACGTGAGTCTGTCTACATTATCAGTGGAGAGCCGCGTGCGCTTATCTGTCAGCACACCACCAGCAGCGCTGAATACACGTTCAGACAGAACGCTGGCTGCGGGGCATGACAAGATCTCCAAGGCGTAAGTGGCTAGCTCCGGCCATTTATCCAGATTGGAAGCCCAAAAAGAGCAAGGGTCCAGTGACACAGTCATGGCTTCAATGTTTACTTGGAGATACTCCTGTACCATCGTCTCTAGGCATTGACTATGTGTCAGACTTCTTGTCTCCTGTGGTCTTGCAAAGGATGGGCTAAAAAAGTGGTGAAATGATTCCGCAAAATTGATGTTACCAGCAGATACTGTGTTTCTGTTACGGTTTGAGTGCTGAACACTCGACGGTCCCACGGTTGGCAAGTTGGAACTGTGAGATTCACTACGTGCACCACTGGTGTTTTGTGGAAAAGCACATGTAAGATTCTGCAACAGTCTCTGCTGATACTCCTGCATGCATGCATCCCTTTCTATGGCAGGAATAATTTCTGCAAATTTACTTTTGTACCGGGGATCTAACAGTGTGGCAACCCAGTAGTCTGGATTATTTCTAATTCTCACAATTCGAGGGTCATGTTGCAGGTAGTGCAGCAAGAAGGCACTCATGTGTCTTGCGCATCCAGGAGCATCAAGTCCCTGTTGTGTTGGGGGCGAGGTAACAATCATGCTTCCTTCCTCTGTCCTCTCCCCCCAACCTCGCACAACAGAAATGTGATCAAGGTCTCCCTCATCTGATGAGTCTTCCATCAGTTCGTCCTCCACTACTTCCTGGGCTCCTGCACCTTCCTCACTAGTTTGGCTGCTACCATGCGCCCTGGTAAAACCATCTCCCCCACCCTCACATGCCTGCCGCCTTGGTGCTGCTGACCGTCTGGACCTTGCAGATGTTAGCCCTTCCGCATACAACTCCTCCTCCTCTACTTCCTCCACCTCCTCTTGTGCCACCACCTGACTCCGAATTCTGTTTAACATGTGCTCCAGCATGTAAATCACTGGAATAGTCATGCTGATAATGGCATCGTCAGCACTAAACATCTTCGTCGCCATTTCAAAACTGTGCAGAAGGGTGCATAGGTCACTGATCTGAGACCACTCCTCCAGCGTGATTTGCCCCACCTCTGGATCTCGTTGGCCCAGGCTATACGTCACAACGTATTGCACCAGGGCTTGTCGGTGCTGCCACAGTCGCTGCAACATGTGCAGAGTTGAATTCCACCGGGTAGGCACATCGCATTTTAGCCGGTGAAGTGGCAGGCCCAACGACTTCTGTAGAGATGTAAGTCGCTGAGCTGCGGGATGCGAATGGCGGAAGTGAGCACACAGCGACCGTGCCCTCTACAGAAGGCCATCTAGTCCGGGATAGTGGGCTAAAAATTGCTGGACAACCAGGTTCAACACGTGAGCCATACAAGGCACGTGTGTGACATTGCCCCGGCGAAGGGCCGCACCCAGGTTTGCAGCATTGTCGCACACGGCCTTCCCTGGTTTCAGGTCCAGTGGAGACAACCATTCATGAAATTGGTTCTCCAGAGCTGACCACAACTCCTCAGCTGTGTGACTCACATTTCCCAGACATTTCAAAGTAAAAACTGCCTGATGACGTTGAGCCCTACTGCCAGCATAGTAAGGAGGTGTGCAGGATCCCTTCTGCGCAGTTAGAAAGCTTGTGGCATGACCAGACAGGCTTTGGGTGCAGGTGGAGGACCGAGAGGAGGTTGAGGAGGCAGAAGCAGTGGAGGAACTTTCAGATAAAGAGGATTGATGCACAACTCGTGGGGACGGCAAGACTTGGACAGCAGCCCCTTGTCCTGCTGTCACCATAGTTACCGAGTGCCCAGTCAGCGACATGTAACGCCCCTGTCCATGCCTACTCGTCCAAGTGTCTGTGGTGAAATGCACCCTGTCACACACAGAGTTTCTCAAAGAAGCGGTGATGTTGTGTGCAACATGCTGGTGGAGGGCAGACACACCTTTCTTTGATAAGTAGTGCCGACTGGGCATCTGGTACTGGGGCACTGCGACGGACATAAGGTCTCGAAAATCCTCTGTGTCCACCAGGCGGAAAGGCAGCATTTCTGTAGCCAAGAGCTTGCAGATGGTGAAATTCAACCTCTTAGCTTTCTCATGGCTAGGAGGAAATGGTCTTTTACTTGTCCACATCTGAGGGACCGAGGGCTGGCTATTGTGCTTAGACGGGGTTGATAAGGGTGTCCCTGGCAAACTGCCTGTCTGTGAGGAAGATGCAGGCGGACATGTTAGGTTGCCTTGATCCAAAGGTGGTGCTATCGATGTCGGACAGCGCTCAACACCAGCTGGTGTTACCACCTCCAAAGAAAATGATGACCTGCCAATCACGCTGGCTGTTGCGGGTAAAGAGGTGGCAGGTCTGCGTCCCAAAACAGGTGTGACTGCTGTCCCCTCAGTCACAGAGGATGAAGAGGCCACGGATGCACAAGATATGGCAGACGGTGGTTGGCCCGGCCGGCTAGGCCGCTTTTTAGCACAGTGAGCTTCCCACTGCAACTTATGCTTCATGTCCATGTGCCGGTTCATGCATGAAGTACTCAAACTATGTATTTTTTGGCCTCTACTTAGCTTTTGCTGACAAATGTTACAGATAACACGAGTTGGGTCATCTTTATCGATCTGAAAAAATGCCCAGGCTATGCAAGGCTTAGCACCCATGCGACCTGAAGAGCCACCACGACTTGTGGTGAGAGGCAGAGTTGTGTTTGAGGATGCAGTTGTTGACGTGCTTCCAGTACTACGTCTCTGTCCAGGAAGGCGCAACCTGACCTCGTCGTCACTAGCATTCTCCTCCACCTCCTCTGCTGACCTCATCTCTTGGCAGACTGTGGGTTGACAGTAAGTGGGATCTCCAACCTCATCATCATCACCCTGTGCGTTATCACACCCGTTGTCCTCAGAGCCAACCTGTTCCTGCCCTGACAAAAAACTAAACTTGTCGCTCCAATCTGGTATTTGAGTCTCATCATCGTCTTCCTCATTGTCTCCACCAACAGGAGTTACAGTTTGGGAATGAGGGTCTACATTATGGTCAGAACCTTCAGCGTCTGGTCCTGGATCCGACTCATAAAGATTCTGGGCATCAGTGCAGATCATTTCCTCGTCTGGATTCACAGAAGCGCTGGAGCCGACCTCTGATTCCCAGGCTATAGTATGAGTAAACAGCTCTGCAGACTCAACCATCTGTTCTACCTCATACTCAGATGGGCAGCTGGAGATTTGGGAGCTGTGAGGAAGCAAGTGCGATTGGGGTGACACCTTTGAGGACTGGAGTATTTGTGATGTTGAAGTTGATGTGGAGGAGAGCCCACTTAAAGGAGAACTTGATATCTGTTGAAGCACCTGCTGTTTTTGTGCCTCATCTGGAATTTGTAGCGATTGGCTTGGCCGTAAGAAAGGGATCTTATCACATTGTCCGCTAAAAGAAGTAAACATTTTAGTTTGGCTGGAAGATGGTCTTTCTTCTGCAGATGTTACTGTTGCTTTAACACCTACCCCACGGACACAACCTTTTTTCCCCTTCCCAACACGCCTATTCCCCTTTCCACCAGCAGCAGGACTTTTTCCACTCATTTTGGTGGTTAACTAATTCACAACTCTGGAGTTGTTTGCACAAAAAAACAATGGATGGGAATCGAGCAGAGCTGAGTGGCCAAACTGTGGTATTAGGCCAAAACTATTGGCTGGGTTAGATGCAGAAAAAAATTATATTCAATTTGCAACCTGATGGAGGTCAGTATAGATGGACTAATAGACCAAGTCCCACACACTGCTAGAAGCCCAAATATTTTTTCAGAGCTAGATGCAGAAAAAAATTATTTTTAATTTTCAACCTGATGGAGGTCAGTATAGATGGACTAATAGACCAAGTCCCACACACTGCTAGAAGCCCAAATATTTTTTCAGAGCTAGATGCAGAAAAAAATTATATTCAATTTGCAACCTGATGGAGGTCAGTATAGATGGACTAATAGACCAAGTCCCACACACTGCTAGAAGCCCAAATATTTTTTCAGAGCTAGATGCAGAAAAAAATTATATTCAATTTGCAACCTGATGGAGGTCAGTATAGATGGACTAATAGACCAAGTCCCACACACTGCTAGAAGCCCAAATATTTTTTCAGAGCTAGATGCAGAAAAAATTATATTCAATTTGCACCTGATGGAGGTCAGTATAGATGGACTAATAGACCAAGTCCCACACACTGCTAGAAGCCCAAATATTTTTTCAGAGCTAGATGCAGAAAAAAATTATATTCAATTTGCAACCTGATGGAGGTCAGTATAGATGGACTAATAGAACAAGTCCCACACACTGCTAGAAGCCCAAATATTTTTTCAGAGCTAGATGAAGAAAAAAATTATTTTTAATTTGCAACCTGATGGAGGTCAGTATAGATGGACTAATAGACCAAGTCCCACACACTGCTAGAAGCCCAAATATTTTTTCAGAGCTAGATGCAGAAAACAATTATATTCAATTTGCAACCTGATGGAGGTCAGTATAGATGGACTAATAGAACAAGTCCCACACACTGCTAGAAGCCCAAATATTTTTTCAGCGCTAGATGCAGAAAAAAAATATTTTTAATTTGCAACCTGATGGAGGTCAGTATAGATGGACTAATAGACCAAGTCCCACACACTGCTAGAAGCCCAAATATTTTTTCAGAGCTAGATGCAGAAAAAAATTATATTCAATTTGCAACCTGATGGAGGTCAGTATAGATGGACTAATAGACCAAGTCCCACACACTGGTAGAAGCCCAAATATTTTTTCAGAGCTAGATGCAGAAAAAAATTATATTCAATTTGCAACCTGATGGAGGTCAGTATAGATGGACTAATAGAACAAGTCCCACACACTGCTAGAAGCCCAAATATTTTTTCAGAGCTAGATGAAGAAAATAATTATTTTTAATTTGCAACCTGATGGAGGTCAGTATAGATGGACTAATAGACCAAGTCCCACACACTGCTAGAAGCCCAAATATTTTTTCAGAGCTAGATGCAGGAAAAAATTATATTCAATTTGCAACCTGATGGAGGTCAGTGTAGATGGACTAATAGACCAAGTCCCACACACTTCTAGAAGCCCAAATATTTTTTCAGAGCTAGATGCAGAAAAAAAAATATTTTTAATTTGCAACCTGATGGAGGTCAGTATAGATGGACTAATAGACCAAGTCCCACACACTGCTAGAAGCCCAGATATTTTTTCAGAGCTAGATGCAGAAAAAAATTATATTCAATTTGCAACCTGATGGAGGTCAGTATAGATGGACTAATAGAATGATGCTATGCCCAAAAGGTTTTACTTCACTAGGTGCAGTAAAAAAAATTGGTATTCTATACACAGGTGGTGTAGCTAGCAACACAGATAGGCTACTCCACTGACTAACACACTCTGCAATAGGCCAAAAAAGATTGGCTTTGCTAGATTTAGCCAAATGCTGTGAAAAAAAACTTGCACAGCACTGGCACAGACCTGCCTGGCAAAAACTGATAGGAACTGATGTAACTTAGTCCTGAAAAGGACTGCAATTACAATTAGTCTTTACTCCCAACCTATCTATTTAAGAGCACAGACCTGCCTGATAAAAGTCGTAGGAAATGCTGTAACCTAGTCCTTAAAAGGACTGCAATCACAACTATTCCCTACTCCCAAGCTATCTGTAGATTTGTGTGAAAATTGGCTTCAAATTAACAAGGTATAGCGCACACAGCAACAGTGGTGCGGTCTAACACGCAGCTGCAGCAGTGAGAAAATGGTGGCGACGGGGAAAATGGCTGGGTCTTATAGGGCAAGGACATGTGATATACACTGCCAATGACACATGCCCTTGCTTGTGTGAAAAAAAGCACTTCGCTCCGTGTGTGCGCTGCTGATAGGCTGACAGATTGCACCTCCCCACTGTAAATGCGGGAAAGAGAAAAAAAAATGGAGATCTTCGTTATTCCTGCAGAGATCCATCCCCTGCCCCTCCCCCTGCCCCGCTGTACACTCAAACTGCGTATTAAAATTAATTTTCATCTTTACTGAGAAAAAATCCAGTTATGATTTTGGTGCACGAACAGTTATCGAACATAACCTCGAACAGCCGAATTTTTTTCAAATCGTTCGTGTTCGCCGAACGGCTTGAACACCGCCCAAAACAGCTCGAATTTGAGATTGACGAACAGTTCGAGTCGAACAATCTCTATTAATAAGTGGAGAGAGACTTTCCTGTGTCCTGTTCCTGATACCTCCCCCACTTCATCTGTTGCTGAGGATGGCCCAATGGAAGGAAACATCCTAGTTACCAAGATGATGAGACCAGCTTTGTTCCCTCTAGTGGACAGAAGAGGAAATCTTCTTGAGGAGAAGGATCGGCCTCCAAATTCTCTGCAGAAAATCCTTGCTGGCTGGAGGAAGAGGGGGTGTAAAGGGGGGGGTACTGTAACATTCCTGGTGGCGTGCTTGCATGGTGCACCACCTCCCACCATGCAAGACCGCAATCTTACCTGTCAGTCCATGCTGCACTCTTTGCTTCAGTTCCTGCTGTGTCCATGTCTCTTGTTTGATTGTTTAGGGCGTCGGCGCAGCTTTCTGCTTGTTTCTTATAGCTACCGTGTGCACAGTCCTAATGCGTCCCCAGCCTATTGCTGTGAGTCACTGGATACTTAAACCCCCTCCATCCCAGTAGGAGGGGCCTGAGCAACACTTTCACTCAGTTTGTCTTTTTCAACTGAGGTGCCAGGTCCTGTCCTGACTCTAGTCTGTCCGCCACCCTGGGGGATGAGTACCCAGGGCCTTTTCCTGTACCTGTGACTTCTAGTCTGGTTCCGCCACCCGGGGGGCCGAGTACCCAGGGCCGCTACCTGTATCTCTGACTTCTAGTCTGTTTCCGCCACCCTGGGGGCTGAGTTCCCAGGCTCGTTCCTGTATCTAATTCCCGGTTCAGTTCCTGTCTGAACAGTGTCCTAGTCCGTTACTTGTTTCTCTCTATGTCCGTACCTTCCAATTGCCTGCAGTGTCTGAACTTGCACCTAACTCCAACTCGTTGTTTCTGTACTTCTGTTTGTGAGTTTTGTGTCCACTCGCTACTTCATTGTAAGTACCTTGTGTGTATCTGGTTCTGCTTGTCCCCTTTCCCTGCCTCCATATCTACCTCCTGTGTTTTTGCCATCTTCCTGTATTTTCCAGTCTGTTTCATGTGAACAGAGCCCTGTCCTGTCTGCCTTCACCTTCTGTTCTGCTTGTTCACCGCTCCGGAGGTTCCGCTCTGCTTCGCTTGTTTGCCGCATCTGCGGTTTTGCTCTGCTCTGCTTGTTCTACTGCATCTGCAGGTTTTGCTCTGCTCTGCTTGTCTACCACATCTGCGGGTTTTACTCTGCTCTGCTTGTCTACCGCATCTGCGGGTTTTGCTCTGCTCTGCTTGTCTACCGCATCTGCGGGTTTTGCTCTGCTTTGCTTGTCTACCGCATCTGCGGGTTTTGCTCTGCTTAGCTTGTCTACCGCATATGCGGGTTTTGCTCTGCTCAGCTTGTCTACCGCATCTGCAGGTTTTGCTCTGCTTAACTTGTCTACCGCATCTGCGGGTTTTGCTCTGCTCAGCTTGTCTACCGCATCTGCTGGTTTTGCTCTGCTCTACTCGTCTACCGCATCTACGGCTCCGTTCCTGTGTCCCAGTCTGTACAGGTCCCTTTCCTGCCTGCGTTTCTATCTGCCAGTACCCGCCTCTCTGCATGTCAGCCGTGCCTGCCTGTGCCCACCTGTCTGCATGCCAGCCGTGCCTGCCAGTGCCCACCTGTCTGCATACCAGCTGTGCCTGTCAATATCCACCTGTCTGCATACCAGCCGTGTTTGCCAGTACCCACCTGTCTACATGCCAGTCTAACCTGCCTGTTCCTGCAGTCCCCAGTGTGGGTCAACAGCTGTGACCGGGGTCTGACCTGGAGTAGCACCTGGTCCTTCTGCTCGGTTCCTCCTTGGTTCACGGAGTCGACTGAGCCGCCGTGCGACCTTGGTTGGATCGGGTTGATACTTAGTTACGCCCCTCCAAGCACTCCTCGGTTCATGGTACAGTGGGATCACTAATCACGCTCACGCCAGTCAGTCCGGGCGCGAGCGTAACGTATTTGAGCAAAGGCTTGTATAGGTATAAAATAACAGAGCCTTTGAGCTCAGTGATTGGCTGCAGTGGTATTGTGCCATGTGGCTGGATGTTACTTCTACAGGCAGCCATTAAATAGAGACAGAAATTATTCACAGAAAAATATTGTGTCTACGCTATGTATCTTAAATTTAACCAAAATTCACCATATACTAATAAATACTATACATTATAGAATAAATTTAAAAATAAAAATACAACACAAGTCAAAATAGTATAAAAATCAATTACACTCATCTCATCAATGGTGCCTCAATAGCTGCTGGGTGAGCAAACGACAACAAAAGACAATAGGAAAGGAAATAGCGAAGACAATATTATATACACATATCAACCACCAGGTAAGTAAATTTTGGGTAACATCAACCCACTAGCAAGGGCTCTGATAATGCCCTAAATGTGAAACCTACCAGTCAGCTGATGTTGGCACCATAATTTAATGCAAAGGCTCTCCCTAATGAACCCTATTAATCCCTAGTCTGTAGTTAACAGAAAAAAGAACAACAAGGACCAATTGGAGACTAAATGACATGAGATCAGCATGGAGAAGACCCCTGGAAGCATTTCGGACGCCCAGGTCACTGCTGTCAACAATGTTGTCAGAGGTATTACGCCACTTTTACGGACTCACAATAAAACATGCAAAAACGAAACCAGAATGGATTTTCTTGGGAAAAATGTTAAGGAACATCCTTTCCAGGGTAATGACTTGTATATAAGGCAAAATAAATAACCAAAAACAAAAATGCTCCTCCACACCTTGGGCTATTTTCACACGTAGCGTTTTTGATGCGTTTTTGCACTTTTGCATTGCTTTCAACCGTGACAAATGCATTCACCAGGAAATGTCATTTTAACATTTTACAACCTTATTTGGCCATGTGGTTTGTGACATATCATCAGACACATGCATACAGTGCTGAAAAGGCATGGGAACAGCATGGGGAAGACCCCTGGAAGCATCTCTGACTCCCAGGTCACTGCCTAAAAGTGTGCCCATCACAAGTGATCCTTGGCGCATGCAAAGATGCCTCTGTCATTGCAGACTTGCAACAATCACCGTCCACGTTCTTGTCCCAGCGCAGCGTTCAGTTGTCCCTACCCCATTCCTTGGAATGCAAGCGCAAGTATGCAGCCAGCCACCCACCCACTATGCAGTCCATACTCAGTCCCCAGCCGCCACTATTTGTCCTGCTGTCGTCTTCGCCTTCCACAAGCATGGGTTTACAACATTACCTATGCCCTCCCAGTGCACTTACTGGGAGGGACCGCCTAATCACAAACACGTGGACAAGTGAATGTGGCCAGGGATGGTACGGAGCCAGTCCATAGCTTTTTGTGAGAGTTGTATTTCACCACAGCCATATTTTTTAGTTCGGTGAAAGGACTGACTTGGGAAACCATATCTACTCCAGCTGTCATTTCTCCCAGGAAGTTCTCTAATGCAGCTTGGTGCAGAAGCAATGGCAGCCCGTCCAACATCAGCTCGCACTTGTTGATGGTGCTTGGACACACAAACATCTTTCTTTGCCTTTAATTTCATGACTATAGAGTTGGGCAATTGCCTGATCTGCAATGCGGTTTCAGAAATAACATGTAATTAAGCACATCCAATCCACATTAAAAAAGCAGCCATAGAGTGTCTGGGAACCTTCCCACACACTTTTCTTAGCCAGGGCTGTTTCTCGGCATGGTTGGATGGGCCCACCGGTGACTCCTCCGATGGGCCCTGGCTTCTCCTTCAGGAGAGTTCATAGTGCCCAGGTGAGGCCATGATGACGATAGAGGCCACCATTCACTTTGTTTTCTGTTACTTGGAATGCAAGCGCAACTATGCAGCCAGCCACTCACCCACCCACAGGCCGCAATAGTAGACTGCCAGATTTCTGGGCAGTTGCTTGCACTTGAAATGTGGTCTTTTAGGCTCGTGGAGGTGGAAGCTGTCCACAACCTTATAGTGGCGGACAGTGTCCATACTCGGTCCCCAGCCACCACTATTTGTCCCGGTGTCGTCTCCACCTTTGGCAAGCATGGGTTTACAACATTGCCCGTGCCCTCCCCAGTGCACTTACTGGGAAGGAGCCTAACTACAAAAACGTGGACAAGTGAATGTGGCCAGGGATGGTACGGAGCTAGTCCACAGCTTTTTTTCAGAGTTGTATTTCATTACAGCCATATTTTTTAGCTCGGTGAAAGGACTGACTTGGGAAACCGTATCTACTCTAGCTGTAATTTCTGCCAGGAAGTCCTCTAATGCAGCTTGGCGCATAAGCAATGGCAGGCCGTCCAACATCAGCTCGCACTTGTCGGTGGTGCTTCAACACACAAACATCTTTCTTTGCCCTTTAATTTCATGACTACAGAGTTGGGCAATGGCCTGATCTGCATTGCGGTTTCAGAAATAACATGCAATTAAGCATGTCAAATCCACATTAAAAAAAAGCAGACATAGTGTCCCGGAACTTTCCCACACACTTTTCTTAGCCAGGACTGCTTCTTGGCAGGGTTGGACGGTCCCACCAGAGAATCCTCGGGTGGGCCCTGGCTTCTCCATCAGGAGAGTTCATGATAGCGCAAACTTTGCAGCAACTATGGGGCTCTTGAGCAAGGGAGAAAGGTGAGCCCTCAGAATCAAATTCTCTGGTGGGCACAATGTTTATCAGTTTGAAACTGCTTCTCAGTGGGAGTTGTATTTTACATCAGCCATTTTGATTACATTGAGGTTACATTGGCGAGTCTGGTAACAAATATCTAAACAAATATCCTACTGTGTTTTTATTTATTTATTTTTTTTACGTTATTTTTTAAGACAAATGCATTCACTGGGAAATGTCATTTTAATATTTTACAACCTTATCTGGCCATGTGGTGTGTGACACACCATCAGACACATCCTGTTTCATTTATGATGGAGGGACTCTGAAAGTCACAAAGCCTATGTTTATAGGGTCATCAGGCGGCTCTTACTATTTTTAAAGGGCCAACCGGCCTTTACAATTGTTAGAGAGCCATCAGCCGACTATGCTTTGTTGTTCCCATTATTAACGAGTGAGTCTCCTATACTGTTATTGCGTATGCAGTGACTGCAAGGGATGCCAAAAATTTGGACGCAACCCAATACCCCTTTGAAGAGACATAGAGGAGGGTCTCAGTAAAAAAATGTTCCCATTATAAAGGAGCGGGTCTCCTATAGTGATAATGCCCATGTTGTGACTGCAAGGGCTGCCACAATTTGGGAAAAACCTCACTAACAATTTAAAGACACATAGAGCTGGGCCACAGTAACGATATGTTGACATTAGAAAGGAGAGGGTCTGCTATACACTTATAGGGTATGCAGTGAGTCAAAAGGCTGCCAAAATTTAGGATAAACCCCATTAACAATTTAAAGACACAAAGAGCAGGGCCACAGTAATGATATGTTTCCATTAGAAAGGAGCGGGTCTGCTATACAGTTATAAGGTATGCGGTGAGTCCAACGGCTGCCAAAATTTAGGAATAAAACCAACTAACAATTTAAAGACACATAGAGCAGGGCCACAGTAACGACATGTTCCCATTAGAAAAGAGAGGGTCTCCATACTGTTTGCCAATGCAGTGAAGCAACGGCTGCCAAATATTTGGAGGAGCTCCAATGCCCCTTGCAAGAGACGTAGAGGTCGGAGGGCCTCCTGAAAGCAATGTTCCCATTATTAGGAAGTGTGTCTCCCATACTGTTTGCCTAGGCAATGAAGCAACAGCTGCCAAAAATTTGGAGGAACTCCAATGCCCCATGCAAGAGATGTAGAGGTCAGAGGGCCTCCTGAAAAAAATGCTCCCATTATTAAGAAGTGTTTGTCCCATACTGTTTGCCTATGCAGTGAAGCAACGGCTGCCAAAAATTGGAGGAACTCCAATGCCCCTTGCAAGAGATGGAGAGATCGGAAGGCCTCCTGAAAACAATGTTCTCATTATTAGGAAGTGTTCTTCCCATACTGTTTGCCTATGCAGTGAAGCAACGGCTGCCAAAAATTTGGAGGCACTCCAAAGCCCCTTGCAAGAGATGTAGATATGTTGATATGGTACATATGGTGGTGATGTGGTGGTGGAGAATGAGGATGTGGAGAAGGAGACGGACAAGAGCAAATAGACAAAATCAGGAAGCGCATACCCATGTCTGGGTGTGAAGACAGAGGTGCATGGGAATAGAGTTAGACCTCCCCAAAAAAAGACACTGTATTTGAGTTTATGTTACGCTGCTATCATTCGATGGTGTTGAGAAGTCTGGCCCAATCCAGCCCTTGTTCATTTTTATAAGAGCCTGTCAGCATTTTCAGTTCACAGGCGGATTCGCCTATTGGTTATAATTCCACCGCACTAAAAACTCGCTCTGACAAAACGCTAGCGGCAGGGCAGGCCAGGACCTCCAAGGCGTAGAGAGCCAGTTCATGCCACGTGTCCAGCTTGGATACCCAATAATTATAGGGCACAGAGGAATCACGGAGGACGTTGGTACGGTCGGCGAGGTACTCCCTCATCATCTTCCAAAACTTTGCACTCCTTGTGAGAGTACCCCCGCCTCAGGGTCTGTGCAATGGGAGGGTCTAAGAAAGCTCTCCCAGAACTTTGACAGTGTTCCCCTGGCTCTGCTGGATTGAATTTGTGTCTCTCTTGCCTGTACTCCTTGGTTGTTCAACGAACTGTGACCTTTGCCGCCAGCATTTTCAAATGGGAATTTTTTAAATAATTCCGCAACAAGGGCCTTCTCGTATTGCACTATTTTATTAGGCCTGTCCTGCAAGGGAATAAGAGACTTAAAGTTCTCCCAGTAGCGTGGGTCTAGTAGCGTCACCAACCAGTAATGACTGTCACCCAAAATTTGGACAACATAAACTCAGCCATGTGTGCCAGACTGCAAAGAGGCAAGACTTCCATGTCCTCACCAAGAGGACAACTGACCATGCACACCTCCTCATCCTCCTCCTCTTCCTACTCCTCCCTGTCCTCAGACCATCCATGCTGAACAGGCAGTATGACAGTTGTGCAGGTTGTACCGTCTATAGCGCAGGAAATTAGCTCCTGTTCTTCCTCCTCCTCCTCCTCCTCTCCCTCATTGTCACCCAATCCATGTTGGGATGAGATGAGGCTTGGCTGTGTGTAATCACCCTTTATGGTTCCTTGCTCCATCTCATCGTTCTGCGCCTGCAATGCATCCTCTTTAATTGAGAGCAGAGAGCGTTTCAGAAGACAGAAAAGTGGGATGGTGACACTAATTATGGCGTCATTGCCGTTCACCATCTTGGTGGAGTCCTCAAAGTTTTGGAGGATGGTACATATGTCTCACATTTATGCCTACTCCTGAGGTTTTATGTGTGGAGTCTGACCTGAATACCGATGGCCTTGTTGATCCTGGTAGTCAACAACTGCCCTCTTCTGCTCACAAATCCTTCCCAACATCTGCAATGTAGAGTTCCAACGCGTAGGGACATCGCAGATCAGTCAGTGAGCTAGAAGCTGCAAATGCTCCTGAAGCACGGCAAGGGTGGCGGAAACTGTAGCTGAACAACGAGGTTAAACACATGGGCCAGTCATGGTACGTGTGTGAGCTTGCCACGCTTCAGAGCCGCCACCAGATTCCAATCATTGTCACACACGACCATGCCTGGCTGTGGGGTCAGCGGTATCAGCCACAGATCTGCTTGCTCTTTGAGAGCTGTCCACAACTCTTCAGAGTTGTGGGGTTTGTCACCTAAGCATATTAGCTTTAGCACATCCTGTTGTCACTTGGCCGATGCAGTACTTCAGTGTTTCCAGCTTGCGACTGATGTGGTCATTTCGGAGATAGATGCTGAAGAGGAGGAGGTGCAGGAGCTGTAGAATGTGGGGGCAACCCTGATTGACCCAGGGCCCGAAATCCTCGACGTTGGGAGGCCGTGTTCCATCCCAAGGTCTGACTAGGTCCCAGCTTCCACTATATTAACCCAGTGTGCCGTCAGCAAGATGAGATGTACCGTTCCTGCCCACAAGCACTTGTCCAAGTGTCCGTGGTTAGGTGGACTTTCCCAGCAACTGTGTTGGTGAGGGCACATTTAATATTGTGGAACATGTGCTCGTGTAATGTGGGGACGGCACACAGGGAGAAATAGTGACGGCTGGGGACCGAGTACCAAGGGACGGCCGCCGCCATCAGGTTGTGGAAAGCTTCCGTCTCCACGCGCCTAAAAGGCAACATTTTGAGCGCAAGCATTCGCGAAATGTGTGAATTTGGTAGTGTGGCCTGTGGGGCATTAGCTGTGTATTTGCGTTTGCGTTCCAAGGACTGGGGTAGGGATAACCGAATGCTGTGCTGGGAAAAGGACATGGACGTGCTTCCTGATGCTGCTACTTGAGAATGTGCAATGACAGGTGCAGGGCGGGAGGCATCTTAGCATGCACCATGGACAGGGGATTGGCGTGCATTCACAACAGCGGAAGAAGCAATGGAGTCACCCGCAGACACTGTTGCTGGACCCTGGGGTTCGGCCCACTTGGGCGGGTGCTTTGCTGCCCTGTGCCTCATTGTGCTGGTGGTGGTCAGGCTGCTAGTTTTGCTACCCCTGCTGATGCTGGCCTGGCAGTTGGTGCAAATGGCCTTTTTGGGGTTATCTGCAGAGGCTTTAAAAAATAACCAGGCTCGGGAAGACCTAACAGTTGTACTGGCAACTTCCGTCGTGTTGGCGTTTCGAGGAACGCTTTCTCGCTTTGTGTCTGCGGCCACCACACTGCTTCTTCCTGTCTGTTGTGGTGCTACTCCTCCCTCCCCCCGTGTGCTGCTGTCCTTGCTCTGTGTGTCCCCCTGCCAGGTTGGATCAGTTACTATAACATCCACAACCTCTTCTTCCACTTCCGCACCCTGGTCTTCCTCCTGACTTTCTGGCAATTGTGTCTCATCATCATCATCCACCTCTAGCGACAGTATTTGCACTTTACCACCGTCGCTTTTTTGTGACCATGGCTGCTCCAATATTTGGGCATCGCTACACGCTTTCGCCTCTTGACTCGCTTGAAGCTGGCCGGGCGAGAGGCCCGAATCTACAAATGGAAAAGTGAACAGCTCTTCTGAGTGCCCAAGTGTAGGATCAGTTGTCTGTGGGCACTCGGCATAGTGGGAGGAAGGAGGATCAGGGTGAGGAATATGCGGTCCAGACTCACGGCTACTGAGACTTGACCGTGTGGAAGACAAGGTGGAGGTGGTGGTGGCCAAGTAACTGGAAGCATTATCTGCTATCCAATCAATAACCTTTTCACACTGCTCTGTGTTCAATAGTGGTGCTCTGCAGTCCCCTAGTAATTGGGACAGGAAGGTCGAGCGAGAAGATGTGGGTGTTTGTTGTGGCATAATTTCACCTTGCCCACAGCCACTTCCTCGGCCTCTGCATACACCATCACCATCACGTCCACTTCCCATCCCTTGCCATGCACCTTGCCCATTTTAAATGGAGGACAATATTTTCTATGTTCACAAGAAATGGCCGATTTTGGAACGCAGTTATATGTGATATGTCTGACAGAGAACCACGATTTTAAATAGCAGGCCTGTAATTTACTAATATTATTCTACACGGACACCTAGTGTGAATAGCTTCACCGACACACTGCAACGGAATGAAAATGGAAGAAATGTATGATTTTAGAAGTCTTTTTGGTGATATGTCTGACAGAGAACCACGGCTTTAAAGTGTAGGCCTGTAATTTACTAATATTATTCTACACGGAGACCTAGTGTGAATAGCTTCACCGACACACTGCAACAGAATGGAAAAGGAGGCCAATATTTTCCACGTTCAGTTCAAATTTCTGGATTTTTATCGCTGTAATATGCAACAGATCTAGCTTTATTCTGCAGTGAGCAGAAAAATGGTGTACTCTGGATTGCTTTTCAAACAAATAACCAGGATTAAGATAAAAAAAAAAAATTGCCCTGGCTCCTGATATGTGGGGCTGTCTAGAAATATCTGTAATTATTACAGTAATTATTACATTAGCAGCAGACAGGCGTTCAATGGACCCTCTTGTGCTGTATTATACACTGCAGTCTGCCACATACACTGCCTGCCTGCCTAGCACTGATTATATGCAGCTGGATTAGTCCTCAGAAGGACTGTTGGTTCAGATGGATATAGATATACAGTATGTTGTGGCATACCTATACTAACTATCAAGAATAGTGATGAGCGAGCATACTCACAAGTACTCGGTACTCGCCTGAGCATCTCAGTACTCGAGATGCTTGGAGCTCGCCGAGTACTTGCGAGATGCTCGGGCGTATGCTTGGGTTCCCTCCCTCAATGTTTGGCTCTCTTTACAGAGCCAATGAACATGCAGGGATTTCCTGCCACTCACTGTAATGCCTCAGCCATGTTGGTTGTGGCATTACAGTGATTGGCTGGCTGCACTGCATCATCAGTGAAAAACTGACTTTAGTTTTGTGCCATGTTTGTGATCTGCTTTTTTTCAAAAACATTAAACAACTGAATGAACATCCTCCGAGCCTGGTGATTCCATAATTTTTGCCAGGGGCTGTAGTTACCCACAGGCCAGGTATTTAAAAATGTGGTTTCTCCGTCACACGGATCACATATAACTTTGCTCCAATTTCAGCCATTTGTAGTGAGCGTGGAAGATATTTTCCTCCATTTAAAATGGGCAAGGCACGTGGCAAGGAACGGGGAACTGGACGTGATGGTGATGGTGCATGCAGAGGCCGAGGCCATGGGCAATCTGAAATTGTGCCACAACAAACACCCACATCTTCTCGCCCGACCTTCCTGTCCCAATTCCTAGGGGACCGCAGCACACCACTATTGAACCCAGAGCAGTGTCAAAAGGTTGTTGGTTGGATAGCGGATAAGGCTTCCAGTTACTTTGCCACCACCACCACCCTGTCTTCCACACTGTCAAGTCTCAGTAGCCATGAGTCTGGAATGAATATTCCTCACCCTGATCCTCCAGCCTCCCACCATGCCGAGTGCACGGAGACAACAGATCCCACACTTGGACACTCAGAAGAGCTGTTCACTTTTCCATTTATAGATCCGGGCCTCTCGCCCGGTCCACTTGAAGCAGGGCAAGAGGAAATGGCATGTAGCGATGCCCAAATATTTGAGCAGCCACGGTCACACGAAAGCGATGGTGGGAAAGTGTCACAAGAGGTGAATGATGATGAGACACAATTGGCAGAAAGTCAGGAGGAGCACCAGGATGCGGAAGTGGAAGACAAGGTGGTAGATGATATAGTAACTGACCCAACCTGGCAGGAGGACATGCAGAGCGAGGAGAGCAGCACACAGGGGGAGGGAGGCAGAGCACCCCAACAGGCAGGAAGATGCAGTGTGGTGGTCACGTAACACCAACACAAAGGAAGTTGCCAGTACAACTGTTAGGTCTTCCCGAGTCTGGTTGTTTTTTAAAGACTCTGCCGATAACCCTAAAAAGGCCATTTGCACCACCTGCCAGGGGTGGCAAAAATACCAACCTGACCACCACCAGGCACATGGCAGAAAAGCACCCAACTTTGTGGGCCGAACCCCAGGGTCCAGGAACAGTGTCTGCGGGTGGCACCACTGCTTCTTCCGCTGTTGTGCATGCAAGCCAATCCCAAGTCCATGGTGCATGCGAAGATGCCTCCTGCCCTGCACCTGTCATTGCAAGCTCTCAAGTAGCAGCATCAGCAAGCACGTCCATGTCCTTTTCCCAGCACAGCATTCAGTTATCCCTACCCCAGTCCCTTGGAACTCAAGAACAAATACGCAGCTAACTCCCCACAGGTCACACTATTAAATTCCCACATTTCGCGACTGCTTGTACTCGAAATGTTGCCTTTTAGGCTAGTGGAGATGGAAGCATTCCGCAACCTGATGGCGGTGGACATCTCTTGGTACTCAGTCCCCAGCTGCCACTATTTCTCCTGCTGTGCCGTCCCCACCTTACACAAGCATGTTGTCCTCAATGACGCAGTTACCGGAAAAGTCCACCTAACCACGGACACGTAGACAAGTGCTTGCGGTCAGGGACGGTACATCTTGCTGACGGCACACTGGGTTAACATAGTGGAAGCCGGGACCCAGTCGGACCTTGGGACGGAACACGTCCTGCTGACGCCAAGGATTGCGGGCCCTAGTTCAATCAGGGTTGCTCCCACAGTATACAGCTCCTGCACCTCATCCTCCTCAGCCTCCTCCTCCTTTTCAGCCTCCATCTCCAAAATGACCACATCAGTCACAAGCTGGAAGCACTGCAGCACTGCCTCGGCCAAGCGGCAACAGGCTGTGCTGAAGCTAATATGCTTAGGTGACAAACTGCACAATGCTGAAGAGTTGTGGACAGCTCTGAAAGAGCAGGCAGATCTGTGGCTCACACCGCTGAACCTACAGCCAGGCATGGTCGTGTGTGACAATGGTCGGAACCTCGTGGCAGCTCTGAGGCAAGGCGAGCTCACACACGTACCATGCCTGGCCCATGTGCTTAACCTCATGGTTCAGCGGTTTCTCACATCCTACCCGGAGCTGCCGGATCTGCTTGTTAAAGTATGCCGCCTGTGTTTCCATTTTAGAAAGTCACCTACAGCTTCCGCAGCCCTTGCAGTGTTTCAGCAGCGTTTGCAGCTTCTGGCTCAAAGATTGGTGTGTGATGTCCCTACACGTTGGAACTCTACACTGCAGATGTTTGGAAACATTTGTGAGCAGAAGAGGGCAGTTGTTGAGAACCAGCATCAACAAGGCCGTCGGTATTCAATTCAGACTCCACACATAAGACCTCTGGAGTGGACATGGATGTCAGATATATGTATGTGGCGCCCCAGAGGGTTCAGTCGCCACAGAGGTACTGCACCTCACCCAGAGGTGTGGCATCTCCTTCTCTCAGGTAAGGATGGAGTACTGCCCGGGACCCCAACACCCGCATTCAACACTACACTACTCCAGGCCGGCAGGAAGGGCAAGATGCATTGTGTTCTGCTGAGCCCTGTCCCTGGATGGAGTGGGGGAAACCAAAGAGAGGGGGAACCAGTAGTGGGTGTGGGTGAAGTACGCAGAACAGGGGAGCACTTTTGTAGGAGGTATATATAAAGGGAAGCCATCTTAGGGTGGCAGTGCAGTGCTGTGCAGTGAAGTGAGTAGTAAGGAGAGGAGGGGAGCAGAGTCTCTTCAGGAGCTCTGCTCCAGAAAGGGGCCTAGTAAGATGGAGGCCCAGGAGTGTGAGGGGAGTCAGGGAGGAAGGCTCCGGTAACAGAAGGGATCCCAGGGGGTATGGTGAGTGCAGGACGGCACCCGTACGCCCGAATCTGCCAGGCGTCAGAGGGATCAGGCCACAAGAAGGGAACCATTCCCTGGAACAGCCATGTTACTCCAGGTCTTGGCTGGAAAAACCGGAGGCTTCTGCACTTCCATGGTGCAGTTGCCACAGCCTCACCCTAGTCACCGTGAAGGGCATCAAGTAGGTCAGGGAACTCCAGGTTGCCCAGAGGGACTTCAGAGCACCCGATCGGGACTGTGTGTGTGGGGAAGCGCAGGGTAGGAGGGAGAAGACCCAGCCGGGAAGTTGGCCAAGGAAGGAACATAAAGAAAGGGGGTCCCGTTAAGTGCTTCTAATATACCTGAAGGAGTGCTGAACCCCTGCCTGGCAAACGCAGCGCGAGGCGGGAGTCTGACACCTGGACAGTGTACCCGAGGAACCTAAAAAGAACTGTGAGTAAACTCGGATGACTGCACTCCACTGTCTCTGTCGGTTATTTCCATCACCCCACCGCGCCTGCACTACAACACCCAGCATCACCATCTGCACCTACACTGCCCCGGGGGCCTGCTCGGCCTGTGGGGAGCAGAAACATCCCAGCTGCCATCCCATCACCCCCGGAGGTCTGCAGCAGTGCCGGTACTTATTACCGGGAACCACAGGTGGCGTCACGAGACAAACTGTCAACGAAAACACTAAAACCCCTTTTTAAAGAGTGACCCAGAGGACGGGCCCGGGAGCCGACCACCGTGACATCCCGAGGAGGTAAAGGCCCGTGTACCGAGTCCCCCATATCCCCTGGGCGAGACATGTACCATCCTCCAAACTTTGGGGACTCCACCAAGATGGTGAGCGGCAATGACGCCATAATTAGCGTCACCATCCCGCTTCTCTGTCTTCTGAAACACTCTCTGCTCACAATCAAAGAGGATGCATTGCAGCTGGAGCATGATGAGTTGGAGCAAGGAACCATACAGTGTGATTACACACAGCACAACCTCATCTCATCCCAACGTGGATTGGGTGACAATGAGGAAGAGGAGGAGGAAGAACAGGAGCTAGTCTTCTGCGTTATAGACAGTACTACCTGCACAACTGTCATACCGTCTGTTCAGTGTGAATGGCCTGAGGACAGAGAGGAGGAAGAGGAGGAGAGCATGGTCAGTCATCCTCTTGGTGAGGACACGGAAGTCTTGCCTGTTAGCAATCTGGCACGCATGGCTGAGTTTGTTACGTTGCCTTTCCCCTGACCCTCGCGTTTTCAAAGTTTTGAGTGACAGTCATTACTGGTTGGTGACACTTCTAGACCCATGCTACAAAGAGAACTTTATATCTATTATTCCTAAGGCGGATAGGTCTACAAAAATGGGGCAGTAACAGAAGGCCCATCTGAAAACGCTGGCGGCAGAGGTCACAGTTTGTTGGACAACCAAAGACTACAGACGAGAGAGACACAACTCCAATCCAGCAGAGGCAGGGGTATACTGTCAAAGTTCTGGGAGAGTTTTCTCAGCCCCTCCCATCGCACAGGCTCTCACAAGGAGTCTAAAGTTTGGGGAGATGCTGAGGGAGTACCTTGCCGACCGTACCAATGTCCTCCGTGATTCCTCTGTGCCTTATAATTATTGCATATCCAAGCTGGACACGTGGAATGAACTGGCTCTCTATGCCTTGGAGGTCCTGGCCTGCCCTGCCGCTAGCGTTTTATCAGAGCAGGTTTTTAGTGCCGCTGGTGGAATTATAACTGATAAGCTCATCCGCCTGTCAACTGAAAATGCTGACAGGCTGACTCTTATAAAAATGAACAAGGGCTGGATTGGGCCAGACTTCTCAACACCACCAAATGACAGCAGCGTAACATAAACTCAAATCCAGTGTTTTTTTTTGGGAGGTGTATTCCCATGCACCTTTTCATTTTCACACCCACACAAAGTTATACGCTTCCTGATTTTGCCTACGTGCTCTTGTCCTCCTCATTCTCCTCATCCTCATCCTCCACCACCGTCCGTGATGCAACACCCACATAATTTTTTTAAAGGGTGTTTATGATGCCCGTAAAATTTTTTTTTAATACAGTGTGTTCATGTATACCCCCCAGGGTTAAATGTTTGTCAGCCCATACAATTGGTGCATGGGCATTACAAGTATAGGAGACCCACTCCTTTCTAATGGGAACATTTTTTTATGAGGCCCTCCTCCACATCTCTTCCAAGGGGCATTGGAGTGCCTCCCAATTTTTGGCAGCCCTTGCATTCACTGCATAGGCCAACACTATGGGAGACCCGCTTCCTAATAATGGGAACTATTTTTCATGAGGCCCTCTACGTCTCTTCCAAGGAGCATTGGAGCGCCTCCCAATTTTTGGCAACCCTTGCATTCACTGAATAGGCAAACACAATGGAAGACCCACTTCTTAATAAAGGGAACATTGCTTTCAGGAGGCCCTCTGACCTCCACGTCTCTTCCAAGGGGCATTGGAGTGCCTCCAAATTTTTTGAAACCCTTGCATTCACAGCATAGGCAAACAAAATGGGAGACCCACTTCCTAATAATGGGAACATTTTATTTCAGGAGGCCCTCCTCTACAGCTTTTCAAAGGGGTATTGGGGCGCGTCCAAATTTTCGAAGGGGTATTGGGATGCGTCCAAATTTTGGGCAGCCCTGCCATTCACTGCATATGCAATAACAGTATAGGAGACCCACTGTTTAGTAATGGGAACAACAAAGCATAACCGGCTGATGGCTCTCTAAAAATAGTGAGGGCCGACTGCTGGTCCTTTAAGAATAGTAAAGGCCGCCTGATGGCCCTATAAAAATAGACTTTGTGACTTTCAGAGTCCCTCCTTCATAAATGAAACAGGATGTGTCTGATCATGTCTCACTCACCACATGACCAGATAAGGTTGTAAAATGTTAAAATGACATTTCCTGGTGATTGCATTTGTCATGGTTGAAAGCAATACAAAAGTGCAAAAACACATCAAAAACACTACTTGTGAATATAGCCTATGGTGTGGAGGAGTATTTTTGTTTTTGGTTATTTATTTTGCCTTATTTACAAGTCATTACCCTGGAAAGGATGTTCCTTAACATATTTCCCAGGAAAATCCATTTTGGTTTTGTTTTTGTATGTTTTATTGTGAGTCCGTAAAAGTAGCGTAATACCTCTGACAATGTTGCTGACAGAAGTGACCTGGGAGTCATAAATGCTTCCAGGGGTCTTCCCCATGCTGTCCCCATGTCATTTGAGCACTGTTCCCATGAGTATTCCAATGTGTTTGACCCGAGCATCCGAACATTTTAGTGCTCGCCCATCACTAATGAAGAAGCAAATCTCTCTCTGACGCAACAGCAGCTCTCCCTACTCTCTCTGATTCCAGGGTAGACTGTGACGAGCATGGCGGCACACGGTCTTATATACACCTGATGACGATGTGTGCCAAGCCAATCACTGCCAACCAACATAGCTACGGCATTACAGTGAGTGGCAGGCAATCCCTGCATGTTCATTGGCTTTCTAAAGAGTGCCAAACATGCAGGGAGGGGACCCGAGTTCCGCCCGAGCACCCGGAAATACTCGTCGAGCTCCAAGCTCGACGAGCACAGTGATATGTTACTTCCGCTCACGTATTACCAGCACCGCTAACCTGCGTTCCAAGCTGGAGAGCACTGCTGGGTGATGTGATCATATATATATTGGCCAAAATATGTAAGCTCGCAACCCAACGTCAAGAGTCCTCACGGTTTTGCGAGTATCTACTCTAACATTAAAAACAGACAGCATAGCCAGTACAATAAGCAGAATTTTTTAAAAATAACAAAAGGCAATGGTACTCACCAGCCAAGGTTTCAAGAAAAATGCACACCAGGACACGGCCCGCCCCCTTTTGTTTGAAGGAGGTAACACAGGTGCAGAATGCTAATGAACAATCGCCCTCATCCACTCTCACTGGAGGGGCGATTGCCTAGCACTAAAATTGCACACAGATGAAACTTGCAGTAGGGTGCAATTCACACACTCACGGCACCGTGCCTAGCCAGCATCCTATTACACGTCCCTACTATTCGACTAGGTGGGATGCCCGGCACCCTATCCGTGTATCGCAGAGTTGCGAAGCCCCAACTCACAAGGTCACCATTACTGGGCATGGCCGTGCCCTGGCAGATCATATATATATATATATATATATATATATATATATATATATATACATATATATATATATACGTATGATCGCATCACCCGGCAGCGCTCTCCAGCTTGGAACGCAGCTTAGTGGTGCTGGTAATACGTGAGTGGAAGTGACATATTGGTCACATGATCGCATCAAATGAAATGCACCTTAACGAATTGCATTCAAGAGGATATTGTGTTCCTAATATGAGAGTATGCGTTCCAGAGAACCGAAGTATTTAACAGAATAACATGCTATACAATGTGGAATGGCATATAATGATTCTTATGGTCCCTAAACACACACACAAATGCTCTGACAATAAGATTATATATTTTACATTTGTCAATCTCGAGATACCTGCCCTCCACTAGACTCAAATGTTAATATAAAGTATACCAGACGAGATGATATTTATTCAGTCAGATATATATTTACCCGGGATGTAAGGTATGTTGATACTGGGTTTCATACTGTATTATTATGAAAAACAAATTCCCATATGGGTCAGTGGGCCCTGGGCAAGCTTAAAGGGTCCATACCTAATAAAATTGGAGTCAGTATTTGGTCAATATTTTACATCAGTATTTATAAGCCAAAATTTGGAATCGGTATGGTTTACCTTTTATCATGCGAGTGATATGCAAGTGTATTTTTTCTTTCTCAACTAACATTCGTATGACATCCAATGCGTTTTTAACATCAACTTTTACAAACTATAATACTCTATGTGTAAAGCTAGTTGGCAAAACTAATAAAGCAATCTTATATAAAGATATAGATAGATGATAGAAAGATATTAGATATATAATAGATAGATAATAAATTGATAGATCTTATAGAGAAAGATAGATAGATAGGTATCAAACAGGAACAGCAGGACTCCAAATCCAAGGAAAATTGTGATATTTATTCGCCCAGCAAGGCAACGTTTTGATTCATTTATGAACCTTTTTCAAGGTATAAGTGACTGTCAAACTTACCAATAATTCTAACTACCTGTCTCTCTTCATGTTTTATCCGTGGCTTTAATAAAGATGACCTATCTTTAGAGACAGCATCTTTAAATACAGAACTAAGTACAGTATATGCGGAGGGTAACCCATGTCCAAAATACGGTCCCTAAGTTGCCATGCATGATGAAGAAAGGCTCCATCCGAGTAGAAATTTCTCTTTACTCAGTAATACTGTCCCTTTGACATCCCTTTCTTTAACCCCTTCACGACCTTGGACATATCGATACATCCAGGTTGGTAAGTACTTACCAGCCTTTGGCGTATGGATACGTCAAAGCGATTTTTAAAATTATGTTTTCTATAAAATACTTTTTATTGTGTAAAAGTGGCAAAACATAAAAAAACTGTATAAATGTGGTATCGCTGTAATCATAACTGACCTGAAGAATAAAGCTGCCTTATCAATTTTACTACATGCAGAATGCCATAAAAAAAAATCTCCCCCCCAAAATTCCTGAATTGGTGTTTTTTGTTCATTCTGCCTTCCAAAAATCGGAATAGAAAGATATCAATAAATGTCATGTATCCGAAAATGGTACCAATAAAAACGTCAACTCGCACTGCAAAAAATAATTCCTCAAATGACTCTGTTAGCCGAAATATGGAAAAATTATAGCTCTCAAAATATGGCGATGCAAAAACTTGTTTTTGTAAAAATGGCATCTTTTAGTGTGTGACAGGAGCGAAACATAAAAACCCGATATAAATCTGGGATCACTGTAATTGCACCGACCCGATGAATAAAGTCGTCTAATCACTTATACTGCATGAAGAATGGCGTAAAAAAATAAATAAAACCAATTCTTCACCTGAATGATTTGTTGATTCTGCCTCCTAAAGATCGCAGTAAGGCTCAGCTCACATTTATCCTGCGCTCTACGCTGTGCACTTACATCGGGGTTTCCATGTAAATCTCTGAAATACGTGATTCAGACGGAACCCCCGGCAGAAGATTCCCTATAATGAGACAGATGGAGACACTGTGGACACATTTGACCAGTGATCCGGTGGAGTCCATCTTTTCAGGCATGCATAAAAGCGTGTTCCGCCACAGTTTTGTGCACTTCTGAAAAAAAGGACAATGCTGAACAGAGGTCAGAGGGAGTCCAGAGTAACTCTGCTGCCTCATTATAGTGAATGGATCGTTCAGGAGTTTTATCTGAATCACGTCGCTCAGAGATTTAGATGGAAATCCCGATGTAAGTGCTCATCGTAGAGCGCCGGATAAATGTGATTCCAAACGTTATGTAAAATGTTCCTAACAAAAGCTTCAAATGAAACCAGAAAAAAGCCCCTACAAAGGTCTGACAGGCTGCGTGTCCACTATGCGTATTTCAAGCATTTTTGATGTGGAATTTTCGCAGCGAAAACGCTTAAAAACGCTTGGTAATACGCACATGCTGCGGAAGTTTCCGCTGTGGATTATTATTGTGGAAAAATCCGCAGCATGTCCATTAATTTTGCAGACATGCAGCATAATTGCCGCCATTAACTTGCATTGAATCGCTTAATATCCGCATGACTACATGTGCACATGCGGATATTAAGCGATTCAATGTGCGGATGGTACCCGGGTCTGGAGAAGAGGAGACTCTCCTCCAGACCCGGGTACCATAGTACCTGCTAAAAAAAAGATTTCAAAATAAAAAATATACATTGCACTGTGTTCCAAATTATTATGCAAATAATATTTTCTCAGATTTTCCCAAATTACCTATATGAATTGCAGTTATTGTAATTTTCCAGTCAAATAACTATTAGAGTACAATTGAAAGTTTTTTGTACAAACTGCCTATGATAACAGTATATTTTTAAAAAAATAAAACACTCAAACTGCACTCAAAATGCATGTTCCAAATTATTATGCACAGCAGAGTTTTCAACCTTTTCATTTTAATAAAGAACAAAAAAATGGTCATTTTTGAAATTATAAGCATTAGCAGGTTATTACAAATTGAAATCAAACAGTTTTCAACTCAAAACTTTATTCTAGGTGATGTTACATTTGCACATAGGACCGCTTGTTCGAAAGGAGCTTCTGAACTCTCTCGTCCATTGAATTTGTCAGGTTTTGGATGGTTTCTGCTTCAATTGTTTTGCATGAGGACAGAATACCCTCCCAGAGCTGTTGCTTAGATGTGAACTGCCTCCCGCCATCATAGACACTCCTTTTGATGATGTTCCAGAGGTTCTCAATGGGGTTGAGGTCAGGGGAGCATGGGTGCCACACCATAAGTTTGTCCCCTTTTATGCCCATAGCAGCCATAGATGCAGATGTGTTATGTGCAGCATGAGACGGGGCATTATTATGCATGAAATGATCTCGATGGTCCAGATGGATGGAGTGGAGGATGGCTGTTTGATGGACACCCCATGCAAACACGGCTACGGCGCTAACAAGGAGGAGGTGGAGTAATGTTTTGGGCTGGAATCATGGGGAGAGAGATTGTCGGCCCTTTTAGGGTCCCTGAAGGGGTAAAGATGAACTCCATAATGTATGTTGAGTTTCTCAAACAGCACTTCCTTCCATGGTTCAAGAAGAAGAACCGTGCATTCCACAGCAAGATCATTTCACATGACTAAATGATGTCATGGAAGGTCCTTTTACACCACTGCTAGCCGTACAAGAGACCGGATGCATCAGAGAGAAGACCGCGGGCCATCAGAAGGTGAGTATAATGTTTTATTTTTTCAGTTTTTACCATTTTTATTCTTTTTTGTACTATTAACTTGGTCACACTATATAAATCCATGCCGGTTGCATGGATTTATATAGTGTGACCAAGTTGTCAAGCACTTTTCCAAGTGATGCTAAAATCGCTTGGAAAAGCGCTTGATAACCCGCATGCAGAAATGCATGCAAAAACGCTTGACAAACGCTTCTACCTGGCAGGAAAAACGCATGTAAAATCCACATGCGTTTTTCCTGCCAGGGAGATGCAGAAAAAATCTGCAGTATTTCTGCATCGTGGGCACTTAGCCTCAATGGAAATATAGGGGGCTTCCACGTTACTGTTAGCACAAAGGCTCTGGAAATGGGTCCTCGCCCCCCAAAAGAAATTCAGCAAATTCTGTACTCCCAAATCCAAATGCCCCCCTCCCTTCTGAGCCCCAGTGTGCCTAAACCACATTTAGCATCCACATGTTTGACATTTCTGTAGCGATGAGAGCCCGCCTAATTTACGGGTGTGTGTCTCCAGAAGCATGAGCTGGGCATAATGTATTTTCCACTACAGTGTACTGGTCACTACAACGTAATGGTCACCTAAGGAGTCAAAATCGTCACTACACCTGTAGATAAATTGTGAAAATGAAAACATTTGGGGCTAAAACAATATTTTTGTGGAATAAATATATATTTTTTTCATTTTCACAGATCAACGTTGTAAAATTCTTTGAAGCACCTGATAAATTCCTTGAGGGGTCCTGTTTCCAAAATGGGGTCACTTGGGGGTTTCCACTGTTTAGGCACATCAGGGGCTCTCAAAACAAGACATGACACCCGCAGACCATTCCATGGAAATCTGCGTTCCAAAACGTCACTCCTTTGAGCCCTGCTGCGCATCCAAAGAGTAGTTTTCCTCCACTTTTGGGGTATCTGTATGGTGAAATTTCTCCTGTTACCTTATAAAAATGCAAAATTTGGGGCTAAAAAAAACATTTTTGTGGGAAGAATGTGATTTTTTTTATTTTCATGGCTTAATGTTATAAACTTCTGTGAAGCACTTGGGGATCAAGGTGCTCACCACACATCTAGATAGGTTCCCTGAGGGGTCTAGTTTCCAATATGGTGTTAATTGTGGAAGGTTTCTGCTAATTATTCCAGCATATTTTGCATTCAAAAAGTCAAATGGCATTCCTTCCCTTCTGAGCCCTGCTGTGCGCCCAAATAGTGGTTTTCCTCCACATATTGGGCATCGACATACTCAGGAGAAATTTCACAACAAATGGTATGGTGCAATTTCTCCTGTTACCCTTATAAAAATGCTAAATTTGGGGTAAAAAACATTTTTGTGGGAAAAATTCGAATTTTTTTGTTTTCACAGTTCAATGTTATAAACTTCTGTGAAGTGCCTGGGGGTTCAAGGTGCTCACGGACATCTAGATAAGTTCCTTGAGAGGTCTAGTTTTCAAAATAGTGTCACTTGTGGGCGGTTTCACTGTCTAGGCACATTAGGGGTTTTTCAAACTTGACATGGCGTTCGCTAATTATTCCAGCAAAGTTTACATTCAAAAAGTCAAATGGCGCTCCTTCCTTTCTGAGCCCTGCCGTGCACCCAAACAGTGGTTTTCCCCCACATATGGGGAATCGGCATGCTCAGGAGAAATTCCGCAACAAATTTGGGGGTCCATTTTTTCCCTTGCAAAAATTTTTATTTTTAGCCTTGCAGAAATAAAAAAAATTGGGTCTAAAGTTAAATTTTTGTGAAAAAAAAGTTAAATGTTCATTTTTTTTTCCAACTTTCAAAAATTCCTGTGAAGCACCTGAATGGTAAATAAACTTCTTGAATGTAGTCTTGAGCACCTTGCAGGGTGCAATTTTTAGAAACTTGTGGGTATTTTATGTCATATAGGCCCCTCAAAGTCACTTCAAATGTAATGTGGTCCCTAAAAAAATGGTTTTGTAAATTTTGTTAGAAAAATTAGAAATTGCTAGTCAATTTTTAACCCTGATAGCTTCCTAACAAAAAAAATTTGGTTTAAAAATTTGTGCTGATATAAAGTAGACATGTGGGAAATGTTATTTATTACCTACTGTGTGTGGCATAGCTCTCTGATTTAAGGCCATAAAAATTAAAAGTTTGAAAATTGCAAAATTTTCTACATTTTTGCCAGATTTCTGTTTTTTTCACAAATAAACACGAGTCATATCAAAGAAATGTTACCACTATCATGAAGTACAATATGTCATGAAAAAACTATTTAAGAATCAATGAAATTCATTGAAGCGTTCCAGAGTTATTACCTTATAAAGTGACACTGGTCAGAATTATAAAATTTGGCCTGGTCATGAAGATTAAAACAGGCTTGGGGGTGAAGGGGTTAATCTCTGGGGTGACTTTTTTTAAGTAATAGCTTTGTCTATCGATGAATTAACTATAACAAAAAAAATGTTTTTTTTGTCTGGACAGTCTTAAAGTATAACATTTGCAAATATCATGGTACAACACGTGCCTTGAAATGTGAGCAGGTAGATTGATGTAGCATTTCTTCTAAGTAAGCCGTGAGCTAGATGGAATTTAGGACTGAAATTGCACAATTACAGAAGCCAATTTCTATATCTGTATTTATATCTGGGATGATATCTTTATTAACGACATAGTCAACGGGTTAAATAGTAAAATATCAATATTTGCAGATGACACAAAGTTATGTAAAACAATTAATACAAAAGAGGATAGTGAAGACCTACAGAGGGATTTGGATAAGCTGGGTATGTGGAGCATTAAATGGCAAATGAGGTTTAACGAGGAGAAATGTAAGGTCATACATATGGGAAGGAAAAATGGAAGTCAACAGTACTCACTGAATGGGAAATCATTGGGGAATTCAGAGATGGAGAAGGACTTAGGCATCTTAATTGATAGTAAACTAAATTGGAGTGCCCAAAGTCAGGCCGCTGCTGTAAGGGCAAACAGGGTAATGGGATGTATCAGAAGAGGTATAGCTGCAAAGGATGAGAACATTGTTCTTCCACTGTACAAAGCACTGGTCAGACCACACTTGGAATACTGTGCTCAGTTATGGGCCCCAATATATAGAAAGTGTAACGGGTCTGGGAGGCGGAACCTCTGAGCAACTTATACAAGGGGGTGGTCCTTGTAAAGAAGTGGGTGGCGACCAGGGAAGACAGGCAGGTAGTCACAGCAGGTGACCGGGACAGTCTCTGGGTAAACGGGCAAGGGGTCACAGCAAGTGACCGGGGCAGTCTCTGGGTGAATGGGCAGGAGGTCACGGCAAGTGACCGGGTCAGTCTCTGGGTGAACGGGCAGGAGGTCACGGCAAGTGACCGGGACAGTCTCTGGGTAAAGGGTAGGTACGACCTGTGACGGCTGAGCCTCCAGGTAGGCTAGCAGGCAGATGTGTGCTCCCAGGTGAGCAGGCGAGAGTCTCTGGATAAGCAGGTGGTCACAGCATGTGACGGCGGAGCCTGCAGGTAGGCTAACAGGCAGGTAGCAGATGAGCGCTCCCAGGTGAGTGGGCAAGAGTCTCTGGACTGGCAGGTGGTCACAGCACGTGACGGCGGAGCCTCCAGGTAGGCTAACAGGCAGGTAGCAGATGAGCGCTCCCAGGTGAGCGGGCAAGAGTCTCTGGACTGGCAGGTGGTCACAGCACGTGACGGCGGAGCCTCCAGGTAGGCTAGCAGACAGGTAGCAGATGAGCGCTCCCAGGTGAGCGGGCAAGAGTCTCTGGACTGGCAGGTGGTCACAGCACGTGACGGCGGAGCCTCCAGGTAGGCTAGCAGACAGGTAGCAGGTGGGCGCTCCCAGGTGAGCGGGCAAGCTGGTCCATAGACAGACTGACAGGTGTCGGAAGGCAGACCTTCGGACCTCAGGCTAGCAAGCAGGTAAGCGGATAACAGGCAGGAATCAGACAGCAATCTGGCAGGAAACTGGCAGGTAACTGGAAACGGGACCTGAGGGCTGAAGCAGAGTAGTGAACAGTGCAACAACATTGCTCGGGCACCTCCATTTTGTAGGAGGTGCCTTATATATGAAGTCCTCCGGCCATTGGCCGGGGACTCCTTAGGACGGCGCGCGCGGCCCCTTTAAGAGGGGAGGAGCGCGCGCGCGCGCCCTAAGCACCGTGGCCGGGAAGGAGCGCGCGCTGCCAGCAGAGCGGGAGGAGGACGCCGGGCTCGGAGCGGAGAGGTGAGGGGATCAGCGTCCCTGCCTAGCAGAGGGCAGGGACGCCGACGCTACAGTACCCCCCCCTTTAGGCCCCCCCTTTTTTAGGCCAGATAGAAATTTAGCAAGGATGAGAGGGGCATGGATGTTCTCCCGGGGCTCCAACGTTCTCTCTTCAGGACCAAACCCATTCCAATCTACTAGAAAAAAGGTCTTTCCTCTTACCCTTTTTGTGGCCAGAATGTTCTCTACCTCAAACTCGTTTTCAGCGGAAACCGGAGCAGGAGGCGTACCTGTAGACTTGGAAAAAGAGTTAAGTACCACGGGTTTGAGGAGAGATACATGGAAGGAGTTAGGGATCCGCAAGTTGGCCAGGAGTTTCAATTTATAGGCCACCGGGTTGATCTGACTGATGACCTCCAGAGGACCGATGAACCGAGGCCCTAACTTATAGGAAGGAATCTTGAGCCGGACATACTTGGACGAGAGCCAGACCTTATCCCCTGGACGGAATTGAGGAGGATCCAGACGTTTTTTGTCAGCATGTCTTTTCATACGCTCGGACGACTGAAGGAGTGCGGAACGGGTACTCTCCCACAAGGAGGAAAATTTGTTAGCAAGAGATTCCGCAGCCGGATTATCCACCGAGGTGGAGACGGGAAATGGGATCCAATGATGCTGACCGAAGACTACAAAAAACGGGGATTTGGAGGAAGATTCGCTCTCGTGATTGTTGTAAGAGAATTCGGCCCATGGCAGGAGATCCACCCAGTCAGAATGGTGGGCATTAACGAAGTGCCGGAGGTAACTGGTCAGGATCTGATTGATCCGCTCCACTTGATCATTAGACTGAGGGTGGTAAGCGGAGGAGAAGTCCAGGGTGACGTCTAGCAATTTACAAGTGGCTCTCCAGAAACGTGAGGTGAACTGTACCCCACGATCCGACACGATGTGAAGGGGCAGGCCATGAAGACGGAAGATGTGGCGGATAAAGTCTTTAGCCAGCTCGGGTGCAGACGGGAGGCCTGGCAGGGGAATAAAGTGAGCCATCTTGGAAAAGCGGTCAGCGACCACCCAAATGACCGTACAACCGGCAGAGACGGGGAGATCAGTTATGAAGTCCATAGCAATATGCTTCCAGGGGGCAGCAGGCACAGGAAGCGGAAGGAGGCGACCGGCTGGCAGGTGTCTCGGGACTTTGTTGCAGGCGCAGGACACACAGGCAGAAACAAAGTCTATTACGTCCTTGTGCAGGGTAGGCCACCAGTAGTGCCGGGTAATAAGCTGGAGGGTCTTTTTCTGACCGGCGTGGCCAGCTAGTTTAGACGAATGGCCCCAGTGTAGGATCTTCTCCCGATCAGGTACTGAAACGAACGTCTTACCGGGAGGGAGACGATTTAGACTCACGGGAGCCACTTGCATTACTCTGGCGGGATCGATGATATGTTTGGGTTCTTCCTCGAGATCGGACACCAGAAAGGATCGGGACAAGGCGTCTGCTTTGATGTTTTTGTCAGCCGGGCGAAAATGAAGAACAAAATCAAAGCGAGCAAAAAACAAGGACCACCGGGCTTGGCGCGGGTTAAGTCTCTGGGCATGCTGGAGGTAAGCCAAGTTCTTGTGGTCAGTGTAGATTATTACCGGGTGAAGAGCCCCCTCGAGTAGGTTACGCCACTCCTCCAATGCCAGCTTGATGGCCAATAACTCTCGGTCTCCTATGGAATAGTTGCGCTCAGAAGAGGAGAAGAGTTTGGAGAAGAAGCCACAAGTTACCATTCTCCCGGAAGACGATTTTTGGGTAAGTACCGCTCCGGCTCCAGAGGAGGAGGCGTCAACTTCCAGGAAGAACTGCTTGTTGCCGTCCGGGCGATGCAGCACCGGGGCGGAAGAGAAGGCCTGTTTTAAGGAAAGAAAGGCCTCCTCTGCTTCGGGTGGCCACTCTCTGGGATTAGTGCCCTTACGGGTGAGCGCGGAAATTGGGGCAGTCCGGGAAGAGAAGTGCGGTATGAAGAGGCGGTAGTAGTTGACGAAGCCCAGGAACCGCTGAATAGCCTTCAACCGCTCCGGTCGAGGCCATTTCTCGATGGCAGACAGTTTCTCTGGATCCATTCGGAGGCCGGTCTGAGAAATAATGTAGCCCAAAAACGGAAGCGAGGTCTGCTCAAAGAGGCACTTCTCATATTTAGCGAAGAGGTGATTCTGCCTGAGCCTGAGCAGGACCTGACGAACATCCCTCCGGTGAGTCTGGAGATCCGGAGAGAAGACCAAGATGTCGTCCAGGTACACCACTACGCAGGAGTAGAGAAGGTCCCGGAAGATGTCATTGACCAACTCTTGAAAGACGGCAGGAGCATTACAGAGACCAAAGGGCATTACCAGATATTCATAGTGGCCGTCCCGGGTGTTGAATGCAGTCTTCCATTCATCCCCCTGACGGATACGGACCAGGTTGTACGCCCCACGGAGGTCCAGTTTGGTGAAGATTCTAGCCCCCCTCAGATGATCAAATAACTCCGGAATGAGTGGAAGGGGGTACTTATTCTTCACCGTGATCTGGTTAAGGCCTCTATAGTCTATACAGGGACGGAGAGAGCCGTCCTTCTTTTTAACGAAAAAGAAGCCTGCTCCCGCCGGGGAGGTAGATTTCCGGATGAATCCCCGGGCCAGATTCTCCTCAATATATTCGGACATCGACCGGGTCTCAGCAGTGGACAATGGGTAAATACGCCCACGGGGAGGCGTAGTACCGGGTAACAGGTCGATAGGACAGTCGTATGGTCTATGAGGGGGTAAAGTCTCTGCCTCCTTTTTATTAAAGACATCAGCAAATGACCAATAAGGAATCGGAAGTCCAGGTAGATTAGTAGGGGTAGGAGAAGGACGGACGGGATGAACGGGAACCAAACAAGTCTTATGGCAGTCCTGTCCCCAACGAAGGACTTCTCCGGTCCTCCAGTCAAGCACGGGTGCATGTCTCTGGAGCCAAGGTAGGCCTAGTAAGAGGGCGTGAGAGAGTCCAGGCAGAACATGAAAAGAGATGCTCTCAGAATGCAGCATTCCCACCTGCAGAGTAATGGATTCGGTGATGAGTTGGATGGGACGTGATAAGAGGCCCCCATCCACGGCAGCGACAGATAAGGGTACAGCCAGAGGTTTGGTGGGAATGCGGTGTTTTTCTACCAGGGACTGTGAAATAAGATTCCCGGCTGCTCCAGAGTCAAGTTGGGCTAGTTCGAAAAAACGGTTCTCCCCGCAGATAATTGAGACTGACAGCAGCAGAGATGGAGAGGATTTATTCTTGTCTAGGTCGACCTCTCTGAGCGAATCTAGACACAGGCGTTTCCCGACCTCTCTGGGCAGGTACGGATCCGGTGCTCCTTGCTGCCACAGTAGAAGCAGCTCCACTCGGTACGGCGTAAGTCCTGACGGGTTTTGACCATCTTGGTCTGGTCGACCTGCATAGGCTCAGGAGAGTGTACCTGGGGAGAAACGGAGGGAGTGACGGGTTTCTGGAAGGTAGGAGCTAGACGTGGAAACCTCCTCTCACGGGTGACCTCTTTGGCACGCTCCTGGAACCGTAGGTCAATCCGGGTGGCAAGAGTTATTAAGTCATCGAGAGTGGTAGGAATGTCTCGACCGGCGAGTTCATCTTTAATACGGCCGGACAGACCCTCCCAGAAGACAGACACCAGAGCGTCATTATCCCAGGCCAGCTCCGAGGCAAGGGTACGGAACCGTATGGCATATTGGCCCACGGTGAGACTTCCCTGACGGAGGCGTAGCAGAGACGATGCGGATGAGGTCTTCCGTCCGGGTTCGTCGAAGACTTTCCGGAAAGCCGTGAGAAAGGCAGGCAAGTCGGACACCAGGGGGTCTCCTCTCTCCCATAGAGGATTTAGCCAAGCCAGTGCCTTCCCCGTGAGATGGGACATGATGAAGGCTACTTTGGCCCGGTCGGAGTTAAACTGGTGGGACAGGAGTTCAAAGTGCAGGGTGCACTGGTTTATGAAGCCCCGAGCCAGAGCGGAGTCGCCTCCGAAGCGAGGAGGTGCAGAAAGCTGGAGTCCGGAGCAGGATACCATGGTATTGGTGGGCAGCGGAGCTGCCGGGTTGCGAGTCAAGACACTAGCGGTGGTTGCTGGTGGAGCAGTCAGAGTGTCCAGGCGAGAATTGACATTCCGCAGGTGACTCAGGATGGACTCCTGTTGGGACCTCTGACGGGACAGTTCATGACAAAGGTCCGAGAGCGAGGGAGCTTGGGTGCCACCGGGTTCCATGGCCCGAGCAAACTGTAACGGGTCTGGGAGGCGGAACCTCTGAGCAACTTATACAAGGGGGCGGTCCTTGTAAGGAAGCGGGTGGCGACCAGGGAAGACAGGCAGGTAGTCACAGCAGGTGACCGGGACAGTCTCTGGGTAAACGGGCAAGGGGTCACAGCAAGTGACCGGGGCAGTCTCTGGGTGAATGGGCAGGAGGTCACGGCAAGTGACCGGGTCAGTCTCTGGGTGAACGGGCAGGAGGTCACGGCAAGTGACCGGGACAGTCTCTGGGTAAAGGGTAGGTACGACCTGTGACGGCTGAGCCTCCAGGTAGGCTAGCAGGCAGATGTGTGCTCCCAGGTGAGCAGGCGAGAGTCTCTGGATAAGCAGGTGGTCACAGCATATGACGGCGGAGCCTGCAGGTAGGCTAACAGGCAGGTAGCAGATGAGCGCTCCCAGGTGAGCGGGCAAGAGTCTCTGGACTGGCAGGTGGTCACAGCACGTGACGGCGGAGCCTCCAGGTAGGCTAACAGGCAGGTAGCAGATGAGCGCTCCCAGGTGAGCGGGCAAGAGTCTCTGGACTGGCAGGTGGTCACAGCACGTGACGGCGGAGCCTCCAGGTAGGCTAGCAGACAGGTAGCAGATGAGCGCTCCCAGGTGAGCGGGCAAGAGTCTCTGGACTGGCAGGTGGTCACAGCACGTGACGGCGGAGCCTCCAGGTAGGCTAGCAGACAGGTAGCAGGTGGGCGCTCCCAGGTGAGCGGGCAAGCTGGTCCATAGACAGACTGACAGGTGTCGGAAGGCAGACCGTCGGACCTCAGGCTAGCAAGCAGGTAAGCGGATAACAGGCAGGAATCAGACAGCAATCTGGCAGGAAACTGGCAGGTAACTGGAAACGGGACCTGAGGGCTGAAGCAGAGTAGTGAACAGTGCAACAACATTGCTCGGGCACCTCCATTTTGTAGGAGGTGCCTTATATATGAAGTCCTCCGGCCATTGGCCGGGGACTCCTTAGGACGGCGCGCGCGGCCCCTTTAACAGGGGAGGAGCGCGCGCGCGCGCGCCCTAAGCACCGTGGCCGGGAAGGAGCGCGCGCTGCCAGCAGAGCGGGAGGAGGACGCCGGGCTCGGAGCGGAGAGGTGAGGGGAACAGCGTCCCTGCCTAGCAGAGGGCAGGGACGTCGACGCTACAGTACCCCCCCCTTTAGGCCCCCCCTTTTTTAGGCCAGATAGAAATTTAGCAAGGATGAGAGGGGCATGGATGTTCTCCCGGGGCTCCCACGTTCTCTCTTCAGGACCAAACCCATTCCAATCTACTAGAAAAAAGGTCTTTCCTCTTACCCTTTTTGTGGCCAGAATGTTCTCTACCTCAAACTCGTTTTCAGCGGAAACCGGAGCAGGAGGCGTACCTGTAGACTTGGAAAAAGAGTTAAGTACCACGGGTTTGAGGAGAGATACATGGAAGGAGTTAGGGATCCGCAAGTTGGCCAGGAGTTTCAATTTATAGGCCACCGGGTTGATCTGACTGATGACCTCCAGAGGACCGATGAACCGAGGCCCTAACTTATAGGAAGGAATCTTGAGCCGGACATACTTGGACGAGAGCCAGACCTTATCCCCTGGACGGAATTGAGGAGGATCCAGACGTTTTTTGTCAGCATGTCTTTTCATACGCTCGGACGACTGAAGGAGTGCGGACCGGGTACTCTCCCACAAGGAGGAAAATTTGTTAGCAAGAGATTCCGCAGCCGGATTATCCACCGAGGTGGAGACGGGAAATGGGATCCAATGATGCTGACCGAAGACTACAAAAAACGGGGATTTGGAGGAAGATTCGCTCTCGTGATTGTTGTAAGAGAATTCGGCCCATGGCAGGAGATCCACCCAGTCAGAATGGTGGGCATTAACGAAGTGCCGGAGGTAACTGGTCAGGATCTGATTGATCCGCTCCACTTGATCATTAGACTGAGGGTGGTAAGCGGAGGAGAAGTCCAGGGTGACGTCTAGCAATTTACAAGTGGCTCTCCAGAAACGTGAGGTGAACTGTACCCCACGATCCGACACGATGTGAAGGGGCAGGCCATGAAGACGGAAGATGTGGCGGATAAAGTCTTTAGCCAGCTCGGGTGCAGACGGGAGGCCTGGCAGGGGAATAAAGTGAGCCATCTTGGAAAAGCGGTCAGCGACCACCCAAATGACCGTACAACCGGCAGAGACGGGGAGATCAGTTATGAAGTCCATAGCAATATGCTTCCAGGGGGCAGCAGGCACAGGAAGCGGAAGGAGGCGACCGGCTGACAGGTGTCTCGGGACTTTGTTGCGGGCGCAGGACACACAGGCAGAAACAAAGTCTATTACGTCCTTGTGCAGGGTAGGCCACCAGTAGTGCCGGGTAATAAGCTGGAGGGTCTTTTTCTGACCGGCGTGGCCAGCTAGTTTAGACGAATGGCCCCAGTGTAGGATCTTCTCCCGATCAGGTACTGAAACGAACGTCTTACCGGGAGGGAGACGATTTAGACTCACGGGAGCCACTTGCATTACTCTGGCGGGATCGAAGATATGTTTGGGTTCTTCCTCGAGATCGGACACCAGAAAGGCGTCTGCTTTGATGTTTTTGTCAGCCGGGCGAAAATGAAGAACAAAATCAAAGCGAGCAAAAAACAAGGACCACCGGGCTTGGCGCGGGTTAAGTCTCTGGGCATGCTGGAGGTAAGCCAAGTTCTTGTGGTCAGTGTAGATTATTACCGGGTGAAGAGCCCCCTCGAGTAGGTTACGCCACTCCTCCAATGCCAGCTTGATGGCCAATAACTCTCGGTCTCCTATGGAATAGTTGCGCTCAGAAGAGGAGAAGAGTTTGGAGAAGAAGCCACAAGTTACCATTCTCCCGGAAGACGATTTTTGGGTAAGTACCGCTCCGGCTCCAGAGGAGGAGGCGTCAACTTCCAGGAAGAACTGCTTGTTGCCGTCCGGGCGATGCAGCACCGGGGCGGAAGAGAAGGCCTGTTTTAAGGAAAGAAAGGCCTCCTCTGCTTCGGGCGGCCACTCTCTGGGATTAGTGCCCTTACGGGTGAGCGCGGAAATTGGGGCAGTCCGGGAAGAGAAGTGCGGTATGAAGAGGCGGTAGTAGTTGACGAAGCCCAGGAACCGCTGAATAGCCTTCAACCCCTCCGGTCGAGGCCATTTCTCGATGGCAGACAGTTTCTCTGGATCCATTCGGAGGCCGGTCTGAGAAATAATGTAGCCCAAAAACGGAAGCGAGGTCTGCTCAAAGAGGCACTTCTCATATTTAGCGAAGAGGTGATTCTGCCTGAGCCTGAGCAGGACCTGACGAACATCCCTCCGGTGAGTCTGGAGATCCGGAGAGAAGACCAAGATGTCGTCCAGGTACACCACTACGCAGGAGTAGAGAAGGTCCCGGAAGATGTCATTGACCAACTCTTGAAAGACGGCAGGAGCATTACAGAGACCAAAGGGCATTACCAGATATTCATAGTGGCCGTCCCGGGTGTTGAATGCAGTCTTCCATTCATCCCCCTGACGGATACGGACCAGGTTGTACGCCCCACGGAGGTCCAGTTTGGTGAAGATTCTAGCCCCCCTCAGATGATCAAATAACTCCGGAATGAGTGGAAGGGGGTACTTATTCTTCACCGTGATCTGGTTAAGGCCTCTATAGTCTATACAGGGACGGAGAGAGCCGTCCTTCTTTTTAACGAAAAAGAAGCCTGCTCCCGCCGGGGAGGTAGATTTCCGGATGAATCCCCGGGCCAGATTCTCCTCAATATATTCGGACATCGACCGGGTCTCAGCAGCGGACAATGGGTAAATACGCCCACGGGGAGGCGTAGTACCGGGTAACAGGTCGATAGGACAGTCGTATGGTCTATGAGGGGGTAAAGTCTCTGCCTCCTTTTTATTAAAGACATCAGCAAATGACCAATAAGGAATCGGAAGTCCAGGTAGATTAGTAGGGGTAGGAGAAGGACGGACGGGATGAACGGGAACCAAAGAAGTCTTATGGCAGTCCTGTCCCCAACGAAGGACTTCTCCGGTCCTCCAGTCAAGCACGGGTGCATGTCTCTGGAGCCAAGGTAGGCCTAGTAAGAGGGCGTGAGAGAGTCCAGGCAGAACATGAAAAGAGATGCTCTCAGAATACAGCATTCCCACCTGCAGAGTAATGGATTCGGTGATGAGTTGGATGGGACGTGATAAGAGGCCCCCATCCACGGCAGCGACAGATAAGGGTACAGCCAGAGGTTTGGTGGGAATGCGGTGTTTTTCTACCAGGGACTGTGAAATAAGATTCCCGGCTGCTCCAGAGTCAAGTTGGGCTAGTTCGAAAAAACGGTTCTCCCCGCAGATAATTGAGACTGACAGCAGCAGAGATGGAGAGGATTTATTCTTGTCTAGGTCGACCTCTCTGAGCGAACCTAGACACAGGCGTTTCCCGACCTCTCTGGGCAGGTACGGATCCGGTGCTCCTTGCTGCCACAGTAGAAGCAGCTCCCCTCGGTACGGCGTAAGTCCTGACGGGTTTTGACCATCTTGGTCTGGTCGACCTGCATAGGCTCAGGAGAGTGTACCTGGGGAGAAACGGAGGGAGTGACGGGTTTCTGGAAGGTAGGAGCTAGACGTGGAAACCTCCTCTCACGGGTGACCTCTTTGGCACGCTCCTGGAACCGTAGGTCAATCCGGGTGGCAAGAGTTATTAAGTCATCGAGAGTGGTAGGAATGTCCCGACCGGCGAGTTCATCTTTAATACGGCCGGACAGACCCTCCCAGAAGACAGACACCAGAGCGTCATTATCCCAGGCCAGCTCCGAGGCAAGGGTACGGAACCGTATGGCATATTGGCCCACGGTGAGACTTCCCTGACGGAGGCGTAGCAGAGACGATGCGGATGAGGTCTTCCGTCCGGGTTCGTCGAAGACTTTCCGGAAAGCCGTGAGAAAGGCAGGCAAGTCGGACACCAGGGGGTCTCCTCTCTCCCATAGAGGATTTAGCCAAGCCAGTGCCTCCCCCGTGAGATGGGACATGATGAAGGCTACTTTGGCCCGGTCGGAGTTAAACTGGTGGGACAGGAGTTCAAAGTGCAGGGTGCACTGGTTTATGAAGCCCCGAGCCAGAGCGGAGTCGCCTCCGAAGCGAGGAGGTGCAGAAAGCCGGAGTCCGGAGCAGGATACCATGGTATTGGTGGGCAGCGGAGCTGCCGGGTTGCGAGTCAAGACACTAGCGGTGGTTGCTGGTGGAGCAGTCAGAGTGTCCAGGCGAGAATTGACATTCCGCAGGTGACTCAGGATGGACTCCTGTTGGGACCTCTGACGGGACAGTTCATGACAAAGGTCCGAGAGCGAGGGAGCTTGGGTGCCACCGGGTTCCATGGCCCGAGCAAACTGTAACGGGTCTGGGAGGCGGAACCTCTGAGCAACTTATACAAGGGGGCGGTCCTTGTAAGGAAGCGGGTGGCGACCAGGGAAGACAGGCAGGTAGTCACAGCAGGTGACCGGGACAGTCTCTGGGTAAACGGGCAAGGGGTCACAGCAAGTGACCGGGGCAGTCTCTGGGTGAATGGGCAGGAGGTCACGGCAAGTGACCGGGTCAGTCTCTGGGTGAATGGGCAGGAGGTCACGGCAAGTGACCGGGACAGTCTCTGGGTAAAGGGTAGGTACGACCTGTGACGGCTGAGCCTCCAGGTAGGCTAGCAGGCAGGTAGCAGATGAGCGCTCCCAGGTGAGCGGGCAAGAGTCTCTGGACTGGCAGGTGGTCACAGCACATGACGGCGGAGCCTCCAGGTAGGCTAACAGGCAGGTAGCAGATGAGCGCTCCCAGGTGAGCGGGCAAGAGTCTCTGGACTGGCAGGTGGTCACAGCACGTGACGGCGGAGCCTCCAGGTAGGCTAGCAGACAGGTAGCAGATGAGTGCTCCCAGGTGAGCGGGCAAGAGTCTCTGGACTGGCAGGTGGTCACAGCACGTGACGGCGGAGCCTCCAGGTAGGCTAGCAGACAGGTAGCAGATGAGCGCTCCCAGGTGAGCGGGCAAGAGTCTCTGGACTGCCAGGTGGTCACAGCACGTGACGGCGGAGCCTCCAGGTAGGCTAGCAGACAGGTAGCAGGTGGGCGCTCCCAGGTGAGCGGGCAAGCTGGTCCATAGACAGACTGACAGGTGTCGGAAGGCAGACCGTCGGACCTCAGGCTAGCAAGCAGGTAAGCGGATAACAGGCAGGAATCAGACAGCAATCTGGCAGGAAACTGGCAGGTAACTGGCAGGTAACTGGAAACGGGACCTGAGGGCTGAAGCAGAGTAGTGAACAGTGCAACAACATTGCTCGGGCACCTCCATTTTGGAGGAGGTGCCTTATATATGGTGAAGTCCTCCGGCCATTGGCCGGGGACTCCTTAGGACGGCGCGCGAGGCCCCTTTAAGAGGGGAGGAGCGCGCGCGCGCCCTAAGCACCGTGGCCGAGAAGGAGCGCGCGCTGCCAGCAGAGCGGGAGGAGGATGCCGGGCTCGGAGCGGAGAGGTGAGGGGAACAGCGTCCCTGCCTAGCAGAGGGCAGGGACGCCGACGCTATAGAAAGGATATAAACGAGCTTGAAAAGGTACAAAGGACGGCAACAAAATTAATAAGGGGAATGGAGGGACTACAATACCCAGAGAGGTTGGCAAAACTAGGACTATTCAGCCTGGAAAAAAGAAGGTTGAGGGGGGATATAATAAATGTGTACAAACATGTTAGGGGACAGTATAGAGACCTTGCCAGAGATTTGTTCAAAAGGAGGGATATTACGGTAACAAGAGGGCACTCACTAAGACTGGAAGAGAAAAGGTTCCAGCACCAGCATAGGAAGGGGTTCTTTACGGTAAGAGCAGTGAAAATATGGAATTCACTGAGTGAGGAGACGGTAATGTCGGATTCACTACACCAGTTCAAGCGGGGACTGGATGCATTTCTAGATACCAGGCAGATTTCAGCATATACTTAAAAATAGAATAAAATAGTAGGTTGATACAGGGATTTATTCTGACTGCTGGTTTCAGAGTCGGGAGGGAATTTTTCCTCAGGTGAAGATTGGCCAAATCATTTGGGGTTTTTGCCCTCCTCTGCATCAACTTTAGCAACTACATAACTTACAGGTCGAACTTGATGGACGCAAGTCTTTATTCGGCTTTACTAACTATGTAACTATGTAACTATGAGACAAATGAACTTTCAAAATTGTGGAATAAGGATTATTCCGGCAGAGCTCCAGGGAAGATGGAATTAACAAGTAATGCTTGATTTTCATCTAATTTTGAAACTTTCTTCAAAAACAGTGACCCAGTGTGTCTGTCAGTGACTCTTTCTCCTTGTTTTTCTGTGTGATTACATCAATCATATTCAGAAATCATCCTCTTATCTTCACAAAAAGCTTTATAACCTGATTATATGTTCTATCCCTTTGAGAACCCTGTCTGAAGGCATAGTTTCCTTTTGCAAGTCAAATGAAAGCTGCAAAGATCTTGTCACAACAAACGTACTTGGTGTACAAGGATAAAAATTGTAGTGTTCTCAAAGAGGTAAAATAAATCAATGGATACTGACAGCATGAAGGGTCGACGGCTTTATTGGGAATATTACAAAGTAGCATAGAGAATATTGCTTCATTAATTGATATGATTCTCATTGCTAATATAGCGCTATATTAGTCACCCCGTAGCGCCACCTTTCACTAACATACAGCCCATATGTAAAAGAAATCTTAACTACCACGTTTCAGACAACCGTCTTTAGTCATTGCAATGCCTAAATACTGTTGTCTGAACCGCGTTTCCTAAGATTTTTACAGTTTTCGACGGTGTTGGTGTTGTGACTTTTTTACTCCTTTGAATGAATAAATTTGTGGTTTTTAACAGAAGATTCTGTTGCTGGAATTCCTTCTGTTCATATTGACTTTCTTGCGACACTACAAGTTTCTGTGCAATGGATTTTCTTATGGGTGAGCTGACTTTTTTTCTATATCAACTATAAATGGTATGTAGCCCTAGTTATGTAGCACAATACATTGGAAAACATGAGTGTGACAATAAGGAATGTGCACTGCAATACTATCACACAATACATAGCTGTTTTATCTTATTGTATCTATTTGCCATGGTCCATCCCTTTTGGATCCAAACCAGCTTTTACTGTGATGTGTCAGGTTTGTAGTTTTGATATTGATTGGCTCTCATTACATACATTTGTTATTTCTACACATTGTGACAAAGTTACTGGCCAAGTGCTAGAGGAGAGATATGTAGCACTGAGATGGATAGCTGCAGTGATTATGCATAGGATAAAGGTTACAGCACACGAGTGGGTTAAGCAGCCATCTTGGTGCTGGGGAGATTGAACACCTGTAGAAAGGGAGGAGCTCAGAGGATAAAATTCACAGCCTTTCAGAGCATTTGGTGTGGGGTGGGCTGGAGGTGAAAGCTCTGAGCTGTTTGTGGCGCACATGCTGAATATATGGAGATTGCAGGTCTCCTGGTGTGAATTTCTTTGTTAAAGGACATGGAAATAGGACGCTAAGCCAGGTAGGCTAGCCAGTACTATTGTATGGACTTGTTTTTTTAATGTTTTACCCTCTGCTGGACAAAGGCTGTATTTACGTTTTCTGGTGACATGATTTATGAGGACTGCCATAAATCAGCCGCACTTTAAATTGAAACGGTTCCTGTGTCTGCCTCTTTAAGAACCCGAGTGAGTCGTCTTACCACAACATATACTATGAAAATGGACTACTCTAAGCCCGAAATGCGTTGGAGGTTCACACATGCTGTCATGAATGCCAATATAAAGTTTTTGTGAAACTGTGAATAAAGTTACAAGAGATTTTAATCCCCAATTTCTGAACTACTATATTTTGTGGAAGAACTTGACTGGCTCAAACAGAGCCCCGACCTGAGCCCCACAGTGTCTGACCTTACAAATGCTCTTGATGAATGGGCAAAAAATCCCCAAAACATCTCCAAACTCATGTAGACAGTCTTACTAGAAGAGTGGAAACTGCCATAGCTTTAAAAGGAAGGGGGCAAAACTATATTAATGCTTTTGGATGTACAATATTAGGTCACAAAAGCTCCTGTAGGTATCCCAATATGTTTGTCCATATAGTATCTTTGTAATTATTTTTAACACTCTTTTTATTTCATTTTATTCTGTGTAGAATAGAAAAAACACACTAATTGCTAACTCTGATGAAACTATCTTTATTGACACTGCTATTCATTATTATATTTTCCTATTTAGTACCTTGTACTCATGAACACTTTATTCGCTCATGCAGCCAAGTGAATAGTAGGTGACACTAGCAAAATGTTAATGTTTTATCCTTGTGTATGAAATCACATCAAGGGTGTATGTAAGGGGAGAAAATATAAGAAACAACCCCCTAGCGTAAAACACTTGTGTATGTTTTGAGTGCTTCATCTGATTTTTGTATATGTTTATGCCAACGTAAATATGTTTTCAGTTGATTCTGATTGAAAGTAATCCTGTGTATTGTGTATATACCAGCAATAATATCAGCTGCCAATAGATGTCTCTGTAGTATCATAGACTACAAAAAGAGCTGTAATACAGGAAGTCAGCCTCTTCAACTCTTCTTTTACCATTCTATTTTCACGCCCATCCTCTCCGGTGTCTTCACTGCAGGAAGGGTCTTCTGAGTTGACTTGGCCTCTGAAGTCACTGTGCACAGTGATGTCGTGGCCCACATCATGACATCATGATGCACGTCACCTGGGTGATGATGGCATGGCGTACAGTGACCTCCGGGGCCTATGCAACCTCGGAGGACCCGTCCAAAAAAAGAAGACACTGAAGACACAACGGCCGCTCAGGAACAGCAGGACAGGTGAGCAGTGAGTATTATTTTTTGTAACCATATGCCTGGCCCTTTTTTGCTAAGCAAAATGGCAGCTGCAGCCAGTAGCCATTTTGTTGCATTCACTAGGAGCAAATTGCAAATATTGCAAGTATTATGCAGAATACGTATTTTTGTAAAATTGAAGTAGAACGTAATTCCTCTCTAATAAATTTGCTTATCTCTGGTTATATACTATTGTAACTACATAGACCAGTAAAAGCTGAGTGGAGCCTGAAACATACTGTACCTCTTTGTGAGGACAATGAGAGTAAGAGAGAGTAAAACCACTCCAAAAAAGGGAATTTCCAGTATAAAATTTTATTTTAACACAGGCTTGTTTAGTTATAAAAGAAGAAATATATCTCTCCAGGTCTCTGCTGCTGCTTCTGTCTCTGTTTAAAATTCACCGTCACCATATACCTATAAAAACTATACTTTATTGAATAAATAAAAAAAAATATATATAACACAAATCAAAACAGTATAAAAATCAATGACACACATCTGATAAAGGGGGAAATCTTTTCATACTTGATCATCTGCATAGGAAAATGTGTCGGGACATTTACAAGACATATCCACTTACACTATCTTACGCAATAACCCCACAAACACTTTTGACGCTGAGCTGAATAACTTACTTGTTGAAATATTCCATTTGGACCTTATCTCAAAAAATGAAAAAGACTTCATGCAACTGAAATATCCCTTAATACCCACCTTTTACTCGCTTCCTAAGGTGCACAATGGACTAGAAACACTCACGAGTCCTCCTGTAGTGTCTGGCACAGATTCCTTATCCCAAAATAGCAGCATATATGTTGACAAAGTACAAAAAAAAATTTGTAATGGCCTTTCCTTCATTCAAAAGGGATACTTCAGATTTATTATTAAAACTTGATATCATAATTGATGATAATGTACAATTGGCATCAATTGATGTAGAAACATTGTGCAACAGTATTCCACATGAATCTTGTCTGAAGGCTGTTGATTTCTTCTTAAGCTCAAGAGGGATCCACCTGACCACCCATAATGTCTCTTTCCCCTGCATGAGTCATCATTAGAATTATAGTTATACATGGAGAGCAGCTTGGTCAGGAGGAGGTGCTGGGCTGCCAGAGACTTTGTAGTGATATCCCACTGCCACCCTCCATTACTCTCCCCTCCTTTGAAGTGCACTGTGTGCGCATCTACTCCCCCTCCAACTTGCAACTGGCTGTCGTTTACCACCCCCCCCCCGGACCAGCCACCACCTTCTTTGACCATTTCACCACCTGTCTGCTTCATTTCCTTTCCGCTAACATCCCCACTATCATCATAGGTGACTTCAACATCTCCATTGACACTTCTCTCTCAGCTGCCTCTAAGCTTCTATCCCTCACTTCCTCCTTCAGCCTTGCTCAATGGTCTTCAGCCCCCACTCATAAAGATGGCCACACACTGGACCTCATCTTCACTCGCCTCTGTTCCCTATCTAACCTCTCTAGGTCACCTCTCCCTCTTTCTGACCACAACGTACTTACATTCTCTTCTCTCTCATCTCCAGGTGCACAAGCCCCTCTCCACAAACTTGCACACTCTCGCAGAAATCTCAAACACCTTGACCTACACTCACTCTCTAAATCCCTTCTCCCTCTCACAAGCATAAGTTTATTACACAATGCAAATTCTGCTGCCACTTTATATAACACCACGAAAGCTGCAGCTGTCAATTCGGTCGCCCACCACACACATACCACAGCTTGCCTACTCAACCGGCAGCCCTGACTCACCAACCTGACTAAAGAATTGGGAAGGGCCTCCAGGGTTTCTAAGTGGAAATGGAAAGGTCCCACTCCAACGAGCACTTCATCGCATTCAAACAGTCCCTCACTACCTTCAAATACACACTCACTACAGCAAAAAAAACATACTTCTCATCTCTCATATCCTCCCTGTCACACAGCCCTAAACAGCTATTCAAAACTTTCAATTCTCTCCTCCATCCCCCAGCGCCTCCTCCCTCTCCTCTCATCTCAGCCGAAGACTTTGCCTCATTCTTCAAGCATAAGATTGACATCATCAAACAAAGCTTTTGCCTAAAGTCCCCACAACCCCTCCTCATAACAACTCAACCATCCTGCCTCCAAAACCAGCTTCCACACCATTATAGACGATCAACTCTCCTCTTTACTCTCCAAATCACACCTCATTACCTGCGAACTTGACCCAATCCCGTCCCACCTCATCCCTAACCTCACCACAGTCTTCATCCCAACCCTAACCCACCTTTACAACCTGTCACTAACAACTGGTGTCTTCTCCTCATGCTTCAAACATGCCTCGATCACACCCATCCTCAAAAAGCCATCCCTTGACCCATCCTCCATCGCCCCATATCACTTCTCCCTTATGCCTCAAAACTACTGGAACAACACGTCCATTCTGAACTGTCCTCCCACTTCTCCTCCTGCTCCCTTTTTGCCCGCCTCCAATCTGGCTTCCAACTGCATCACTCCACTGAAACTGCCATGACTAAAGTCACCAATGACCTACTAACTGCCAAATCCAAGTGACACTACTCTATCCTTCTCCTCCTGGACCTGTCATCTGCCTTTGACACAGTAGACCATTCCCTCTTACTACAGACTCTCTCTTCTCTTGGCATCAAAGACTTGGTCCTATCTTGGAACTCCTCATACTTACTAGACAGGACATTCAGTGTCTCCCACTCACACACCACCTCCTCATCTCGACCCCTATCTGTCGGTGTCCCCCAAGGTTCAGTCCTAGGACCCCTGCTCTTCTCCATCTACACCTTCGGCCTGGGACAGCTCATAGAGTCCCATGGCTTTCAGTATCACCTCTATGCTGATGACACACAGATCTACCTCTCTGGACCCGATATCTCCTCCCTACTAACCAAAATCCCACAATATCCATCCGCTATCTCATCCTTCTTCTCTGACAAATTTCTAAAACTTAACATGGACAAACTGAATTCATCATCTTTCCACCATTTCACTCAACCCCCCCAACTGACCTATCCATCAAAGTCAATGGGTGCCCACTCTCCCCAGTCCCGCAAACCCGCTGCCTCAGGGTAACCCTGGACTCTAACCACTCCTTTAAATCACATATCCAAGCCCTTTCCACTTCCTGCTGACTCCAGCTCAAAAATATCTCCCAGATCCACACATTCCTCAACCACGAATCTTCAAAAACAGTAGTGCATGCCTTTATCATCTCCTGCCTCGACTACTGCAACCTCTTGCTCTGTGGCCTCCCTTCTACCACTTTCGCACCCCTCCAATCTATCCTAAACTCCACCTGTCCCCCCGCTATTCCCCGGCCTCTCCTCCCTGTCAACTCCTTCACTGGCTCCCCATTGCCCAGAGACCCAGAGACTCCAGTTCAAAACCCTAACCGTGGCATACAAAGCCATCCACAACCTGTCTCCCCCATACATCTATGACCTAGTCTCCCGGTACTTACCTACACGCAATCTCCGATCATCACAAGATCCCCTTCTCTACTCCCCTATTATCTCCTCTTCCCACAATCGTATACAAGATTTCTCCCATGCATCCCCCCTACTCTGAAACTCTCTACACCAACACATCAGACTCTCGCCTACCGTGGAAACCTTTAAAAGGGACCCCAAGACCACCTCTTCCCACAAGCCTACAACCTGCAGTAACCCTCGCTCCATCATTCGCTGCAAGACCAGCTCTACCCTCACCTACTGCATCCTCACCCATACCCTGTAGATTGTGAGCCCTCGCGGGCAGGGTCCTCGCTCCTCCTGTACCAGTCACCGACTTGTATTGTTCAAAATGTATTGTAATTGTTTGTGCTATGTATATCCCTTTCACATTTAAAGTGCCATGGAATGAATGGCACTATAATAATAAATTATAATAATAATAATAATAATAATAATAATAATAATAATATAGAATTGTAGTTTTAATGATGACTCATGTATGGAAAAGAGACTTCCTGTTTCTACATAAAGCTAGAAGGATTCAGCTAGTCAGTTTTTAATCACGTGATATCACAGACCTAATGGAAAAGGGAAGAATTAACTGGGTAGAAAGGCAAAATGAGCAATTGTAAGTACACAGTGCTATAATATGATTAGTGATTAGCGAGCACTAAAATGCTTGGGTACTCGTTGTTCAAGTCGAGCAAATTGGAATACTCGAATGCTTGAACCGAGTAACGAGCCCAATGTAAGTCTATGGGAAACTCGAGCATTTTTCTGGCGAATTCCCCCCGGTCTGCAGAGGGCCTAAAAATTGCCCAAATCGATGGGAACAGTGCTCAAATGACAGGGGATCGGCATGAGGAAGACCCCTGGAAGCATTTCGGATGCCCAGGTCACTGCTGTCAACAATGTTGTCAGAGGTATTACGCCACTTTTACGGACTCACAATAAAACATGCAAAAACCAAACCAAAATGTCTTTTCCTGGGAAAAATGTTATGGAACATCCTTTCCAGGGTAATGACTTGTATATAAGGCAAAATAAATAACTGAAAACAAAAATATTCCACACCTTGGGCTATGTTCACACGTAGCGTTTTTGACGCATTTTTGCACTTTTGCATTGCTTTCAACCAAGACAAATGCATTCACATCCAGCTGGATGAATGTCTCAAGTGGGGTACCACAGGGCTCCGTCCTGGGACCTGTATTGTTCAACATCTTTATCAATGATTTAGATGAAGGAATTGAGGGTAAACTGATTAAATTTGCTGATGACACAAAGCTAGGAGGGATAGCTAATACTAGAGAAGAGAGAGAGAGGATTCAAAAAGACCTAAATAAACTGGAGCAGTGGGCAGCAACCAACAGAATGGTTTTTAACAGGGAAAAATGCAAAGTACTACATCTGGGCAATAAAAATGAAAAAAGCATATACAGAATGGGAGGAATAGAGCTAAGCAACAGTACATGTGAAAAAGACTTAGGTATACTAATAGATCATAGACTGAACATGAGTCAACAGTGTGATGCAGCAGCAAAAAAGGCAAATACAATTCTGGGATGTATTAACAGAAGCATACAGTCTAGATCACGTGAAGTCATTATCGGTCTTTACTCCTCTTTGGTCAGACCTCATCTGGAATACTGTGTACAGTTTTGGGCACCACATTTTAAAAAAGACATCGACAAACTGGAGCAAGTTCAGAGAAGAGCGACCAGAATGGTGACTGGTCTGCAAACCATGTCCTATGAGGAACGGTTGCAGGATTTGGGAATGTTTAGCTTGCAAAAAAGAATACTGAGAGGAGACTTAATAGCTGTCTACAAATATGTCAAGGGCTGTCACATTGTAGAAGGATCATCTTTATTCTCATTTGCACAAGGAAAGACTAGAAGCAATGGGATGAAACTAAATGGGAGGAGACACAGATTAGATATTAGAAAAAACTTTTTGACAGTTAGGGTGATTAATGAGTGGAACAGGCTGCCACGAGAGGTGGTGAGTTCCCCTTCAATGGACGTCTTCAAACAGAGGCTGGACAGACATCTGTCTGAGATGATCTAGTGAATCCTGCTTTGAGCAGGGGGTTGGACCAGATGACCCAGGAGGTCCCTTCCAACTCTACCATTCTATGATTCTATGATTCTATGATTCATTCACTGGGAAATGCCATTTTAACATTTTACAACCTTATCTGGCCATGTGGTGTGTGACACATCATCAGACACATGCATACAGTTCTGAAAAGATATGGGAACAGCATGGGGAAGACCCCTGGAAGCATCTCTGACTCCCAGGTCACTGCCTAAAAGTGTGCCCATCATAAGTGATCCTTGGCGCATGTGAAGATGCCTCCCACCATGCACCTGTCGTTGCAGACTTGCAACAACCACCGTCTATGTCCTAGTCCCAGCGCAGAGTTCAGTTGTCCCTACCCCATTCCTTGGAATGCAAGCACAAGTATGCAGCCAACCACCCACCCACAGGCTGCAATACTATACTGCCAAATTTTTGACAGCTGCTTGCACTTGAAATGTGGCCTTTTAGGCTCGTGGAGGCGGAAGCTGTCCACAACCTCATGGCGGCGGCCGGGTGTCCATACTTGGTCCCCAGCTGCCACTATTTTTCCCGGTGTCGTTGTCTCTGTCTTCCACAAGCAAGGGTCCCACAACATTACCCGTGCCCTCCCCAGTGCACTTAGGTGGGAAGTACCGCCAAACCACAAACACGTGGACAGGTGAATGTGGCAAGGGATGGTATTGAGCCAGTCCACATTAAAAATGCCGCCATATTGTGTCCAGGAACCTTCCCAAACATATTTCTTAGCCAGGGCTGCTTCTCAGCAGTGTTGGACGGGCCCACCAGAGAATCCTCGGGTGGGCCCTGGCTTCTCCATCAGGAGAGTTCATGATAGGCGCAAACTTTGCAGCTGCTATGGGGCTCTTGAGCGGGGGAGAAAGGTGGGCCCTCAGACTCAAATCCTCTGGTGGGCCCAATGTTTTTCAGTCCGACACTGATTCTCAGTGACAGTTGTATTTCACCACAGCCATATTCTTTAGCTCAGTGAAAGGACTGGCATAGAGGAAAACCGTATCTACTCTGGGTGTCATTTCTCCCAGGAAGTACTCTAATGCAGCTTGTCGCATAAGCAATGGCAGTCCGTCCAACATCAGCTCACACTTGTCGGTGGTACTTCAACACACAAACATCTTTCTTTGCGCCTTTAATTTCATGACTACAGAGTTGGGCAATGGCCTGATCTGCAATGCGGTCTGAGAAATAACATGCATAAGCACGTCCAATCCACATTAAAAAAGCAGCCATAAAGTGTCCGGGAACCTTCCCACACCCACACACTTTTCTTAGCCAGGGCTGCATCTCGGCAGGGTTGGACGGGCCCACCAGAGAACCAGAGACTCCTCCGGTGGGCCCTGGCTTCTCTTTCAGGAGAGTTCATAGTGCTGAGGTGAGGCCATGATGATGATAGAGGCCACCATTTGCTTAGTTTTCTGTTACTTGGAATGCAAGTGCAAGTATGCAGCCAGCCACCCACCCACAGGCTGCAGTAGTAAACTGCCAGATTTCTGGGCAGCTGCTTGCACTTGAAATGTGGCCTTTTAGGCTGATGGAGGCGGAAGCTTTTCACAGCCTCATGGCGGCGGTGGCCGGCTGTCCATACTCGGTCCCCAACCGCCACTATTTCTCCCGCTATCGTCTCCGCCTTCCACATGTGCGGGTCCCTAAACTTTATCCGTGCCCTCCCCAGTGCACTTACTGGGAAGGACCGCCTAACCACAAACACGTGGACAAGTGAATGTGGCCAGAGACGTTACGGAGCCAGTCCACAGCTTGTCGGTGAGAGTTGTATTTCACCACAGTCATATTCTTTAACTCGGTGAAAGGACTTGGGAAACCGTATCTACTCCAGCTTTCATTTTTCCCAGGAAGTCCTCTAATGCACCTTGTTGCATAAGCAATGGCAGCCTATCCAACATCAGCTCTCACTTGTCGGTGTTGCTTCGACACACAAATATCTTTCTTTGCGCCTTTAATTTCATGACTACAGAGTTGGGCAATGGCCTGATCTGCAATGCGGTTTGAGAAATAACATGCATAAGCTTATCCAATCCACATTAAAAAGCAGCCATAAAGTGTCCGGGAACATTGCCACACCCACACACTTTTCTTAGCCAGGGCTGCTTCTCGGGAGGGTTGGACGGGCCCACCAGAGAACCGGAGACTCCTCCGGTGTGCCCTTGCTTCTCCTTTAGGAGAGTTCATAGTGCCGAGGTGAGGCCATGATGATGATAGAAGCCACCATTTGCTTAGTTTTCTGTTACTTGGAATGCAAGGTCAAGTATGCAGCCAGCCAGCCACCCACCCACCGGCCACAATAGTAGACTGCCAGATTTCTGGGCAGCTGCTTGCTCTTGAAATGTGGCCTTTTAGGCTCATGGGGGTGGAAGCTTTTCACAACCTCATGGCGGTGGCGGCCGGGTGTCCATACTCGGTCCCCAGCCGCCACTATTTGTCCCGGTATCGTCTCCGCCTTCCACAAGCAAGGGTTCAAGAACATTACTGTTGGTACTTTTCTGTGGGAATCTGCTTGCCTCCTACCAGCCTGTAATATTTCCAGTGAACTATGGTACGACGCCATGGTATTAGCACTGCCCCCAGTACCAGTAGCAAAGCCATCCCCGATTTCCTTCTCAGGAATTTTATTTGGTAGATTGAGTGGCTGCCCAAATACATTAGTTTCTCACAAAGGAGCTGAAGATAGAATGGCAGTAGGTGCAAGTTTCTCCAGCCTGTTAGATGTCAGAGGGTGAACGGCAGCACATTGGCTCAGTGGTTAGCACTGAAGCCTTGCAGCGCTGGGATCCTAGGTTCAAATCCCAGCAAGGACAACATCTGCAAGGATTTTGTATGTTCCCGTGTTTGCGTGGGTTTCCACCTCAGTAAAAAAGCAGCCATAGAGTGTCCCGGAACCTTCCCACACACTTTTCTTAGCCATGACTGCTTCTCGGCAGGGGTTGGACGGTCCCAACAGAGAATCCTCGGGTGGGCCCTGGCTTCTCCATTAGGAGACTTCATGATAGCGCAAACTTTGCAGCAGCTATGGGGCTCTTGAGCGGGGGAGAACGGTGAGCCCTCAGAATCAAATCCTCTGGTGGACGCAATGTTTTTCAGTTAGAAACTGCTTCTCAGTGGGAGTTGTATTTCACCACAGCCATATTCTTTAGGTCGGTGAAAAGACTGGCATAGAGGGAACCCGTATGTACTCCTGCTGTCATTTCTCCGTTGCCAGGTTCTGCCCACTGTCACACACGACCATGCCTGGCTGTATGTTCAGCGAGGAGAGCCACAGATCAGGCTGCTGTGTTACAGCTTTCAACAACTCTGCAGTGGTGGGCGGTTTGTCACCTAAGCATTAAGCATGTTATCTTCAGCACAGCCTGTTGCCCCTTGGCCAAGGCAGTGCTGCAGTGCTTTCAGCTTGTGACTGATGTGGTCATTTCGGAGATGGAGGAGGAGGTGCAGGAGCTGAACAATGTTATTACATTGAGGTTACATTGGCGAGTCTGGTTTTTATACTAAACAAAGATCCTACTGTATTTATTTATTTTATTCTACGTTATTTTTTAACACAAATGCATTCACCGGGAAATGACATTTTAACATTTTACAACCTTATCTGGCCATGTGGTGTGCGACACATCATTAGACACATCCTGTTTCATTTATGATAGAGGGACTCAGAAAGTTACAAAGCCTATTTTTATAGGGTCACTAGGCGGCCCTTACTATTCTTAAAGGGCCAGCAGTCGACCATCGCTATTGTTAGAGAGCCATCAGCCGGCTATGCTTTGTTGTTCCCATTACTGAGTGGGTATCCTATACTGTTATTGCGTATGCAGTGACTGCAAGGGCTGCCAAAAATTTGGATGCAACCCAATACCCCTTAAAAGAGACATAGAGGACGGTGGCAGTAAAAAAAATGTTCCCATTATAAACAAGCATGTCTCCTATAGTGGTCATGATGATGCTGTGACTGCAAGGGCTTCCAAAATTTGGGAAAAACCCCACTAAAAATGTAAAGACACATAGAGCTGGGCCACAGTAATGACATGTTCCCATTAGAAAGGAGAGGGTCTGCTATACAGTTAAAGGGTATGCAGTGAATTCAACGGCTGCCAAAATTTTGGAGGAACTCCAATGCCCCTTGCAAGAGACATAGAGGTCGGAGGACCTCCTGAAAACAATGTTCTCATTATTAGGAAGTGTATCTCCCATACTGTTTGCCTATGCACCGAAGCAACGGCTGCCAAAAATTTGGAGGAACTTCAATGCCCCTTGCAAGAGACATAGACATGTTGATATGGTACATATGGTGGTGATATGGTGGTGGAGGATGCGGAGAAGGAGGAGGACAAGAGCAAATAGACAAAACCAGGAAGCTAATACCCATGTCTGGGTGTGAAGACAGAGATGCAAGGGAACAGTTAGACCTCCCCAAAAAAAGAAACTGTATTCAATTTTATGTTATGCTGCTATCATTCGGTGGTGTTTAGAAGTCTGGCCCAATCCTGCCCTTGTTCATTTTTAAAAGAGTCAGCCTGTCAGCATTTTCATTTGACAGGCGGATGCATCTATCGGTTATAATTTCACCGGCAGCACTAAAAACCTGCTCTGACAAATAATAATAATAAATAATTCCACAACAAGGGCCTTCTCATACTGCACCATTTTATTAGGCCTGTCCTGCAAGGGAATAAGAGACATAAAGTTCTCCCTGTATCGTGGGTCTAGAAGCGTAACCAACCAGTAATAACTGTCACCCAAAATTTGGACAACGCGAGGGTGAGGGGAAAGGCAGCGTAACATAAACTCAGCCATGGGTGCCAGACTGCAAAGAGACAAGACTTCCGTGTCCTCACCAAGAGGATGACTGACCACGCTCTCCTCCTCCTCTTCTTCCTCCTCCTCCCTGTCCTCAGGCCATCCACGCTGAACAGACGGTATGACAGATGTGCAGGTAGTGCCATCTATAGCACAGGAAACTAGCTCCTGTTCTTTCTCCTCCTCCTCCTCTTCCTCATTGCCACCCAATCCACGTTGGGATGAGATGAGGCTGGGCTGTGTGGAATCACCCTGTATGGTTCCTTGCTTTATTTCATCGTGCTCCACCTGCAATGCATCTTCTCTAATTGAGAGCAGAGAGCGTTTCAGAAGACAGAGAAGGGGGATGGTGACGCTAAATATGGCGTCATCGCCGCTCACCATCTTGGTGGAGTGCTTAAAGTTTTGGAGGATGGTACAGATGTCTGACATCCATGTCCACTCCTGAAGTTTTATGTGTTGAGTCTGACCTGAATACCGACAGCCTTATTGATGCTGGTAGTCAACCATTGCACTCTTATGCTCACAAATCCTTCCCAATATCTACAATGTAGAGTTCCAATGCGTGGGAAAATCGCCGGTCAGTCGGTGAGCTGGAATCTGCAAATGCTGCTGAAGCACGGCAAGGGCGGCAGAAGCTGTAGCTAACTTTCTAAAATGGACACACCGGCGGCGTACTTTGACAAGCAGATCCAGCAGATCCGGGTAGGTTTTGAAAAACCACTGAACCATGAGGTTAAGCACATGGGCCAGGCATGGTACATGTAAGAGCTCACCTCGCCTCAGAGCCGCCACTAGATTACGGCCATTGTCACACACGACCATGCCTGGCTGTAGGGTCAGAGATGTCAGTCACAGATCTGCCTTCTCTTTTAGAGCTGTCCACAACTCTTCAGCATTGTGTGATTTGTCACCTAAGCATATTAGCTTCAGCACAGCCTGTTGCCGCTTGGCCGAGGCAGTGCTGCAGTGCTTCCAGCTTGCGACTGATGTGGTAATTTCGGAGATGGCTGCTGAAGAGGAGGAGGATAAGGAGGAGGTGCAGGAGCTGTAGAATGTGGGGGCCCCCAATCCTCAACGTCGGGAGGACGTGATCCATCCCAAGGTCCGACTGGGTCTCGGCTTCCACTTTATTAAAAGTGTGCCATCAGCGAGATGTACCGTCCCTGCCCAAAAGCACTTGTCCACTTGTCCGTGGTTAGGTGGACTTTCCCAGTAACTGCGTTGTTGAGGGCACTTCTAATATTGTGGGACACGTGCTCGTGTAATGCGGGGACGGCACAACGGGAGAAATAGTGGCGGCTGGGGACTGAGTACCGAGGGATGGCTGCCGCCATCAGGTTGTGGAAAGCTTCTGTCTCCACGAGCCTAAAAGGCAACATTTTGAGGGCAAGGTTTTGCGAAATGTGAGAATTTAGTAGTGTGGCCTGTGGGGCGTTAGCTGCGTATTTGCGCTTGCGTTCCAAGGACTGGGGTAGGGACAACTGAACGCTGTGCTGTGACAAGGACATGGGCGTGCTTGCTGATGGTGCTACTTGAGAGTGTGCAATGACAGATGCAGGGCGAGAGGCATCTTGGCATGCGCCATGGACAGGAGATTGGCGTGCACGCACAACAGCGGAAGAAGCAGCGGCGTCACCCGCAGACACTGTTGCTGGACCCTTGGGTTCGGCCCACTTAGTAGGGTGCTTTGCTGCTATGTGCCTGATCATGCTGGTGGTGGTCAGGCTGGTAGTTTTACTACCCCTGCTGACGCTGGCCTGGCAGTTGTTGCAAATGGCCTTTTTGGGTTATCTGCAAAGTCTTTAAAAAATAAATAGACTCGGGAAGACCTAACAGTGGCATTGGCAACTTCTGTCGTGTTGGCGTTACGAAGAATGCTTTCCCGCCTTGTGTCTGCGTCCACTACACTGCTTCTTCCTGCCTGTTGTGGTGCTGCGCCTCCCTCCCCTTTGTGTGCTGCTGTCCTCGCTCTGTGTGTCCCCCTGCCAGGTTGGATCAGTTACTATATCATCCACCACCTCGTCTTCCACTTTTGCACCCCGGTCCTCCTCCTGACTTTCTGACTATTGTGTCTCATCATCATTATCCACCTCTGCGACAGTAATTGCACTTTACCACCATCGCCTTCGTGTGACCGTGGCTACTCCAACATTTGGGCATCATTACATGCGTTTTCCTTTTGACTTGCTTGAAGCTGGCCGGGCAAGTGGCCCAAATCTACAAATGGAAAAGTGAACATCTCTTCTGAATGTCCAAGTGTGGGATCAGTTGTCTCTGGGCACTCGGCATGGTGGGAGGAAGGAGGATCAGGGTGAGGAGTATGCGGTCACGGCTACTGAGATTTGACCTTGTGGAAGACAGGGTCGAGGTGGTGGTGGCCAAGTGACTAGAAGCATTATCTGCTGTCCAACCAATAACCTTATTACACTGCTCTGTATTCAATAGTGGTGCTCTATGGTCCCATAATAATTGGGACAGGAAGGTCGAGTGACAAGATGTGGGTGTTTGTTGTGGCACAATTTCACCTTGCCCACGGCCACTTCCTTGGCCTCTGCATGCACCATCACCATCACATCCATTTCACCATCCCTTGCCACGCACTTGCCCATTTTAAATGGAGGACAATATTTTCCATGTTCACGAGAAATGGCTGATTTTGGAACGTTATATGTGATATCTCTGACAGGCTTTAAATTGTAGGCCTGTAATTTACTAATATTATTCTACACGGAGACCTAGTGTGAGTAGCTTCACCGCCACACTGCAAGGGAATGAAAATGGAAGAAATGTATGATTTTAGAAGACTTTTCGCTGATATGTCTGACAGAGAACCACGACTTTAAATTGTAGGCCTGTAATTTACTAATATTATTCTACACGGAGACCTAGTGTGAATAGCTTCATCGACACACTGCAACAGAATGGAAACAGAGGCCAATATTTTCCACGTTCAGTTCAAATTTCTGGATTTTTATCGCTGTAATATGGAACAGATCTGGCTTTATTCTGCAGTGAGCAATAAAATGGTGTACTCTGGATTGCGTTTTAAGCAAATAACCAGGATTAAGTGAAAAAAAAAATTGCCCTGGCCCCTGATATCTGAGGCTATGTCTAGAAATATTTGTAATTATTGCAGCAGCAGCTGACAGGACGTTCAATGGACCCTCTTGTGCTGTATCATACACTGCAGTCTGCCACATACACTGCCTACCTGCCTAGCTCTGATATATATATATATATATATATATATATACAGTGCTTGCCAAAAGTATTGGCACCCCTGCAATTCTGTCAGATAATACTCAGTTTCTTCCTGAAAATGATTGCAATCACAAATTCTTTGGTATTATTATCTTCATTTAATTTGTCTTCAATGAAAAAAGCACAAAAAGAATTGTCGTAAAGCCAAATTGGATATAATTCCACACCAAACCTAAAAAAGGGGGTGGACAAAAGTATTGGCACCCTTTGAAAAATCATGTGATGCTTCTCTAATTCATGTAATTAACAGCACCTGTAACTTACCTGTGGCACCTAACAGGTGTTGGCAATAACTAAATCACACTTGCAGCCAGTTAACATGGATTAAAGTTGACTCAACCGCTGTCCTGTGTCCTTGTGTGTACCACATTGAGCATGGAGAAAAGAAAGAAGACCAAAGAACTGTCTGAGGACTTGAGAAACCAAATTGTGAGGAAGCATGAGCAATCTCAAGGCTACAAGTCCATCTCCAAAGACTTGAATGTTCCTGTGTCTTCCATGTGCAGTGTCATCAAGAAGTTTAAAGCCCATGGCACTGTGGCTAACCTCCCTAGATGTGGACAGAAAAGAAAAATTGACGAGAGATTTCAACACAAGATTGTGCGGATGGTGGATAAAGAACATCGACTAACATCCAAACAAGTTCAAGCTGCCCTGCAGTCCGAGGGTACAACAGTGTCAACCCGTACTATCCGTCGACGTCTGAATGAAAAGGGACTGTATGGTAGGATACCCAGGAAGACCCCACTTCTTACCCCGAGATATAAAAAAGCCAGGCTGGAGTTTGCCAAAACTTACCTGAGAGCCTAAAACGTTTTGGAAGAATGTTCTCTGGTCAGATGAGACAAAAGTAGAGCTTTTTGGGAAAAAGCATCAACATAGAGTGTACAGGAAAAAAAAGAGGCATTCAAAGAAAAGAACACGGTCCCTACAGTCAAACATGGTGGAGGTTCCCTGATGTTTTGGGGTTGCTTTGCTGCCTCTGGCACTGGACTGCTTGACCCTGTGCATGGCATTATGAAATCTGAAGACTACCAACAAATTTTGCAGCATAATGTAGGGCCCAGTGTGAGAAAGCTGGGTCTCCCTCAGAGGTCATGGGTCTTCCAGCAGGACAATGACCCTAAACACACTTCCAAAAGCACTATAAAATGGTTTTAGAGAAAGCACTGGAGACTTCTAAGGTGGCCAGCAATGAGTCCAGACCTAAATCCCATAGAACACCGGTGAAGAGATCTCAAAATGGCAGTTTGGAGAAGGCACCCTTCAAATATCAGGGACCAGGAGCAGTTTGCCAAAGAAGAATGGTTTACAATTCCAGCAGAGCATTGTAAGAAACTCATTGATGGTTACCGGAAGCGGTTGTTTGCCGTTATTTTGGCTAAAGGTTGTGCAACCAAGTATTAGGCTGAGGGTGCCAATACTTTTGTCCGGCCCTTTTTTGGAGTTTTGTGTGAAATGATCAATGATTTGATTTTTGCTTCATTCTCTTTTGTGTTTTTTCCTTGCAAGCAAATTAAATGAAGACAATAATACCAAAGAATTTGTGATTGCAATCATTTTCAGGAAGAAACTGAGTATTATCTGACAGAATTGCAGGGGTGCCAATACTTTTGGCCAGCACTGTATATATAATATATATAATTGTCTTATCCCGTCTGTCTGTCCTTCTGTCCAGGAAATCCTGCGTCGCTGATTGGTCCGGCTGCGGCCAATCAGCGACGCGGCATTTCAGAAAAAGATGGCGGCCGTTAGCGGCTCATCTGCCGCACGGAGGTCAGCGGCGATGCAGCCGGCTGCTCGCAGCATAAGTCCCCCGACCGGAGGCGCCGCTGACCTCCATGCGGCTACCGTCGGGAGATCAGCACCCGGCGCAATACTTACCCCTCCCCGTGCCTCCGCAGCAGCTCCTGTCTCTTCCGCTGCAGCTCTGTGACGTCTCAGGTCAGAGGGCGCGGTGACATCTTTCCACCGCGCTCTCTCTTGAGCGGTCACAGCGCAGAGCGGGAAGATGCCGGCATGCGTGAGGAGTCCAGAGCAGCGGCAGCACCAGCAGGTGAGAAGTGAGGTGAGTATTGGATTTTTTTTTTTTTTATTGTATGGGGGCATAGGGCATTAAATGGTGGGGTGGGGGTGTGTGACATCGTGGAGGGGGCATTATAAACGAGGGGGGGTGTGACATCCTGCATGGGGCACTATGGGGGGGGTGTGACTTCCTGCATGGGCCATTATATAGGGAGGATGTAACTTCCTGCATGGGGCATTATAAAGAAGGGGGGGATGTGACATCTTGCATGGGGCATTATAAGCGAGGGGGGGATGTGACATCCTGCATGGGGCATTATATGGTGGGGGGGAGTGACATCCTGCATGGGGCATTATAAGGGAGGGGGGATGTGACATCCTGCATGGGGCATTATAAGGGAGGGAGGGACGTGACATCCTGCATGGGGCATTATATGGTGGGGGGAGTGAAATCCTGCATGGGGCATTATAAAGGAGGGGGGGTGTGACATCCTACATGTGGCATTATAACGGAGGGGGGGATGTGACATCCTGCATGGGGCATTATATGGTGGGGGAGAGTGAAAGGGGGGGAGTGAAAGGGGGGGATGTGACATCCTTCATGGGGCATTATAAGGGAGGGGAGGATGTGACATCCTGCATGGAGCATTATATGGGGGGGGGAGTGACATCCTCCATGGGGCATTATAAGGCAGGTGGATGCTCCCCGGTCCTCACTAACACGGTTCGCTGATTGGTCGCAGCTGCCGGCCGCGACCAATCAGCGATATCGGCGCCAAATTTAAACACCGCTCTGCTGTTTGCTCGTGGCCGGCCGTCGTGACCAATCTGCGGTTGCGGCGCCAAATTTAAACACGGTCTCCGGCCAATTGGCGGCAGATTTAAAATAAGTACGCCACCGTCGGGAGGCATATTCTAGAATACCCCATGCATTAGAATCAGGCCACCATCTAGTATATATATGTTGTGGAATACCTAGACTAACAGGACATTCAATGGACCCTCTTGTGCTGTATCATACACTGCAGTCTGCCACATACACTGCCTACCTAGCACTGATTACATGCAGCTGGATTAGTCCTCAAAAGGACTGTTAGTTTAGATGGGTCTAGATATAGTACAGACCAAAAGTTTGGACACACCTTCTCATTTAAAGATTTTCTGTATTTTCATGACTATGAAAATTGTACATTTACACTGAAGGCATCAAAACTATGAATTAACACATGTGGAATTATATACTTACCAAAAAAGTGTGAAGCAACTGAAAATATGTCTTATATTCTAGGTTCTTCAAATTAGCCACCTTTTGCTTTGATGACTGCTTTGCACACTCTTGGCATTCTCTTGATGAGCTTCAAGAGGTAGTCACCGGAAATGATCTTCCAACAATCTTGAAAGAGTTCCCAGAGATGCTTAGCACTTGTTGGCCCTTTTGCCTTCACTCTGGGGTCCAGCTCACCCCAAACCATCTTGATTGGGTTCAGGTCTGGTGACTGTGGAGGCCAGGTCATCAAGCGTAGCACCCCATCACTCTCCTTCTTGGTCAAATAGCCCTAACACAGCCTGGAGGTGTGTTTGGGGTCATTGTCCTGTTGAAAAATAAATGATGGTCCAACTAAACGCAAACCGGATGGAATAGCATGCCACTGCAAGATGCTGTGGTAGCCATGCTGGTTCAGTATGCCTTCAATTTTGAATAAATCCCCAACAGCGTCACCAGCAAAGGACCCCCACACCATCACACCTCCTCCTCCATGCTTCACGGTGGGAACCAGGCATGTAGAGTCCATCCATTCACCTTTTCTGCGTCGCACAAAGACACGGTGGTTGGAACCAAAGATCTCAAATTTGGACTCATCAGACCAAAGCACAGATTTCCACTATTCTAATGTCCATTCCTTGTGTTCTTTAGCCCAAGTCTCTTCTGCTTGTTGCCTGTCCTTAGCAGTGGTTCCCTAGCAGCTATTTTACCATGAAAGCCTGCTGCACAAAGTCTCCTCTTAACAGTTGTTGAAGAGATGTGTCTGCTGCTAGAACTCTTTGTGGCATTGACCTGGTCTCTAAACTGAGCTGCTGTTAACCTGCGATTTCTGAGGCTGGTGACTCGGATAAACTTATCCTCAGAAGCAGAGGTGACTCTTGGTCTTCCTTTCCTGGGGCGGTCCTCATGTGAGCCAGTTTCTTTGTAGCGCTTGATGGTTTTTGCAACTGCACTTGGGGACACTTTCAAAGTTTTCCCAATTTTTCGGACTGACTGACCTTCATTTCTCAAAGTAATGATGGCCACTCGTTTTTCTTTACTTAGCTGCTTTTTTCTTGCCATAATACAAATTCTAACAGTCTATTCAGTAGGACTATCAGCTGTGTATCCACCAGACTTCTGCACAACACAACTGATGTTCCCAACCCCATTTATAAGGCAAGAAATCCCACTTATTAAACCTGACAGGGCACACCTGTGAAGTGAAAACCATTTCTAGTGACTACCTCTTGAAGCTCATCAAGAGAATGCCAAGAGTGTGCAAAGCAGTCATCAAAGCAAAAGGTGACTACTTTGAAGAACCTAGAATATAAGACATATTTTCAGTTGTTTCACACTTTTTTGCTAAGTATATAATTCCACATGTGTTGATTCATAGTTTTGATGCCTTCAGTGTAAATGTACAATTTTCATAGTCATGAAAATACAGAAAAATCTTTAAATGAGAAGGTGTGTCCAAACTTTTGGTCTTTATTGTATATGTTGTGGAATACCTATACTGATAGGAAGTTCAATGGACCCTCCTGTGCTGTATCATGCACTGCAGTCTGCAACATACACTGCCTGCCTGCCTAGCACTGATTATATGCAGCTGGATTAGTCCTCAGAAGGACTGTTAGTTCAGATGAATATAGATATATGTTGTGGAATACCTATACTAACTATGAACAAGCAAATCTCTCCCTGACGCAGCAGCAGCTCTCCCTACTCTGACTGATTCCGGGGTAGACTGTGACGAGCATGGTGTCGCCCGGTCTTATATACACCTGATGATGCTGTGCGGCCAGCCAATCACTGTAATGCCCACAACCAACATGGCTACGGCATTAAAGTGCATGGCAGGCAATCCATGCATGCTCATTGGCTCTCTAAAGAGCGCCAAACATGCAGGGAAGGGACCCGAGTTCCCGTCCGAACAACCCGGAAATACTCGCCGAGTGCCGAGCTCGAGCGCAGTGAAGCTCGGTCGAGTACTGAGCAGTGGCGAGCGTATTCGCTCATCACTAAATATGATTGCAATATATTAAGAGGATAAAATCTTTGAAAGGAGTGCTTCTTTAACTGACTATCTATGGCCAACAATAGAGAAAGGATGAGTTTTGTTTCAGATTCCCTACTGGTTTTCAGCTGAATATGAGGCTATGATCACATCTGCATCATGGCTACCATTCATAATGGAAGCCACAGTGCCATGTCAGATCTGTCATATGATAGATCTCAACAATAATCAATGAGCACTGCTAGTAGAGTCATTTGGGATTTCATTTGTGGTGATAATAGGTTTGACTGCTAGAATCGTGTTGCATGCTGCATTATTCCTGCAGTTAAATACGTCAGGAGTGTCAACGGAGGCTCCGAAGAGAACCTCCAGTAACAGTGGGAACACAGCCTAAATAGTTGTTGTTGATCATTAGGTAGATATAGAGAATTACTTTGAGAAGGTTTAACAAAACATGCATTTTATTCAACCTATTATGATGCTATGCTGTTCCAAGGAAAAGCAAAAGAATCACATTAGGTAGGTACCAATTTTTCTCAATACACCTTTCTAGACTATGTTATGCAAGCAGTATTAACCTTATCACTCTTACAATATAGAATCACTTTGATGCTGATGGTGAAACCTTCCTTTGTTGCATAAAGCAGAAGTCTCCTTTTATTTACATTCCTGAATATTGAAAAAGTTATAAGGACTCATTCAGACTTCCATTATTCATATGCGTGTTCTATCCACGTTTTACACGTACCCATTATAGTCTATGGAGCTGTTCACATGCTGCATTTTACTTTGTGGCACATGTGTCTCTGCTTTTCATCCGAGTCATGGATCAAAATTACCCATACAAGTCCATGGGTCTGGCATCCGTGTGTTGTCAGTTTTTAACATTGGAAGGCCACGTTCACACGTTCAGTATTTGACCTCAGTATTTGTAACCACAATCAGGGGTGGAACAATCATTATTATTATTATTTATTTATATAGCGCCATTGATTCCATGGTGCTGTACATAACAAGAGGTTTCATACCAAATAAAGATAAACAAAACTAACAATGATAGACTGGTACAGAGGGAAGAGGACCCTGCCCTTGCGGGCTTACATTCTACAGGAATGGGGAAGGAGACAGTAGGTTGGTGGGTTGCAGCAGCTCCGGTGTTGTTGAGGTGGCAGCAAGCAAGGTCATGACATGGCAGTAAGCTTGTTTGAAGAGATGGGTTTTCAGGTTCCATCTGAAGGATCTAAATGTTGAGGCACAGAATTCCATAGGATGGGGGATATTCGGGAGAAATCTTGGAGGCGATTGGGTGAGGAACGAATAAGTGTGGAGGAGAGAAGGAGGTCTTGGGAGGACCAGAGATTATGTAAGGGAATATATCGGGAGATTAGTTCATAGTTCAGAGATGTACGGAGGAGAATGGTTATGGATGGCTTTGTAGGTCAATTTTAATAGTTTGAACTGGATACGCTGGGCAGTTCGGAGCCAGTGAAGGAATTTGCAAGGAGGGTGTTGCAGTAGTTGAGGCGGGAGATGATGAGGGCATGCACAAGCAGTTTAGTAAACTGAGGGTTGAGGAAAGGATGGATTCTGGAAATACAGTATTTTTGAGCTGGAGGCGACAGGAGGTGGTGTGAACTTGGATGTGGGGTTTGAAGGACAAGGCAGAGTCAAGGGTTACTCCGAGGCAGCGGAATGCCAGTACAGGGGAAAGTGTGGTGTCATTTATTGTGATAGAAAGATCAGGTGGGGAAGATATGCAAGATTGGGGAAAGATGGTGAGGTCAGTTTTGTCCACATTGAGCTTGAAGAAGCGAGAGGAGAAGAAGGAGGATATGGTGACATCTGGGCCAGAGAGGTAGATCTGGGTGTCATCAGCGTACAGATGGTACTGGAAGCCATGGGATTTTATGAGCTGTCTCTGGCCAAGGGTATAGATTGAGAAGAGTAGGGGTTCTACGACAGAGCCTTGGGAGACTCCAACAGAGAGGGGGCGGGATGAGGAGGTAGAGTGGGAGTGGGAGATGCTAAATGTGCGGTTAGAGAGGTATGAGGATGTGACGCCTACTTCGCTACTCGCTAGCCCACCCTGAGAGATGGGGGTACTCGGAACCAGGCCTCCAGGTGGAAGGTGGACACAGTCGTGGCCTAGGCCCGGCCTGTGCCCAGGGTTGTCACAATCAAAAATAAGGGCTAGGAGGGACGGTGGTAATCGAGTGGATTAAATGACTACGCCACCTGTGGAGTCTGGTGATTCGCCACCAGCGCTGCGGCAGTCCTCTGAGGCGGGATGTAGTGGCAGCAGAAGATGGTACTACTCCCCACAGGCAGAGCAGGGCCTCAGGGCAGAGAAGACGGATCAGGGGGGTCGTAGTGGGTGGTGCCGGAGGCAATGGATGCAGTCTTCCAAGCTTTACTCACGTTGTTAGGTGTCAGCTGCAAGGCTTCTCCTTGCTCCTCATGGCGCGCTGCGGCCACCAGGAAGGGGTTCAGCACACTCCGGGTAGTTCGGGTGCATCAATCAGGACCCCCTGCACCAGAGTGTTCCTAGACTTTCCATTAGGTCCTCTCCTGTCCGTATGTGGTGCGTGTTACAAGGCTGGGTCTCCCTCTGGACTATGCACAGAACAAGGGTACGGGTGGCGACTCCGCTCCGTCCGTTACCCAGTGGGATCCACTGAGCCTCCGGGCTTCTCTGACTAGGACTTGAAGTAGCAAAGCCAGATATCGGGGGCCGGTACCCCTTTCGCAGCAGGAATCCCTCTGACTAGGCCAGAACAGTGAGGACAGGTGGCGTATGCCGCTCCGTCTGCATCCCCCTGGGATCCTTTTGCCCGTGGAGCTTGTCTCCTCTGCTCCCCTCCAGGCCTTCTTAGGTAGGGACCTTGACCGGGTAGAGACAGCCGTTAACTCTAGCCCGCTCCTCGCCTCAAGGCCAGAGCACGAGGACCGTGTATCTTCAATCAGCTGCAGGTTCACACAGAAAGCCACGTTCAGTGATGAAGATCACAATCAAAGACCATACGCCCAAGATGGCCGTTTATTAAATATGAATTTTGTGGTGTAACCTCTAAGTGCATCCTCCACCCTCACCCACTACATGGTTCCCCCTATCTTTTGGTTCCCCCCATCTCCTCTTATCCCGGCTGCGGCAGCACCCTGGTGCATATAAGCCCCCCTCAGGTGGGAGAGGTGTAGTGTTGAATGGATGGCTAAGTCCTGAGAGGTGCTCCTTCCTTACCTCGGAGAGGAGATACCACACCTCGGTCTCAGGTGCAGTACCCCTGTGGCGACTGAACCCTCAGGGGCGCCACAAGGAGATCCAAGATAGGGCAATGTCTTTGACTCCAAAAGAAGAGAGGATCTGTAGTATGAGGCAGTGATCAACTGTGTCGAAGGCAGAGGACACGTCAAGAAGAAAGAGTACAGAGAATTGTCTGTTAGATTTGGCTGTAAGTCATTAGTAATTTTGGTAATCAGAGGAAAAGTATAATAGAGACATGTCACCACTTCTGCATTTATCACCCACTCCTGGTTTTTGCTTACAATTACTGATGTAAAATACTGACAAAATACTGAATGTGTGAACAATCACTGGTTAAACACTGATGGTAAAATCTGACACACTGACCAAACACTGGTGACAATCTGATTCAGCACACTGATCACAATTGGTCCATTAATGTTTATGAGGCCTTGGGGAGAATTTTGTAAGGCTCTTTGATACATAACTAAATCTTATCTTGGCCAACCAAACATTTTTTTCCAAACTGAACAATCAAAAAAATTGCTAATAATTCTTGTATTTTCTTTTGCCTTTACTTTAATGCATTCGGTACATTTTCGCCATTTGTTCCAGGCAGCTGACAGCAGAAAACTCTTACTGCAGGTGATGAACACCACTCAAAGTCATCACTCCTTTAAATCAAGGGAAGTTTCAGACTTGGTAAAACTCTCCTCTGAACAGGGTTATTGCACGTCTTAGTTATCTGTCCTTTACAACAACTGTCAGGAGGTGGCTTTTTTACAGCTTTTGATATACAAACTCAATGCTGTGAAAAAGCCAAACCAAAGTACAAGCAACAAACCAAAGCAGTCACTTAATAATGTATAACAGCAGGATACACAAAAGCAAACAAAAAGAGAACACAGAAAAACACATATAATGCTGTAGTCACATGAAAGTGACAGTATATTTTTTCAAATGTTACTTGTTTCTTAAACAATACTAATTCCAAGGACAGGAAAAGTGAAAACACCGGGCCAGGTAGATGTACAATTTTGTTAATAAAAACTGATTTTGGGTCATTTTTTACAGATTCATGGCCACTGCGCTATTCAAATAAACATACAAACGCGGCCTTCAAATAGCGTGAAAGGTCTATATTGCGGGGACAAGTCAACACTACTAGCCAAATAGCAGAAATATATTGGACATGATTCATTTAGACTGCCGTTTTGTACGAATTACACTTTCTACAATTTTATTTAATGAAGTAAGATGCATCAAATTCATTATGAAGTCTTTGCCTCTTAAAGGCAATCTGTTATCAGGTTTTTTCTATATAATCTGATAGCATCTTAACATAGGGCAAGAAAGCCTGATTCCAGTGATGTGACACTTACTACAGTGCTTGGTGTAGTTTTCATAGAATACTTGTTTTCTCTGCTAAAGATGTAGCAAAGCTAAGAGTTAAACCGTGAAAACCCTTCCCACACCCCTTAAGCAGCTTCCTGCGTACACTGTACATTATCAGCAAGCTGACAATCATTGGTGGGGGCAGGGTTACACAGATTAGCCTGACTGGGCTGCATGTGAGCTGTAGTCCTGGAATGTTAATCTTCTGCTCATAAAATGCTGATTGCTTTGGAACTACAATGCACAGCCTAATCAGTGACACATCCCCAGAATCAGGTTCTCGTGCCGCATATTATGCTACTCTCAGAATAAATAGCAAAAACCTGCTGACAGATTCCCTTTAATGAATTTGGCGCATCTTTCAGCTCACTAGGGGCTGGTGTACATTTCTGTCATAATTTACGCCACTTTTGTGGCATAAATTTGATGAATTTGTCGAGCTTGCTTGGTTGCTCAACCCACTTTTTCAAAAACTGTCTGAGTTCGCTGGAACTGGTATAAAATGCCAAAAGTAGGAAAGATTTTTGCACAACTATGATCTGCATAAAGACTTTGCATCATTTCAAGCTGTTTTACGCCAGAACTCTAGTGAAAACTATTTGATGACTTGGACTCATTTTGCCTTTTTGCTCATAGAATCTAATAAAGAATATACAGCTAAGTCAGTTAAAGGCAATCTATCACCCCCAAAACTTAAAAGCTATGGTGGCTTTTTGTCACTAATGATGGGGAGTCTGGGCAATCACTACCCTCATGAGTACAGCATACTCTTAAAGGTAGTCTTTCACCCCAAGAACTCAACCACTTTATATAGCAGACTTAGCTCTTATTTAAAAAAAAACATCTTTGTAGTATAGATTTCACTAATTTAGTTTTACATAAAAACTGTTTAATTACATATGTTTATACCTTTGGGAGGGTTAGTAAGAATGCTTATAACTTTTATTTAGCTGTATTCCTTGATCTGCTCTACAAAGCCAAAATATTGGAATAATAGTACAACATACCTGTCCTGGTAATATGTTGTACTTAAAGGGATTGTCTGGACCATGTTAAAAACTAGAAAAAGTGTCTAATATGCAGAACCCTAACACTGTGTAATATTCTCATTTTTAGGATTTTGCTCTCTTCCACGGTCCTGGCAGTCCTCAAATGCAATTTTCATACCACGTGCCAACTGCTTTCTCTCAATTGAGATGACAGAGACAAGTGGCAGAGAAAGTGGTGGCTGTGTGATTGGAAATATGAGCAGTGATGTGATGTCTGCTGGGACTGTGAAACAGAGCAGAATCCTAACAGTGTGTACATCACACGGTGTTAAAGTTCCACATTTTAGGCTCTATCACTAGTTTTTTACATGCATAGGCGGATTATAATGAGGGCAATCCCGGCTACCGCCCGGGGTCCCGAGCCTGCAGGGGGCCTGCGGCTCCGGGCGGGATGTCTAATGCCGGATTGCCCTCATTATATGTGCAGGCCGCCGCGGCACATACCGGTAGCAGTGGCGGGAGGGGGAGCCCCGGACCGCTCCCCCAGCAGCGGCCGCCGCTACTTCTTCATCGGCCGGGCCAGCACTGCAGCAGTTAACTTCCTTGTGCTGGCCCGGCCGCGTCACTGCTAGGAGACACGGCCCTGTGCGCGGCCGTGTCTCCTAGCTGTGACGTCACGCAGTGCGCGCCCGGCCTGCACTGCTGCAACGGAGAAGTCAGAGCAGGCAGGAGGAATGGAGCCGGGGGATGGTGAGTCTGTGTGTGTATGTGTGTGTATGTGTGTGTGTGTATGTATGTATGTGTGTGTGTGTGTGTGTGTGCAGGCAGATATCATTGTGTGATGTCTGTTTATATGTATTTTTGTGTTTCAAATGTGTTTATGCGTGTATGTACAGTACAGACCAAAAGTTTGGACACACCTTCTCATTTAAAGATTTTTCTGTATTTTCATGACTATGAAAATTGTACATTCACACTGAAGGCATCAAAACTATGAATTAACACATGTGGAATTATATACTTAACAAAAAACTGTGAAACAACTGAAAATATGTCTTATATTCTAGGTTCTTCAAAGTAGTCACCTTTTGCTTTGATGACTGCTTTGCACACTCTTGGCATTCTCTTGATGAGCTTCAAGAGGTAGTCACCGGAAATGGTCTTCCAACAATCTTGAAGGAGTTCCCAGAGATGCTTAGCACTTGTTGGCCCTTTTGCCTTCACTCTGCGGTCCAGCTCACCCCAAACCATCTCGATTGGGTTCAGGTCTGGTGACTGTGGAGGCCAGGTCATCTGGCCTAGCACCCCATCACTCTCCTCCTTGGTCAAATAGCCCTTACACAGCCTGGAGGTGTGTTTGGGGTCATTGTCCTGTTGAAAAATAAATGATGGTCCAACTAAACGCAAACCGGATAGAATAGCATGCCGCTGCAAGATGCTGTGGTAGCCATGCTGGTTCAGTATGCCTTCAATTTTGAATAAATCCCCAACAGTGTCACCAGCAAAGCACCCCCACACCATCACACCTCCTCCTGCATGCTTCACTGTGGGAACCAGGCATGTAGAGTCCATCCGTTCACCTTTTCTGCGTCGCACAAAGACACGGTAGTTGGAATCAAAGATCTCAAATTTGGACTCATCAGACCAAAGCACAGATTTCCACTGGTCTAATGTCCATTCCTTGTGTTCTTTAGCCCAAACAAGTCTCTTCTGCTTGTTGCCTGTCCTTAGCAGTGGTTTCCTGGCAGCTATTTTACCATGAAGGCCTGCTGCACAAAGTCTCCTCTTAACAGTTGTTGTAGAGATGTGTCTGCTGCTAGAACTCTGTGTGGCATTGACCTGGTCTCTAATCTGAGCTGCTGTTAACCTGCGATTTCGGAGGCTGGTGACTCAGATAAACTTATCCTCAGAAGCAGAGGTGACTCTTGGTCTTCCTTTCCTGGGACGGTCCTCATGTGAGCCAGTTTCTTTGTAGCGCTTGATGGTTTTTGCAACCACATGTGTTAATTCATAGTTTTGATGCCTTCAGTGTGAATGTACAACTTTCATAGTCATGAAAATACAGAAAAATCTTTAAATGAGAAGGTGTGTCCAAACTTTTGGTCTGAACTGTATATGTCTGTATATGTTTGTGTGTGTGCGTGACTGCATGTGTGACTGTGTGCGGCCTCCTGCTGAGTATAGTTGGCGCCGTGCGGCCTCCTTCTGTCTCTGGGGGGAGGCACCGTGCTGCCTCCCACTATGTATAGATGGCGCCGTGCGGCCTCCTGCTGTGTATAGGTGGTGCCGTGCGGCGCCCTGCTGTGTATAATAGATGGCGCCGTGCGGCCCTCTGCTGTGTATAGATGGCGCCGTGCGGCCCCCTGCTGTGTATAGATGGCGCTGTGCGGCCTCCTGCTGTGTATAGATGGTGCCGTGTGGCCCCCTGCTGTGTATAGATGGCGCTGTGCGGCCCCCTGCTGTGTATGGATGGCACCATGCGGCCCCTTGCGGTGTATAGATGGCGCCGTGCGGCCCCCTGCTGTGTATAGATGGCACCGCGTGGCCTCCTGCTGTGTATAGATGGCGCTGTGCAGCCTCCTGCTGTGTATAGATGGGGCCGTGCGGCCTCCTGCTGTGTATAGATGGCGCCGTGCGGCCTTCTGCTGTGCATAGATGGCTACGTGCGGCCTCCTGCTGTCTCTGGGGGGGCGCCGTGCGGCCTCCCGCTGTGTATAGATGGCATCGTGCGGCCTCCTGCTGAGTATAGATGGCGCCGTGCGGCCCCCTGCTGTGTATGGATGGCGCCGTGCGGCCCCTTGCTGTGTAAAGATTGCGCCGTGCGGCCCCCTGCTGTGTATAGATGGCGCCGTGTGGCCCCCTGCTGTGTATAGATGGCGCCGTGTGGCCCCCTGCTGTGTATAGATGGCACCGCGTGGCCTCCTGCTGTGTATAGATGGTGCCGTGCGGCCTCCTGCTGTGTATAGATGGTGCCGTGCGGCCACCTGCTGTGTATAGATGGCGCCGTGCGGCCTCCTGCTGAGTATAGATGGCGCCGTGCAGCCTCCTGCTGTCTCTGGCGGGGCGCCGTGCGGCCTCCCGCTGTGTATAGATGGCAATGTGCGGCCTCCTGCTGTGTATAGATGGCTACGTGCGGCCTCCTGCTGAGTATAGATAGCGTCGTGCGGCCTCCTGCTGTGTATGGATGGCACCATGCGGCCCCTTGCGGTGTATAGATGGCGCCGTGCGGCCCCCTGCTGTGTATAGATGGCACCGCGTGGCCTCCTGCTGTGTATAGATGGCGCCGTGCGGCCTCCTGCTGTGTATAGATGGGGCCGTGCGGCCTCCTGCTGTGTATAGATGGCGCCGTGCGGCCTTCTGCTGTGCATAGATGGCTACGTGCGGCCTCCTGCTGTCTCTGGGGGGGCGCCGTGCGGCCTCCCGCTGTGTATAGATGGCATCGTGCGGCCTCCTGCTGAGTATAGATGGCGCCGTGCGGCCCCCTGCTGTGTATGGATGGCGCCGTGCGGCCCCTTGCTGTGTAAAGATTGCGCCGTGCGGCCCCCTGCTGTGTATAGATGGCGCCGTGTGGCCCCCTGCTGTGTATAGATGGCGCCGTGTGGCCCCCTGCTGTGTATAGATGGCACCGCGTGGCCTCCTGCTGTGTATAGATGGCGCCGTGCGGCCTCCTGCTGTGTATAGATGGTGCCGTGCGGCCTCCTGCTGTGTATAGATGGCGCCGTGCGGCCTCCTGCTGAGTATAGATGGCGCCGTGCAGCCTCCAGCTGTCTCTGGGGGGGCGCCGTGCGGCCTCCCGCTGTGTATAGATGGCACCGCGTGGCCTCCTGCTGTGTATAGATGGCTACGTGCGGCCTCCTGCTGAGTATAGATGGCGTCGTGCGGCCTCCTGCTGTCTCTGGGGGGGCACCGTGCGGCCTCCTCCTGTGTATAGATGGTGCCGTGCGGCCGCTGCTGTGTAAAGATGGCGCTGTGCGACCCTCTGCTGTGTATAGATGGCGCCGTGCGGCCCTCTGCTGTGTATAGATGGCGCCGTGCGGCCCCCTGCTGTGTATAGATGGCACCGTGCGGCCTCCTGCTGTGTATAGATGGTGCCGTGTGGCCCCCTGCTGTGTATAGATGGCGCTGAGCGGCCCCATGCTGTGTATGGATGGCGCCGTGCGGCCCCTTGCTGTGCATAGATGGCGCCGTGTGGCCCCCTGCTGTGTATAGATGGCACCGCGTGGCCTCCTGCTGTGTATAGATTGCGCCGTGCAGCCTCCTGCTGTGTATAGATGGAGCCGTACGGCCTCCTGCTGTGTATAGATGGCGCCGTGCGGCCTCCTGCTGTGTATAGATGGCTACGTGCGGCCTCCTGCTGAGTATAGATGGCGCCGCGCGACCTCCTGCTGTCTCTGGGGGGGGCATCATGCGGCGGCCTCCCGCTGGGTAGATGGCACCGTGCGTCCTCCTGCTGTGTATAGATGGCTACGTGCGGCCTCCTGCTGTGTATAGATGGCGCCGTGCGGCCTCCTGCTGTGTATAGATGGTGCCGTGCGGCCCCCTGCTGTGTATAGATGGTGCCGTGCGTCCCCCTGCTGTGTATAGATGGCGCCGTGCGGCCCCCTGCTGTGCATAGATGGCACCGTGCGGCCTCCTGCTGTGTATAGATGGCTATGTGCGGCCTCCTGCTGAGTATAGATGGAGCCGTGCGGCCTCCTGCTGTCTCTGGGGGGGCGCCGTGCGGCCTCCTCCTGTGTATAGATGGCACCGTGCGGCCGCTGCTGTGTAAAGATGGCGCTGTGCGACCCTCTGCTGTGTATAGATGGCGCCATGCAGCCCTCTGCTGTTTATAGATGGCGCCGTGCGGCCTCCTGCTGTGTATAGATGGTGCCGTGTGGCCTCCTGCTGTGTAGAGATGGCGCTGTGCGACCCCATGCTGTGTATGGATGGCGCAGTGCGGCCCCTTGCTGTGTATAGATGGCGCCGTGTGGCCCCCTGCTGTGTATAGATGGCTCCGTGTGGCCCCCTGCTGTGTATAGATGGCACCGCGTGGCCTCCTGCTGTTTATAGATGGCGCCGTGCGGCCTCCTGCTGTGTATAGATGGCGCCGTACGGCCTCCTGCTGTGTATAGATGGCGCCGTGCGGCCTCCTACTGTGTATAGATGGCTACGTGCGGCCTCCTGCTGAGTATATATGGCGCCGTGCAGCCTCCTGCTGTCTCTGGGGGGACGCCGTGCGGCTCCCGCTGTGTATAGATGGCACCGTCCGGCCTCCTGCTGTGTATAGATGGCTACGTGCGGCCTCCTGCTGAGTATAGATGGCGTCGTGCGGCCTCCTGCTGTCTCTGGGGAGGCGCCGTGCGGCCTCCTGCTGTGTATAGATGGCGCCGTGCGGCCCCTGCTGTGTAAAGATGGCGCTGTGCGACCCTCTGCTGTGTATAGATGGCGCCGTGCGGCCCCCTGCTGTGTATAGATGGCGCCGTGCGGCCTCCTGCTGTGTATAGATGGTGCCGTGTGGCCTCCTGCTGTGTAGAGATGGCGCTGTGCGACCCCATGCTGTGTATGGATGGCGCAGTGCGGCCCCTTGCTGTGTATAGATGGCGCCGTGTGGCCCCCTGCTGTGTATAGATGGCTCCGTGTGGCCCCCTGCTGTGTATAGATGGCACCGCGTGGCCTCCTGCTGTTTATAGATGGCGCCGTGCGGCCTCCTGCTGTGTATAGATGGCGCCGTACGGCCTCCTGCTGTGTATAGATGGCGCCGTGCGGCCTCCTACTGTGTATAGATGGCTACGTGCGGCCTCCTGCTGAGTATATATGGCGCCGTGCAGCCTCCTGCTGTCTCTGGGGGGACGCCGTGCGGCTCCCGCTGTGTATAGATGGCACCGTCCGGCCTCCTGCTGTGTATAGATGGCTACGTGCGGCCTCCTGCTGAGTATAGATGGCGTCGTGCGGCCTCCTGCTGTCTCTGGGGGGGCGCCGTGCGGCCTCCTGCTGTGTATAGATGGCGCCGTGCGGCCCCTGCTGTGTAAAGATGGCGCTGTGCGACCCTCTGCTGTGTATAGATGGCGCCGTGCGGCCCCCTGCTGTGTATAGATGGCGCCGTGCGGCCTCCTGCTGTGTATAGATGGTGCCGTGCGGCCCTCTGCTGTGTATAGATGGTGCCGTGCGGCCCCCTGCTGTGTATAGAAGGCGCCGTGTGCCCCCCTGCTGTGCATAGATGGCGCCGTGCGGCCCCCTGCTGTGTATAGATGGCGCCGTGCGGCCCCCTGCTGTGTATAAATGACGCCGTGCGGCCTCCTGCTGTGTATAGATGGCGCCGTGCGGCCCCCTGCTGTGTATAGATGGCTACGTGCGCCCTCCTGCTGAGTATAGATGGCGCCGTGCGGCCTCCTGCTGTGTATAGATGGCTACGTGCGGCCTCCTGCTGAGTATAGATGGCGCCGTGTGGCCTCCTGCTGTCTCTGGGGGGGGCGTCATGCGGCGGCCTCCCGCTGGGTATAGATGGCACCGTGCGGCCTCCTGCTGTGTATAGATGGCTACGTGCGGCCTCCTGCTGAGTATAGATGGCGCCGTGCGGCCTCCTGCTGTCTCTGGGGGGGCGCCATGCGGCCTCCCGCTGTGTATAGATGGCGCCGTGCGGCCTCCTGCTGTGTATAGATGGCGCGGTGCGGCCTCCCACTGTGTATAGATGGCTACGTGCGGCCTCCCGTTGTGTATAGATGGCTACGTGCGGCCTCCCGCTTTGTATAGATGGCTACATGCGGCCTCCCACTGTGTATAGATGGCACCGTGCAGCCTCCCGCTGTGTATAGATGGCTACGTGTGCTTAATATTGAGTCATGCAATTAATGTAAGGCTATGTGCCCACGATACAGAAATGTTCCGGATTTTTTTTGAGCGTTTCTGCATCTCCCTGGCAGAAAAAACACATGCGGATTGTACATGCGGATTTTACATGCGGATTGTACATGCGGATTGTACATGCGTTTTCCTGCCAGGGACATGTGGATGTGAAGCGTTCTTCAATTGCATTTCCACATGCGGGTTGACAAGCGCTTTCCAAGCGATTTTAGCGTCACTTGGAAAGTGCTTGACAACTTGGTTACACTATATAAATCCATGCAACCAGCATGGATTTATATAGTGTGACCGTAAAAGAATGGTAAAAATAAAATATATATGCTTACCTTCTGATGGCCTGCCGACGTCAGCGGTCGCGTGACCCGTCACATGACTAAATGACGTCACGGCAGGTCCTTTTCAGACCATCGCGAGCTGCCGGCAAGCCAGGACGCATCGGATAAAGACACCGGAGGCCATCAGAAGGTAAGTATAATATTTATTTTTTATTTTATTCTTTTTTTACAGGTTCTATGGTACCCGGGTCCGGAGGAGAGTCTCTTGTCCTCCACACCCGGGTACCATCCGCACATTGAAACGCATGGATTCCGCATGTACATATGCAGGGATGTGGATTCCATGCGTTCTAATGCAAGTCAATGGCGGCGAAAACGCCGCGCTTCCGCAAAATAATTGGTAATGCTGCGGATTTTTCCGCAATGATAATCCGCAGCGGAAATTTCCGCAGCATGTACACAGCACATGCGGATTATCATTGGGGAACTTGGCAGACCTTCTATCAAGCGTTTTTTAAGCGTTTCTGCTGCGGAATTGCCGCTGCGGAAACGCTTAAAAAACGCATAGTGGGCACACAGCCTAAAAAAAATATTATAATTAATATTGTGCCAAATTAATTTCACGTGAACTATCACATGATCTATCACAGGGGATCATGTGACATGTCACGTGATAAATCAGGTGTGTGTGTGTGTGTGTGTGGGGGGGCCGCGCCTTCTAAACTGCCCGAGGCCCTTGCTACTCTTAATCCACCCCTGTTTACATGACTTAAACAACTCCCTTAAGCAGATGACAGATTCACTTTAAGAAAATCACCATTTGCAGACCTTCATTTACAGTAGAACTATTATGGAGATGAGGACCAGTGTCTGGAATATAATGACAATATTTTTATACCTTGCATATTCTTTAAAGTTATTTGCAATAAAAGAATGCATGAGATTGTGTACATCCTTATTATTCTGCTGACAAAGCCAAAGTCTATCTGAGGCAAAAGCTCTAAATTAGAAACTCTTAAAGTTTTTATAGCTACTTCCAGGATTATTTGCAGTACATGCCCATCGCTGTTTTACTGCACTTGGCTCTGAAAAGATGGCAGCAGCATTTATAGAACACAAAACCTTGTGTCATATCAAGTAGAACCCAATTTAGCTCTCAAAAGGAGAGCAATACAGCTACCTGCCCCGGACAGACGCTGATAAACCTTAGCTTCTCCATTGATCAATAATAACACTAATATCAATTTGCCGGTCAAATAAATATGTCTCCTGGGACATAGAAGATGGGGCAGTCACATAGCTGACATATGCTTGGGTACAAATTGTAAATCTCCAACCATTGGGTTGTATAAATATGCCTGATACATTCAAGGCAATTTTCAGCGAAAGACGTAATGTCATATCTCATTTCTTCTATATTCTTATGTCTGAAATAACTGTAGATAGGACCCTGTCAGCTTATTTGGGAACAGCGGAGGTGTAACTCAAAGTTATTGGGTTCCATTTTGAAATCTGTATTAGAACCCCATTATAATGCGCCCCACCTACCATGTCCTATATATAAAGCTGGTGTCATCTTATGTAGTGAAAATAACCTTTCAGCTGCCTTTCGACCACTGAATAGGGTAACAGTATGGTAAATCTAGTAAAATCCTATTATGTTTTTTATTCATTTATTGTTTTCCTGTTGAACATGTGATAGGGGTGTGTTTATACGAATCTGAAATAAAAAACAGAACTGTAGGGCAAAGCATGGTGGAATGGCCGAAACAGTCTAAAGAAACAGTGCAGCGAAACTGGAGACATTCATCACATCTCTGCATAAAAGAGCCGAACTGAAGCAGTCTATTATCATGTAAAGTATGGGTATTGATATGATGATAAGGTGGTCTCTATTCTGGACATTAGAGGAGGACACCCAGGAGGGAGGAATCCAGGCTAAAATATTACTTGATCTTGGCAGAAGTGCATTACAATCTGGCACCTATTTAAGTGAATAGTGAATTGAGTTGTAGTACCTGGGTACGGCACCTGCACGGTGTAATGAGCAGTGCCGATTGGCTTTATCCCTGTTTACATCTGACCATTGCTAGAGCTGAAAACAGCTGATTAAAGGAGTGCAGAGTGTTGAACTCCCATCAATTTGAAATTGATGGCCTAACCACGAGATAGGTCATCAAAATAGTAAGCTTGAAATATCCTATAATTGTCTTGTGACAACTCACAAACCATGAGCAAATGTTATATTACCTTGAAGAAACTAATGAATTATACATATAGAGTATTCATTTCTGATTTTCAGTTGCCTCTGAGCTAGTGAGTAGAGACTAGTATAATGTCTCCCAAATACAGTACAAACCATAAGAGAGATTCCTGCTCTCCTTTCACTATGTAGCACATGTTCAGAAGTAGCACCATGGAGGACATGATAGTCAGTACTGAGCATTGTGGCTGTGAGTCAATCGTTGGGATCATATAAAAACTCTCTCGAGTGCTACAGCAAGATCTACCTGTGTCTATTCTGTTTGCTCATCCTCTGCTCCTCTTCTTCATCATACCTGCCTACTCCATAGACTTCAACCCCTTCACCCCCGAGCCTGTTTTCACTTTCCTAACCAGGCCAAATTTTACAATTCAGACCAGAGTCACTTTACGTGGCAATAACTCTGGATTGCTTCAACGTATCCCAGTGATTCTGAGACTGTATTTTTGCGGCACATTGTACTTCATGTTAGTGGTAAATTTAGGCTGATGTTTTTTGCGTTTATTTGTGAAAATATCGGAATTTTGGCAAAAGTTTGTAATTTTTAAACTTTTAATTTTTATGCTCTTAAATCAGATAGTTATATCACACAAAATAGTTAAAAAATAACATTCACCACATGTCTACTTTACATCAATGTCATTTTTGAAACATATTTTTTGTTAGGATGTTAAAAGGGTTAAAACTTGATCATCTATTTATCAATTTTCCAACAAAATTTACAAAATTACATTTTTTATGGACCATTTCACATTTGAAGTGACTTTGAGGGGCCTATATCATAGAAAATACCTAAAAGTGACACCATTTTAAAAACTACACACCTCAAAGTGCTCAAAACCACATTCAATAAGTTTAGTAACCCTTTATGTGCTACACAAGAATTCAAGCAATGTGGCAGGAAAAAATAAAAATTTTACTTTTTCCTGCAAAAATGTTGTCGATAGCGATAGCAGACGTCATGTCGTGTTTGCAGAGCTCCTGATGTGCCTAAACAGTGGAAAAACCCCACAAGTGACCCCATTTTAGAAATTACAATGAACTTATCTAGAAGTGTGGTGAGCATCTTGAACCCACAGGTGCTTTACAGAAATTTATAACGTTGAGCCAGGAAAATAAAAAAAAATAGCTTTTCCCACAAAAATGTTGGTTTTGCCCCAAAATTTTCATTTTCACAAAGGTAACTGGAGAAAATGGACCATAAAATTTGTTCTACAATTTCTCCTGAGTATACCGATTCCTCATATATGGTGGAAAACTACTGTTTGAGGGAATGCCAGGGCTCGGAAGGGAAGGAGCACCATTTCCTTTTTGCAAAATTGGCTGGAATGGATAGTGGATGCTATGTCACATTTGCAGAGCTCCTGATGTATCTGAACAGTGGAAAACCCCAACAAGTGACCCCATTTTGGAAACTACACCCCTCAAGGAACTTATCTAGAGGTGTGGTGAGCACATTGGACCCACAAATGCTTCACAGAATTTCATAACATTGGGCCGTGAAAATTAAAAAATATATTTTTCCCACAAAAATGTTGGTTTGCCCCAAATTTTTCATTTTCACAAGGGTAAAAGAAGAAAATGGACCATACATACAATTTGTTTTGCAATTTCACCTGAGTTTACAAATACCCCATATGTAGTGAAGAATTACTGTTTGGGCACACGGCAGGGCTTGGAAAGGAAGGAGCACCAATTGACTTTGGGAGTGAAAAATTGGCATTCCAAAATTGATGAGCACCTTGAATCTACTGGTGATTCACAGAATTGTATAACATTGAGCCGTGAAAATGAAAAAAAATATTTTTCCCTCAAAAATGTTGGTTTTGCCCCAAATTTTTCAGCTCAGAAGGGAAGGACCACCATATTGGAGTTCATATTTTGCTTGAATAGTTTGAGGGTGCCATATCACATTGGCAGAACAGCAGAACCCCTCCATAAGTGACCCCTCTTTACAAACTACACCCCTCAATGAATTCATCTAGGGGTGCAGTCAGCATATTGACACCACATGTGCCTCACAGAATTTTATACCATTGGGTTGTGAAGAAAGAATAATTTAATTTTTTCCACTAAAATATTTTTTAGCCCCAAATGTAAAATTTTCACAAATGGGAAATGGGTGAAAATGGAACCAAAATTTGTCACACAATTTCTGCTGAATGTGGCAATACCCCATATGTTGCGGTACAGTACAGCTTAGCCACACAGCGTGACTCGGGAGGGAAGGAGCGCTATTTGACTCCTGGAGAACAAATTATCGTAGAATAGTTTTGTGACTCCATATACATAGCCCCTAAGTGCCAGAATAGCAGAATCCCCCCTTGTTACCCCATTTTGGAAATTACACCCCTCTAGGAATTCTTCTACAGGCTATAGTGACTATTTTCACTCCATGGGTGTTTTCCAGAAACAAGCAGCAGTGGATATTGTTGAGTGAAAATTGCAAATCTGTAGGAATTCAGGAATTTTTTTTTTCTTTTAATGCCGTTCACTATATGGTAAAAGTCATAAGGCAGCTTTATTCTTTGGGTCAGTACAATTACAGCAATACCATTTTTATATAATTTTTTATGTTTTGCTGGTTTCACACAATAAAAGCATTTTTTCAGAAAAAATAATTATTTTTGCATCGCTGTATTCCAAGAGCTATAACTTTTTTATTTCTCTGCTGACAGAGCTGAATGGCAGCTTGTTTTTGTGGGACAAGATGATGTTCTCAGCTATACCATTTTTATTTAAATTTGACTTTTTGATTGCATTTTATTCTATTTTTGATGAAAAAGCATAGTTTTTTGCCCTATTTAGTATTAATTTTTTTTTTTTTTACAGAGTTCATTGATGGGTTTAAATAGTGTGACAATTTTATAGATCGGGTCGTTCTGGACACGGCAATAGCAAATGTGTATTTTTTTTTACATAAATAAATCTATTTACTGGTATAATATTTTTTAAATTTTTTGCTTGTTTATTGTATTATTTTTTAAAATATTTTTACAACTTTTTTACTTTTTTTTAAACTTATTTACTTAATCCCTCTATAAGACTTTAACGTTTATTAGTATAATACATTGCAATGCACCAACATTGCAATGCATTATACCTGTCCCTGCTGCACTGACAGAAGCCTCTTAGACCATGCTGCTGGCATGCTCTAACAGGCTTGCCCTAGCTGACTGACCCGGAGGTCATCATAACAGCCTCAGGTAGCCATGGCAACGATCTGGTACTCCAGATGTTGTTGCGGGAGCGCCGATCTGAAGGGACAGTCCCTCCCTCTCCCAGACTTCTAAATACTGCGATGTTATTAATCACGGCATTAAGGTAGATTAAGTGGCCTGGAGAGGTGCGGGCACCGCTCCTGGAAGTGACAACCGGAGTTCGGCTATAGCTGACGCCAGTGGTTGATCGTGCGGGCACAGGTCCTGTGTCAGCATGATTTCCATGACATAAATTTACATCATTTTGCCGGAACCCCTTCCCGCCAATGACGTAAACTTAGGTCAAATGTCGTGAAGGGGTTAATAAGTAGCTGTAGTCTCATTCTTCACTGTGCTGGCAGTAAACATTGTTTTGACCCAGACAAATTTGAGCTGTGAAAAATGAGACAAAGAGGCAGGTGGAGAACGAGCTGTGGCTCATAAGTGGCAAAAGAAGCGGATTTCTCTGATGATGATTATAAAGTTTCTATTATTCTATTGTGGTATTGCTTTATTGAAAAGTTTGTTGAAATGACAGTGAACATTTAGAGAATTGTGAGCTGGCATAAGGGTCCTTGTTCCAGGTCCTTATCTGCTAGCTAATAAGAACATACGCAGAAAAGAGCATCTCAAAGCCCAACATATCTGTGCCCTTATGTGGACCACCCATTGATTTCATGTAGCACTGTGTACACTTAATTTCCTATGCAGTGGTGCTTCAGGCTAATTGAACACTTGAACGAAGCAAACTAGACCGTATTAACCTCTACATAGTGAAGAGTTAAGCAACTTTCAAATATAATCTGTATTTTAGGGTGCGTTTACACTGACTGATTATAGTGATTGAGCGTTCCTAGGAATGCATGTGTCCTGATAATTGTCCAATATAACCAGGCTAGTGTTCACCTGACGAGCAAAACGCTCATTCCTCAGTTGAAATGATATAAGCTTGGTTAAAAAACCATTGCTCTCGTCAGCACAGTGTCCAGTGTAAACACTGTACATGTGCTGCTGAGAATAATGACAGTCTATTCACACAGATTGATTGTATTAAAGAAGCATGCCCATCAAAATTGTTATTATCTTAATATATTGCAGTCATCATATTACTGTATATAGCACTGTGTACTTACAATTGCTCACTTTGCCTTTCTATCCAGCTAATTCTTGTATTTTCCATTAGGTCTATGGCATCACATGATTAAAAATTAACTAGCTGAATCCTTCTAAGCTCTACTGTCACAATACTGTTGTCTGATAACCCAGGACCAGGGTCTCCTACCCTGTCCCTAACGCTATCCCTGCTCCCCAGGTTACTTCTGATGGTGATGATGCTGGGGCCAAGTACCTTGCTGTTCTCCAGAATCAGCCCTTATCTGTCCCCTCCCTCACCCAGAAAAGTGGAGAGGAATTGTGTATGTAAATACACAAACTAGACAAACAGGGAACGTATGTACAGGGATAAATGGGAATACTAAACATACATAATATGCACTCACAGACAACAGAGGGAAAACACCGAAGGGATTAGGAAGGTAGCCAAAAAAAGAAAAGGAAGGGACTATGCACACAGCCAAAACACCAAGCAACAGTCACAGAACAACTCTTCTTAAACGTCTCTACCAAACATTGAATCCTCCACTCCTTCAACAGGCAGTACAAGATTCAGATTGCCAGAGCAGAGACTATATAGGAGAGGGGAGTGGCTAATATGGCCCAGCTGAGAACTTCCAGGAAGGAAGCTACAGAGACTGAAAGCTAAGCAGTTTAACTCCTGCACTGCTGAAAGAAATCAGCACAATTTAATAAGAGGGAAAAGTGCTTCTATTCAATGCAGGAGTACATGAACACTGTGGTTTTTTGTCTCCTCTCTGTCGCGGTAAACCTGTTACGTCTATGTAGAAACAGGAGGCCAATTTTCCCTTTATGAGTCATAAGTCACTGCAAAAGTCTCTGGCAAGGGGAAGAAGCGGAGCAGCTGGGTCAGGAGTTGAAGAGGAGAATGATTTTTGCAGGTAAAGGAGACTTCCTTTTTCTACATAGAGCAGAGAAAAGAGAAGAATTAACTGGGTAGAAAGGCAAAATGAGCAATTGTAAGTACACAGCGCTATATAAGATGATGACTGCAATATATTAAGAGGATAAAAACTGCGATGGAAGTGCTTCTCTAACAATCATACTGAGTACAGATGAGCAAATTTCTTTGAGTGGAATTGAATCCTAATCATATATACAAAAATCTGCATTTTTGAGAATACAAATTTTTGCAACTTCACTCTGCGCGGCTGGCAAAATTGTAAAAAAACAAATAACTTATACTCACCGCTCACATGTCCAGCTCCTCCACTCCTTGCTGTCTACTGCCCTTTCCAATACAGCTATTAGAACCAAAACGGAAAGCCACAGGGAGTGCAGGTGAATGGGATCACATTACAACACCTAGGGTATCATTACAGGAAAGTCGTAAAAAGTTGGAACCAATTGGATTTTTTGCTACTCACTGCAGTACGAATCCATTCACCTGCACTACACTGCAATGTAGCAATGGCACAATGCTGGAGTTGCCATGTAGCACTGACCTTACAGATATTTTTTTTAGTTGTAATAGAATTTACTAATGAGAAAAACACTAGAAAGAACAAATGTAAAGACTGAATTTAAGAATTCTCAAATCCGTAACCTGTACTAAATAGTTGCCATAAGAAAGAAGGCTATTTGCCATTACTTCCAGCAGATGGCAGTGTTGGTACATTCTGAAAAAAAAAAGGTTTTGGCTGCTCAGTAGTACTTGGTGCTCACGGGAAGAATGGTTAAAAAATAGACAAAAGCAGGTTATTTTTGAGTGGAACTTGCAGCGACACAGTTCTGACCCCAGCTACCAGCGACAAACAAGAAAGCCATTGTAGTGATTTAACCAGCAATGGCACAAATAATGACATGCCTTATTAGGTACGCAGTGAATACATTTTCTGACTCTGTAGTGACAGTATTTCTCATGAGATGGAGTTAAGTAGAATTTAACTCAATTTAATAATTAGGATTTCATACACAGTAACTACTGTTATTTATTACCATGGGAGACTACTGATAAGAAGTACACAAATTTGGAATCAGACTTATATTTATCTGTATGTTACAGATCAGGCACCATATTTCACAATGTAAACTGAAACTATTATTAAAAAGATCTCTTAAACCTCATGAGACTGATACAACTGATTTAAAAATCCATGTCAGAATAACTGAGCTGGACAAAAAATTCTTAATAATTTAATATCGGGAGGTCAAACTTTCAAAAAGGATAATACAGCCAATATTACATGAATTTGCAATGTAAGTACACCAGTCTCATCAGATATAAGAGATCTATTTGATAATGGATGCAGCTAGTATTGTGAAATCTGGTGGCAAATCTGCTTTAACCCCTTCACGACCTTTAACGTATATTTATGTCAAAGGTCATGTCCCTGCCTTTGATGCAGGCCCGATTCCGAGCCCATATCTTCCCCTTCCCCCAGCCATCAAGTGCCTTTAACAGCCACAAGTGGAGCTTTGTTCTGCTCGCGGTTGTTAACCTGTTAAATCCCATTGTCAAACTCTGACAGCGGGATTTGACACGCGGCAGCTGGAAGCAAATCCCATCTGATGCACAGCAATGTATAACACAAGCGATCTGATGATCGCAGCTTCAAGTCTCCTAAAGGGACTATTGAAGTCAGTAAAAAGTGTGAAAAAAAGCTTTTAAAAATATGAAAAAAACAAAACACAAAAGTTCAAATCACTTCCTTTTGCCCCATCTTACTACATAAAGAGCTTAACGTTGAGGTGAGTCCGAGAAAAACATCAGCTGACGTTGGAGTGATGACTCTGTTGTCGTACATGACGACGATGAAAGGGAACATTTTCCTATTGAATTTTTAAATAGCTTAACTCCATCAGGCATGCCAAGTCATTGCCTTAGACTTAAGGTGGGCAGCATTATTACGTTGTTGAGAGATTTGAATACAAAACGAGGACTCCGCAATGGTACAAGATTAGTTGTAACATCATTGAATAGAAATGTTCTTGAGGCAGAGATTTTAACAGGATCAGCTGAAGGTCATAAGGCATACAGAGAGATTTCCACGCTATCTGCCCTGGGCAATTCACTTTTTGAATTGGTGAACTTCTCTGTAATTTTCTAAATTTTATTTTTGTTTTCCGTAATGCCATTTACTAATTTATTAATTATGACAACTTTGTTGTTTATCGTGTAAAAAGGCTGAAAGTAAATAGACATGGGTAATTTGAGTTAGTTTTTATTATGTAGAGCACACTTTTCTTGCTTCCGAAATTTATTTCTTTCGGAACTTGGGCTGCTAGTTGAAAAAAATCAGTAAACGGCCTAACGAGAAAAAATTAAAAACGCCAGGATTAGATTTTTTGGCCCTCGCAAAATTGCAATAAAATGCAATAAAAGGCGATCAAAACATCATACCTAACCCAAAATGGTATCAATAAAAATGCCAGTTCAGGGCACAAAAAGTAAGCTCTTATCCAGCCCCAGATCCCAAAAAATGAAAGTCTTACGGGTCTTGGAAAATGGCAACATAATTTTCATTTTTTTTCTTACAAATTTCGGAATTTTTTTTCACCACTTAAATAAAAAATCTATGCATGTTTGGTATCTGCGTATTCGTATTCGTACTGACCTGGGGAATCATATTTCCAGGTCAGTTTTATCGTATAGTGAACATGGTAAATGAAAAAAAACAAAAACAAAAAACAATTGTGGAATTGCAATTTTTTTTGCAATTTCACGTCACTTGGAAGTTTCTTCCCGTTTTCTAGTACACTATATGATAAAATGAATGGTGGCATTCAATACAAGATGTCCCAAAAAAAGCAAGCCCTCATACGGCTATGTGGATGGAAATATAAAAATGTTGTGGCTCTTGGAAGAATGCGAGGAGAAAACGAAAGCGCTAAAATGGAAAATCCCAAGGTCATGAAGAAAACTGGTGTTCTCATTTATGTGGGCCCCTATATAGTATAAATGAGCTATGGCACTTTCACAGAAGCCCGAAATGGACCATGAGGAATATAAGAGCAATTTTACCTGTATGGTTTCTTATATACATACTAGATGGTGGCCCGATTCTAAAGCATCGGGTATTCTAGCATATGTATCCCGACCCTCCTTTATAATGCCCCATGCAGGAAGTCACATCCCCCGTATATAATACCCCATGCATATAATACCCCATGCAGGATGTCACATCCCCCGTATATAATACCCCATGCAGGATGTCACATCCCCCCTATATGAAGCCCCATGCAGGAAGTCACATCCCACTATAGTGCCCCATGCAGGATGTCACATCCCCCCTATATAATACCCCATGTAGGATGTCACCTCTCCCCCATATAATGCCCCATGAAGAATGCCTCTCCCCTATATAATGCCTCATGTAGTATGTAACCTCTCCCCCCCATATAATGCCCCATGCAGGATGTCACCTCTCCCCCATATAATGCCCCATGTAGGATGTCACCTCTCCCCCCATATAATGGCCCATGTAGGATGTCACCTCTCCCCCCATATAATGCCCCATGTAGGATGTCACCTCTCCCCCATGTAATGCCCTATGTAGGATGTCACCTCTCCCCCCATATAATGGCCCATGTAGGATGTCACCTCTCGCCCATATAATGCCCCATGTAGGATGTCACCTCTCCCCCCATATAATACCCCATGCAGGATGTCCCATCCCCCCATAGTGCCCCATGCAGGTCCCCTATGGCCCCATACAAAAAAAAAAAAAAATCCAATACTCACCTCCCTTCTCAGCTAATTCTCTGGACTCCAGCGTAGCCGGCATCTTCCCGCTGTGCGCTGTGATCGGTCAGGAGAGAGCGCGGTGTAAAGACGTCACCGCGCCCTCTGACCTGAGACGTCACAGAGCTGCAGCGGAAGACACAGGAGCTGCTGCGCAGGCACGGGGAGGGGTAAGTATGATGCCGGGGTCCTGATCGAGCGGGGGGAGGGACGGGAGGAGAGGAGAGGGGAGGGGAGAGGAGGGGAGGGGAGAGGAGGGGAGGGGAAGGGTAAGTATGATGCCAGATCGAGCGGGTGAGGGACGAGAGGAGAGGACAGGAGAGGGGAGAGGAGGGGAAAGGAGGGGAGGGGAGGGGAGAGGAGGGGAGGGGTGTCACACTTGTCCTCGGGAGATAAGTGGCCGTAGCCGCTGATCTTCCGACGATAGCCGCATGTAGGCAGCGGCGCCTGCAGTCGGGGGACTTATGCTGCGAGCAGCCGGCTGCATCTCCCGGCTGCATCACCGCTGACCTCCGTGCCTCACATGAGCCGCTAACGGCCGCCATGTTTTTCTGAAATGCCGCGTCGCTGATTGGCCGCGGCCGGAGCAATCAGTGACCAGGGATTTCCAGGACAGACAGACAGACAGAAAGACAGACAGTCAGACAGACAGAAAGACTGACAGACAGACGGGATAAGACAATTATATAGATAGATAGATTTCCTCCTTTTTTGTCTCACGAAAGGTGAAATTTAACCTGAAATGTTACTAATTACTCCTGAAGCTCCAGTGGGTTCATATGGATCGAATATGAAGTGTTAACTGAAGTAGTATTATTATTATTATTATTATTATTATTATTTATATAGCACCATTGATTCCATGGTGCTGTACATGAGAAGAGGTTACATACAAAATACAGGTATCACAGTAAACAAACTAACAATGACAGGTACAGAGGGAAGAGGACCCTGCCCTTGTGGGCTTACATTCTACAGGAATGGGGAAGGAGACAGTAGGTTAGGGGGTTGCAGTAGCTCCGGTGTTGTTGAGATGGCAGTCATAGCAGGCTGTAAGTTTGTTTGAAGAGATGGGTTTTCAGGTTCCATCTGAAGGATCCAAATGTGGCAGATAACCAGACGTGTTGGGGCTCAGAATTTCAGAGGATGGGGGATATTCAGGAGAAGTCTTGGAGGCGATTGGGTGAGGTACGAATAAATGTGGAGGAGAGAAGGAGGTCTTGAGAGGACCGGAGATTACATGAGGGAAGATATCGGGAGATTAGTTCAGAGATGTACGGAGGAAAAAGATTATGGATGGCTTTGTAGGTCAGTGTTAGGAGTTTGAATCCACTATGACCATACAATCTCTGAACATAAGACTTTGTTATGTACTGTGGTCTGTAATTTACACATTTCTTAATATACTGTACAGGTATATTACACACAGTGGCGTAACTAGAGGCTGATGAGCCCTGGTGCAAAAATTTGATCTTGGCCCACACATCTATGTTGGTCAGATGTCTAGATCCTTTAAAGACATACTTTCACACCCTCCATGTAATAATGTCCCCATCCTGGCAACTTCCTGTAATAATGTTACTGGTCCTGGCCCCTTCCTGTAATAATGGCCCTCATCTTGGGCCCATTTCTGTAATAATGTCCCCCGTCCTGGCCCCTTTCTTTAATAATGTGCCCCGTCCTATTGGAAACCCAGCCATGGGGAACTATATGAATATAATGTTGAGCTCAAAGAAAATGGAGGCCGCACCCTTATTTGCACAGAGTGCAAAAAAACTGAAACAAAAAAAAAACTGAAACAAAAACCCCCATGGCTGGATGTCCACTAGCTGGGTCTCAGTCCTTCTCTGCCCTTATTCACATTTTATGCCACTTGACATATGGTAAGGTTTTAATACTAGAGGTTAGGACCGTCCCGAATAGGGTCAACTTGAAATAGTGGGATGGTTTTTATTTTTTTTTAATCAAAATTATGTTACCTAAGCACCCTATATTATTTTCATGCACTATTGCTGTTTATTCATTTACTGCAGAGTATTTGCTTATTTTGTTTTTAGCTTGGGTTTTAACATACAAATCATGCCTAGAGTAATATCTTGGCAGTGGATTAGAGCACACAATGGCCAATTCATCAAAGCTTTTACACCGGTATTCTGACGTAAAAAGCCATGAAGGTGGCATAATTTGGGCGCAACTGGCAGCTGACTAAAATGATGCGACTTTTGGCATTCTCACACCATTTTCGCCTAGCTCTGACAAAGTGGGTGGAGCTGCAGCGGGACGGGGGCTTGGTGACCGCTGCTTGTCCAATTCATGATGGGTGGCGGCGTTCGCTACACCACAAACCTTATTCCAGCAGGGGCTGGAGTAGGATTTGTGGTGAGACGCAATCCTCTTCATGAATCATGAACGTCTGACTCCAGCTCATCTCCTTATCAACACCGGCGTGAACAAGTTGGGCCCAATGTGTATAAACTGATATCATAGTATAAAAAAAATTCTCACGGTTTTATAACCCTTTCTCAAGCAATACACATTCAATAGCCAACAGCTATTCATCCTAACTTCTCCATATACATGCATGATGATCGGTATGCATGTGATTTCAATGGGCAGAGGGGAGTATGGTGCTGCCAGAGACCTTATCTTCTCTGGTAACAAAGAGATTAGACACTGAAATTGAACATGTCTGATCCTTCTTTCCTCAGATATCATCAGCCAAAATGAATAGGGAGACCTGCATTTGCATAAGATAGTTGTCCTTAGCCACTGAAATCAGCATCAGCTTCCAACGCTAGTAGTTATATACATACATGATAGTTACTTATTGCATTTCTCCACATCCATGCCTTCTATATACACAGCCTTGCTGCACATGACATCCAGACCAGGTGAAAACTCTGATTGAGCCTTGCAAGCCTCTGTCTAATTCACCAGTATACCAAAATATATTACTAATATTGTGTTTCAATGTGACACTGTCCTGCAATTGTTCCATTCAGAAACACACAAACTTCTAATTAATTGATTTTCAGCCACATCAATTATTGCAAGAGAAGAGATCCTAGTGAATTCATCTTAAGGGACTTGTGATTGTCTCCATTTTAATTCTGATTTAGCTACAGTAGACTTAAAACACCCTGGTACTCATCGTACATTCCTAAATAAAACCGTGGCTCCGCTTTTAAGATGTATGTTCTCAGTGACATCACTGTGATTTTATAATTACGAATAATTAACTGCAAAGTGTTATTTAAGTTTATTTCCTAATTACATCTCATCTTAATTCCTTTACATAACGTTTGGGGTGAAGCGCAGATGTTTTTTGTATTTGTTACATTTCATTACAGGTGGATTGTAAAATGTTATCATTTCAGCTGATTTTTGGTTTCTGCTCCTGTTAGACTTTGTTGCCACTGGCTGAAACAATCTTCAATTCAGACTTCTGCCGACCTCTCTGGTAGTTTTCACTGCAAGAATATTGCAGTATGCAACAAAATCTCACAGCCCAATTAGAGTCTATGGGATCTGACAAGGTCCATGTGGACCAGAAGCGGCATCAGAAAATAGATCCGTCGCAACATTATGGCTTGTGTTATAAAAACTTAAAACGTGACACTATACTGCACAGAACCTTTAAGTAAATATTGACTAGTGTTGAGCGAGCACTAAAATGCTCGGGTGCTCGAAGCTCGACCCGAGCAACGAGCCCAATGTTAGTCTATGGGAGACCCGAACATTTTTGCGGCGGCTCCCCCGGCAGTCTGTAGACAGCCTAAAAAGTGCCCAAAACGATAGTGACAGTGCTCAAAAGACATGGGGACAGCATGGGGATCGCCCCTGGAAGCATTTCTGACCCCCAGGTCACTGCTGTCAACAATGTGGTCAGAGGTATTAAGCCACTTTTACAGGCTCACAATAAAACGTTCAAAAACGAAAGTGAATGTGCTTTCCTGTGAAATATGTTAACCCCTTAACGACCATGGGTCTTTCTGTTTTTGTGTTTTCCTTTTTTGCTCCCCTTCTTCCCAGAGCCAGAACTTTTTTAATTTTCGTTCAATATTGCCATGTGAGGGCTTATTTTTTGCGGGACGAGTTGTACTTTTAAACACCATCACTGGTTTTACCATATCGTGTGCTGGAAAATGGGAAAAAAATTCCAAGTGCAGTGAAACTGCAAAAAAAATGCAATTCCACAGTTGTTTTTTTTTTTTACTTAAACTTTTATATATTTTTTATTTTTTTAAAAACTTTTTTTTACACTTTCTGCTTGCTTCTATAGTCTCCAGAGGAGACTAGAAGCAGCAGTTGTCTGATTGCTTCTACTGCATACAAGCGATGAGCAGATCGCTTGCATGCAGGAGAAATGCTCACTTGCTATGAGCGCTGACCACTAGGTGGTGCTCATAGCAATTGAGACATGACAACCACAGGCGTCTGCTGCAGACCCTGAGTTGTCATGCCCACCCATTGGTGACCCGCGATCACGTGACGGGGTCACTGATGGGTGGGGCTTAGGACTCCCGGAAGCGCGAGTTAAATGCCACTGTCAGAGATTTAACATATTAACAGCCGCGAGTGGATTGCGATTCCAATAATCAGCTGACATGTGCTCGCTTCAGTGCGGGCTCACCGCCGGAGCCCCCGCTGAACCGGCCTTCCCGACCTGGTGCGTACTATTACTGACCAGGTCGGAAAGGGGTTAAGGAACATCCTTTCCAGGGTAAAGACTTGTGTATAAGGTAAAATAAATAACCAAAAACAAAAATACTCCTCCACACCTTGGGCTATGTTCACAAGTAGCATTTTTTATGCGTTTTTGCACGTTTGTATTGCTTACAACCGTGACAAATGCATTCACCAGGAAATGTCATTTCAACATTTTACATCCTTATCTGGCCATGTGCTGTGTGACACATGCATATAGTGCTAAAAAGACATGGGAACAGCATGGGGAAGACCCCTGGAAGCATCTCTGACACCCAGGTCACTGCCTAAAAGTGTGCCCATCAGAAGTGATCCTTGCCGCATCAGAAGATGCAGACTTGCAACTATCCCCGTGCAAGTCCTTGTCCCAGGGCAGTGTTCAATTGTACCTCCCCCATAACTTGCAATAAAAGCGCAAGTATGCAGCCTGCCACCCACCCACCCCCCAGGCTGCAATACCATACTGCTAGCTTGCTTGCACTTGAAATTGGGCCTTTTAGGCATGTGGAGGTGGAATCTGGCCACCACGTCATGGCTGCATTGGTAGCCTGGTATTCATACTCAGTCCCCAGCCGCCTGGCGGCCGGGTGTCCACGCTTGGACCCCAGCCGCCAGGGGGCGGCCGGGTGTCCATACTCAGTCCCCAGCCGCCCCGCGGCCGGGTGCCCACACAAAGTCCCCAGCCGCGTGGGGGTGGCCGGGTGTCCATAAACGGTCCCCAGCCGCCCCTATTTGTCCCGGTGCGCCTTATACACAAGCACGCATACCGAAACATTACCTGTGCCCTCCCCAGTGCATTTAGTGGGAAGGACAGCCTAACCACAAACACGTGGACAAGTGAATGTGGCCAGGAATGGTCCATCTCATTGACGCCTTCACACTGGGTTAATATTGTGGAAGCCGGGACACAGTTGGACACTGGGATGCAACACGTCCTCCAGACATAGAGGATTGCGGGTCCTGGGTCAATCAGGCTTCAACACAAAGTTCAGAAGGTAGACAGCAGCAGTGGTCGGCCTCCTACACAACGAGTAAATTATTCATGATCATGAGGCCATCCACCTCCTTAGCTTTCTGTTCCTTGGAATGCAAGCGCATGTATGTGGTAGCAGCTAGGCCTGAGGTGGTCAGCGTTTTGGCGCATATTCTACCTCCTTCGAGGATTGCTGGATGTTTTCCTGCTACTATCCCAGTTCTATGACTCCCGTTAAAACAAAGCTTCAGGTGATGAATGATGGTTGAGGTGGTGGCAAAGGAGAAAGAGCAGGAGGAACAGGGACCATTCACATCAATATCAGGCCAGCCAACCACACATGTCTTGTAGGATATGTTTCCGTACCAAAAGGAGCATTTCAGCTACACAATTAAAAGGCATACAGTGAATGCAATGCCTACCAAAAATTTCGAGGCACTCCAATGCCCCTTGGAAGTGACATGGAGGTCAGAGGGCCTTAACTAAACCGTTTTTTCCATTTATAGCAACTGGGTCTCCTGTACACTGTTGGCTTAAGCAGGGAATGGAAGGCTTTCCAAAAATTATTAGGCACTGCAATGCCCTTTGAAACAGACGTGGATTACAGCGTATTAAAAACCTTCTACCCATTATTGGGGAGTGGGTCTCCCTTAGTGTTCGCCTATGCATTGAAAAGCAAAAGCTGACAAAAATTAGGAGGAAATGCAATGCCCGTTGCAAGAGTCGTGGAGGTTAGAGGTAATTAAAAACAACATGTCAATGCCCCTTGGAAGAGCTGTGGAGTTCAGAGTGGTTTAACAAGACGGTTTTAATGCCCCTTAGAAGAGACGTGGAGTTCAGAGTGGTTTAACAAGACAGTTTTAATGCCCCTTGGAAGAGATGTGGAGGTCACAGTAGCTTAACAAGATGGTTTTAATGACCCTTGGAAGAGACGTGGAGTTCAGAGTGGTTTAACAAGACAGTTTTAATGCCCCTTGGAAGAGTGGTGGAGGTTACAGTGGAATAAAAAGACAATATCAATGCCCCGTGGAAGAGACATGGAGGTCACAGTAGCTTAACAAGACGGTTTTAATGCTCCTTGGAAGAGTGGTGGAGGTCGCAGTGGAATAAAAAGACAATATCAATGCCCCTTGGAAGAGTGGTGGAGGTTACAGTGGAATAAAAAGACAATATCAACGCCCTGTGGAAGAGACGTGGAGGTCACAGTAGCTTAACAAGACGCTTTTAATGCCCCTTGGAAGAGTGGTGGAGGTCGCAGTGGAATAAAAAGACAATATTAACGACCCTTGAAAGAGACGTGGAGGTCACAGTAGCTTAACAAGGCGATTTTAATGCCCCTTTCAAGAGCCATGCAGTACAGCATATTAAAAACATTATTCCCATTATTGGAGAGTGGGTCTCCCATAGTCTTTGCCTATGCCTTCCAAGCAAAAGCAGCCAAAAATTAGGAAGGGGGAACTTGCAATGTCCCTTACAAGAGCCATGCAGTACAGCATATTAAAAACATTGTTCCCATTATTGGGGAGTGGGTCTCCCATAGTCTTTGCCTATGCCTTCCAAGCAAAAGCTGCCAAAAATTAGGACTGAGGAACTTGCAATGCTGGCAACATGGACCACGATCACCCTGGTGGTATAGTGGTCGTGGAGGCTGAGGATAAGGAGAAGAGCAAAAAACAGCCGAAATGAGGAAGCGTATACCCATGTGTGGGTGTGAAGCGATGCATCGGAATACACCTCCCGAAATAACACAGTGGATTTGACTTTATGTTACTCTGCTGTCATTTGGTGGTGATGAGAAGTCTGGCCCAATCCATCCCTTGTTCATTTTGATAAGGGTCAGCTTTTCAGCATTGTCAGTTGACAGGCGAGTGCGCTTATCAGTTATAATTCCCCCAGCGGCACTAAAAACACGCTCCGATAACACGCTAGCGGCAGGGCAGGTCAGGACCTCCAAGGCATACAGAGTGAGTTCATTCCAAGTGTCCAGCTTGGATACCCAATAATTAAAAGGCACAGAGGAATCACGGAGGACGCTGGTACTCCCTCACCATCTTTTGAAACTTTCCACTCCTTGTGATAGTACCCTGCGCCTCAGGGCCTGTAAGCTGGGCAGGTCTCAGAAAACTGTCCTAGAACATTGACAGTGTTCCCCTGCCTCTGCTGGATTGGAGTTGCGTCTCTCTCGCCTGTATGCCTTAGTTGGGCAGTGAACTGTGACCTCTGCCGCTACCATGTTCAGATGGGAATTTTTTTAATAGTTCTGCAGCAAGGGCCTTCTGGTACTGCCCCATTTTTGTTGGTAGCCTGGTATTCATACTCAGTCCCCAGCCGCCCGGCGGCCGGGTGTCCACGCTTGGACCCCAGCCGCCAGGGGGCGGCCGGGTGTCCATACTCAGTCCCCAGCCGCCCCGCGGCCGGGTGCCCACACACAGTCCCCAGCCGCTTGGGGGTGGCCGGGTGTCCATAAACGGTCCCCAGCTGCCCCTATTTGTCCCGGTGCGCCTTATACACAAGCGCGCATACCAAAACATTACCTGTGCCCTCCCCAGTGCATTTAGTGGGAAGGACAGCCTAACCACAAACACGTGGACAAGTGAATGTGGCCAGGAATGGTCCATCTCATTGACGCCTTCACACTGGGTTAATATTGTGGAAGCCGGGACACAGTTGGACACTGGGATACAACACGTCCTCCAGACATAGAGGATTGCGGGTCCTGGGTCAATCAGGCTTCAACACAAAGTTCAGAAGGTAGACAGCAGCAGTGGTCGGCCTCCTACACAACGAGTAAATTATTCATGATCATGAGGCCATCCACCTCCTTAGCTTTCTGTTCCTTGGAATGCAAGCGCATGTATGTGGTAGCAGCTAGGCCTGAGGTGGTCAGCGTTTTGGCGCATATTCTACCTCCTTCGAGGATTGCTGGATGTTTTCCTGCTACTATCCCAGTTCTATGACTCCCATTAAAACAAAGCTTCAGGTGATGAATGATGGATGAGGTGGTGGCAAAGGAGAAAGAGCAGGAGGAACAGGGACCATTCACATCAATATCAGGCCAGCCAACCACACATGTCTTGTAGGATATGTTTCCGTACCAAAAAGAGCAGTTCAGCTACACAGTTATAAGGCATACAGTGAATGCAATGCCTACCAAAAATTTCGAGGCACTCCAATGCCCCTTGGAAGTGACATGGAGGTCAGAGGGCCTTAACCAAACCGTTTTTTCTATTTATAGCAACTGGGTCTCCTGTACACTGTTGGCTTAAGCAGGGAATGGAAGGCTTTCCAAAAATTATTAGGCACTGCAATGCCCCTTGAAACAGATGTGGATTACAGCGTATTAAAAACCTTCTACCCATTATTGGGGAGTGGGTCTCCCTTAGTGTTCGCCTATGCATTGAAAAGCAAAAGCTGACAAAAATTAGGAGGAAATGCAATGCCCGTTGCAAGAGTCGTGGAGGTTAGAGGTAATTAAAAACAACATGTCAATGCCCCTTGGAAGAGCTGTGGAGTTCAGAGTGGTTTAACAAGACGGTTTTAATGCCCCTTAGAAGAGACGTGGAGTTCAGAGTGGTTTAACAAGACAGTTTTAATGCCCCTTGGAAGAGATGTGGAGGTCACAGTAGCTTAACAAGATGGTTTTAATGCCCCTTGGAAGAGACGTGGAGTTCAGAGTGGTTTAACAAGACAGTTTTAATGCCCCTTGGAAGAGTGGTGGAGGTTACAGTGGAATAAAAAGACAATATCAATGCCCCGTGGAAGAGACATGGAGGTCACAGTAGCTTAACAAGACGGTTTTAATGCTCCTTGGAAGAGTGGTGGAGGTCGCAGTGGAATAAAAAGACAATATCAATGCCCCTTGGAAGAGTGGTGGAGGTTACAGTGGAATAAAAAGACAATATCAACGCCCTGTGGAAGAGACGTGGAGGTCACAGTAGCTTAACAAGACGCTTTTAATGCCCCTTGGAAGAGTGGTGGAGGTCGCAGTGGAATAAAAAGACAATATTAACGACCCTTGAAAGAGATGTGTGTAGTGCCGGCGTCCCTGCCCTCTGCTAGGCAGGGACGCTGTTCCCCTCACCGCTCTGCTCCGTGCCCGGCGTCCCTCTCCCGCTCTGCTGGCAGCACGCGCTCCTTCCCGGCCACTGTGCTTAGGGCGCGCGCGCGCGCCCTCCCTCCCTCTTAAAGGGGCCGCGCGCGCCGTCCTAAGGAGTCCCCGGCCAATGGCCGGAGGACTTTACCATATATAAGGCACCTCCTCCAAAATGGAGGTGCCCGAGCAATGTTGTTGCACCGTTCTACTCTGCTTCAGCCCTCAGGTCCCGTTGCCAGTTACCTGCCAGATTCCTGCCAGCTTGCTGTCCTAATCCTGCCTGATTTCCTGTTACCTGCCTGAGGTCCGACGGTCTGCCTTACAACTCCGGTCAGTCTGTCTAAGGACCAACTTGCCCGCTCACCTGGGAGCACACATCAGCTACCTGCCTGCTTGCCTGAGGTCCGACGGTCTGCCTTACAACTCCGGTCAGTCTGTCTATGGACCAGCTTGCCCGCTCACCTGGGAGCGCTTCTCCGCTACCTGCCTGCTTGCCTGCCCGGAGGCTCCGCTGTCACGTGCTGTGACCACCAGCTATTCCAGACTCTTGCCCGCTCACCTGGGAGTGCTTCTCCGCTACCTGCCTGCTTGCCTACCTGGAGGCTCCGCCGTCACGTGCTGTGACCACCTGCTATTCCAGAGACTCTCGCTTGCTCACCTGGGAGCACACATCCTCCATCTGCCTTGCTAGCCTACCTGGAGGTTCAGCCATCACAGGTCGTACCTACCCCTTACCTAGAGACTGCCCCGGTCACTTGCCGTGACCTCCAGCCCGTTCTTCCAGAGACTGCCCCGGTCACTTGCCGTGACCTCCAGCCCGTTCTTCCAGAGACTGCCCTGATCACTTGCCGTGACCTCCTGCCCGTACACCCAGAGACTGTCCCGGTCACCTGCTGTGACTGCCTGCCTGGTCGCCACCCGCTCCCTTACAAGGACCGCTCCCTTGTATAGTAGCCCAGAGGTTCCGCCTCCCAGACCCGTTACAGTTTGCTCGGGCCATGGAACCCGGTGGCACCCAAGCTCCCTCGCTCTCGGACCTGTGTCATGAACTGTCCCGTCAAAGGTCCCAACAGGAGTCCATCCTGGGTCACCTGCGGAATGTCAATACTCACCTGGACACTCTGACTGTTCCACCAACAACCTCCGCCAGTGCCATGTCTCGCAATCCGGCAGCTCCGCTGTCCACTAACACCATGATATCCTACCCCGGACCTCGGCTTTCTGCATCTCCTCGCTTCGGAGGCGACTCAGCCCAGGCTCGGGGCTTCATAAATCAGTGCACCCTGCACTTTGAACTATTGTCCCACCAGTTTAACTCCGACCGAGCCAAAATTGCATTCATCATGTCCCATCTCACCGGGGAGGCCCTGGCCTGGCTAAATCCTCTATGGGAGAGAGGAGACCCCCTGGTGTCCAACTTGCCTGCTTTTCTCACGGCTTTCCGGAAAGTCTTCGACGAACCCGGACGGAAGACCTCATCCGCATCACCGTTGCTACGCCTCCGTCAGGAAAGTCTCACCGTGGGCCAATATGCCATACGGTTCCGTACCCTTGCCTCGGAGCTGGCCTGGGATAACGACGCTCTGGTTTCCGTCTTCTGGGAGGGTCTGTCCGGCCGTATTAAAGATGAACTTGCCGGTCGGGACATTCCTACCACTCTCGATGACTTAATAACTCTTGCCACCCGGACTGACCTACGGTTCCAGGAGCGTGCCAGAGAGGTCACCCGTGAGAGGAGGTTACCACGTCTAGCTCCTACTTTTCAGAAACCCGTCACTCCTTCTGTCTCTAACCAGGTACACCCTCCTGAGCCTATGCAGGTCGACCAGACCAAGATGGTCAAGACCCGTCAGGACTTACGCCGTGCCGAGGGGACCTGCTTCTACTGTGGCAGTAAGGAGCACCGGATCCGTGCCTGCCCGGAGAGGTCGGGAAACGCCTGTGTCTAGGTTCGCTCAGAGAGGTCCACCTAGACAAGAATAAATCCTCTCCATCCCTGCTGTTGTCAGTTTCAATCGTCTACGGGGAGAACCGTTATTTCGAACTAGCCCAACTGGACTCTGGAGCAGCCGGGAATCTTATTTCACAGTCCCTGGTAGAGAAATACCGCATCCCCACCAAACCTCTGGCTGTACCCTTGTCTGTTGCTGCCGTGGATGGGGGGCTCTTACCACGCCCCATCCAACTCATCACCGAATCCATTACTCTGCAGGTGGGAATGCTGCATTCTGAAAGTATCTCCTTCCATGTTCTGCCTGGACTCTCTCACGCCCTCTTGCTAGGCCTACCTTGGCTCCAGAGACATGCACCCGTTCTTGACTGGCAGACCGGAGAAGTCCTTCGCTGGGGACAGGGCTGCCATAAGACCTGTCTGGTTCCCGTTCATCCCGTCCGTCCTTCTCCTACCCCAGCTAATCTACCTGGACTTCCGATTCCTTATTGGTCTTATGCTGATGTCTTTAATAAAAAGGAGGCAGAGACACTACCCCCTCATAGACCATACGACTGCCCTATCGACCTGTTACCTGGTACTTCTCCTCCCCGTGGGCGTATTTATCCATTATCCGCTGCTGAGACCCGGTCGATGTCCGAATATATTGAGGAGAATCTGGCCAGGGGATTCATCCGGAAATCTACCTCCCCGGCGGGAGCAGGCTTCTTTTTCGTCAAAAAGAAGGACGGCTCTCTCCGTCCCTGTATAGACTATAGAGGCCTTAACCAGATCACGGTGAAGAATAAGTACCCCCTTCCGCTCATTCCGGAGTTATTTGATCGTCTGAGGGGGGCTAGAATCTTCACCAAACTGGACCTCCGTGGGGCGTACAACCTGGTTCGTATCCGTCAGGGGGATGAATGGAAGACGGCATTCAACACCCGGGACGGCCACTATGAATATCTGGTAATGCCCTTTGGCCTCTGTAACGCTCCTGCCGTCTTTCAAGAGTTGGTCAATGACATCTTCCGGGACCTTCTCTACTCCTGCGAAGTGGTGTACCTGGACGACATCTTGGTCTTCTCTCCGGATCTCCAGACTCACCGGAGGGATGTTCGTCAGGTCCTGCTCAGGCTCAGGCAGAACCATCTCTACGCTAAATATGAGAAGTGCCTCTTTGAGCAGACCTCGCTTCCGTTTCTGGGCTACATTATCTCTCTGACCGGCCTACAAATGGATCCTGAGAAACTGTCTGCCATCGAGAAATGGCCCCGACCAGAGGGGTTGAAGGCTATTCAACGGTTCCTGGGCTTCGCCAACTATTACCACCTCTTCATCCCGCACTTCTCTTCCCGGACTGCCCCAATTTCCGCGCTCACCCGTAAGGGTACTAATCCCAAAGAGTGGCCGCCCGAAGCAGAGGAGGCCTTTCTTTCCCTAAAACAGGCCTTCTCTTCCGCCCCGGTGCTGCATCGCCCGGACGGCAACAAGCAGTTCTTCCTGGAAGTTGACGCCTCCTCCTCTGGAGCCGGAGCGGTACTTACTCAAAAATCATCTTCCGGGAGAATGGTAACTTGTGGCTTCTTCTCCAAACTCTTCTCCTCTTCTGAGCGCAACTATTCCATAGGAGACCGAGAGTTATTGGCCATCAAGCTGGCGTTGGAGGAGTGGCGTTACCTACTCGAGGGGGCTCTTCATCCGGTAATAATTTACACTGACCACAAGAACTTGGCTTACCTCCAGCATGCCCAGAGACTTAACCCGCGCCAAGCCCGGTGGTCCTTGTTTTTTGCTCGCTTTGATTTTGTTCTTCATTTTCGCCCGGCTGACAAAAACGTCAAAGCAGACGCCTTGTCCCGATCCTTTCTGGTGTCCGATCTCGAGGAAGAACCTAAACATATCATCGATCCCGCCAGAGTAATGCAGATGGCTCCCGTGAGTCTAAATCGTCTCCCTCCCGGTAAGACGTTTGTTTCAGTACCTGATCGGGAGAAGATCCTACACTGGGGCCATTCGTCTAAACTAGCTGGCCACGCCGGTCAGAAAAAGACCCTCCAGCTTATTGCCCGGCACTATTGGTGGCCTACCCTGCACAAGGACATAATAGACTTTGTTTCTGCCTGTGTGTCCTGCGCCCGCAACAAAGTCCCGAGACATCTGCCAGCCGGACGCCTCCTTCCGCTTCCTGTACCTGCTGTCCCCTGGCAGCATATAGCAATGGACTTTATAACTGATCTCCCCGTCTCCGCCGGTTGTACGGTCATTTGGGTGGTCGCTGACCACTTTTCCAAGATGGCTCACTTTATTCCCCTGCCAGGCCTTCCGTCTGCACCTGAGCTGGCTAAAGACTTTATCCGCCACATCTTCCGTCTTCATGGCCTGCCCCTCCACATCGTGTCGGATCGTGGGGTACAGTTCACCTCACGTTTCTGGAGAGCCACTTGTAAACTACTAGACGTCACCCTGGACTTCTCTTCCGCTTACCACCCACAGTCCAATGGTCAAGTGGAGCGGATCAATCAGAACCTGACCAGTTACCTCCGGCACTTCGTTAATGCCCACCATTCTGACTGGGTGGATCTCCTACCATGGGCCGAGTTCTCTTATAATAATCACGAGATCGAATCCTCCTCCAAATCCCCGTTTTTTGTAGTCTTTGGTCAGCATCCTCGGATTCCTTTTCCTGTCTCCACCTCTGTGGACAACCCGGCTGCGGAATCTCTCGTTAGCAAATTTTCCTCCATATGGGAGAGTACCCGGTCCGCACTCCTTCTGTCATCCGAGCGTATGAAAAGACACGCTGACAAAAAACGCCTGGATCCTCCACAATTTCGTCCAGGAGATAAAGTCTGGCTCTCATCTAAATATGTTCGACTCAAGATACCTTCTTACAAGTTAGGGCCTCGGTTCATCGGTCCTCTGGAGGTCATCAGTCAGATCAACCCGGTGGCCTATAAATTGAAACTCCCGGCCAACTTACGGATCCCTAACTCCTTCCATGTATCTCTCCTCAAACCCGTGGTGCTTAACTCTTTTTCCAAGTCTACAGGTACGCCTCCTGCTCCGGTTTCTGCTGAGGACGAGTTTGAGGTAGAGAACATTCTTGCCACCAAAAGGGTAAGAGGAAAGACCTTTTTTCTGGTAGATTGGAAGGGGTTTGGTCCTGAGGAGAGAACGTGGGAGCCCCGGGAGAACATCCATGCCCCTCTCATCCTAGCTAAATTTCTATCTGGCCTAAAAAAGGGGGGGCCTAAAGGGGGGGTACTGTAGTGCCGGCGTCCCTGCCCTCTGCTAGGCAGGGACGCTGTTCCCCTCACCGCTCTGCTCCGTGCCCGGCGTCCCTCTCCCGCTCTGCTGGCAGCACGCGCTCCTTCCCGGCCACTGTGCTTAGGGCGCGCGCGCGCGCCCTCCCTCCCTCTTAAAGGGGCCGTGCGCGCCGTCCTAAGGAGTCCCCGGCCAATGGCCGGAGGACTTTACCATATATAAGGCACCTCCTCCAAAATGGAGGTGCCCGAGCAATGTTGTTGCACCGTTCTACTCTGCTTCAGCCCTCAGGTCCCGTTGCCAGTTACCTGCCAGTTACCTGCCAGATTCCTGCCAGCTTGCTGTCCTAATCCTGCCTGATTTCCTGTTACCTGCCTGCCTGCCTGAGGTCCGACGGTCTGCCTTACAACTCCGGTCAGTCTGTCTAAGGACCAACTTGCCCGCTCACCTGGGAGCGCACATCAGCTACCTGCCTGCTTGCCTGAGGTCCGACGGTCTGCCTTACAACTCCGGTCAGTCTGTCTATGGACCAGCTTGCCCGCTCACCTGGGAGCGCTTCTCCGCTACCTGCCTGCTTGCCTGCCCGGAGGCTCCGCTGTCACGTGCTGTGACCACCAGCTATTCCAGACTCTTGCCCGCTCACCTGGGAGCGCTTCTCCGCTACCTGCCTGCTTGCCTACCTGGAGGCTCCGCCGTCACGTGCTGTGACCACCTGCTATTCCAGAGACACTCGCTTGCTCACCTGGGAGCACACATCCTCCATCTGCCTTGCTAGCCTACCTGGAGGTTCAGCCATCACAGGTCATACCTACCCCTTACCTAGAGACTGCCCCGGTCACTTGCCGTGACCTCCAGCCCGTTCTTCCAGAGACTGCCCCGGTCACTTGCCGTGACCTCCAGCCCGTTCTTCCAGAGACTGCCCTGATCACTTGCCGTGACCTCCTGCCCGTACACCCAGAGACTGTCCCGGTCACCTGCTGTGACTGCCTGCCTGGTCGCCACCCGCTCCCTTACAAGGACCGCTCCCTTGTATAGTAGCCCAGAGGTTCCGCCTCCCAGACCCGTTACAACGTGGAGGTCACAGTAGCTTAACAAGGCGATTTTAATGCCCCTTTCAAGAGCCATGCAGTACAGCATATTAAAAACATTATTCCCATTATTGGAGAGTGGATCTCCCATAGTCTTTGCCTATGCCTTCCAAGCAAAAGCAGCCAAAAATTAGGAAGGGGTGAACTTGCAATGTCCCTTACAAGAGCCATGCAGTACAGCATATTAAAAACATTGTTCCCATTATTGGGGAGTGGGTCTCCCATAGTCTTTGCCTATGCCTTCCAAGCAAAAGCTGCCAAAAATTAGGACTGAGGAACTTGCAATGCTGGCAACATGGACCACGATCACCCTGGTGGTATAGTGGTTGTGGAAGCTGAGGATAAGGAGAAGAGCAAAAAACAGCCGAAATGAGGAAGCGTATACCCATGTGTGGGTGTGAAGCGATGCATGGGAATACACCTCCCGAAATAACACAGTGGATTTGACTTTATGTTACTCTGCAGTCATTTGGTGGTGATGAGAAGTCTGGCCCAATCCATCCCTTGTTCATTTTGATAAGGGTCAGCTTTTCAGCATTGTCAGTGTCAGTTGACAGGCGAGTGCGCTTATCAGTTATAATTCCCCCAGCGGCACTAAAAACACGCTCCGATAACACGCTAGCGGCAGGGCAGGCCAGGACCTCCAAGGCATACAGAGTGAGTTCATTCCAAGTATCCAGCTTGGGTACCCAATAATTAAAAGGCACAGAGGAATCACGGAGGACGCTGGTACTCCCTCACCATCTTTTGAAACTTTCCACTCCTTGTGAGAGTACCCTGCGCCTCAGGGCCTGTAAGCTGGGCAGGTCTCAGAAAACTGTCCTAGAACATTGACAGTGTTCCCCTGCCTCTGCTGGATTGGAGTTGCGTCTCTCTCGCCTGTATGCCTTAGTTGGGCAGCAAACTGTGACCTCTGCCGCTACCGTGTTCAGATGGGAATTTTTTTAATAGTTCTGCAGCAAGGGCCTTCTGGTACTGCCCCATTTTTGTAGACCTCTCCAACTCAGGAATAAGAGAGTGAAAGTTCTCCTTGTAGAGGGGGTCTAAAAGTGTCATCAACCAGTAATGACTGTCACCCAACATTTTGACAATGCAAGGGCCACGGTTAAGGCAGCGTAACATAAAGTCAGCCATGGGTGCCAGACTGGTAACGGGTAAGACTTCCGTGTCCTCACCAAGATGACGACTGATAGTGTTGAGCGATCACTAAAATGCTCGGGTGCTCGAAGCTCAGGCCGAGCTTACCGTGATACTCGGGTGCTCGACCCGAGCAACGAGCCCAATGTTAGTCTATGAGAGACCTGAGCATTTTTGCGGCAGCACCCCCGGCAGTCTGTAGAAAGCCTAAAAAGTGCCCAAAACGATAGTGACAGTGCTCAAAAGACATGGGGGCAGAATGGGGATCACCCCTGGAAGCATTTCTGCCCCCCAGGTCACTGCTGTCAACAACGTGGTCAGAGGTATTAAGCCACTTTTGCGGGCTCACAATAAAACGTTCAAAAACGAAACTGAAACGGTTTTCCTGTGAAATATGTTAAGGAATTTCCTTTCCAGGGTAAAAACTTGTGTATAAGGTAAAATAAATAACCAAAAACAAAAATACTCCTCCACACCTTGAGCTATGTTCACAAGTAGCATTTTTCATGCGTTTTTGCACTTTTGTATTGCTTTCAACCGTGACAAATGCGTTCACCGGGAAATGTCATTTTAACATTTTACAACCTTATCTGGCCATGTGCTGTGTGACACATGCATACAGTGCTGAAAAGACAAAGGATCAGCATGGGGAAGACCCCTGGAAGCATCTCTGACCCCCAGGTCACTGTCTAAAAGTGTGCCCATCAGAAGTGATCCTTGCCGCATCAGAAGATGCAGACTTGCAACTATCCCCGTGCAAGTCCTTGTCCCTGGGCAGTGTTCAATTGTACCTCCCCCATTCCTTGCAATGCAAGCGAAAATATGCAGCCAATCACCCACCCACCCGCAGGCTGCAATACCATACTGCTAGCTTTCACTTGAAATGGGGCCTTTTAGTTTGGAGGAGGCCGAAGCTGGCCACTACCTCATGGCCGCTTCGGCAGCGAGGTATCCATACTCTGTCCCCAGCCGCCCGGCGGCCGGGTGTCCACGCTTGGTCCCCAGCCGCCAGGTGGCGGCCAGGTGTCCATACTCGGTCCCCAGCCGCCCTGATTTCTCCTGTCACCTTCCCCCACACTTTTCTTAGCCTGGCCTGCTTTAGGGCAGCATTGGACGAGCCCACCAGAGAACCAGACTCCTCCGGTGTGCCCTGGCTTCTCCATCAGGGGAGTTGAGAGTGCCTAGGTGAGGTGCATGATGATGATGATAGAAGTTAGCATCTGCTTTGTTTTCTTGGAATGCAAGCGCATGTATGTAGTAGCGGCTAGGCCTGAGGTGGTCCGCGTTTTGGCGCATATCCTACCTCCTCCGAGGATTGCTGGATGTTTTCCTGCTACTATCCCAGTTCTATGACTCCCGTTAAAACAAAGCTTCAGGTAATAAATGATGGATGAGGTGGTGGCAAAGGAGAAAGAGCAGGAGGAACAGGGACCATTCACATCAATATCAGGCCAGTCAACCAGATATGTCTTGTAGGATATGTTTCTGTAACAAAAGGAGCGGTTCGGCTACACAGTTATAGGGCATACAGTGAGTGCAATGCCTACCAAAAATTTCGAGCCACTCCAATGCCCCTTGGAAATGACATGGAGGTCAGAGGGCGTTAACTAAACCTTTTTTTCGATTTATAGCAACTGGGTCTCCCGTGCACTGTTGGCCTAAGCAGTGAATGGAAGGCTTTCCAAAAATTATGAGGAACTGCAATGCCCCTTGCAAGAGCCATGTGTGGCACCCCAGGGGTCTGGTCACCACAGTAATAGAGATATTACGTCGGAGAGCAAGTGGGAGGTTTCCTGGTCAGGATCCCTTAAACATGCAACATCCTCCTGCCCCAGTCCTGGGAGGGGAGAATTCTGTCCTTATAAACTGGATCTGGGGCGGGGTTGAGTGAGTCAGAGAACAGTCAGAGTCAGAGTGAGAGCAAGGGAAAGTAACAGCAAGGAGCTCTGTAGGAGCTAGGAGCTAAAGACCAGGGGCTGGAAGCTGAGCAGAGCTCGCCCTGGCAGAAGACAATAGGAACAGGACACAGGAGTCCGAAGCTGTGAGGACTTATATATCCAGCAGCAGAAAACAGCCGGCAGGGGATTTCAGGTCCTCTGGCCATAGAAGCCCGGAGGCTCAGTCACAAGCAAGGGACAAGCACCGCCGTCGTGGAGCGGAGGCTAACAGAAGGCCCCAAGTCACCAGCCATACGGGTGAGCACTACACGGTACACTCAGGGACGTGGGCTACTTCTACCCGCTTACAGCAAGGTAGCCAGGAAGAGTGCAGACAGACGGGGAGGCCTACAACTCCACCTGGCCAGGGGAACTCCTGCTTGCTCACAGACTGACCAGGCCTCTTATGCTAGCCAGTACTCCCGGGAGGGTCTACCTTATAATCATCAGTAAAGACCCTGAACTGCACTGCAAAGACTCTGAGTCATTCCTGCTGCGCTCGTGCACCATCACCCCCATCATCCACACTCACTGCCCTGAAGCTATACTCCTCCCGAGGGGAGTTATCCCATTCTATGCTGCGCACACAACACCAGCCTCAGCGGTCTGCCTCACAGCGGTGGTACTCCCTGACCGCAATCCACGGGTGGCGCAGTCGGACAATTAACCTCAAAACCTAAGAAAGACTGCCACTGGTTTGACCAGCCTGAGCCACGGGACCGGGTCACCGCCACGGAGACTACAGACCCCAGAGACCTGGCACCGGGTATCCCAAACACGTGTACACACGGCCCAGGGGGCGCGTCACATGCAGTACAGCATATTACAAACATAAGTCCCATTATTGGGGAGAGGGCGTCCCATAGTATTTGCTTATGCCTTGCAAGCAAAAGCTGCCAAAAATTAGGACGGAGCAACTTGCAATGCCCCTTACAAGAGCCATGCAGTACAGCATATTACAAACATAAGTCCCATTATTGGGGAGTGGGTCTCCCATAGTATTTGCTTATGCTTTCCCAGCAAAAGCTGCCAAAAATTAGGACGGAGCAACTTGCAATGACCCTTACAAGAGCCATGCAGTACAGCATATTACAAACATAAGTCCCATTATTGGGGAGTGGGTGTCCCATAGTATTTGCTTATGCCTTGCAAGCAAAAGCTGCCAAAAATTAGGACGGAGCAACTTGCAATGCCCCTTACAAGAGCCATGCAGTACAGCATATTACAAACATAAGTCCCATTATTGGGGAGTGGGTCTCCCATAGTATTTGCTTATGCTTTCCCAGCAAAAGCTGCCAAAAATTAGGATGGAGCAACTTGCAATGCCCCTTACAAGAGCCATGCAGTACAGCATATTACAAACATAAGTCCCATTATTGGGGAGTGGGTCTCCCATAGTATTTGCTTATTCTTTCCCAGCAAAAGCTGCCAAAAATTATGACGGAGCAACTTGCAATGCCCCTTACAAGAACCATGCAGTACAGCATATTACAAACATAAGTCCCATTATTGGGGAGTGGGTCTCCCATAGTATTTGCTTATGCCTTGCAAGCAAAAGCTGCCAAAAATTAGGACGGAGCAACTTGCAATGCCCCTTACAAGAGCCATGCAGTACAGCATATTACAAACATAAGTCCCATTATTGGGGAGTGGGTCTCCCATAGTATTTGCTTATGCCTTGCAAGCAAAAGCTGCCAAAAATTAGGACGGAGCAACTTGCAATGCCCCTTACAAGAGCCATGCAGTACAGCATATTACAAACATAAGTCCCATTATTGGGGAGTGGGTCTCCCATAGTATTTGCTTATGCTTTCCCAGCAAAAGCTGCCAAAAATTAGGACAGAGCAACTTGCAATGCCCCTTACAAGAGCCATGCAGTACAGCATATTACAAACATAAGTCCCATTATTGGGGAGTGGGTGTCCCATGGTATTTGCTTATGCTTTCCCAGCAAAAGCTGCCAAAAATTAGGACGGAGCAACTTGCAATGCCCCTTACAAGAGCCATGCAGTACAGTATATTACAAACATAAGTCCCATTATTGGGGAGTGGGTCTCCCATAGTATTTGCTTATGCTTTCCCAGCAAAAGCTGCCAAAAATTAGGACGGAGCAACTTGCAATGCCCCTTACAAGAGCCATGCAGTACAGCATATTACAAACATAAGTCCCATTATTGGGGAGTGGGTGTCCCATGGTATTTGCTTATGCTTTCCCAGCAAAACCTGCCAAAAATTAGGACGGAGGAACTTGCAATGCTTGCACCCTGGTGGTGTAGTCGTGGTGGAGGCTGAGGATAAGGAGAAGAAGATTAAACAGCCGAAACGAGGAAGCGTATACCCATGTGTGGGTGTGAAGCGGTGCATGTGAATACACCTCCCGAAATAACACAGTGGATTTGACTTTATGTTACTCTGCTGTCATTTGGTGGTGATGAGAAGTCTGGCCCAATCCAGCCCTTGTTCATTTTGATAAGGGTCAGCTTGTCAGCATTGTCAGTTGACAGGCGAGTGCGCTTATCAGTTATAATTCCCCCAGCGGCACTAAAAACACACTCCGATAGCACGCTAGCGGCAGGGCAGGCCAGGACCTCCAAGGCGTACAGAGCGAGTTCATTCCAAGTGTCCAGCTTGGATACCCAATAATTAAAAGGCACAGAGGAATCACGGAGGACGCTGGTACGACCGGCAAGGTACTCCCTCACCATCTTTTGAAACTTTCCACTCCTTGTGAGAGTACCCCGCGCCTCAGGGCCTGTAAGCTGGGCGGGTGTCAGAAAACTGTCCCAGAACGTTGACAGTGTTCCCCTGCCTCTGCTGGATTGGAGTTGCATCTCTCTCGCCTGTACGCCTTGGTTGGGCAACGAACTGTGACCTCTGCCGCTAGCGTGTTCAGATGGGAATTTTTTTAAGAGTTCTGCAGCAAGGGCCTTCTGGTATTGCCCCATTTTTGTAGACCTCTCCACCTCAGGAATAAGAGAGTGAAAGTTCTCCTTGTAGCGGGGGTCTACAAGTGTCACCAACCAGTAATGACTGTCACCCAACATTTTGACAACGCGAGGGTCACGGTTAAGGCAGCGTAACATAAAGTCAGCCATGCGTGCCAGACTGGTAACGGGCAAGATTTCCGTGTCCTCACCAAGATGACGACTGACCATGCTCTCCTCCTCCTCTTCCTCCTCCCCCCTGTCCTCAGGCCACCCACGCTGAACCGACGGTATGACACTTGTACAGGTACTACCGTCTACAACGCATGATAGCAGCTCCTGTTCTTCCTCCTCCTCCTCCTCCTCTCCCTCATTGTCCCCCAATGCACGTTGGGATGAGATGAGGCTGGGCTGTGTGTAATCACCCGCTACGGCTTCTTGATCCATCTCATCATACTCTGGCTGCAATGCCTCCTCTTTAATTCTCTGCAGAGAGCATTGCAAAAGACAGACAAGTGGGATGCTGACACTAATGATGGCGTCATCGCCACTCACCATCTTGGTGGCCTCCTCAAAGTTTGTCAGGATGGTGCATATGTCAGACATCCAGGTCAACTCCTGAGGTCTTATGTGTGGAGTCTGACCTGAATATTGACGGCCTTGTTGCAGCTGGTACTCCACAACTGCTCTCTTCTGCTCACAAATCCTTTGCAACATGTGGAGGGTAGAGTTCCAACGTGTGGGGACATTACACACCAGTCGGTGTGCCGGAAGCTGCAAACGCTGCTGCAACACAGCAAGGGCCGACTTGCGAAAATGAGCTGACAGGCGGCGTACTTTCACGAGCAGATCTGGCAACTCAGGGTATGATTTAAGAAACCGCTGAACCATGAGGTTAAGCACATGAGCCAGGCATGGTACGTGTGTGATCTCACCTCGCCTCAGAGCCGCCACCAGGTTGCGGCCATTGTCACACACGACCATGCCGGGATGTAGGTTCAGCGGTCTCAGCCACAGATCTGCCTGCTCTTTCACTGCTGTCCACAACTCACAAGCAGTGTGAGGTTTATCACCTAAGCTTATGAGTTTCAGCACAGCCTGTTGCCGCTTGGCGGAGGCAGTACAGCAATGCTTCCAGCTTGTAACTGATGTGGTGATGTCTGAGATGGAGGCTGAACATGAGGAGGAGGAGGAGGATGCACAGGAGCTGTACACTGTGGGGGCAACTCTGACTGACATAGGGCCCGCAATCCTCGGTGTGGGGAGGATGTGTTCCGTCCCAAGGTCCGACTGGGTCCCGGCTTCCACTATGTTTACCCAGTGTGCCGTCAGACAGATGTACCGTCCCTGGCCACAAGCACTTGTCCACGTGTCCGTTGTCAGGTGGACTCTCCCAGTAACTGCGTTGTTGAGGGCACGGCAGATGCTTTGGGACACGTGCTTGTGTAGTGCGGGGATGGCACACCGGGCAAAATAGTGTCGGCTGGGGACCGAGTACCGAGGGACGGCCACCGCCATAAGATTGCGGAAGGATTCCGTCTCCACCAGCTTAAAAGGCAGCATTTCCAATGCAAGCAGTCGTGAAATGTGCGAATTTAGGACTGTGGCCTGTGGGGCATTGGCTGCGAATTTCCGCTTTCGTTCAAAGGTCTGGGATATGGACAATTGAACGCTGCGGTGGGACGTGGATGTGGACGTTGATGCTGTTTCTTGAGAAACTGCCATAACAAGTGAAGACTGAGAGGAGGGGGCATCTTTACATGCAGTATGGACAGGGGATTGCCTTGCACACACAACAGGGGGTTCTATTGCACGCACAACAGTGGAAGAAGCAGTGGTGACACCCGCTGACACTGGTCGTGGACCCTGGGTTTCGCCCCACAAAGTCGGGTGCTTTGCTGCCATGTGCCTGATCATGCTGGTGGTGGTCAGGCTGGTAGTTTTGTCACCCCTGCTGATGCTGGCATGGCAGGTGGAACATATGGCCTTTTTGGGGTTATCAGCAGAGTCTTTAAAAAAATTCCAGACTCTGGAAGACCTACCGCTTGTACTGGCAACGTCCCTCGTGTTGGTGTTACGGGGAACGGTTGCCTGCCTTCTGTCTGCGGCCACCACACTGCTTCTTCCTGCCTGTTGGGGTACTCTGCCTCCCTCCCCCTGTGTGCTGCTGGCCTCACTCTGCATGTCCTCCTTCCACGTTGGGTCAGTTACTAGATCATCCACCACCTCCTCCTCTTCCACTTGCGCACCACGATCCTCCTCCTCACTTCCTGGCAACTGTGTCTCGTCATCGTCCACCTCTTGTGACAGATTGCCAACGTCGACTTCCTGTGGCCGTGGCTGTTCAAATATTTGGGCATCGCAACATGGGATCTCCTCTTCCACCACTTCAAGCGTATCAGGAGAGGGGCCCAAATATGGAAATGGACCAGTGAACAGCTCTTCAGAGTGTCCAAGTGTGGGATCACTTGCTGTCTGACGACACTCGGCATGGTGGGAGGAAGGAGCATCAGGGTGAGGAGAAGTATGTGGTCGAGACTCACAGCTACTAAGAGTTGACCGTGTGGAAGACAGACCAGAGGTGTTGGTGCCCAGGTAACTGGAAGTATTGTCTGCTATCCAATTAATAACCTGTTCACACTGATCAGTTCTCAATACTGGTGTTGTTCTGTGCTTCCCTAGTAATTCGGTCAAGAAGTGGGAGCGAGAAGATGTGGCTGTTGGTTGTGGCACATTTTCACCTTGGCCACGGCCCCGTCCTCTGCACGAACCATCACCAGAACGTCCACTTCCACGTCCCTTGCCACGCGCCTTGCCCATTGTAAATTAAGTAAAATAGCTTACACTTGCACTATCAATGGAAAAAGGGTAATAAAGAGTAGATTAGAACCGTGGAAGAGGAAAACCACAGTTATTGTTTACTGGGGTATACCACACTTTTTTAAACAGAGATATTTGCGGCTGAACAGTGAGCGACACACTCAAACTGCTTTTTTTTTAGATACCAAAGGCCCAAAACTGGATAGTACAGCGATTTGACCCGTGGAACTGCGAAACCACACTGGGATGTCGGGCCTACACAAGACTATTTTCAACAGATATATTTTTGCGTCACAACAGTCAGGAGACACTACTGTTTTTCTTTATGGGAAAAACTACCAAAACCTGAATAATAGAGATTTTTTACCGTGGAACAGCAAAACCACAGTTATAATTTACTGGTGTATACCAGGCTTTTTAAAATATATATATATTTGCGGCTGAACAGTGAGCGACACACTCAAACTGTTTTTTTTAGATACAAATGGCCCAAAAGTGGATAATACAGAGGTTTGTACCGTGGAACTGCAAAACCACACTTGTATTTCTCGGGCCTACACCAGATTATTTTCAACAGATATATTTGTGTCTGAAAAATCAGGGAGACACTATTTTTTTTTTTTTTTTACAGCAAAAAATGCAAAAAGCAGGATAATAGAGATTTTTTACCGTGGAACAGCAAAAGCACACTTCTGTCTCTCTGGCCTACACCAGACTATTTTCAACAGATATATTTGTGTCTGAAAAATCAGGGAGACACTATTATTATTTTTATACAGCAAAAAATGCCAAAAACAGGATAATAGACATGTTTTACCGTGGAACATCAAAACCACGGTAATAATTTACTGGTGTATACCAGGCTTTTTAAAATATATATATATTTGCGGCTGAACAGTGAGCGACACACTCAAACTGTTTTTTTTTAGATACAAATGGCCCAAAAGTGGATAATAGAGATTTTTTACCGTGGAACAGCAAAAGCACACTTCTGTCTCTCTGGCCTACACCAGACTATTTTCAACAGATATATTTGTGTCTGAAAAATCAGGGAGACACTATTATTATTTTTATACAGCAAAAAATGCCAAAAACAGGATAATAGAGATGTTTTACAGTGGAACATCAAAACCACAGAAATAATTTACTGGTGTATACCAGGCTTTTTAAAATATATATATATTTGCGGCTGAACAGTGAGCGACACACTCAAACTGTTTTTTTTAGATACAAATGGCCCATAGAACTGCAAAACCACACTTCTATTTCTCTAGCCTACACCAGACTATTTTCAACAGATATATTTGTGTCTGAAAAATCAGAGTCACGCTTTTTTTTTTGGGGGGGGGGGGGGGCACCAAAAGGTTAATAAGATGAGTATTTGTACATTGTGAAGGAGGAAAAAAAAAGAGGATTTAGATAAAAAAAAAGGATTTTTCCTGGCCCCCGGGACCTGGAGCTAAGTCCAGCAATTTCAGCAACAGGAGCAGCACACAGGACTGTAATGCAGCGTTTGCTGGAATAACCACTGCGTCTCCTATACAGCCTGCCTGCCTGCCTGCCTGATATACCTGGGATGGATATTAGTCCTGGGAAGGACTGTTTGTTTGATCTGGCAGCCTTTACAGACCCTACACTAACTATTTTGCAGGATATATCTCTCCCTAAATCAGCAGCGCTGTCCCTACACTGTCTGATCCGGAGCGACTGTGTCCAAGATGGCGGCGTCCGGTTTTAAATACTCGAGGTGACGCTGTGCGGCCAGCCAATCACTGTAATGCCCACAAACAACATGGCTGCGGCATTACAGTGACTGGCTGGCAATCCCTGCATATTCATTGGCTCTGTAAAGAGCGCCAAACATGCAGGGCGGAGACCCGAGCTCCCGCCCGAGTAACCCGGAAATGCTCGGTGCTCGCCGAACATCCCGAGTAGCGTGATGCTTGGGCTAGTACCGAGCAGTGTCGAGCATATTCGCTCAACACTAATATTGACCCTTGAATACAATTTTTTTTAAATCTAAATTCGTTCAAAGCTCTGATCTAGTAAGTTTCTTAATGTGTATTCATAGTGGTTGACATGTTGTTTTTTCTGATACAATGTTACATATCCACTGCATAGACATAGATTTAACTGGCTTATTGCAGCCACCACTAGAGGAAGCTAACTGCATACTGTCTTGCAGGTATCTCAGCTGTGGTCTCCTGGTCTCACTGTTACATCCTGTGTCCAGTTTAACATGAAACATTTAGTGAAAGGTTCTCTTTACAGTGTAAATTGCAAACTCGTTTGTTTTTACAGGCACTTTACAATGTAAAAAATTTAAGATGATGGTAGAAACCCTTTAAAGACACAGGACAAGACAGTCTGAAACACACTCGATAGGATTAAGATACGGGAATTGTAGAGGCCAGGAAAGTAATGTGAACCTGCTGTCATGTTACTGGAATCAATCCATTACTTTACCACCCTTGTGACATGGTGCATTGTCTTGTTTAGCGTGTCTTTTTGCCAGAGGGTAAACAGCTGCCATCAAGAATGAACTTGGTTAGCCACAATGCTTAGGCAAGATCATTCACAGGTGTCAGAGGAGAAGGGTATGCCAAGGAAAAATTCCCATTTGTGTTAAGGAGCAATGATTTGCGTATTTGAACATTTTAGTTGGAGTACCAGCATTGCATTTGGCTACAGTTTACTTAACTGAGCTCTGCCTGTTCATCAAAACAATTGTTAAGATCCTCCTCTGACCCTGGTTGTTAATGTGTTGTTTAAGCCTACAGGATTCCCTTTTGCTGGATGTTTTCATCGTTCACATCATTTTTTTTATGCTCTCAACATCGTTGCACTAGAAAACTTCACAAGGTTGGCAGTTTTGAAATATGGGCCTTGGCTGATCAAACAATGACCATGCTTTATCAAAGTTGCTCAAATCACTTTTTATGTGGATTCACAAAGAAACTAGTTAAAGGGAACCTGTTAGGTGAAAAAACGCTGCAGGTTAATAGCGTTCTGAACCTCCCCGGCGCCGGTACATAGACCCCCACTTCTGGGAGCAAATGAACTTTATTCCTACTGGCAGCTTGTAGTTTCAGTCATAGGGGCGGCGCCGGCACGGTTTCAGTCACCGCTCTGTGTATAACCGTGCCCCCGACACTGACTGACAGCTCGCTCAGCATTAATGCCGTCTGTTCATTTCCTCCTCGCAGCGGGGCTTTAAGTACTGGCTCCGGGCAGGTTCAGAATGCTATTAACCTACAGATTAACCCCACATCTGCAGGTTAATAGCGTTTTTTTTCACGTTACAGGTTTGCTTTAATGGAGAACTTGATTACTTCACTGAATGTGTCTAATTTCCACATTGGAAAGCTTCAATTGTGAATTACTAGTTTCCCTAAAAAAGTAACCATTCACTTTATATACAACATGTATGATATATTATATGTAATAATGCAAATGACAATGTAATAATAATAATAATAATAATAATAATAATACATTTTCCCATAAAATACACCAAATGTGAATTTTTAAATATCCAAATGTAGCAGTCATAGAGCCTATTTCTAATTATCTCTTTAATTAAAGTACATTGTTCAATTTTGGTCCCTAAAACTTTTTCTTGCTTTAACACAGGAATATTCTATCATCGAGGTTTTACATACAGTCATAGAAAGGGCTATTCAAACCCTGCAAGGAGGAATAGCTGCTAGTGATATAGAAATAGAAAATGTCACCTTTTACCCAGTAGTCCTTCATACACAGTAATTAAACAAAGCAGCAATACTGTATTAGCAACAAGCAAAGATGTATGTCAAAAATGTCCTATTGCATATAAATTACAATAAATGAAACTGTATAAATGTAGCCTAATTGGTAGTCAAAAGTTTGTTTTTCTTCAAAAAGGGCACAGGTAGACGTGTCATGTTCCTTATGAAGATAACACTAACATGAAAGTCAACCAGAAGAAAATATCTTCCTGGCTTCACCTTTTGCTAACTTGACTCCTCTCTGGAAAAGAATCTACAAAAATGTGCAGAATTCATTTAATATGAGAAAAAGGGCTTCTTGTTTCTTCTTAATGCTAAGATCTTTGCTTTCAAGGTGCTCATTCATACATTGATAAGAAGCTCTTTCAAGTCTCTTTTTATACCAAGCTCCCCCTTTTCTAAAAGAGGGGCCAAGCAAGCCAATGTACAATGGAAAGGGTCATATCTGGCGAATACAATAATAAAAGTAGCGACAAATAGCGGCTTTCTGAATTATCCCCTAGAATCCTGATCTCCGTTTCTATAGTTAAGTCGTTGTGTGCGTGGAACTGACGAAGATTAAGGTAGAATTATGCTGATCCCATTCTTCTGTGATATCACTTGACAGGAGAAATTATAGGAGCGTGATAATATGTATGTGAGACACGTTGGGGTGTGATGATGCATATAAATATAAGATGCAGGTGGAGCCGGACCTCCTCAATATTGATGTGGGATAAACAATAGGGAATTTAATATTAATATATATTTCTAGTGTTAAAGTAGTGTATGACTAAGACACTTAAAATCAAGAAATACTGTACATTTGGAAAGATTTAGAAAGTAAAGGTAACCAAATAATCACAATACTTTGTGTGCAGATCGGATATGAAATTAAATGCTGTTTTAGTTAAAGGTGTATTCTAATAATAGGAAGCATTGGCATATTGCTAGGATATGCCATCACTTAAAGGGAACCTATCACCTTCGAAACTGCTATTTACCTGTAGATATAGAGTTAATCTGCATATCAATAGCGCTACAAAGGTTCCCAAAAGTGCAGCTACCCAGAGAAAATGAAGTTAGTTCCTCCTTGGAGCCGCTGGCTTTCAGTCATAGAGGCTTGTACAAAGTGGCTACAATCACCGCACACACCACCTCTCACTGTACTGTGAGCATTGACTGTAAGTATGGCTCTCGTATATAGCTGCACAGTACTCCAGTACCCCAGATGTGTAGGGGGGCCCATGACAGCTGTGCAGGGGCAGATTATACTGAGGGCAATCTAGCCTAGCACTCTGGGCCTGAGACTCTGGGGGAGCTCATGGAGAGATTGGCTTCTTTTTCGCCTGCACTAACGGCATGCCTCGCCGGACAGAGAGCATTCCTGCAGCTCTGAAGCTGGCAATAAATAGTAGCAGCACAGCTACAGGATACCACTTTTGATTGCCTGTCTGGTGCCTTCTCTATGACTTAGCTAGCACAATGACGTCATCGCGCCAATTGAGTAATTTAGCATCTACCCAACAACAAGAAGAAGGAAGTGGCTCCACTGTGGATCATTTGGAGAGATGGTATTTGGTATAGCTGCGTTCATAAAAGTCCGATCTATCGAAGTATAAAATAAATGAATCCGATCAGTAAACGACGTAACGAGGAAAAAATCAAAATGCCAGAATTACATTTTTTTGTCTGCCTCAACATTGCAATTAAATGCAATAAGAGGCTATCAAAACATTGTATCTACCCCAAAATGGTATCAGTAAAAACATCTGCTCAATGCGCAAAAAATAAGCCCTCACACAGCCCAATATACTGAAAAATGAAAACGCTACGGGTCTCAGAAAATAGTAACATAAACAAAACGTTTTTTTTTCTTATAAATTTTTTTATGTTTTTTTCACCACTTAAATAAAAAAAAAAAAACCTATACATGTTTGGTATTGGCATACTCATACTCACCTGGGGAATATTTCCAGGTCAGTTTTACCATATAGTGAACATGGTAAATAAAAACCCAAAAAACAATTGTGAATTGCACTTTTTTTTTGCAATTCCACCGCACTTGGAATTTTTTTCCCGCTTTCCAGTGCATTAAATGATAAAATGAATGGTGTCATTCAAAAGTACAACTTGTAACACAAAAACAAGCCCCAATATGGCTATGGGGACTGAAAAGAAAAAGTTATGGCTCTTGGAATAAGGGGAGGAAAAAACAAAAGCGCAAAAACGTAAAAAGCAGTCATGAAATGGTTAATAGTATGGTCCATATTTGTTTTCAGGGGCGCAGTGTGGGGGATTTTTTATTCAGGAGAAAAATGTATATGTACAGCATATGTGACATTGTTATTTTCAGTGCCATGATGATCAGAGTAGTGGTTGGAAGATGTCGACATGAAGATGGACCAGATGGAGAAGAAACAGAAATCAACTCTAATTAGATGAGATGTTCCAGGGAAGTTACTGGATGTAAATATTTATTGTGTACCTACACTGTATGACTTGCAAAGAGATGGTGAGCGTAATACTCTTGTTTGTAAAGCAACCTTACTTTTTATGTATAGCACCATCCCTTAGGATAGCACCATCCTATATTACATAGCTTCCACCCTTATTATGTATAGCATAATGGGTTACATTATTATATAGCGTTCTCTTTTTGCATCTAAAGTGCTATGCCATATTAAATAGCATTCTTTCTTTTTAGCCAAAGATTACTGTACATAATGTTCTCTGATATTATGTATAGCGCCGTCCCTTATTATGTAACATACTCTCTTGTTAGGTATAAATAAAATAACTGCAGATGGAGCCCTCGCGGCAAGGGTCCTCGCTCCTCCTGTACCAGTCGCTGTCACATTGTGTTCAAGATTATTGTAAATGTTCTTGTATTATACGCCTTTTTCACATGTAAAGTGCCATGGAATAAATGGCGCTATAATAATAAATAATAATAATAATAAAAATGGAGAATCATGTAACCAGACCAGTCCCATATAAATGATCCCAGACACATTTCTTGCACAGGGCCCCAAGCTATCAGTGTCCGCCCCTGTAGTTACTAATACTAACATGTCCCGTTACCTAATAAGAACCTTTGAGCAAATGGATAGGGAATATCAGTAGACAAGAGAAGGCAAATATATTATTTTGTTATGAGTTAATGAGAACACTCTTACCTTCACAGGCTGCGGACCTATACAAAGTCCTGATCTCAGCTGAGATGTGGCTAATTGCATTTAGTCTAGTCAATACTATGTAATCTTCTGATCTCCAGACCAATGTTTTGTATTTATATGTTCTGTATTTTTCTAGCTCTAACACTGCAGTAGCCATGGGATGGTAGTTGAATGCAGCTTACCCAAGTAGAGCCATACCCTCTCCTCACCAGCTGACAAGGAGCCTGTAAAATATTCTGCACATTAGACAAAAATTGGCAGAACCCACAATTTGCAGCAGGACCAGTCGAACACCTAATGTGTATGGAGCTCTCCTTTTTTTAATTCCACTTATGATTAGTAATGTAAAGGAGATTTTGTAGATGTCATATATAGAAACACCTATACCTACTTCAAGATATCCCATGACATGAATTTTTACTGTAGATTTATTATGGAAAGTGGTTTCATGTCATATTATTACAGACTGGTGAGGTATTGGTGTATCTTTAGAGAAAACCTGTCACTTGCCATAAAGATGTGATTTTTTTTATTTACCTCTAATAAATTCCGCAGTTTACCTAAATGTGTTATTATTTTTCTTTTGTTCCTGTACCTATTTATTCACGAAATATGTTCCTCTACTCTCTGTATGTAAATCTAGTGTTTTTGGTCAAGTGGGTGTGGTGCTCAGCTCCTCTCTATTGGAGTCTTCTTGAAAACCACATCCAGGACTGGAGCGATGCAGGAACAAAAAAATCAATGCAGAATTCAGGTGAGCAGCAGAATTTACACCAGGTAAAAATGCATATTTATAGCGTGTGGCAAGTCACATTTAAAGCAGTCTGCCAGCAGTTTTGATCTATTAATATATATGAGAACACGAGAGGTGTAGCTAGGGGTTTAACTTAGGGGGGACGAAACATCTGAGTGGGCCCCTAACTGGTAACGTTGATTACAACTATAGTGGTATCTCTTAATAATGGGTACAGGGGAACTTCAGCAGATGACCCAGGTGCTATAGAAAATAAATAGCTATACTAAGACCTAGACTGATATTTCAGCCATATGATGACCACATAGTGGTAGATACCAGCCCTGTAGAACATGCAAGTGATTATGGTACAGTTATAGATGGTGACTTACAGCTGATGTTTGTTCTGATGGAGTCATTCACTTTTCCCATCTTTTCCATCTGGCCCAGACCGACATAACAACTTCTTCCAGCCACGACTCGTCTGCAGAGATTACAGCAAAGATACATTTGACTTCTCACATTTTTTGCACCATCCCCATCTATTCCCAACTTGTACAAACTACTCAACCAATGCTGAGCCGCTGCTGCTGTTTGTATCCCTATTGCACTACCGCACAGCTTAACCCTATTGGCGTGCTTTGCACACCAATGTAGTTAACAGTAGCATAGCTCCAGGTGGGCCCCTCTGAACACGGGGCTCAGGGAGAGCGCACGCTCTGCCCCCCCCCCAGTAGCTAAGCTACTGGACAGCACTAAAAAAGGGAAGTGTAAAGCACTTAAATTAATCTTAGTTGATGGTCATGTTATTTGTATGACCAAGAAAAACAAGTTTTAATCCATTCACCCTGTTATTGCACTTGCCATGTGGGTGGTTCTCATGGTCTTCTGAGCTCTCTGTACGGCACCCTGCTGTTCACAGGTACCACAGGACCCAGTGTGCATGGATGGACTTCTCCACAAGAGGCCCTCATTACTAGAGATGAGCGTTGTTCTACTCGAACTGTTCGCCAATCTCAAATTCGAGCTGTTTTGGGCGGTGTTCGAGCCGTTCGGCGAACACGAACAATTTGAGAAAAATTCGGCTGTTCGAGGTTATGTTCGATAACTGTTCGTGCGCCAAAATCATAACTGGATTTTTTCTCAGTAATGATGAAAATTAATGTTAATACGCAGTTTGAGTGTACAGCGGGGTGGGGGGAGGGGCAGGGGATGGATCTCTGCAGGAACAATGAAGATCTCCATTTTTTTTTCTCTTTCCCGCATTTGCAGTGGGGAGGTGCAATCTGTCAGCCTATCAGCAGCGCACACACGGAGCGAAGTGCTTTTTTTCACACAAGCAAGGGCATGTGTCATTGGCAGTGTATGTCACATGTCCTTGCCCTATAAGACCAAGCCATTTTCCCCGTCGCCACCATTTTCTCACTGCTGCAGCTGCGTGTTAGACGGCACCGCTGTTGCTGTGTGCGCTATACCTTGTTAATTTCACGCCAATTTTCGCACAAATCTACAGATAGCTTGGGAGTAGGGAATAGTTGTGATTGCAGTCCTTTTAAGGACTAGGTTACAGCATTTCCTACGACTTTTATCAGGCAGGTCTGTGCTCTTAAATAGATAGATTGTGGGAGTAAAGACTAATTGTAATTGGAGTCCTTTTCAGGACTAGGTTACATCAGTTCCTATCAGTTTTTGCCAGGCAGGTCTGTGCCAGTGCTGTGCAAGTTTTTTTCACAGCATTTGGCTGAATCTAGCAAACCTAATCCTTTTTGGCCTATTGCAGAGTGTGTTAGTCAGTGGAGTAGCCTATCTGTGTTGCAAGATATACCACCTGTGTATAGAATACCAATTATTTTACTGCACCTAGTGAAGTAAAATCTTTTGGGCATAGCATCATTCTATTAGTCCATCTATACTGACCTCCATCAGGTTGCAAATTGAATATAATTTTTTTCTGCATCTAGCTCTGAAAAAATATTGGGCTTCTAGCTGTGTGTGGGACTTGTTCTATTAATCCATCTATACAGATCTCCATCAGGTTGCAAACTGAATATATTTTTTTCTGCATCTACCTCTGAAAAAATATTGGGCTTCTAGCTGTGTGTGGGACTTGTTGTATTAGTCCATCTATACTGACCTCCATCAGGTTGCAAACTGAATATATTTTTTTCTGCATCTACCTCTGAAAAAATATTGGGCTTCTAGCTGTGTGTGGGACTTGTTCTATTGATCCATCTATACAGACCTCCATCAGGTTGCAAACTGAATATATTTTTTTCTGCATCTACCTCTGAAAAAATATTGGGCTTCTAGCTGTGTGTGGGACTTGTTCTATTAATCCATCTATACAGACCTCCATCAGGTTGCAAACTGAATATATTTTTTTCTGCATCTACCTCTGAAAAAATATTGGGCTTCTAGCTGTGTGTGGGACTTGTTCTATTAATCCATCTATACAGACCTCCATCAGGTTGCAAACTGAATATAATTTTTTTCTGCATCTACCTCTGAAAAAATATTTGGGCTTCTAGCTGTGTGTGGGACTTGTTCTATTAGTCCATCTATACTGACCTCCATAAGGTTGCAAACTGAATATAATTTTTTTCTGCATCTACCTCTGAAAAAATATTTGGGCTTCTAGCTGTATGTGGGACTTGTTCTATTAGTCCATCTATACTGACCTCCATAAGGTTGCAAACTGAATATAATTTTTTTCTGCATCTACCTCTGAAAAAATATTTGGCCTTCTAGCTGTGTGTGGGACTTGTTCTATTAGTCCATCTATACTGACCTCCATAAGGTTGCAAACTGAATATAATTTTTTTCTGCATCTACCTCTGAAAAAATATTTGGCCTTCTAGCTGTGTGTGGGACTTGTTCTATTAGTCCATCTATACTGACCTCCATCAGGTTGCAAATTGAATATAATATTTTTCTGCATCTAGCTCTGAAAAAAATGTTTGGCCTTCTAGCAGTGTGTGGGACTTGTTCTATTAGTCCATCTATACTGACCTCCATCAGGTTGCAAACTGAATATATTTTTTTCTGCATCTACCTCTGAAAAAATATTGGGCTTCTAGCTGTGTGTGGGACTTGTTCTATTAATCCATCTATACAGACCTCCATCAGGTTGCAAACTGAATATATTTTTTTCTGCATCTACCTCTGAAAAAATATTGGGCTTCTAGCTGTGTGTGGGACTTGTTCTATTAATCCATCTATACAGACCTCCATCAGGTTGCAAACTGAATATATTTTTTTCTGCATCTACCTCTGAAAAAATATTGGGCTTCTAGCTGTTTGTGGGACTTGTTCTATTAATCCATCTATACAGACCTCCATCAGGTTGCAAACTGAATATAATTTTTTTCTGCATCTACCTCTGAAAAAATATTTGGGCTTCTAGCAGTGTGTGGGACTTGTTCTATTAGTCCATCTATACTGACCTCCATCAGGTTGCAAATTCAAAATAATTTTTGTCTGCATCTACCTCTGAAAAAATATTTGGCCTTCTAGCAGTGTGTGGGTCTCATTGTATTAGGCCATCTATACCAAGCTCCACCAGCTTTTCAATTAATAATAATTTTTCGCTGCATCTAGCCCTGAAAATAATTTTTCTTCCCAATAGTGGTAGCAATAGAAATATGGGGCGCGCTCCTGGCTTACAAAAATATACGCTTCATAACAAAAAACACCAGCTTAGCGCACTGCATTAATAAGATGGCATCATCGTCTCTCCCAGTGCTAGGCCTACTACCCAGGCTAGCATTCCTGTGCCTAAAACACAATGTATGGGTCCGCGTTAGCAGCAGCTTTAGACCCCTCAGCATAGTGGCTAACGCTTTATAACAATTCAATTGGCAGATTTTCACAGAGCTCTTCCACAATGCCCACCCATCGGGACAACAGTTGCCCACCTTCCCTATGGGATCTAGTGGCGAATAGTTGATGCCATTAATCAGAGCGTCAGTTGCCCTGTCAACGTGGCAAGCATACGGTAAGGCATGGGAAGAGTGGACACGACTAGTAGCAGGCAGACGGGTTGACCAATGTGAACAAGCCAGATCACAAGTCACCATAGAATTTCTCCACCAGCTAATGATGAGGGGCATATCAGGGGCGTCAGCGCAGCGGTGTCTGACCGGAGTAGCATTTCACTTCCAACTACTGAATTGGGGAGATGTGACAAAGATTCATCATCAGACAATCCATAAAAGGGTGGAAAAGGGGTCAGCCAAGTCAGGAGTGTAGACGTCCCGTCCCGTGTCACTAAAACTGATTTCTCACATCATATCCCTAACACTATTAACATGACACTCACAATTTGAAGCAACACTACTGTCTACTGCATTTGTGATCGCCTTCTTCGGGGCGCTATGCATAAGTGAATTAGTCCCTCAATCCAAAATTAGCACCAGTGGAGGCTTATTACACCAGGACGTAGTCATAGGCAATAATGCAATACGTCTACGCATACACAAATCGAAAATGGTTCCAGCGGGCAGGGGCACTTGGGTACTTCTACAACCCACAAACGGTACACTGAGTCGGGTAACAATAGTAAAACCATATCTAACCATCAGATCACAAAGTAATTTGTTCCTATCACACATTGATGGGACGCCATTATCAAGATACCAGTTCCAAGCTATATTTAATAAATGCATAACATCGGCAGGGAACCACCCCAAAGATTACGGGACACACTCATTCCGCATAGGCGCGGCCACAGAAGCAGCAAGAGCAGGACTGTCAGAAACTGAAGTTCAGAGGATAGAGAGATGGTGATCCATGTGTTTGGCAAGATACATAAGACCGGACTTGTTATCCTAACGTGGTTTGTTTCTTTTACAGGTGACGCTAAGCCAACAGTGTGGGTGATAGGCCACTCGTATATATATTGGGCAGATTAAAGGGCGAAAGTCCGCCCAGGCGGGAGCAAATTAGAGTTTCATAACACATATTTCAACTGGAGAGGTATTAGAGGCCTGCTATGGCCACAGGTACTAATGGAGGTAATCAAGATAGGGAGAGAGGCAAGATGTCTGGTCATCTTAGTTATACAGGCCGGGGGAAACAACCTAGGTCATCACAAGAGCGCATAACTAATGGCAATAATGAAACTAGACACTGAGCGCTTCCGAGAATTTTTCACAAAACTAGCTATAGTATGGTCAGAGATTGTGCCGATAGCGGTATGGCAAGGTGCGCGAGACATCACGGCCATCGAACGGACAAGGCGGGTAATAAATATTCGGATGGCAAAATTTAGAAGAGACAGAGGCGGTGTAGTGGTACGACACCGACAACTGGAAGGAGATAAAGCAGGCCTCATACAGCCCGACGGTGTTCACTTAATGGATATTGGACTGGACATATTCCTGTCAGGACTCCAGGACGGAGTGGAACAAGCGTTAAGAGTGATGGGTGGGGGTCAGAGTCCTGCATACGAGTACGCAGGATCCTCCGTGGCCTGGAAATAGAAAGGACATGTTGGAGAGTTACACTTGTGGGCCAAGTTGCCGGAGTGGAGACCCAGGGCATGCTGCAACAAGCTGAATTATTTTAGAAATAAAATGTCTTTCTAATGGAATGAGTATAAAGAGTTAATAAAGCTGTGACCGATCCTCACCCATCCAGTTGTAAGAGTTACATTATTGTATTGTCAAGGAAAGGGGGGCGGTAGGGGGGCTGAGCGTCTGGGTTTGGTTGGGGGTCCCCACAGTCTGCCTAGGCTAGATGCATTTAAAAATTCTTATTAGATACACAGGCGGTGCAGCTTGCTTCGCAGCTGGGCTACTACGCCCAAAGTATTGCCTAGGCTAGATGCAGTTAAAAATTCTACGCTGACTAGCAGACACTGAAGATTTGGAGCAGACCTCTGAGTAAACAGCTCTTCAGACTCAATCATGTGTGTTACCCCAAGCCATAGTGTATGTAGTTTCTTACAGTTAAAAGGGGGGGGGGAGCGACCCAACCCACCTGGAATTGACGATGCCAACGTCACGTAAGACACAGCAAGGGGACTCCAAAAAGAGTTTCCATTTTTTCCCAAAATTGTGGCACAGACACCACTTAACCCTAGAACGCATACCTGGGGCCTCGCAGTCCCGCCCTGTTAATTGTTTTCTATTTTCTGCAAGATTACTTTAGTTAGAATTTTGAAACTCTAGGTATTCTTCATGTATATAGTTGTTTGCCATTTGAGTTTGAGTTATTCAATGTTATTTGCACACGGGCCTAAAAGGCCCCAGGTATATGAAAGTGTAGATTTTTATGGTCATGCGTTCTAGGGTTAAGTGGCATCAATTGCCCCACAGTTGCTTAAAACGGTTGGTGAGGTGATATTACCAAATCCTCAAGCTTTTAGCCTCCCAAGGATAACACAGGATTAGAAAAGTCCTTGCGAATCCATGATTTGTTCATCTTTATGAACGTGAGTCTGTCTACATTCTCAGTGGACAGCCGCGTGCGCTTATCTGTCAGCACACCATCAGCAGCGCTGAACACACGTTCAGAGAGAACACTGGCTGCAGGGCATGACAAGATCTCCAAGGCGTGAGTGGCGAGCTCCGGCCATTTTTCCAGATTGGAATACCAAAATGAGCAAGGGTCCAGTGACACAGTCATGGCTTCGATGTTCACTTGGAGATACTCCTGCACCATCCTCTCTAGGCGTTGACTATGTGTCAGACTTCTTGTCTCCTGTGGCCTTGCAAAGGATGGTCTAAAAAAGTGGTGAAACGATTTCACAAAATTGCTGTTACCAGCAGATACTGTGTTACTGTTACGGTTTGAGTGATGAAGACTCGACAGTCCCGCGGTTGGCAAGTTAGAACTGTGAGATTCACTTCGTGCACCACTGGTGTTTTGTGGAAAAGCACATGTAAGATTCTGCAACAGCGTCTGCAGATACTCCTGCATGCGTCAATCCCTTTTTATGGCAGGAATTATTTCGGCAAATTTACTTTTGTACCGGGGATCTAAGAGTGTGGCAACCCAGTAGTCGAGATTACTTCGAATTCTGCAATCTGAGGGTCATGTTGCAGGTAGTGCAGCAAGAAGGCACTCATGTGTCTTGCGCATCCAGGAGGACCAAGTCCTTGTTGTGTTGGTAGCGAGGTAAGAATCATGCTTCTTTCCTCTGCCCTCTCCCCCCAACCTCGCACAACAGAAATGTGATCAAGGTCTCCCTCATCTGATGAGTCTTCCATGCCCATCGCCAGTTCATCCTCCACTTCTTCCTCGGCTCCTGCACCTTCCTCAACAGTTTGGCTGCTACCATGCGCCCTGTTTAATCCCTCTCCCCCACCCTCCCATGCCTGCCTCCTTGGTGCTGCCAACCGTCTGGACCTTGGAGATGTTATCCCTTCCGCATACGACTCCTCCTCTACTTCCTCCACCTCCTCTTGTCCGACCACCTGACTCTGAATTCTGTTTAATGTGTGCTCCAGCATGTAAATCACTGGAATAGTTATGCTGATAATGGCATCGTCGTCAGCACTAAACATCTTCGTCACCATTTCAAAACTGTGCAGAAAGGTGTGTGGCGCCCCTGAGGGTGCAGTCACCACAGAGTTACTGCATCTCACCCAGAGTTGTGGTATCTCACCCTCAGGTAAGGAAGGCGTATGGCTCGGGACCCTAACACCTGCATCCAACACATACCCGCAGTGGGGTTAGGGCGAGATTGCTCCTAAGGGAGAGCACAGTCCCAGGTCCCTAGCTGGTGGGAGGATCCTATGTAGTGGGTGCTTAGGGGAGCAGCTTAGGGGAGCACATGACAGGGAGAGTATAAATAGGAAGCCATCTTAGAAAGAGCAAGCCAGTCAGAGGAGGAAAAGTGACAGGAGCAGAGGCTCGGCATGAGCTCTGCTCCGGAGGCGGGCCTAGCCTGGGAGGCCCAGGACTGAAGGAGAGAAGAGAGGAGTGGGAGCAGGAAGGCTCCAGGAACCGAAGGGACCCTAGGGCTAAGAGCCGTGCAGAAGGCCACCTGTACTCCCGCTGCTACCAGGAGGTAGAGGGGTCAGGCCAGATAAGGGGAACCGGTCCCTCAACTAGAGGAGAAACAGCAAGGCTCAACTAGAAACCGGAGGCTGCAGCATTTCATGTACTGCAGGCAAAAGTCCACACCAGTCTCACTAAGAAGGTAGCCACATAGGACCCAGGGGATGGAACACAAGTCGCCCGCCAAGGCCCGAGGATACCGGATAGAAGTGTCACTGGGTGTGAGGTGCAGGGAGAAGGCCAGAGAAAGGACACACAGAAGGGGGTCCTGCTAAGTACTCCGGAGCTATCTGGGGGTGGACTGAGCCCCTCACTGAGTACGCACAGCACGACGGGTGAGATAGCTCTGGTACCTGTAATCTGGACTGCAACAACTGTGAGTAAAGATCTTGGGACTGCATCACACGGACTCTGTGTTCATTACTGACTCCCTGCACTACAACCACCATCATCCACCCACACTGCCCTGAAGCTACACTCTTCCTGTGGTGAGTAATAATACCATTGCAGCAAAACCACCAGCTTCAGAGGACTGTTCCGCAGCGGGGCCCCTTTGGCCGCACTCCACAGGTGGCGTAGTTGGACATTAGAAAATCCATATATACAAATTACCGTTGGATTGACCGCCCTGGGTCACGGACCGGGTCACCGCCACAGTGACTACAACCCCCAGCGTCTACCGGCCCGGCTCCGGGTACTCCACGGCCCAGGGGGCGCGTCAACTTCATAGGTCCCTGATCTGAGAAAACTCCTGCTGTGTGATTTGCCCCACCTCTGGATCTCGTTGGCCCAGGCTATACGTCAGAAACTATTGCACCAGGGCTTGTCGGTGCTGCCACAGTCGCTGCAACATGTGCAGAGTTGAATTCCACCGTGTCGGCACATCGCATTTCAGCCGGTGAACTGGCAGGCCCAACGACTTCTGTAGAGATGTAAGTCGTTGAGCTGCGGGATGCGAACGGCGGAAGTGAGCACACAGCGACCGTGCCCTCTGCAGAAGGCCATCTAGTCCGGGATAGTGGGCTAAAAATTTATGGACAACCAGGTTCAACACGTGAGCCATACAAGGCACGTGTGTAACATTGCCCCGGCGAAGGGCCGCACCCAGGTTTGCAGCATTGTCGCACACGGCCTTCCCTGGTTGCAGGTCCAGTGGAGACAACCATTCATGAAACTGGGTCTCCAGAGCTGACCACAAGTCCCCAGCTGTGTGACTCACATTTCCCAGACATTTCAAAGTAAACACTGATGCCGTTGAGCCCTGCTGCCAGCATAGTAAGGAGGTGCGCAGTTAGAAAGCAGGTGGCATTACCAGACAGGCTTTGGGTGCAGGTGGAGGACCGAGAGGAGGTTGAGGAGGCAGAAGCAGTGGAGGAACTTCTAGATAAAGAGGATTGACGTACAACTCGCGGGGACGGCAAGACTTGGACAGCAGCCCCTTGTCCTGCTGTCACCATAGTTACCCAGTGCCCTGTCAGCGACATGTAACGCCCCTGTCCATGCCTACTCGTCCAAGTGTCTGTGGTGAAATGCACCCTGTCACACACAGAGTTTCTCAAAGAAGCGGTGATGTTGTGTGCGACATGCTGGTGGAGCGCAGGCACACCTTTCTTTGAGAAGTAGTGCCGACTGGGCATCTGGTACTGGGGCACTGCGACGGACATAAGGTCTCAAAAATCCACTGTGTCCTCCAGGCGGAAAGGCAGCATTTCTGTAGCCAACAGCTTGCAGATGGTGAAATTCAACCTCTTAGCTTTCTCATGGCTAGGAGGAAATGGTCTTTTACTTGTCCACATCTGAGGGACCGAGGGCTGGCTGTTGTGCTTTAACGGGGTTGAGTAGGGTGTCCCTGGCAAACTGCCGGTCTGTGAGGAAGATGCAGGCGGACATGTTAGGTTGCCTTGATCCAAAGGTGGTGCTCTCGATGTCAGAGAGCTCTCAACACCAGCAGGTGTTTCCACTTCCCAATGAACTGACGACCTGCCAATCACACTGGCTGTTGCAGGTAAAGAGGTGGCAGGTCTGCGTCCAAAAACATGTGTGACTGCTGTCCCCCCAGTCACAGAGGATGAAGAGGCCGTGGATGCACAAGATGGAGCAGACGGTGGTTGGCCCAGCCTGCTAGGCCGCATTGTAGCACAGTGAGCTTCCCACTGCAACTTATGCTTCATATCCATGTGACGGTACATGCATGAAGTACTCAAACTATGGATTTTTTGGCCTCTACTTAGCTTTTGGTGACAAATATTACAGATAACACGAGTTGGGTCATCCTTATCGATCTGAATAAATGCCCAGGCTATGCAAGGCTTAGAGCCCATGCGACCTGAAGAGCCACTACGACTTGTGGTCAGAGGCGGAGTTGTGGTTGAGGATGCAGTTGTTGACGTGCTTCCAGTACTCCGTCTCTGTCCAGGAAGGCGCAACCTAACCTCGTCGTCAATAGCATCTGTGATGCCCCGCTGCGCTTGGTATCACAGATCCTAGAAGAGTGTATTGATGGAATCCTCCACAAGAGGCCCCCATAAACATTCACACATCTCCACCTTCCACCTCAGACCAGCAGAGGGAGCCCGTTAGGGATATAAATAGGGAAGGTGGAGCTAGGCAGTTCAGTTCCTCTGAAGAGTTCCTGCAGTAGAGAAGCCTAAGAGAGGTCAGTCTGCAGTGGAGCTCAGTCTAGTCTAGAGAACTCAGTTAATAGTTCAGCAGTGGAGCACGAGGCTCCTGCTAGCTAGATTCAGGGAGCCCAGATAGAGCTTAAGGTGTGCCGGCGTCATAAGATCGGTGAAGCGCGGCAAGCTGCCGTTAGTGTGTATAGCCTATTGAGGGCCCGAGTAGGCCGAAGGCGAGTGGCGAGTTAGTACATAAGGGGCAGAGGAGCTTAACCAGCTCACCCCGAAGCATTTACCGGACACCGGATCCGAGCTTACCGGGATCTCTATGACCCAGTAAGGCATAACCGGAATCCCTGGAGAACTACAAGTCCCAGGATCGCTAAGGTGCTGATACGTAACAGAGCCAGGAGACGCTTAGGCCCCGCATACTGGGAGCGTGAACTTCAAGAGAAGGCCCTACCACAAGGTCAGCCAGCGCAGGACAGAGACAAAGTTAGGCCTAGCTCCAGGCAGGTCAGAAACTTACTGCGCAGAGGCAAGAAACAGGAGGCCCCACACCCGCTCATTGGGGAGGATCCTGATATGCACCCTTCACCCTACAGTGCTCCAGGATGTGCCTGAATTTCCTCCAGTAAAAGGTACTGAAGTGACTACCGTGTCCGTTTCCGTTCTTGCTCTGACCCAGCTGGGTCTTGCCTGTCCTGCATTCCCCCTGCATACGCTGCCCTGAGACCTAGCTCCACCTGTGGGGAGCTATACCATCGAGCTGCCTTATCACGGGCCTCAGTGGACTGCTGCAGCGCTGGTGCTTCTCACCAGATACCACAGGTGGTGTCACAAACTCTTATAAAATTAACAATTATCCACCCTTTTAAAGAGTGACCCCAGGGTACGGGCCAGGGAGCCGACCACCGCGACATCCCAAAGGCCAGGCAAAGGCCCGGGTGACCTCATCGACTGGCTGACTGTGGGTTGACAGTAAGTGGGATCTCCAACCTTGTCATCATCACCCTGTGTGTTATCACACCCGTCGTCCTCAAAGCCAACCTCTTCCTGCCCTGACCGAAAAGTCAAGTTGTCGCTCCAATCAGGTATTTGAGTCTCATCATCGTCTTCATCATTGTCTCCACCAACAGGAGTTACAGTTTGGGAACGAGGGTCTACATTATGCTCAGAACCTTCTTCATCTGGTCCTGGATCCGACTTATAAAGATTCTGGGCATCAGTGCAGATCATTTCCTCGTCTGGATTAACAGAAGCTCTGGAGCAGACCTCCATTTCCCAGGCTATAGTATGAGCAAACAGCTGTGCAGACTCAACCATCTGTGTTACCCCATACTCAGACGGGCAGCTGGAGACTTGGGAGCTGTGAGGAAGCAAGTGCGATTGGGGTGACACCTCTGAGGACTGGAGTATTTGTGATGTTGAAGTTGAGGTGGAGGAGAGCCCACTTGAAGGAGCACTTGATATCCGCTGAAGCACCTGCTGTTTTTGTGCCTCATCTGGAATTTGTAGCGATGGGCGTGTCCGTAACAAAGGGATCGTATCACATTGTCCACGAAAAGAAGTCGACATGTTAGTTTGGCTGGAAGATGGTCTTTCTTCTGCAGATGTTACTCCCCCCCCACCGCGGGGGGCTCGACCCACCAGCGGACAGGCACCAGTATTAGGAGAGGGGGGCTGGCCGTCAGGGTCCATCGCGGCTCTGGCACAAACCCGGCGACACGGAGGTGGCACGGGCAGGAACGGACTGGCCGTGTCGGCTTCTCACTTTTTGGATTTTAGAAGGGCATGACATGTCTATATCTGTGTCTCCCCCTCCTTTTACTCCTCCACCTCTTTTATTTTCGCATGACTATATGTACTTGTCACTTTTCCATGTGTTAGTTATGTCTTCTGAGCAGTTTGTCAGCTTTTGGACACCTTTGAAGGTGTTTTCTATGTGTTTCTATGTGTTTTTGTTTGCCTGCCATTGGTTTTAACGGTGTTCGAAGGTGTTCGACGAACTGTTCGACGAACCGAACCGAACTCGAACACTACGGGGGTGGCTCAACACTACTCATTACATACAAGCACCTCCACCCTTCCACCTCATACCACCAGAGGGAGCCCATTAGGAATATATATATGGAGGGTGGAGCCAGGCAGTTCAGTCAGTCAGACGGAGTCAGAGAGTCTGAGTGCGTGCTGACTCTGAGAGCAGCGAAGACGCAGCACGTCTGCTGCTGTGTTCTGAGGGCCCCGAGTGTGGCCGACGGCAAGGAGGAGAGGAGAGAGGAGTTGAAAGGGGCAGAGGAGCATCATAGGCTCACCCTGAATATACGAACCGGACACCGGGTCTGTGCCTACAGGGTCCTTTATACCCAGTAGGGACCACGGGCATTCCAGGAGGACTACAAGTCCCTGGAAGACCTAAAGCTAGACCCATTACAGGGCCAGGAACCATGAAGGCCCCAGCGACCAGGGATAGTGGTTGCCAGCAGAAGGTCCCACTACCAAGCGACAAGTGAAGGAACAGCACGACACATAAGCTAGGCCCAGTTGCAGGCTGGCCAGGAGCATACAGAGAGGCAGACACGGACCAGGAAGCCTTATACCCGCTCACTGGGGAGAAGTCCTGAAGTGCACCCATCCTACTGAGTACCCTGGACCATACCTGACATCCGCACCAGTAAAGGTATTGAAGCGAATCCCCTGTCTCTGTCAGTTACTCCTGCTGCGCCATTCCGCCTGCACTACAGGTCCCAGCATCACCACCCACCATCAAACTCTACCCTGCCTTGAGGCCCGCTCCACCTGTGGGGAGCTGTTCCATTCCAGCTGCCTTATCAACTGCCTCAGAGGTCAGCAGCAGCACTGGTACAAATTACCAGAAACCACAGGTGGCATCACGATCAAACTATAAACTCCATATAAGCTTTCGCCCCTTTTAGTTGTCCGCCCTGGACCACAGACCGGGCCAGCCACTGTGACATATCCCTTTCCCCCAGCATCTATCGGCCCGGACTCCGAGTACCCCATTGCCCTGGGGGTGCAACATCTGCAATGAACACTTGCTAGGACCTCCTCTTTGCTTTTGAGTGACAGGTATAGCATCCTATCATTTAGAGCAATATGTGCAAAGAGACCAGGACTCAGTACATGAATGGACCTCCCATGGAGCTTGTGCAATGATAGCACATAGAGAATTACAACATGTTTTCTTTGGTCATATTTAGATTTGAGAGTCCTCAACTAGATCCACCTACAATCCAAATCTGGAGGCGCTAAGGAGAGCTGCACAGAAACTACAACCCTTACTACAAAAAGATGCCTGATTACAATCCATATTTCCACACCTCCCACTTCTGTGTTTCAGGAAGCCCCCAAATCTAAGAAGCATCATTGTCAGAAGCTCCCTGTCATCTCCACCAGCTACAGGTACCTTTCCCTGCAACCAGAAAAAATGTAAAACCTGTCCGTTTATAACGACCACAGACAAGATAAAGATTCACAATTCACATCAGGACTACAAGATCCTGGGTACTTTAAACTGTATCACATCTAATGTAGTGTACTTAATTATATGTACCAAATGTCCAGCTGGGGGTCTTTATGTAGGGGAGACAGGGCAAAAACTTAGGACAAGGATGAATCATCATCGCCACACAATAAAAGAAAAAAGAATAGATCTACCTGTAGCCAAGCATTTCTGTTCCCCTGATCACAGGATCAAAGACATGAAATTACTGGTATTAAAAGGTAATTTCAAATCTCAAAGAGAAAGAAAAATCTCAGAATATAAACTGATGATGACCTTTGACACTTTCAGAGCAAGAATGAATGTGTCGCATGGATTTATGTCATTCTACATCAACTAAGGAATGTGCCCCTCAGACTTGTGAGGCAATTATAACACTGGACCTAGTCACAGGACAATAAAACCTTCACACTTCTTATCTATTAACTGCTAAAATATTTATAGCCAGAACTGTTTATCTCTCCCATAATAGCTCTGCTTTCCATCACCTATCTTATCTATTGCATTATTTCTGTGTCTTATTGTGTATAAATATGTGACTCTTCAGATTTTGTGGTATACTAGCCTGATGAAGAGACCTGCGTAGTTTCGAAAGCTTGCAATTTGTTACCATCTTTTCAGTTAGCCATTAAAAGGTATCAACCACTGAGGACTCTCAAATCGAAATATTTTTCTATCTACTGGCTAACACGGTACAAATATATATTTTTTCTTTGGTCATGCAACTAACCAAGACTATAAATCAATGTATGCCTTAACTGCTTTAACACTCAGCCATCTAGCGCTATCTGACTCCATTTAAAGGAGTTTAAAAAGGAACTGTGCTTTTCAATAAACTTTGCATAAATCAATTGTACAGGTGATTATAAGAAACTTTTTAATGTACATTATCAGATAAATAAGCTACACTTATCAGCCCCATCTTCCCCTCCTACTTGCCTCCTAAACTTGTTATCCACTGTGAAAAAGCAGCTCAATTCTTCTTGCTCAGAGGCATTCTGCAAGTGATACAGCCCATTATCCTCTATTGAGAGGTGAGGGGGCTGGAAGAGTGAGGAACAAGGAAGGGAACAGGATAAGGGAGAAAAAAAATCATTTTTTTTTACCTCACATCATAGCTTTACTCAGATCAAAACAGCTCAGCTCAGCTGCATATTGTCTCCATGTTGCTGCAGCTGGTCTTTATGAGCTAAAAAGGGAATGAAGAACAGGAATTATCATCTGAAAATGGGAGAGATCACTGCAACTCATCTCCTCCCCGCAGCAAACAGTGGATTGCAAATTACAGATAGAGCATGCAGAGGGGAAAACTGGTGAGAATTCAGGATATTCTAAAAAGTTAGTTGAAAGCACAGTTACCTTTAAACTTTTATATACCAAAGGCTTGATCTACATAAAAACAACAAAATCATTATTTTTTTACCTCATGACTAGTGATGAGCGAGCACTAAAATGCTTGGGTACTCGTTGCTCGGGTCGAGCAAATTGGAATACTCGGGTGCTCGACCCGAGCAACGAGCCCAATCTAAGTCTATGGGAAACTCGAGCATTTTTCAGGCGGCTCCCCCCGGCGGTCTGCAGAGGGCCTAAAAATTGCCCAAATCGATGGGAACAGTGCTCAAATGACATGGGGACAGCATGGAGAAGACCCCTGGAAGCATTTCTGACTCCCAGGTCACTTCTGTCAACAATGTTGTCAGAGGTATTCCCCCACTTTTACGGACTCGCAATAAAACATACCAAAACGAAACCAAAATGGATTTTCCTGGGAAATATGTTAAGGAACATCTTTTCCATGACATGTACAATGTATATAAAGCAAAATAAATAACCAAAACCAAAAATACTCCTCCACACCTTGGGCTATGTTCACACGTAGCGTTTTTGATGCGTTTTTGCACTTTTGCATTGCTTTCAACCAAGACAAATGCATTCACCAGGAAATTTAATTTTAACATTTTACAACCTTATCTGGCCATGTGGTGTGTGACACATCATCAGACACATGCATACAGTCCTGAAAAGTCATGGGAACAGCATGGGGAAGACCTCTGGAAGCATCTCTGACTCCCAGGTCACTGCCTAAATGTGTGCCCATCATAAGTGATCCTTGGCGCATGCGAAGATGCCTCCCGCCATGAACCTGTTGTTGCAGACTTGGAACAATCACCATCCACATCCTTGTCCCACTGCTGCGTTCAGTTGTTCCTACCCCATTCCTTGTAATGCAAGCGCAAGTAAGCAGGCGGTCAGCCACCCACCCACCCACAGGCTGCAATACTATACTGCCAAATTTTTGACAGCTGCTTGCACTTGAAATGTGGCCTTTTAGGCTCGTCAAGGCAGAAGCTTTTCATAACCTTATGCTGGCGGCAGCCAGGTATCCATACTCGGTCCCCAGCCGACACTATATTTCCTGGTATCGCCTCCGCCTTCCACAAGCATGGGTCCCACAACATTAACCGTGCCCTCCCCAGAGCACTTATTGAGAAGGACCGCCTAACCACAAACACGTGGACAGGTGAATGTGGCCAGAGATGGTACGGAGACAGTCCACAACTTTTTTTGCTCACAGTTGTATTTAGCTCGGTGAAAGGACTGGCATAGAGGGAAACCTTATCTACCCTGCATGTCATTTCTCACAGGAAGTCCTGTAATGCAGCTTGTTGCAGAAGCAACGGCAGCCCGTCCAACATCAACTCGCCCTTGTCGGTGGTGCTTTGACACACACACATCTTTCTTTGCGCATTTAATTTCTTGAATACAGAGTTGGACAATGGCCTGATCTGTAATGCGGTTTGAGAAATAACATGCATAAGCATGGCCGATCCACATTAAAAAAGCAGCCATAGAGTGTCTGGGAACCTTCCTCCACACTTTTCGTAGCCAGGGCTGCTTTTCGGCAGGGTTGGACGGGCCCACCAGAGAACCGGAGACTCCTCCGGCGGGCCCTGGCTTCTCCTTTAGGAGAGTTCATAGTGCCGAGGTGAGGCCATCATGATGATAGAGGCCACCATCTGCTTAGTTTTCTGTTACTTGGAATGCAAGTGCAAGTATGCAGCCAAACACCCACCCACCCACAGGCTGCAACACTAAACTGCCAGATTTCTGGGCAGCTTTTTGTACTTGAAATATGGCCTTTTAAGCCTGTGGAGGCGGAAGCTTTTCACAACCTAATGCCAGCGGCGACCGGGTGTCCATACTTAGTCCACGGCCGCCACTATATTTCCCGGTATCGCCTCCGCCTTCCACAAGCACGGGTCCCACAACATTACCTGTGCCCTCCCCAGTGCACTTACTGGGAAGGACCGCCTAACCACAAACACGTGGACAGGTGAATGTGGCCAGGGACGGTACGGAGCCAGTCCACAACTTTTTTTGCTGACAGTTGTATTTAGCTCAGTGAAAGGACTGGCATAGAACGGAAACCCTATCTACCCTCCGTGTCATTTCTCACAGGAAGTCCTGTAAAGCTGCTTTCACTTGAAATTTGGACTTTTAGGCTCGTGGAAGCGGAGGCTTTTCACAACCACATGCCTCATGCCTCGTGTCCATACTCGGTCCCCAGCCGTCACTATTTCTCCCGGTGTTGTCTCTGTCTTCTACAAGCGCAGGTCCCTGAACATTACTGCTGGTACTTTCTATGGGAATTTGCTTGCCTCCTACCAGCCTGGAATATTTCCAGCAAACTATGGTACGACGCCATGGTATTAGCACTGCCCCCAGTACCAGTAGCGAAGCCATCCCCAATTTCCTGCCGAAATACACTTTCTCACAAAGGAGCTGAAGATAGAGTGGCAGTAGGTGCAAGTTTCTCCAGCCTGTTAGATATTAGAGGGTGAACGGCAGCACATTGGATCAGTGGTTAGCACTGAAGACTTGCAGCGCTGGGATCCTGGTTTCAAATCCCAGCAAGGACAACATCTGCAAGGACTTTGTATGTTCTCCCGTGTTTGCGTGTGTTTCCTCCTCAGTAAAAAAGCAGCCATAGAGTGTCCGGGAACCTTTCCACACACTTTTCTTAGCCAAGACTGCTTCTTGGCAGGGTTGGACGGTCCCACCTGAGAATCCTCTGGTGTGCCTTGGCTTCTACCTCAGGAGAGTTCATGATAGCGCTAACTTTGCAGCTGCTATGGGGCTCTTGAGCGGGGGAGAAAGGTTAGCCCTCAGAATCAAATCCTTTGGTGGGCACAATGTTTTTCAATCTGAAACAGCTTCTCAGTGGGAGTTGTATTTCACCACAGCCATATTCTTTAGCTCGGTGAAAGCACTGGCATAGAGGGAAACTGTATCTACCCCGGCTGTCATTTCTCCGTCACCAGGTTCCGCCCATTGTCACACACGACCATGCCTGGCAGTATGTTCAGCGGTGAGAGCCACAGATCAGGCTGCTGTGTTACAGCTTTCAACAATTCTGCAGCGCTGGGCGGTTTGTCAATTAAGCATTAAGCATGTTATCTTCAGCACAGCCTGTTGCCGCTTGGCCAAGGCAGTGCTGCAGTGCTGTCAGCTTGTGACTGATGTGGTCATTTCGGAGATGGAGGAGGAGGTGCATGAGCAGAACAATGTGATTACATTGTTGTTAAATTGGCGACGCTGTTTTTTATACTAAAGAAAGATCCTAATGTTGTTTTTTTTAAGACAAATGCATTCACCGGGAAATGTCATTTTAACATTTTACAACCTTATCTGGCAATGTGGTGTGTGACACATCATAAGACACATCCTGTTTTATTTATGATGGAGGGACTCTGAAAGTCATGAAGCCTAGGGACATCAGACGGCCCTTACTATTCTTAAAAGGCCAGCAGTCGGCCCTAGCTATTGTTAGAGAGTCATCAGCCGGATATGCTTTGTTGTTCCCATTATTAACAAGTGGGTCTCCTATACTGTTATTGTGTGTCCAGTGACTGCAAGGGCTTCCAAAAATTTGGACGCAACCCAATACCCCTTTGAAGAGACATAGAGGAGGGTCTCAGTAAAAAAAATGTTCCCATTATAAAGGAGCGGGTCTCTTATAGTGGTAATGCCCATGCTGTGACTGCAAGGGCTGCCAAAATTTGGGAAAAACCCCACTAAGAATTTAAAGACACATAGAGTAGGGCCACAGTAACAAGGTACGACATGTTCCCATTAGAAAGGAGAGGGTCTGCTATACAGTTATAGGGTATGCAGTGAGTCCATCGGCTGACAATTTTAGGAAAAACCCCACTAAGAATTTAAAGACACACAGAGCAGGGCCACAGTAACAAGGTACGACATGTTCCCATTAGAAAGGAGAGGGTCTGCTATATAGTTATAGGGTATGCAGTGAGTCCAACGGCTGACCAATTTTAGTAAAAACACCACTAAGAATTTAAAGACACATGGAGCAGGGCCACATTAACAAGGTACGACATGTTCCCATTAGAAAGGAGAGAGTCTGCTATACAGTTATAGGGTATGCAGTGTGTCCAACGGCTGACAATTTTAGGAAAAACCCCACTAAGAATTTAAAGACACACAGAGCAGGGCCACAGTAACAAGGTACGACATGTTCCCATTAGAAAGGAGAGAGTCTGCTATACAGTTACAGGGTATGCAGTGAGTCCAACGGCTGACAATTTTAGGAAAAACCCCACTAAGAATTTAAAGACACACAGAGCAGGGCCACAGTAACAAGGTACAACATGTTCCCATTAGAAAGGAGAGAGTCTGCTATACAGTTATAGGGTATGCAGTGAGTCCAATGGCTAACCAATTTTAGGAAAAAACCCACTAAGAATTTAAAGACACACAGAGCAGGGCCACAATAACAACAAATTCCCATTAGAAAGGAGAGAGTCTCCCATAGTGTTGGTCTATGCAGTGAATGCAAGGCTTGGCAAAAATTTGGAGGCACTTCAATGCCCCTTGGAAGAGATGTGGAGGAGGGCCTCATAAAAAAATGTTCCCATTAGAAAGGAGCAGGCCTCCTATACTTATAATGCTCATGTACTAAGTGTATGGGCTGACAAACATTTACCGGGCTGACAAACATTTACCCCTAGGGGGTATACATGAACATACTATATAAAATTTTTTTTTTACGGGCATCATAAACACCCTTTAAAAACATTAGGTGGGTGTTGCATCACGGACCGCGGTCACCCTGGTGATATGGTGATATCACCGCGGTCACCCTGGTGATATGGTGGTGGAGCATGAGGAGAAGGAGGAGGACAAGAGCAAACAGCCAAAATCAGGAAGCGTATACCCATGTGTGGGTATGAAAAGGTGCATGGGAATACACCTCCCAAGAAAAGACACTGGATTGGAGTTTATGTTACGCTGCTATCATTCGGTGGTGTTGAGAAGTCTGGCCAATCCAGCCCTTGTTCATTTTTATAAGAGTCAGCCTGTCAGCAATTTCAGTTGACAGGCGGATGCGCTTATCAGTTATAATTCCACCAGCGGCACTAAAAAAACGCTCTGATAAAACGCTGGTGGCAGGGCAGGCCAGGACCTCCAAGGCATAGAGAGCCAGTTCATTCCACGTATCCAGCTTGGATGCCCAATAATTATAAGGCACAGCGGAATCACGGAGGATGTTGGTACGGTCGGCAAGGTACTCCCTCAGCATCTTACCAAACTTTGCACTCCTTGTGAGAGTACCCCCCTCAGGGCCTGTCCTATGGGAGAGTCTGAGAAAACTCTCCCAGAACTTTGACAGTGTTCCCCTGCCTCTGCTGGATTGAAGTTGTGTCTCTCTCGCCTGTAATCCTTTGTTGTCCAACGAAGTGTGCCCTCTGCCGCCGGTGTTTTCAGATGGGAATTTTTTTAATAGTTCCACAACAAGGGCCTTCTGGTACAGCCCCATTTTTGTAGACCTGTCTGCCTCAGGAATAAGAGATATAAAGTTCTCCGTATAGCGTGGGTCTAGAAGTGTCACCAATCAGTATAGACTGTCACCCAAAATTTTGAGAACCCGAGGGTCATGGGAAAGACAGCGTAACATAAACTCGGCCATGCGTGCCAGACTACTAACAGGCAAGACTTCCGTGTCCTCACCAAGAGGATGACTGACCATGCTCTCCTCCTCTTCCTCCTCCTCCTCCTCTCTGTCCTCTGGCAATCCACGCTGAACAGATGGTATGACAGCTGTGCAGGTAGTACCGTCTATAGTGCATGAAACTAGCTCCTGTCCTTCCTCCTCCTCCTCTTCCTCATTGTCACCCAATCCACGTTGGGATGAGATGAGGCTTGGCTGTGTGTAATCACCCTGTATGGTTCCTTGCTCCATCTCATCGTGCTCCGCCTGCAATGCATCCTCTTTGATTGTGAGCAGAGAGCGTTTCAGAAAGCAGAGAAGCGGGATGGTGACGCTAATTATGGCGTCATCGCCGCTCACCATCTTGGTGGAGTCCTCAAAGTTTTGGAGGATGGTACATATGTCTGACATCCATGTCCACTCCTGAGGTCTTATGTGTGGAGTCTGAACTGAATACTGACGGCCTTGTTGATGCTGGTACTCAACAACTGCCCTCTTCTGCTCACAAATCCTTCCCAACATCTGCAGTGTAGAGTTCCAACGCGTGGGGACATCACACACCAGTCTGTGAGCCGGAAGCTGCAAATGCTGCTGAAACACTGCAAGGGCGGCGAAAGCTGTAGCTGACTTTCTAAAATGGGCACACAGGGGCGTACTTTAACAATCAGATCCGGCAGCTCTGGGTAGGATTCGAGAAACCGCTGAACCACGAGGTTAAGCACATGGGCCAGGCATGGTACGTGTGTGAGCTCGCCTCGCCTCAGAGCCGCCACCAGGTTCCGGTCATTGTCACACATGACCATGCCTGGCTGTAGGTTCAGCGATGTGAGCCACAGATCTGCCTGCTCTTTCACAGCTGTCCACAACTCTTCAGCTTTGTGCGTTTTTTCACCTAAGCATATAAGCTTCAGCACAGCCTGTTGCCGCTTGGGCGAGTCAGTGCTGCAGTGCTTCCAGCTTGTGACTGATGTGGTCATTTCGGAGACGGAGGCTGAAGAGGAGGAGGAGGCTGAGGAGGATGAGGTGCAGGAGCTGTAGACCATGGGGGCAACCCTGATTGACCTAGGACCCGCAATCCTTGGCGTCGGGAGGACGTGTTCCGTCCCAATGTCCGACTGGGTCCCGGCTTCCACTATGTTAACCCAGTGTGCCGTCAACGAGATGTACCGTCCCTGCCCACAAGCACTTGTCCACGTATCAGTGGTTAGGTGGACTTTACCGGTAACACCGGGAGAAATAGTGGCGGCTGGGGACCGAGTACCGAGGGACGGCCGCCGCCATCAGGTTGCGGAATGATTCCGTCTCCACGAGCCTAAAAGGCAACATTTTGAGCGCAAGCAGTCGTGAAATGTGTTAATTTAGTAGTGTGGCCTGTGGTGCGTTGGCTGCATATTTGTGCTTGCGTTCCAAGGACTGGGGTATGGACAACTGAACGCTGCACTGGGACAAGGACATGGACATGCTTCCTGATGCTGCTACTTGAGAGTGTGCAACGACAGGTGCAGGGCAGGAGGCATCTTTGCATGCACCATGGACAAGGGATTGGCTTGCATGCACAAAAGGCGGAAGAAGCATTGGTGCCACCCGCAGACACTGTTCCTGGACCCTGGGTTTCGGCCCACAAAGTTGGGTGCTTTGCTGCCATGTGCCTGATCGTGCTGGTGGTGGTCAGGCTGGTCGTTTTGCCACCCCTGCTAATACTGGCCTGGTAGGTGGTGCAAATGGCTTTTTTGGGGTTATCGGCAGAGTCTTTAAAAAACAACCAGACTCGGGAAGACCTAACAGTAGTACTGGCAACTTCCTTCGTGTTGGCTGCCTGGGTTGCCTGCCTTCTGTCTGCGGCCACCACACTGCTTCTTCCTGCCTGTTGGGGTGCTCTGCCTCCCTCCCCCTGTGTGCTGCTGTCCTCGCTCTGCATGTCCTCCTGCCAGGTTGGGTCAGTTACTATATCATCCACCACCTCGTCTTCCACTTCTGCACCCTGGTCCTCCTCCCGACTTTCTGGCAATTGTGTCTCATCATCGTTCACCTCTTTTGACACTTTCCCACCGTCGCCTTCGTGTGACTGTGGCTGCTCAAATATTTGGGCATCGCTACACGGGATCTCCTCTTGCCCCGCTTCAAGTGAACCAGGTGAGAGGCCCGAATCTATAAATGGAATAGTGAACAGCTCTTCAGAGTGTCCAAGTGTGGGATCAGTTGTCTCTGGGTACTAAGCATGGTGGGAGGAAGGAAAATCAGGGTGAGGAATATGCGGTCCAGACTCACGGCTACTGAGACTTGACCGTGTGGAAGAGAGGGTGGTGGTGGTGGTGGCTAAGTCACTGGATGCATTATCCGCTATCCAACCAACAACCTTTTGACACTGCTCTGGGTTCAATAGTGGTGTGCTGCGGTCCCCTAGAAATTGGGACAGGAAGGTCAGGTGAGAAGATGTGGGTGTTTGTTGTGGCACAATTTCGGCTTGCCCACGGCCTTGTCCTCAGCCTCTGCATGCACTATTACCATCACGTCCAGTTCCCCGTCCCTTGCCACGCGCCTTGCCCATTTTAAATGGAGGACAGTATATTCCACGCTCACTACAAATGACTGAGTTTGGAGCGAATTTATATGTGATCCGTGTGATGGAGGAAACAGAGTTTTAAATACCTGGCCTGTAGGTAAGTAGTTTGACCAGCAAACTGCGGTGAATTGCTTCACTGACACACTGAAAGAAATTTTTAATGGAGGCCAGAAATGGCAGTATTTTCTGACAATGTATATGTGAGCTGTGTGACGGAGAAAACACGGTTTTAAATGCCTGGCCTGTAGCTAACTATTTTGAACAGCAATCTGGTGTCAATTGCTTCACTGACACACTGAAATTTTTTTTTAATGGAGGCCAGAAAGGGCAGTATTTTCTGAAAACATATATGTAATACGTGTGACGGAGAAAACACAGTTTTAAATACCTGTCCTGTAGGTAACTGTTTTGAACAGCAAACCAGTGTCAAAAACTTTGCTGACACACTGAAAATTTTTTTTTAATGGTGGCCAGAAATGGCAGTATTTTCTGAAAACGTATACGTGATCCGTGTGACGGAAAAAACAAATTTTTAAATAGCTGGATTTTTAGCGCTGTAATATGGAAAGGACCTGGCTGTATTCTGCAGTGCCAACAAGCAAATGGCGCAGAAAAAACGTGTTCTCTGGATTGCTTTTTAAGCAAATAATGAGGATTAAGATGCAAAAAAAATTATTCCTAGCCCCTGAGACCTGGACCTATTTCCAGAAATATCTAACAGCAGCAGCCGATAGAACTGGAGCTCTTTTATTATAAAAGTACAAAAACACATATACAAAACACAAAAACCAAACCACAGATACAATTATACAACAAACAAACCACTAACAACCAACAAAACCCCAGCAAGACATAACCTAAAATCTGAAATTATACGAGTCCAACAAAGAAATATGTGACGACACAAAGTCCAAGTCCTCCAGCAGACTCTCTAGGAGACCCCCCAGCAAGGGAAGACCCTACCATACCTCCAGGGTGCGCCCTAAAACGCACCCGACCCCCAGCATACACAACATCCATACCTGCACATTCATACCTAACCCCCTAACAAAAAAGGAAAACTAAATAACTGGCCCATCGCCAAAAATTAAGAAATAGGCCACCTGGCCGAAAATTTAATGCACAGCAACCCTATTTTTATTTTTTTTTTATATATATTTTTTATTTATTTTTTTTTTTTTTCTCCCCACCACCATTTTTTAAAACACCCAAGGTCCCACGAAAGTTTGTGGCCTTAACACAGCAAGCCACGAAAGTTTGTGGCCATCAAAATCACAAATAACGGGTCCTTTTTCCCGCATCCCGTAGGACGTCCATTTTCCCAAAACCCCTCCCCCTCCCCCCCTGAAACCCCCCACCCAACCTACACTAAACCCCCCACCCATACAATACACAAAACTATACACGTATATACATTACACAACATAACCAAAGCAAACACAACATAACAATAGCACAATATAAACAACTGACCATAAACATGAACCAAAAGTCAGACCCAAGTTCAGTGCTTGCAAGCCCTATATTCGGGTTCCCAATGCCGTAAAACAAAAAACTATAATGTGAGGGGAGCAGCCCACCACCAGGAAACTGGAGACTACCGAGGCTCTCACCCTAATCTAACACACAAACAGCCTGTCCCTCCCTATTAAAGAAAAAGAAAAACCTGTCCCTACCGCCCTACCAATCTTTCCCTACCTGTCCCTACCTGTCCCTCTCTGACCCTCACTACCAACCTAATGCTAACTACCTATCCCTAAAGACTGTCCCTGTCTGTCCCTCCCTGACCCTACACATCCATCTGACCCTACAAATAAATATAAAATATAGAAAGGGACTAAACTAACCCTATCACAGACACACATACCCTAACTCTCCCTAGGGCACATTAAATGAGAACCCCCTCCATAGAAGGGAAGCCCTCCCTGCACCCAGCCTCTCATACTCCAGTGAGCGCACTTTTGCCAGGTCACCCAGGATGTTCCTAATCACCTCTTCCCGGGGGAGGACTTTCTGCTGGGTGGACACTAAACACCGTGCGTTCCACGTGTAAAACCTAGTCACTAAGCTAACTAAGAAAACAGTGCCCCGATCTCGGCCACCAAGGGATCTGAATGCCCCATAGGCCCACTCCGCATAGGAAAGGCCTGCCAGCCTGGGCCAGCCAATGGAAGCACCCACCCTCTTGTAGACCTCTGTATTAAAAGGACACCGAAGCAGGAAGTGCTCCATGCTTTCAAGCATGTCGCCACACTCCTCGCGGGGACAATCCCGGTCATCAGAGTTCCTGTACTTCAGGTTGTCCCTCACATACAGTCTCCCATGGAAGCAGCGCCAAGCCAAGTCCCAAAACTTCAAGGGGATCCGCTTAGAGTTTAATAACCCGAGCCCCACCTCCAGATCCCGGCTTGGGCAATCCTTGAGGGCCAGGGGCTTCTGGAAGTGGGTCAACAGAACCCTATTGTCAAGTAACCTCCTTGACAAGGTCCTGATCTCCCACACTCCCAGACCCCACCGGCGGATCACCTTCACAACCAGGGTAGCATAAGCCGGAAGATGCCCATGAGGCGTGCGAAGGTCCTTCACCCGCCCTCCTGTCTCCCATTGCTGGAAGAAAGGCCGAAACCACCCCCTACAGGAGAATACCCACGGAGGAGCCCTCTCTAACCAGAGGTTGGCGATGTTTGCCTTAAGAAAGGTGTTTACTAGAAACACCACTGGGTTGACCATACCCAACCCTCCTAGTCTCCTCGTGCGATACGTGACCTCCCTCTTTATTAGGTTCAGCCTATTCCCCCATAATAGTTGGAAGAACAGGCTGTAGACCAGTGTCCAAAGAGGTTCTGGCAAGATGCAGACGCTGCCCAGGTATATTAATAAAGGGAGCAAATACCCCTTGGCCAGGTTAACCCTTTCCCTCAGGGTCAAGGACCAACCCTTCCACTGATCCACCTTCTGGGCGGCAATCTTAAGTCTGCCCTCCCAGTTTTGCTGGGGATAGTCCCCCGGGCCGAAACTGATGCCTAAAATTTTTGCTGTGGCCTGAGGCCCTGGAAGGGTGTCCGGGAGATCAAAACTAGGATCTCCCCCTCCCAGCCAGAGACTCTCACACTTATCCCGGTTGATCATGGACCCAGATGCCACAGAGTAGCGCTCAACCTCAGACATGACCCAGTCTGCCTCCTCTCTCGAGGATACAAAAAGGGAAACGTCGTCGGCGTACGCCACTACCCTCAAGGTGGTCTCTGGCTCCGCCCGGTCCATCCTGACTCCCACCAATGGTCCGCGTTCCACTCTCCTTAAAAAGGGGTCGATCGCGAACACATATAACAGTGGGCTCAGAGGACAGCCCTGGCGGACACCAGACTTCACCTCAAAAGGGGGTCCGACCCAACCGTTCACAAGCGGAAAAGTCTCTGCCCCATTGTATAATACTCTCAACCAATCAACAAACCTTCCGGGCAGACCGTACCTCAGAAGGACGGACCAGAGGTACTCATGGTTAACCCGGTCAAAGGCCTTCGCCTGGTCTAAGGACAGCAAGTACCCCTTCCAGTGACCTGCCCTGCCCTGCTCCACTGCCTCCCGGACACCGAGCACAGCACTAAAAGTACTGCGGCCTGGAACAGAGCAGTGCTGGGCCCCTGAAAGGAGCCGGGGTGCAAACTTCACCAACCGATTGAAAAGCACCTTTGCCAGAACCTTTCGGTCCGTATTGAGAAGCGCTATGGGACGCCAATTCTCAATACGGGACGAGTCTTTACCCTTTGACAGGATAATCAGGGCGGACTTCCTCATTGAACCGGGAAGAATGTCCGAGGAGAGACATTCATTAAAAACCTCAGTCATGAGGGGGACCAAAGAGTCCCTAAAAGTCCTGTAAAACTCGGATGTTAAGCCATCCGGACCGGGCGATTTTTTGGGCCGGAGCCCATCAATGGCCCGTCTCACTTCCTCTTCCCTGATTGCTTCTGCCAAACCATGAAGAGAGGGGTCATCCCCTGGTTCAGGGATGGTTTCAGCCAGGAAAGCCGACATCTCATCCCGATCTGGATCCCTCCTTCCCAAGAGATGCGAGTAGAAGGATCTGACCACCTCCAGGATCCCTGATTTGGATCTGTTCAGGGAACCCGTACTGTCGATCAGTCCTGTTACCATCTTGCAACTCACTGACATCTTGCAGTTCCTGTAGGGGTCGGGCGAGCGGTACCTCCCGAAATCCCTCTCAAAAGCTAAGGATGTGTGCCTATCATACTGGCACCCCTTGAGCAAGGCCTTCACCCTGGAGATTTCCTCACGGTCCCCTCCAGTCGAGATGAGCTGCTCGAGTTTCCTCCCCAGCTCCCGATACAGGCGGTACCTGTTCAGGCCTCTGAGGCTCGAAAGCTGACGGAAGAACCCCGCAACCCTTGTTTTGAAGATCTCCCACCACTCAGACTTACTGCTACAGAGACCCAAGAGAGGTACCTGGCTCTGAAGAAATTCCTCAAAGGATTGTCTCACATCCGCTTCTTCCAACAGGGACGAATTCAGCTTCCATAGGCCTCTCCCTATCCGGGGAGTCTCTGCAACATTCATGGAAAAGGAAATGAAACAGTGATCGGAGAATTCCACCTCAACAGCGGACACTGCAGAAGAGACGGCTTCCTCCTTTAAAAAAAACCTATCTATCCTAGACCTACAACTACCCCTATGAAAGGTGAAACCCCCGTGACCTGGGGTGTGCCGGATGTGGACATCCACCAGGCGAGCTTCGCTTGCTATGCTGTTAAGGGTATTACTATCAAAAGCCAGCCTTCGGTCTCCGGGGCCTCCCCTATCACGGGATCTAGTTATAGTATTAAAGTCCCCACCGAAGACCACCTGCCGGCTGGTAAAAAGATAGGGCTTGATCTTCAGGAAGAGACATTTACGGTCCCACTTTGACTGTGGACCATAGATGTTAATGAGCCGGAGCTCCTGTCCCCCCATGAAGACGTCAAGGACCAAGCACCTCCCCATTTCTACCTCGATCACCCGTCTGCATTCCACCGAAGCGGCCTTAAAAAGGACCGCTACCCCGCTATACGGCTCGGCCGCAAGAGACCAGTATGAGGGCCCGCACCTCCACTCCCTCCTTGCTTTGTAAATGGCCCCCATGTCCGTTAGTCTGGTCTCCTGCAAAAATAAAATGTCAGCCTCAACTCGGTTGAAAAAATCAAAGGCCATAAATCTGGCCGCATCTGACTTTATACTGGCGACATTAATCGACGCCAGAGTCAACGGGGTAGGTTCCGCCATCATGGGTGATTGAGTTAGACGGCCTTCTTTTTGACCGTACCCCCAGATTTTTTGTGCTCACCTTCAGAGGAGGAGCCAGACTCTCCCCTCCTCTTTAGTGACACAGAGGTGTCCATAGTACTAGACACCTCCTTCCCAGTACTGGTTTCCTCACCTCTGGACCCCGGGGCAGTCCCCCCCCAGAGGAAAGAGAGCCCCCCGGAGGACGGACCCCGCCGCTCCCTGAAGGCACCTCAGATGTTACCGCCGGTCCCTCGCCCCCGACCTCCGACACAGCAGAGTCATCGAGGGCATGGAACCGGTTGGAGAGGGGGATCAGAGGGGAGCCGGTGAGCCCTTCCGTAGGCACCTTAGCGGCCAGGGGAGGGGCTTTAGATGTTTTTGCCCCTTTTTTGTTCCTCCTCCTCCGACTCTTAATGGTCTTACCATCACCTGATTTTTTAGGCTGCTCCACCACCTCCTCGTCCAGACTTTCATACTGGGAGGAATCATCAGAAGCAGCCACCTCCTCCCTCTCCATCCTCCTGATCTCCTCGTTCACCTCCTCCTCCCCCAGGACCTCAGGGGCTCCGGCTGCCGCTTCTGGGGTGGGGACAGACATCACCCCAGTCGCCTGAGGCTTATCCTGCCCCCTACCCCCACGGCGCCTCACCTGTTGCCACTGGTGGGCAGATGAACTGGCCTCGCCTTCCCTCACTGGCCCCTCAGCTCCTCTCCCACCCCCACCTCCAGCTCCAGCAGAGGATGCACCGCTGGGGACCCCCCCACGGCTCTCCCCTGCCTGACCAGAGATGGTGTTAGAAACGGAGCGGGGGCAGCGGCTATACGGGTGACCTAGGTAACCACACAGATGACACCTAATGTCACCACAGGCCGCGGCAAGATGACCTACCCCGCCACACAAGGCACATTTCTGCACCTTGCAGCCCGCGCTGAAGTGACGGGGATCACCGCACCTGTGGCAGACCTTCGGTTGCCCCTGGTAGAAGATCAGGATCCTGTCTCTCCCCAGAAATGCTGAGGAAGGGATGTGGGTGACAGTACCGCCTGAGACCTTCAACCTCATCATGAAGGTCCAGCCCCCTGACCAAATGCCAAACTCGTCCCTGTTCTTTTTTGGGACGTCCGTGACCTCCCCATAGCGGGAAAGCCACGTCATAATATCGACCCCAGAGAGTGACTCGTTATTTGTCAAAACGGTCACCCTCTTTACGCCATTTTGGCGAGACACTGCCTGCACGGCAAAGTCTCGCCAGCCGGGCTCCCCCTTCACCAGTTCAAAATTCGACCAGAAAAGCTCTAGGCCCTCCGGCCGAACAAAACTGATGTCGAAGATGGGGGTACCAAAAGGATGGATCAGGGCAAAGATGTCAGTCGCCCTGAAGTCCATCTTCAGGAGGAGCTCCACGACCCTCGCTCTTGGCGGGCACGCTTCACTGCCCCTCCACCGAAGACGGACTACATTCCTCCTGGCCACCCCCTGCCCGGCTGTCGGGAGGGACCACACTGTCTCCCCCTCCCTTTTATCTTGGAAGGCGGCCTGGCAGTGTCTATCCAGCCAAAAGGCCAGGTCCACCTCTCTTCCCTCTATCTGGATCATCCATTCTCCCTTCTTGAGGGCCTCCAGGAAACGGCGCCGCAAGTCACCATCCCTGAGGTCCAGAGGTGAGGAAGCCCCCCAAGAAGACCCCGAGGCCCCGGCTACGACCCCCGCAAAACTCCGAGGACCAGCAGCCGGGGGGGCAGATGGACCAGCCCTGTCCCCACTCCCCCCACTACCAACAGACATACCATTCTTACCCCCAGCCACAGACACGCCAACATTCGTGTCCTCAACCACAGCCACATTCATACCCACGCCATCCCCATCCATGTCAACAGTCACCCCACTTGGGCCACTCTCACTCAGATGCACACTGGGGTCACAGTTCTTCATTTTTTGCAAGCATTTTTTCCCTGCAGCAGCACTGCCGCCACCTGCTGGCAGCACCTTCCCTGCCGGGGGGTTTTGGGAACCTGGTGCTGCTGCCATTTTTGCCGGCGCCCCTGCCCCAGATAAGCCCGTGGGCACAGAGGACACCGACAGGCAGGCACCTCCTCCGTTGTCTGCCGCAGCCGTGGCACCACTGCTCCCAGCAGTAGCAGCTGCCGGCGCTAAGCCCCGCCTTTTTCGGGTGGAGCCACGCCCACTTGGGTGGGGTTTGCCCACGAGGCCACGCCCCCCGCACCAGGCAGCACGGTGGGGACCCCAGAGGCCACACCCACCGGTGCCGTGGGTGACAGGGAGACCAAGCCCCCCGCACCAGGCAGCACAGTGGGGGCCTCAGAGGCCACTCCCACCGGTGCCTTGGGTGACAGGGAGGCCACGCCCCCCGCACCAGGCAGCACAGTGGGGGCCCCAGAGGCCACTCGAACCGGTGCCGTGGATGACAGGGAGGCCACACCCCCCACACCAGGCAGCACGGTGGGGGCCCCAGAGGCCACTCCAAACGGTGCCTTTGGTGACAGGGAGGCCACGCCCCCCGCACCAGGCAGCACGGTGGGGGCCCCAGAGGCCACTCCCACTGGCGCCGTGGACGGCTGGGAGGCCAAACCCCCCGAAACCGGCCGCACAGGGACCCCCGAAGCCGACCCGGAACCGGGTCTACTCACAGGGGCCGCTGGACCAGCGGCACCAGCTCTCAGGGGCATAGCACCCCCTACCGTCACACCCGTTGCCACAAAAAGCCTGGCCACCCCAGCTCCGTTGGCCGGCCCCAGGCTAGGCCACTCCCCCTCGGCACCCAGCGGCGGTGGAGCCCCCCACGCTGACCCATTACTGGGCCCCTGCGCAGGGGGCCCCGACCTCGCCACGGATTTTGCCAGGGGAGCAAGCCCCACCTTACGCTTATGAGCCGGCTCTGCCGGAGCCGCAGGCCCCGCGCCCCTTATCTTAACAGGTTTCTGGGTCCCTAAAAGTGATCCAGATTTTTTAGTGGATCAGTGTGTGAGGGACCCAGACACCCCAGCACACGCCGCCGGAGATGCGGCCCCGGCTGTCGGTGCACCGCCGGCAACGCAGGAGGCAGCGGCAGATGTACACGCCGCCCCCCGCACGCCAGGTGCCAGGCCAGACCCCCCTTTTACAGGGGATCCAGCCCGAGCACCACCACAGATCACACCCACCATCGGGCCGCCCTCCGCGCCATGCTCCATATCAGACACCTTGAACCCACTGCCTCCATTACCACAAACAGAGGCAGCGCTCTGCGTGCCATGGCCTATGTTCTCCCCGCTCCCTCGCTGTGGACCCACAACAGAGTCCAAGCCGGGGTGGGTGGCGGGTGCCACACAACGGGACAGGGGGGCCCCAGAGAGGGGGACATACACGAACTTATGTGCAATAGATGTTTTCTTTTTTTTTTTTGCTTTTCTCTTCGTCCCCCTCCCGGGTGCCTCATCCTCGCAGATCTCATCCCCGAACGTAAGCTGACCAAAACGTACCGGGGACTCGATCTGCTGGATCTGCTGCATGATAAGGCAGCCCCCCTCCCTGCTGCTACTCCCATCCTCCTCATCCTCCCCCTCGCTCCCGCTGCCCTCTGAAGGGCTAGCATCAGACGGGAGAGCCATCTGCTCAGGGGCTATCCCGCTATGCAATGCCTGGAGATCACTTACCAGGCCACCAGGCGGTGGGTAGGGTGCGACCTCCTCCACGCATACCTCTTCTTCCTCCTCCTCCACCGCCTGGCCGGGGCCCTGCGACCCCTCCAGAGCCCCACCGGTCATGGCTCTGAACCGGTCATCATTCCGCAGCTTCTCCAAGAAGGGTCCACTGCCTGCCAGTATAGTGCTCCTGCGGTCCTGCAGCTCTTGGATGGCTTGCTTGATTTTCCGGACCGCGGCGGATAGCTCAGGCTTCTTACTGCCAGAGGCCCTCACGGACCTCTCCTGAGCCACCCTCAACTCCCCCCAGAGGGAACTTAGCTTCTTTGTGGCGTCCTCATACTCGCAGAGGTGCGCATGTATACGGGAGGCATAGGTGACGGTTGCCTCCCTCGACGCCTTGGTACCCCAATCAGGGGGCACCGCTGCAGCACCTCCTCTCGTACTCGACCTACCTCCAGAGGGAGGAGCCGCCGCGGTCGTAGCCTCGGGGGTCCTCCGGGTCCTCATGCTGGAACCCCTGCTGTCTTGGCCAGATCTTGTCGCCTTAGCCGGCTTGGTGTTCCTCCCACCCCCCGCCAGCTTGGACCGGGAGGTGGGAGCCGGGGGCCCAGCCCCGGAGGCCAGTCCCACTATAAGCCTTCTTTCCTGGGAAGGGGGCAGACAAAAAGTCCCAGATGGAAAAAAAAACCTCCCTTCCCAGGAGCTCTCTCCACAGCAGCACACAGTCCAGGAAGCACACTCAGCACAGCTCGCTGCAGGCTCCACCTCCACCACTTCCTGAAAGAAGCTGCAACAGGCTGAACTGGAGCTCTTTTATTATAAAAGTACAAAAACACATATACAAAACACAAAAACCAAACCACAGATACAATTATACAACAAACAAACAACTAACAACCAACAAAACCCCAGCAAAACATAACCTAAAATCTGAAATTATACAAGTCCAACAAAGAAATATGTGATGACACAAAGTCCAAGTCCTCCAGCAGACTCTCTAGGAGACCCCCAGCAAGGGAAGACCCTACCATACCTCCAGGGTGCGCCCTAAAACGCACCCGACCCCCAGCATACACAACATCCATACCTGCACATTCATACCTAACCCCCTAACAAAAAAGGAAAACGAAATAACTGGCCCATCGCCAAAAATAAAGAAATAGGCCACCTGGCCGAAAATTTAATGCACAGCAACCCTATTTTTTTTTTTTTCCCCACCACCATTTTTTAACACCCAAGGTCCCACGAAAGTCTGTGGCCTTATCACAGCATCTCTTTTTAGGTCCCACGAAAGTTTGTGGCCCACAAATAACGGGTCCTTTTTCCCGCATCCCGTAGGACGTCCATTCTCCCAAAAACCCCTCCCCCTCCCCCCCTGAAACCCCCCACCCAACCTACACTAAACCCCCCCGTGCGCAAATTACACATACATACATACAATACACAAAACTATACATGTATATACAGTACTCAACATAACCAAAGCAAGCACAACATAACAATAGCACAATATAAACAAATGACCATAACCATGAACAAAAGTCAGACCCAAGTTCAGTACTTGCAAGCCCTATATTCGGGTTTCCAATACCGTAAAACAAAAAAAACTATAATGTGAGGGGAGCAGCCCACCACCAGGAAACTGGAGACTACCGAGGTTCTCACCCTAATCTGGCACACAAACACCCTGTCCCTCCCTATTAAAGAAAAAGAAAAACCTGTCCCTACCGCCCTACCAATCTATCCCTACCTGTCCCTACCTGTCCCTCTCTGACCCTCACTACCAACCTAATGCTAACTACCTATCCCTAAAGACTGTCCCTACCTGTCCCTCCCTGACCATACACATCCACCTGACCCTACAAATAAATATAAAATATAGAAAGGACTAAACTAACCCCATCACAGACACACATACCCTAACTCTCCCTAGGGCACATTAAATGAGAACCCCCTCCATAGAAGGGAAGCCCTCCCTGCACCCAGCCTCTCATACTCCAGCGAGCGCACTTTTGCCAGGTCACCCAGGATGTTCCTAATCACCTCTTCCCGGGGGAGGACTTTATGCTGGGTGGACACTAAACACCGTGCATTCCACGTGTAAAACCTAGTCACTAAACTAACTAAGAAGACAGTGCCCCGATCTCGGCCACCAAGGGACCTGAATGCCCCATAGGCCCACTCCGCATAGGAAAGGCCTGCCAGCCTAGGCCAGCCAATGGAAGCACCCACCCTACTGTAGACCTCTGTATTAAAGGGACATTGAAGCAGGAAGTGGTCCATGCTTTCAAGCATGCCGCCACACTCCTCGCGGGGACAATCCCGGTCATCAGAGTTCCTGTACTTCAGGTTGCCCCTCACATACAGTCTCCCATGGAAGCAGCGCCAAGTCAAGTCCCAAAACTTCAAGGGGATCCGCTTAGAGTTTAATAACCCGAGCCCCACCTCCAGATCCCGGCTTGGGCAATCCTTGAGGGCCAGGGGCTTCTGGAAGTGGGTCAACAGAACCCTATTGTCAAGTAACCTCCTTGACAAGGTCCTGATCTCCCACACTCCCAGACCCCACCGGCGGATCGCCATCACAACCAGGGTAGCATAAGCCGGAAGATGCCCATGAGGCGTGCGAAGGTCCTTCACCCGCCCTCCTGTCTCCCATTCCTGGAAGAAAGGCCGAAACCACCCCCTACAGGAGAATACCCACGGAGGAGCCCTCTCTAACCAGAGGTTGGCGATGTTTGCCTTAAGAAAGGTGTTTACTAGAAACACCACCGGGTTGACCATACCCAACCCTCCTAGTCTCCTCGTGCGGTACGTGACCTCCCTCTTGATCAGGTTCAGCCTATTCCCCCATAATAGTTGGAAGAACAGGCTGTAGACCCGTGTCCAAAGAGGTTCTGGCAAGATGCAGACGCTGCCCAGGAATATTAATAAAGGGAGCAAATACCCCTTGGCCAGGTTAACCCTTTCCCTCAGGGTCAAGGACCAACCCTTCCACTGATCCACCTTCTGGGCGGCAATCTTAAGTCTGCCCTCCCAGTTTTGCTGGGGATAGTCCCCCGGGCCGAAACTGATGCCTAAAATTTTTGCTGTGGCCTGAGGCCCTGGGAGGGTGTCCGGGAGATCGAAACTTGGATCTCCCCCTCCCAGCCAGAGACTCTCACACTTATCCCGGTTGATCATGGACCCAGAAGCCACCGAGTAGCGCTCAACTTCAGACATGACCCAGTCCGCCTCCTCTCTCGAGGATACAAAGAGGGAAACGTCGTCGGCGTACGCCACTACCCTCAAGGTGGCCTCTGGCTCCGCCCGGTCCATCCCGACTCCCACCAACGGTCCGCGTTCCACTCTCCTTAAAAAGGGGTCGATCGGGAACACGTATAACAGTGGGCTCAGAGGACAGCCCTGGCGGACACCAGACCTCACCTCAAAAGGGGGTCCGACCCAACCGTTCACAAGCGGAAAAGTCTCTGCCCCATTGTATAATACTCTCAACCAATCAACAAACCTCCCGGGCAGACCGTACCTCAGAAGGACGGACCAGAGGTACTCATGGTTAACCCGGTCAAAGGCCTTCGCCTGGTCTAAGGACAGCAAGTACCCCTTCCAGAGACCTGCCCTGCCCTGCTCCACTGCCTCTCGGACACCGAGCACAGCACTAAAAGTACTGCGGCCTGGAACAGAGCAGTGCTGGGCCCCCGAAAGGAGCCGGGGTGCAAACTTCATTAACCGATTGAAAAGCACCTTTGCCAGAACCTTTCGGTCCGTATTGAGAAGCGCTATGGGACGCCAATTCTCAATACGGGACGAGTCTTTACCCTTTGACCGGATAATCAGGGCGGACTTCCTCATTGAACCGGGAAGAATGTCCGAGGAGAGACATTCATTAAAAACCTCAGTCATGAGGGGGACCAAAGAGTCCCTAAAAGTCCTGTAAAACTCGGATGTTAAGCCATCCGGACCGGGCGATTTTTTGGGCCGGAGCCCATCAATGGCCCGTCTCACTTCCTCTTCCCTGATTGCTTCTGCCAAACCATGAAGAGAGGGGTCATCCCCTGGTTCAGGGATGGTTTCAGCCAGGAAAGCCGACATCTCATCCCGATCTGGATCCCTCCTTCCCAAGAGATGCGAGTAGAAGGATCTGACCACCTCCAGGATCCCTGATTTGGATCTGTTCATGGAACCCGTACTGTCGATCAGTCCTGCCACCATCTTGCAACTCACTGACATCCTGCAGTTCCTGTAGGGGTCGGGCGAGCGGTACCTCCCGAAATCCCTCTCAAAAACTAAGGATGTGTGCCTATCATACTGGCACCCCTTGAGCAAGGCCTTCACCCTGGAGATTTCCTCACGGTCCCCTCCAGTCGAGATGAGCTGCTCGAGTTTCCTCCCCAGCTCCCGATACAGGCGGTACCTGTTCAGGCCTCTGAGGCTCGAAAGCTGACGGAAGAACCCCGCAACCCTTGTTTTGAAGATCTCCCACCACTCAGACTTACTGCTACAGAGACCCAAGAGAGGCACCTGGCTCTGAAGAAATTCCTCAAAGGATTGTCTCACATCCGCTTCTTCCAACAGGGACGAATTCAGCTTCCATAGGCCTCTCCCTATCCGGGGAGTCTCTGCAACATTCAAAGAAAAGGAAATGAAACAGTGATCGGAGAATTCCACCTCAACAGCGGACACTGCAGAAGAGACAGCTTCCTCCTTTAAAAAAAACCTATCTATCCTAGACCTACAACTACCCCTATGAAAGGTGAAACCCCCGTGACCTGGGGTGTGCCGGATGTGGACATCCACCAGGCGAGCTTCGCTTGCTATGCTGTTAAGGGTATTACTATCAAAAGCCAGCCTTCGGTCTCCGGGGCCTCCCCTATCACGGGATCTGGTAATAGTATGAAAGTCCCCACCGAAGACCACCTGCCGGCTGGTAAAAAGATAGGGCTTGATCTTCAGGAAGAGACATTTACGGTCCCACTCTGACTGTGGACCATAGATGTTAATGAGCCGGAGCTCCTGTCCCCCCATGAAGACGTCAAGGACCAAGCACCTCCCCATTTCTACCTCGATCACCCGTCTGCATTCCACCGAAGCGGCCTTAAAAAGGACCGCTACCCCGCTATACGGCTCGGCCGCAAGAGACCAGTATGAGGGCCCGCACCTCCACTCCCTCCTTGCTTTGTAAATGGCCCCCATGTCCGTTAGTCTGGTCTCCTGCAAAAATAAAATGTCAGCCTCAACTCGGTTGAAAAAATCAAAGGCCATAAATCTGGCCGCATCTGACTTTATACTGGCGACATTAATCGACGCCAGAGTCAACGGGGTAGGTTCCGCCATCATGGGTGATTGAGTTAGACGGCCTTCTTTTTAACCGCACCCCTCAATTTACCTTTTTCACCCTCAGAGGAGGAGCCAGACTCTCCCCTCCTCTTTAGTGACACCGAGGTGTCCATAGCACCCGTCACCACCTTCCCAGTCTTACCGGGTTCCTCACCCCTGGACCCCAGGGCAGTCCCCCCCCCAGAGGAAAGTGATCCCTCCGGAGGACGGACCCCGCCGCTCCCTGAAGGCACCTCAGATGTTACCGCCGGTCCCTCACCCCCGACCTCCGACACAGCAGAGTCATCGAGGGCATGGAACCGGTTGGAGAGGGGGATCAGAGGGGAGCCGGTGAGCCCTTCCGTAGGCACCTTAGTGGCCAGGGGGGGGGGCTTTAGATGTTTTTGCCCCTTTTCGGTTCCTCCTCCGACTCTTACTGGTCTTATTGTCACCTTTTGTTTTAGGCTGCTCCACCACCTCCTCGTCCAGACTTTCATACTGGGAGGAGTCATCAGAAGCAGCCACCTCCTCCCTCTCCATCCTCCTGATCTCCTCGCTCACCGCCTCCTCCCCCAGGGCCTCAGGGGCACCGGCTGCCGCTTCCGAGGAGGGTACAGACATCACCCCAGTCGCCTGGGGCTTATCCTGCCCCCTACCCCCACGGCGCCTCACCTGATGCCACTGGTGGGCAGATGTACTGGCCACGCCTTCCTTCACCGGCCCCTCAGCTCCTCTCCCGCCCCCACCTCCGGCTCCAGCAGAGGATGCACCGCTGGGGACCCCCCCATGGCTCTCCCCCGCCTGACCAGAGATGGTGTTAGAAAAGGAGCGGGGGCAGCGGCTGTACGGGTGACCTAGGTCACCACACAGGTGACACCTAATGTCACCACAGGCCGCGGCAAGATGACCTACCGCGCCACACAAGGCACATTTCTGCACCTTGCAGCCCGCGCTGAAGTGGCGGGGATCACCGCACCTGTGGCAGACCTTTGGTTGCCCCTGGTAGAAGATCAGGATCCTGTCCCTCCCCAGGAATGCTGAGGAGGGGATGTGGGTGACAGTACCGCCTGAGACCTTCAACCTCATCATGAAGGTCCAGCCCCCTGACCAGATGCCAAACTCGTCCCTGTTCTTTTTTGGGACGTCCGTGACCTCCCCATAGCGGGAAAGCCACGTCATAATATCGACCCCAGAGAGCGACTCGTTATTAGTTAGAACGGTCACTCTCTTTACTCCATTTTGGCGAGACACCGCCTGCACGGCAAAGTCTCGCCAGCCGGGCTCCCCCTTCACCAGTTCAAAATTCGACCAAAAAAGCTCTAGGCCCTCCGGCCGAACAAAACTGATGTCGAAGATGGGGGTACCAAAAGGATGGATCAGGGCAAAGATGTCAGTCGCCCTGAAGTTCATCTTCAGGAGGAGCTCCACGACCCTTGCTCTTGGCGGGCACGCTTCACTGCCCCTCCACCGAAGACGAACTACATTCCTCCTGGCCACCCCCTGCCCGGCTGTCGGGAGGGACCACGCTGTCTCCCCCTCCTTTTTATCTTGGAAGGCGGCCAGGCCATGTCTATCTAGCCAAAAGGCCAGGTCCACCTCTCTTCCCTCTACCTGGATCGTCCGTTCTCCCTTCTTGAGGGCCTCCAGGAAACGGCGTCGCAAGTCACCGTCCCTGAGGTCCAGAGGTGAGGAAGCCCCCCGAGAAGACCCCGAGGCCCCGGCTACTACCCCCGCAAAACTCCGGGGACCAGCAGCCGGGGGGGCAGATGGACCAGCCCCACCCCCACTCCCCCCACTAGCAACAGACACACCAGCACTCGCTTCCTCCACCACAGACACATCCATACCGACAGTCACCCCACTTGCCCCACTCCCACTCACATGCACACTGGGGTCACAGTTGTTTTTTTTCTCCACACACTTTCTGCCAGCAGGTTTTCCAACAGCATTACTACTGCTGCCACCTGCTGGCAGCACCTTCCCTGCCGGGGGGTTTTGGGAGCCTGGTGCTGCAGCTATTTTTGCCGGCGCCCCTGCCCCAGATAAGCCCGTGGGCACAGAGGACACTGGCAGGCAGGCACCACCTCCATTTTTAGCCACAGCTGTGGCACTACTGCTCCCAGCAGCTGCCTGCGCTAAGCCCCGCCCCTTTTCGGGTGAAGCCACGCCCACTTGTGCGGGATTTACCTGCGAGGACACGCCCCCTGCACCAGGCAGCACAGTGGGGGCCCCAGAGGCCACTCCCACCGGTGCCGTGGGTGACAGGGAGGCCACGCCCCCCGCACCAGGCAGCACAGTGGGGGCCCCAGAGGCCACTCCCACCGGTGCCGTGGATGACAGGGAGGCCACGCCCCCCACACCAGGCAGCACGGCGGGGGCCCCAGAGGCCACTCCCACCGGTGCCTTTGGTGACAGGGAGGCCACGCCCCCCGCACCAGGCAGCACGGTGGGGGCCCCAGAGGCCACTCCTACTGGCGCCGTGGACGGCTGGGAGGCCACACCCCCCGAATCCGGCGGCGCAGGGACCCCCGAAGCTGACCCGGAGCCGGGTCTACTCACAGGGGCCCCTGGACCAGCGGCACCAGCTCTCAGGGGCATAGCACCCCCTACCGTCACACCCGTTGCCACAAAAAGCCTGGCCACCCCAGCTCCGGCGGCCGGTCCCAGGCTAGGCCACTCCCCCTCGGCACCCAGCGGCGGTGGAGCCCCCCGCGCTGACCCATTACTGGGCCCCTGCGCAGGGGGCCCCGACCTCGCCACGGATTTTGCCAGGGGAGCAAGCCCCACCTTTCCTTTATGAGCCGGCTCTGCCGGAGCGGCAGGCCCCGCGCCCTTCACCTTACCAGGTCTCTGGGTCCCTGAAAGTGATCCAGATTTAGTGGATCCGCGCGTGAGGGACCCAGAAACCCCAGCACACGCCGCCGGAGATGCGGCCCCGGCTGTCGGTGCGCCGCCAGCAGAGCAGGAGGCAGCGGCAGATGTACAAGCCGCCCCCTGCACGCCAGCAGGCGCACCAGGTGCCAGGCCAGACCTCCCTTTTACAGGGGATCCAGCCTGAGCACCACCATAGATCACACCCACCGTCGGGCCGCCCTCCGTGCCATGCTCCATATCAGACACCTCCGCCCCACTGCCTCCATTACCACAAACAGAGACAGCGCTCCGCATGCCATGGCCTATATTCTCCCCGCTCCCTCGCTGTGGACCCACAACAGAGTCCAAGCCGGGGTGGGTAGCGGGTGCCGCACAACGGGACAGGGGGGCCCCAGAGAGGGGGACATACACAAATTTGTGCGCAACAGTTGTTTTTCTCTTTTTTTTTTTGCTTTTCTCTTCATCCCCCTCACGGGTGCCTCATCCTCGCAGATCTCATCCCCGAACGTAAGCTGACCAAAACGTACCGGGGACTCGATCTGCTGGATCTGCTGCATGATAAGGCAGCCCCCCTCACTGCTACTGCTCCCATCCTCCTCATCCTCCCCCTCGCTCCCGCTGCCCTCTGAAGGGCTAGAATCCGACGGGAGAGCCATCTGCTCAGGGGCTATCCCGCTATGCGATGCCTGGAGATCACTTACCAGGCCACCAGGCGGTGGGTAGGGTGCAGCCTCCTCCACGCATACCTCTTCCTCCTCCACCACCGCCTGGCTGGGGCCCTGCGACCCCTCCAGAGCCCCACCGGTCATGGCTCTGAACCGGCTATCATTCTGCAACTTTTCCTTAAAGGGTCCGCTGCCCGCCATGATGGTGCTCCTGCGGTCCTCCAGGTCCTGTATGGCCCGCTTGATCTTCCGGACCGCGGCGGATAGCTCAGGCTTCTTACTGCCAGAGGCCCTCTCGGACCTCTCTTGAGCCACCCTCAACTCCCCCCAGAGGGAACTTAGCTTTTTTGTAGCGTCCTCATATTCACAGAGGTGCGCATGTATACGGGAGGCATAGGTGACGGTTGCCTCCCTCGCCGCCTTGGTACCCCAATCAGGGGGCACCGCTGCAGCACCTCCGCTGGTACTCGACCTACCTCCGGAGGGAGGAGCCGCCGCGGTCGCAGCCTCGGGGGTCCTCCGGGTCCTCATGCTGGAACCCCTGCTGTCTTGGCCAGATCTTGTCGCCTTAGCCGGCTTGGTGTTCCTCCCACCCCCCGCCAGCTTGGACCGGGAGGTGGGAGCCGGGGGCCCAGCCCCGGAGGCCAGTCCCACTATGAGCCTTTTTTCCTGGGAAGGGGGCAGACAAAAAGTCCCAGATGGAAGAAAAAAAAACCTCCCTTCCCAGGAGCTCTCTCCACAGCAGCCAAACAGTCCAGGAAGCACACTCAGCACAGCTCGCTGTAGGCTCCACCTCCACCACTTCCTGAAACAAGCTGCAACAGGCTGAACTGGAGCTCTTTTATTATAAAAATATAAAACAAACCATAAAAACACACTACACAAAGAACCAAGACACAAACCCCAACGAAACACAAACAAATCCAAAATTATAATGTCCAGTATAAATTATAAAGCAAAGCAAAAATGTCCTACAATGTTCATAACATAAAGTCCATTTCCCAAAATCCCCCCAGCAAGGGAAGACCTTAAACCTTTTTTTCCAAAAATATCCCCTTCCAACATTCACTCCACATTCATACCTAAACCCCCAAAACAAAACAACAAACTGGCCCACTGCCAAAAACAAAGAAATAGGCCACCTGGCCGAAACAAAACTTAATACACAGCAAACCTTTTTTTTTGTAGTTTTTTATATTATTTTTTTTTCCCCACCACCATTTTTTAAAACACCCAAGGTCCCACGAAAGTCTGTGGCCTTATCACAGCATCTCTTTTTAGGTCCCACGAAAGTTTGTGGCCCACAAATAACGGGTCCTTTTTCCCGCATCCCGTAGGACGTCCATTCTCCCAAAAACCCCTCCCCCTCCCCCCCTGAAACCCCCCACCCAACCTACACTAAACCCCCCCGTGCGCAAATTACACATACATACAATACACAAAACTATACATGTATATACAGTACTCAACATAACCAAAGCAAACACAACATAACAATAGCACAATATAAACAAATGACCATAACCATGAACAAAAGTCAGACCCAAGTTCAGTACTTGCAAGCCCTATATTCGGGTTTCCAATACCGTAAAACAAAAAACTATAATGTGAGGGGAGCAGCCCACCACCAGGAAACTGGAGACTACCGAGGTTCTCACCCTAATCTAGCACACAAACACCCTGTCCCTCCCTATTAAAGAAAAAGAAAAACCTGTCCCTACCGCCCTACCAATCTATCCCTACCTGTCCCTACCTGTCCCTCTCTGACCCTCACTACCAACCTAATGCTAACTACCTATCCCTAAAGACTGTCCCTACCTGTCCCTCCCTGACCCTACACATCCACCTGACCCTACAAATAAATATAAAATATAGAAAGGACTAAACTAACCCTATCACTGACACACATACCCTAACTCTCCCTAGGGCACATTAAATGAGAACCCCCTCCATAGAAGAGAAGCCCTCCCTGCACCCAGCCTCTCATACTCCAGCGAGCGCACTTTTGCCAGGTCACCCAGGATGTTCCTAATCACCTCTTCCCGGGGGAGGACTTTATGCTGGGTGGACACTAAACACCGTGCATTCCACGTGTAAAACCTAGTCACTAAACTAACTAAGAAGACAGTGCCCCGATCTCGGCCACCAAGGGACCTGAATGCCCCATAGGCCCACTCCGCATAGGAAAGGCCTGCCAGCCTAGGCCAGCCAATGGAAGCACCCACCCTACTGTAGACCTCTGTATTAAAGGGACATTGAAGCAGGAAGTGCTCCATGCTTTCAAGCATGCCACCACACTCCTCGCGGGGACAATCCCGGTCATCAGAGTTCCTGTACTTCAGGTTGCCCCTCACATACAGTCTCCCATGGAAGCAGCGCCAAGTCAAGTCCCAAAACTTCAAGGGGATCCGCTTAGAGTTTAATAACCCGAGCCCCACCTCCAGATCCCGGCTTGGGCAATCCTTGAGGGCCAGGGGCTTCTGGAAGTGGGTCAACAGAACCCTATTGTCAAGTAACCTCCTTGACAAGGTCCTGATCTCCCACACTCCCAGACCCCACCGGCGGATCGCCTTCACAACCAGGGTAGCATAAGCCGGAAGATGCCCATGAGGCGTGCGAAGGTCCTTCACCCGCCCTCCTGTCTCCCATTCCTGGAAGAAAGGCCGAAACCACCCCCTACAGGAGAATACCCACGGAGGAGCCCTCTCTAACCAGAGGTTGGCGATGTTTGCCTTAAGAAAGGTGTTTACTAGAAACACCACCGGGTTGACCATACCCAACCCTCCTAGTCTCCTCGTGCGGTACGTGACCTCCCTCTTGATCAGGTTCAGCCTATTCCCCCATAATAGTTGGAAGAACAGGCTGTAGACCCGTGTCCAAAGAGGTTCTGGCAAGATGCAGACGCTGCCCAGGTATATTAATAAAGGGAGCAAATACCCCTTGGCCAGGTTAACCCTTTCCCTCAGGGTCAAGGACCAACCCTTCCACTGATCCACCTTCTGGGCGGCAATCTTAAGTCTGCCCTCCCAGTTTTGCTGGGGATAGTCCCCCGGGCCGAAACTGATGCCTAAAATTTTTGCTGTGGCCTGAGGCCCTGGGAGGGTGTCCGGGAGATCGAAACTTGGATCTCCCCCTCCCAGCCAGAGACTCTCACACTTATCCCGGTTGATCATGGACCCAGAAGCCACCGAGTAGCGCTCAACTTCAGACATGACCCAGTCCGCCTCCTCTCTCGAGGATACAAAGAGGGAAACGTCGTCGGCGTACGCCACTACCCTCAAGGTGGCCTCTGGCTCCGCCCGGTCCATCCCGACTCCCACCAACGGTCCGCGTTCCACTCTCCTTAAAAAGGGGTCGATCGCGAATACGTATAACAGTGGGCTCAGAGGACAGCCCTGGCGGACACCAGACCTCACCTCAAAAGGGGGTCCGACCCAACCGTTCACAAGCGGAAAAGTCTCTGCCCCATTGTATAATACTCTCAACCAATCAACAAACCTCCCGGGCAGACCGTACCTCAGAAGGACGGACCAGAGGTACTCATGGTTAACCCGGTCAAAGGCCTTCGCCTGGTCTAAGGACAGCAAGTACCCCTTCCAGAGACCTGCCCTGCCCTGCTCCACTGCCTCTCGGACACCGAGCACAGCACTAAAAGTACTGCGGCCTGGAACAGAGCAGTGCTGGGCCCCCGAAAGGAGCCGGGGTGCAAACTTCACCAACCGATTGAAAAGCACCTTTGCCAGAACCTTTCGGTCCGTATCGAGAAGCGCTATGGGACGCCAATTCTCAATACGGGACGAGTCTTTACCCTTTGACAGGATAATCAGGGCGGACTTCCTCATTGAACCGGGAAGAATGTCCGAGGAGAGACATTCATTAAAAACCTCAGTCATGAGGGGGACCAAAGAGTCCCTAAAAGTCCTGTAAAACTCGGATGTTAAGCCATCCGGACCGGGCGATTTTTTGGGCCGGAGCCCATCAATGGCCCGTCTCACTTCCTCTTCCCTGATTGCTTCTGCCAAACCATGAAGAGAGGGGTCATCCCCTGGTTCAGGGATGGTTTCAGCCAGGAAAGCCGACATCTCACCCCGATCTGGATCCCTCCTTCCCAAGAGATGCGAGTAGAAGGATCTGACCACCTCCAGGATCCCTGATTTTGATCTGTTCAGGGAACCTGTACTGTCGATCAGTCCTGTTACCATCTTGCAACTCACTGACATCCTGCAGTTCCTGTAGGGGTCGGGCGAGCGGTACCTCCCGAAATCCCTCTCAAAAACTAAGGATGTGTGCCTATCATACTGGCACCCCTTGAGCAAGGCCTTCACCCTGGAGATTTCCTCACGGTCCCCTCCAGTCGAGACGAGCTGCTCGAGTTTCCTCCCCAGCTCCCGATACAGGCGGTACCTGTTCAGGCCTCTGAGGCTCGAAAGCTGACGGAAGAACCCCGCAACCCTTGGTTTGAAGATCTCCCACCACTCAGACTTACTGCTACAGAGACCCAAGAGAGGTACCTGGCTCTGAAGAAATTCCTCAAAGGATTGTCTCACATCCGCTTCTTCCAACAGGGACGAATTCAGCTTCCATAGGCCTCTCCCTATCCGGGGAGTCTCTGCAACATTCAAAGAAAAGGAAATGAAACAGTGATCGGAGAATTCCACCTCAACAGCGGACACTGCAGAAGAGACGGCTTCCTCCTTTAAAAAAAACCTATCTATCCTAGACCTACAACTACCCCTATGAAAGGTGAAACCCCCGTGACCTGGGGTGTGCCGGATGTGGACATCCACCAGGCGAGCTTCGCTTGCTATGCTGTTAAGGGTATTACTATCAAAAGCCAGCCTTCGGTCTCCGGGGCCTCCCCTATCACGGGGTCTAGTTATAGTATTAAAGTCCCCACCGAAAACCACCTGTCGGCTGGTAAAAAGATAGGGCTTGATCTTCAGGAAGAGACATTTACGGTCCCACTCTGACTGTGGACCATAGATGTTAATGAGCCGGAGCTCCTGTCCCCCCATGAAGACGTCAAGGACCAAGCACCTCCCCATTTCTACCTCGATCACCCGTCTGCATTCCACCGAAGCGGCCTTAAAAAGGACCGCTACCCCGCTATACGGCTCGGCCGCAAGAGACCAGTATGAGGGCCCGCACCTCCACTCCCTCCTTGCTTTGTAAATGGCCCACATGTCCGTTAGTCTGGTCTCCTGCAAAAATAAAATGTCAGCCTCAACTCGGTTGAAAAAATCAAAGGCCATAAATCTGGCCGCATCTGACTTTATACTGGCGACATTAATCGACGCCAGAGTCAACGGGGTAGGTTCCGCCATCATGGGTGATTGAGTTAGACGGCCTTTTTTTTGACCGTACCCCCAGATTTTTTGTGCTCACCTTCAGAGGAGGAGCCAGACTCTCCCCTCCTCTTTAGTGACACCGAGGTGTCCATAGCACCCGTCACCACCTTCCCAGTACCGGGTTCCTCACCCCTGGACCCCAGAGCAGTCCCCCCCCCAGAGGAAAGTGAGCCCTCCGGAGGATGGACCCCGCCGCTCCCTGAAGGCACCTCAGATGTTACCGCCGGTCCCTCACCCCCGACCTCCGACACAGCAGAGTCATCGAGGGCATGGAACCGGTTGGAGAGGGGGATCAGAGGGGAGCCGGTGAGCCCTTCCGTAGGCACCTTAGTGGCCAGGGGGGGGGCCTTAGATGTTTTTGCCCCCTTTCAGTTCCTCCTCCGACTCTTACTGGTCTTACGGTCACCTTTTGTTTTAGGCTGCTCCACCACCTCCTCGTCCAGACTTTCATACTGGGAGGAGTCATCAGAAGCAGCCACCTCCTCCCTCTCCATCCTCCTGATCTCCTCGTTCACCGCCTCCTCCCCCAGGGCCTCAGGGGCACCGGCTGCCGCTTCCGAGGAGGGTACAGACATCACCCCAGTCGCCTGGGGCTTATCCTGCCCCCTACCCCCACGGCGCCTCACCTGATGCCACTGGTGGGCAGATGTATTGGCCACGCCTTCCTTCACTGGCCCCTCAGCCCCTCTCCCGCCCCCACCTCCAGCATCAGCAGAAGATGAACCGCCAGGGACTCCCCCATGGCTCACCCCTGCCTGACCAGAGATGGCGTTAGAAAAGGAGCGGGGGCAGCGGCTGTACGGGTGACCTAGGTCACCACACAGGTGACACCTAATGTCACCACAGGCCGCGGCAAGATGACCTACCCCGCCACACAAGGCACATTTCTGTACCTTGCAGCTCGCGCTGAAGTGGCGGGGATCACCGCACCTGTGGCAGACCTTCGGCTGCCCCTGGTAAAAGATCAGGATCCTGTCCCTCCCCAGAAATGCTGAGGAGGGGATGTGGGTGACAGTACCGCCTGAGACCTTCAACCTCATCATGAAGGTCCAGCCCCCTGACCAAATGCCAAACTCGTCTCTGTTCTTTTTTGGGACGTCCGTGACCTCCCCATAGCGGGAAAGCCACGTCATAATATCGACCCCAGAGAGTGACTCGTTATTTGTCAAAACGGTCACCCTCTTTACGCCATTTTGGCGAGACACCGCCTGCACGGCAAAGTCTCGCCAGCCGGGCTCCCCCTTCACCAGTTCAAAATTCGACCAGAAAAGCTCTAGGCCCTCCGGTCGAACAAAACTGATGTCAAAGACGGGGGTACCAAAAGGATGGATCAGGGCAAAGATGTCAGTCGCCCTGAAGCTCATCTTCAGGAGGAGCTCCACGACCCTCGATCTTGGCGGGCACGCTTCACTGCCCCTCCACCGAAGACGGACCACATTCCTCCTGGCCACCCCCTGCCCGGCTGTCGGGAGGGACCACACTGTCTCCCCCTCCCTTTTATCTTGGAAGGCGGCCAGGCCATGTCTATCCAGCCAAAAGGCCAAGTCTACCGCTCTTCCCTCTACCTCGATCGTCCGTTCTCCCTTTTTGAGGGCCTCGAGGAAACGGCGCCGCAAGTCACCATCCCTGAGGTCCAGAGGTGAGGAAGCCCGCCCTGAAGATCCCGAGCCCCCAGCTACTACCCCCGCAAAACTCCGGGGACCAGCAACCGGGGGGGCAGATGGACCAGCCCCACCCCCACTACCAACAGACACACCATTCTTACTCCCTTCCACAGACACCTCAACACTTGTATCTTCAATCACAGCCACATCCATACCCACGCTATCCCCATCCACGTCAGTAGTCACACCCCTCGCCCCACTCTCACTCACATGCACACTGGGGTCACAGTTTTTTTTTTTCTGCAAGCATTTTTTCCCTGCAGCAGCACTGCCGCCACCTGCTGGCAGCACCTTCCCTGCCGGGGGGTTTTGGGAACCTGGTGCTGCTGCCATTTTTGCCGGCGCCCCTGCCCCAGATAAGCCCGTGGGCACAGAGGACACCGACAGGCAGGCACCTCCTCCGATGTCTGCCGCAGCCGTGGCACCACTGCTCCCAGCAGTAGCAGCTGCCGGCGCTAAGCTCCGCCCCTTTTCGGGTGGAGCCACGCCCACTTGGGTGGGGTTTCCCCGTGAGGCCACGCCCCCCGCACCAGGCAGCACGGTGGGGGCCCCAGAGGCCACACCCACCGGTGCCGTGGGTGACAGGGAGACCAAGCCCCCCGCACCAGGCAGCACAGTGGGGGCCTCAGAGGCCACTCCCACCGGTGCCTTGGGTGACAGGGAGGCCACGCCCCCCGCACCAGGCAGCACAGTGGGGGCCCCAGAGGCCACTCCCACCGGTGCCGTGGATGACAGGGAGGCCACACCCCCCACACCAGGCAGCACGGTGGGGGCCCCAGAGGCCACTCCCACTGGTGCCGTGGACGGCTGGGAGGCCACGCCCCCCGAAGCCGGCCGCGCCGGGACCCCCGAAGCCGACCCGGAACTGGGTCTACTCACAGGGGCCCCTGGACCAGCGGCACCAGCTCTCAGGGGCATAGCACCCCCTACCGTCACACCCTTCACCACAAACAGCCTGGCCACCCCAGCTCCGGCGGCCGGCCCCAGGCTAGGCCACTCCCCCTCAGCACCCAGCGGCGGTGGAGCCCCCCGCGCTGACCCATTACTGGGCCCCTGCGCAGGGGGCCCCGACCTCGCCACGGATTTTGCCAGGGGAGCAAGCCCCACCTTTCCTTTATGAGCCGGCTCTGCCGGAGCCGCAGGCCCCGCGCCCTTCACCTTACCAGGTCTCTGGGTCCCTGAAAGTGATCCAGATTTAGTGGATCCGTGCGTGAGGGACCCAGACACCCCAGCACACGCCGCCGGAGATGCGGCCCCGGCTGTCGGTGCGCCGCCAGCAGAGCAGGAGGCGGCGGCAGATGTACAAGCCGCGCCCTGCACGCCAGCACGCGCACCAGGTGCCAGGCCAGACCTCCCTTTTACAGGGGATCCAGCCTGAGCACCACCACAGATCACACCCACCGTCGGGCCGCCCTCCGCGCCATGCTCCATATCAGACACCTTGGACCCACTGCCTCCATTACCACAAACAGAGGCAGCGCTCTGCGTGCCATGGCCTATGTTCTCCCCGCTCCCTCGCTGTGGACCCACAACAGAGTCCAAGCCGGGGTGGGTGGCGGGTGCCGCACAACGGGACAGGGGGGCCCCAGAGAGGGGGACATACACAAATTTATGTGCAATAGATGTTTTCTTTTTTTTTTTGCTTTTCTCTTCGTCCCCCTCCCGGGTGCCTCATCCTCGCAGATCTCATCCCCGAACGTAAGCTGACCAAAACGTACCGGGGACTCGATCTGCTGGATCTGCTGCATGATAAGGCAGCCCCCCTCACTGCTGCTACTCCCATCTTCCTCATCCTCCCCCTCGCTCCCGCTGCCCTCTGAAGGGCTAGAATCAGACGGGAGAGCCATCTGCTCAGGGGCTATCCCGCTATGCGATGCCTGGAGATCACTTACCAGGCCACCAGGCGGTGGGTAGGGTGCGACCTCCTCCACGCATACCTCTTCTTCCTCCTCCTCCACCGCCTGGCTGGGGCCCTGCGACCCCTCCAGAGCCCCACCGGTCATGGCTCTGAACCGGTCATCATTAAGCAGCTTCTCCATGAAGGGTCCACTGCCCGCCAGTATGGTGCTCCTGCGGTCTTCCAGGTCTTGAATGGCCCGCTTGATCTTCCGGACCGCGGCGGATAGCTCAGGCTTCTTACTGCCAGAGGCCCTCACGGACCTCTCCTGAGCCACCCTCAACTCCCCCCAGAGGGAACTTAGCTTCTTTGTGGCGTCCTCATACTCGCAGAGGTGCGCATGTATACGGGAGGCATAGGTGACGGTTGCCTCCCTCGACGCCTTGGTACCCCAATCAGGGGGCACCGCTGCAGCACCTCCGCTCGTACTCGACCTACCTCCGGAGGGAGGAGCCGCCGCGGTCGTAGCCTCGGGGGTCCTCCGGGTCCTCATGGTGGAACCCCTGCTGTCTTGGCCAGATCTTGTAGCCTTAGCCGGCTTGGTGTTCCTCCCACCCCCCGCCAGCTTGGACCGGGAGGTGGGAGCCGGGGGCCCAGCCCCGGAGGCCAGTCCCACTCTGAGCCCTCTTTCCTGGGAAGGGGGCAGACAAAAAGTCCCAGATAGAAAAAAAAAACCTCCCTTCCCAGGAGCTCTCTCCACAGCAGCACACAGTCCAGACAGCACACTCAGCACAGCTCGCTGCAGGCTCCACCTCCACCACTTCCTGTAGGGAACTGCAACAGGCTGAACTGGAGCTCTTTTATTATAAAAATATAAAACAAACCATAAAAACACACTACACAAAGAACCAAGACACAAACCCCAACGAAACACAAACAAATCCAAAATTATAATGTCCAGTATAAATTATAAAGCAAAGCAAAAATGTCCTACAATGTTCATAACATAAAGTCCATTTCCCAAAATCCCCCCAGCAAGGGAAGACCTTAAACCTTTTTTTCCAAAAATATCCCCTTCCAACATTCACTCCACATTCATACCTAAAGCCCCAAAACAAAACAACAAACTGGCCCACTGCCAAAAACAAAGAAATAGGCCACCTGGCCGAAACAAAAACTTAATACACAGCAAACCTTTTTTTGCAGTTTTTTATATTTTTTTTTTTTTTTTTTTCCCCCCACCACCATTTTTTAACACCCAAGGTCCCACGAAAGTCTGTGGCCTTATCACAGCATCTCTTTTTAGGTCCCACGAAAGTTTGTGGCCCACAAATAACGGGTCCTTTTTCCCGCATCCCGTAGGACGTCCAGTCTCCCAAAAACCCCTCCCCCTCCCCCCCTGAAACCCCCCACCCAACCTACACTAAACCCCCCCGTGCGCAAATTACACATACATACAATACACAAAACTATACATATATATACAGTACTCAACATAACCAAAGCAAACACAACATAACAATAGCACAATATAAACAAATGACCATAACCATGAACAAAAGTCAGACCCAAGTTCAGTACTTGCAAGCCCTATATTTGGGTTTCCAATACCGTAAAACAAAAAACTATAATGTGAGGGGAGCAGCCCACCACCAGGAAACTGGAGACTACCGAGGTTCTCACCCTAATCTAGCACACAAACACCCTGTCCCTCCCTATTAAAGAAAAAGAAAAACCTGTCCCTACCGCCCTACCAATCTATCCCTACCTGTCCCTCTCTGACCCTCACTACCAACCTAATGCTAACTACCTATCCCTAAAGACTGTCCCTACCTGTCCCTCCCTGACCCTACACATCCATCTGACCCTACAAATAAATATAAAATATAGAAAGGACTAAACTAACCCTATCACAGACACACATACCCTAACTCTCCCTAGGGCACATTAAATGAGAACCCCCTCCATAGAAGGGAAGCCCTCCCTGCACCCAGCCTCTCATACTCCAGCGAGCGCACTTTTGCCAGGTCACCCAGGATGTTCCTAATCACCTCTTCCCGGGGGAGGACTTTATGCTGGGTGGACACTAAACACCGTGCATTCCACGTGTAAAACCTAGTCACTAAACTAACTAAGAAGACAGTGCCCCGATCTCGGCCACCAAGGGACCTGAATGCCCCATAGGCCCACTCCGCATAGGAAAGGCCTGCCAGCCTAGGCCAGCCAATGGAAGCACCCACCCTACTGTAGACCTCTGTATTAAAGGGACATTGAAGCAGGAAGTGCTCCATGCTTTCAAGCATGCCGCCACACTCCTCGCGGGGACAATCCCGGTCATCAGAGTTCCTGTACTTCAGGTTGCCCCTCACATACAGTCTCCCATGGAAGCAGCGCCAAGTCAAGTCCCAAAACTTCAAGGGGATCCGCTTAGAGTTTAATAACCCGAGCCCCACCTCCAGATCCCGGCTTGGGCAATCCTTGAGGGCCAGGGGCTTCTGGAAGTGGGTCAACAGAACCCTATTGTCAAGTAACCTCCTTGACAAGGTCCTGATCTCCCACACTCCCAGACCCCACCGGCGGATCGCCTTCACAACCAGGGTAGCATAAGCCGGAAGATGCCCATGAGGCGTGCGAAGGTCCTTCACCCGCCCTCCTGTCTCCCATTCCTGGAAGAAAGGCCGAAACCACCCCCTACAGGAGAATACCCACGGAGGAGCCCTCTCTAACCAGAGGTTGGCGATGTTTGCCTTAAGAAAGGTGTTTACTAGAAACACCACCGGGTTGACCATACCCAACCCTCCTAGTCTCCTCGTGCGGTACGTGACCTCCCTCTTGATCAGGTTCAGCCTATTCCCCCATAATAGTTGGAAGAACAGGCTGTAGACCCGTGTCCAAAGAGGTTCTGGCAAGATGCAGACGCTGCCCAGGTATATTAATAAAGGGAGCAAATACCCCTTGGCCAGGTTAACCCTTTCCCTCAGGGTCAAGGACCAACCCTTCCACTGATCCACCTTCTGGGCGGCAATCTTAAGTCTGCCCTCCCAGTTTTGCTGGGGATAGTCCCCCGGGCCGAAACTGATGCCTAAAATTTTTGCTGTGGCCTGAGGCCCTGGGAGGGTGTCCGGGAGATCGAAACTTGGATCTCCCCCTCCCAGCCAGAGACTCTCACACTTATCCCGCTTGATCATGGACCCAGAAGCCACCGAGTAGCGCTCAACTTCAGACATGACCCAGTCCGCCTCCTCTCTCGAGGATACAAAGAGGGAAACGTCGTCGGCGTACGCCACTACCCTCAAGGTGGCCTCTGGCTCCGCCCGGTCCATCCCGACTCCCACCAACGGTCCGCGTTCCACTCTCCTTAAAAAGGGGTCGATCGCGAACACGTATAACAGTGGGCTCAGAGGACAGCCCTGGCGGACACCAGACCTCACCTCAAAAGGGGGTCCGACCCAACCGTTCACAAGCGGAAAAGTCTCTGCCCCATTGTATAATACTCTCAACCAATCAACAAACCTCCCGGGCAGACCGTACCTCAGAAGGACGGACCAGAGGTACTCATGGTTAACCCGGTCAAAGGCCTTCGCCTGGTCTAAGGACAGCAAGTACCCCTTCCAGAGACCTGCCCTGCCCTGCTCCACTGCCTCTCGGACACCGAGCACAGCACTAAAAGTACTGCGGCCTGGAACAGAGCAGTGCTGGGCCCCCGAAAGGAGCCGGGGTGCAAACTTCACCAACCGATTGAAAAGCACCTTTGCCAGAACCTTTCGGTCCGTATCGAGAAGCGCTATGGGACGCCAATTCTCAATACGGGACGAGTCTTTACCCTTTGACAGGATAATCAGGGCGGACTTCCTCATTGAACCGGGAAGAATGTCCGAGGAGAGACATTCATTAAAAACCTCAGTCATGAGGGGGACCAAAGAGTCCCTAAAAGTCCTGTAAAACTCGGATGTTAAGCCATCCGGACCGGGCGATTTTTTGGGCCGGAGCCCATCAATGGCCCGTCTCACTTCCTCTTCCCTGATTGCTTCTGCCAAACCATGAAGAGAGGGGTCATCCCCTGGTTCAGGGATGGTTTCAGCCAGGAAAGCCGACATCTCACCCCGATCTGGATCCCTCCTTCCCAAGAGATGCGAGTAGAAGGATCTGACCACCTCCAGGATCCCTGATTTTGATCTGTTCAGGGAACCTGTACTGTCGATCAGTCCTGTTACCATCTTGCAACTCACTGACATCCTGCAGTTCCTGTAGGGGTCGGGCGAGCGGTACCTCCCGAAATCCCTCTCAAAAACTAAGGATGTGTGCCTATCATACTGGCACCCCTTGAGCAAGGCCTTCACCCTGGAGATTTCCTCACGGTCCCCTCCAGTCGAGACGAGCTGCTCGAGTTTCCTCCCCAGCTCCCGATACAGGCGGTACCTGTTCAGGCCTCTGAGGCTCGAAAGCTGACGGAAGAACCCCGCAACCCTTGGTTTGAAGATCTCCCACCACTCAGACTTACTGCTACAGAGACCCAAGAGAGGTACCTGGCTCTGAAGAAATTCCTCAAAGGATTGTCTCACATCCGCTTCTTCCAACAGGGACGAATTCAGCTTCCATAGGCCTCTCCCTATCCGGGGAGTCTCTGCAACATTCAAAGAAAAGGAAATGAAACAGTGATCGGAGAATTCCACCTCAACAGCGGACACTGCAGAAGAGACGGCTTCCTCCTTTAAAAAAAACCTATCTATCCTAGACCTACAACTACCCCTATGAAAGGTGAAACCCCCGTGACCTGGGGTGTGCCGGATGTGGACATCCACCAGGCGAGCTTCGCTTGCTATGCTGTTAAGGGTATTACTATCAAAAGCCAGCCTTCGGTCTCCGGGGCCTCCCCTATCACGGGGTCTAGTTATAGTATTAAAGTCCCCACCGAAAACCACCTGTCGGCTGGTAAAAAGATAGGGCTTGATCTTCAGGAAGAGACATTTACGGTCCCACTCTGACTGTGGACCATAGATGTTAATGAGCCGGAGCTCCTGTCCCCCCATGAAGACGTCAAGGACCAAGCACCTCCCCATTTCTACCTCGATCACCCGTCTGCATTCCACCGAAGCGGCCTTAAAAAGGACCGCTACCCCGCTATACGGCTCGGCCGCAAGAGACCAGTATGAGGGCCCGCACCTCCACTCCCTCCTTGCTTTGTAAATGGCCCCCATGTCCGTTAGTCTGGTCTCCTGCAAAAATAAAATGTCAGCCTCAACTCGGTTGAAAAAATCAAAGGCCATAAATCTGGCCGCATCTGACTTTATACTGGCGACATTAATCGACGCCAGAGTCAACGGTGTAGGTTCCGCCATCATGGGTGATTGAGTTAGACGGCCTTCTTTTTAACCGCACCCCTCAATTTACCTTTTTCACCCTCAGAGGAGGAGCCAGACTCTCCCCTCCTCTTTAGTGACACCGAGGTGTCCATAGCACCCGTCACCACCTTCCCAGAATTACCGGGTTCCTCACCCCTGGACCCCAGGGCAGTCCCCCCGCCAGAGGAAAGTGAGCCCTCCGGAGGACGGACCCCGCCGCTCCCTGAAGGCACCTCAGATGTTACCGCCGGTCCCTCACCCCCGACCTCCGACACAGCAGAGTCATCAAGGGCATGGAACCGGTTGGAGAGGGGGATCAGAGGGGAGCCGGTGAGCCCTTCCGTAGGCACCTTAGTGGCCAGGGGGGGGGCCTTAGATGTTTTTGCCCCTTTTCGGTTCCTCCTCCGACTCTTACTGGTCTTATTGTCACCCTTTGTTTTAGGCTGCTCCACCACCTCCTCGTCCAGACTTTCATACTGGGAGGAGTCATCAGAAGCAGCCACCTCCTCCCTCTCCATCCTCCTGATCTCCTCGCTCACCGCCTCCTCCCCCAGGGCCTCAGGGGCACCGGCTGCCGCTTCCGAGGAGGGTACAGACATCACCCCAGTCGCCTGGGGCTTATCCTGCCCCCTACCCCCACGGCGCCTCACCTGATGCCACTGGTGGGCAGATGTACTGGCCACGCCTTCCTTCACCGGCCCCTCAGCTCCTCTCCCGCCCCCACCTCCGGCTCCAGCAGAGGATGCACCGCTGGGGACCCCCCCATGGCTCTCCCCCGCCTGACCAGAGATGGTGTTAGAAAAGGAGCGGGGGCAGCGGCTGTACGGGTGACCTAGGTCACCACACAGGTGACACCTAATGTCACCACAGGCCGCGGCAAGATGACCTACCCCGCCACACAAGGCACATTTCTGCACCTTGCAGCCCGCGCTGAAGTGGCGGGGATCACCGCACCTGTGGCAGACCTTTGGTTGCCCCTGGTAGAAGATCAGGATCCTGTCCCTCCCCAGGACTGCTGAGGAGGGGATGTGGGTGACAGTACCGCCTGAGACCTTCAACCTCATCATGAAGGTCCAGCCCCCTGACCAGATGCCAAACTCGTCCCTGTTCTTTTTTGGGACGTCCGTGACCTCCCCATAGCGGGAAAGCCACGTCATAATATCGACCCCAGAGAGTGACTCGTTATTAGTTAGAACGGTCACTCTCTTTACTCCATTTTGGCGAGACACCGCCTGCACGGCAAAGTCTCGCCAGCTGGGCTCCCCCTTCACCAGTTCAAAATTCGACCAAAAAAGCTCTAGGCCCTCCGGCCGAACAAAACTGATGTCGAAGATGGGGGTACCAAAAGGATGGATCAGGGCAAAGATGTCAGTCGCCCTGAAGTTCATCTTCAGGAGGAGCTCCATGACCCTTGCTCTTGGCGGGCACGCTTCACTGCCCCTCCACCGAAGACGAACTACATTCCTCCTGGCCACCCCCTGCCCGGCTGTCGGGAGGGACCACGCTGTCTCCCCCTCCTTTTTATCTTGGAAGGCGGCCAGGCCATGTCTATCTAGCCAAAAGGCCAGGTCCACCTCTCTTCCCTCTACCTGGATCGTCCGTTCTCCCTTCTTGAGGGCCTCCAGGAAACGGCGTCGCAAGTCACCGTCCCTGAGGTCCAGAGGTGAGGAAGCCCCCCGAGAAGACCCCGAGGCCCCGGCTACTACCCCCGCAAAACTCCGGGGACCAGCAGCCGGGGGGGCAGATGGACCAGCCCCACCCCCAGTCCCCCCACTAGCAACAGACACACCAGCACTCGCTTCCTCCACCACAGACACATCCATACCGACAGTCACCCCACTTGCCCCACTCCCACTCACATCAACACTGGGGTCACAGTTGTTTTTTTTCTCCACACACTTTCTGCCAGCAGGTTTTCCAACAGCATTACTACTGCTGCCACCTGCTGGCAGCACCTTCCCTGCCGGGGGGTTTTGGGAGCCTGGTGCTGCAGCTATTTTTGCCGGCGCCCCTGCCCCAGATAAGCCCGTGGGCACAGAGGACACCGGCAGGCAGGCACCACCTCCATTTTTAGCCACAGCTGTGGCACTACTGCTCCCAGCAGCTGCCTGCGCTAAGCCCCGCCCCTTTTCGGGTGAAGCCACGCCCACTTGTGCGGGATTTACCCGCGAGGACACGCCCCCTGCACCAGGCAGCACAGTGGGGGCCCCAGAGGCCACTCCCACTGGTGCCGTGGGTGACAGGGAGGCCACGCCCCCCGCATCAGGCAGCACAGTGGTGGCCCCAGAGGCCACTCCCACCGGTGCCGTGGATGACAGGGAGGCCACGCCCCCCACACCAGGCAGCACGGTGGGGGCCCCGGAGGCCACTCCCACCGGTGCTGTGGGTGACAGGGAGGCCACGCCCCCCGCACCAGGCAGCACAGTGGGGGCCCCAGAGGCCACTCCCACCGGTGCCGTGGATGACAGGGAGGCCACGCCCCCCACACCAGGCCGCACGGCGGGGGCCCCAGAGGCCACTCCCACCGGTGCCTTTGGTGACAGGGAGGCCACGCCCCCCGCACCATGCAGCACGGTGGGGGCCCCAGAGGCCACTCCCACTGGTGCCGTGGACGGCTGGGAGGCCACGCCCCCCGAAGCCGGCCGCGCCGGGACCCCCGAAGCCGACCCGGAACTGGGTCTACTCACAGGGGCCCCTGGACCAGCGGCACCAGCTCTCAGGGGCATAGCACCCCCTACCGTCACACCCTTCACCACAAACAGCCTGGCCACCCCAGCTCCGGCGGCCGGCCCCAGGCTAGGCCACTCCCCCTCGGCACCCAGCGGCGGTGGAGCCCCCCGCGCTGACCCATTACTGGGCCCCTGCGCAGGGGGCCCCGACCTCGCCACGGATTTTGCCAGGGGAGCAAGCCCCGCGCCCTTCACCTTACCAGGTCTCTGGGTCCCTGAAAGTGATCCAGATTTAGTGGATCCGTGCGTGAGGGACCCAGACACCCCAGCACACGCCGCCGGAGATGCGGCCCCGGCTGTCGGTGCGCCGCCAGCAGAGCAGGAGGCAGCGGCAGATGTACAAGCCGCCCCCTGCACGCCAGCAGGCGCACCAGGTGCCAGGCCAGACCTCCCTTTTACAGGGGATCCAGCCTGAGCACCACCACAGATCACACCCACCGTCGGGCCGCCCTCCGCGCCATGCTCCATATCAGACACCTTGGACCCACTGCCTCCATTACCACAAACAGAGGCAGCGCTCTGCGTGCCATGGCCTATGTTCTCCCCGCTCCCTCGCTGTGGACCCACAACAGAGTCCAAGCCGGGGTGGGTGGCGGGTGCCGCACAACGGGACAGGGGGGCCCCAGAGAGGGGGACATACACAAATTTATGTGCAATAGATGTTTTCTTTTTTTTTTTTGCTTTTCTCTTCGTCCCCCTCCCGGGTGCCTCATCCTCGCAGATCTCATCCCCGAACGTAAGCTGACCAAAACGTACCGGGGACTCGATCTGCTGGATCTGCTGCATGATAAGGCAGCCCCCCTCACTGCTGCTACTCCCATCCTCCTCATCCTCCCCCTCGCTCCCGCTGCCCTCTGAAGGGCTAGAATCAGACGGGAGAGCCATCTGCTCAGGGGCTATCCCGCTATGCGATGCCTGGAGATCACTTACCAGGCCACCAGGCGGTGGGTAGGGTGCGACCTCCTCCACGCATACCTCTTCTTCCTCCTCCTCCTCCACCGCCTGGCTGGGGCCCTGCGACCCCTCCAGAGCCCCACCGGTCATGGCTCTGAACCGGTCATCATTAAGCAGCTTCTCCATGAAGGGTCCACTGCCCGCCAAGATGGTGCTCCTGCGGTCTTCCAGGTCTTGAATGGCCCGCTTGATCTTCCGGACCGGGGCGGATAGCTCAGGCTTCTTACTGCCAGAGGCCCTCACGGACCTCTCCTGAGCCACCCTCAACTCCCCCCAGAGGGAACTTAGCTTCTTTGTGGCGTCCTCATACTCGCAGAGGTGCGCATGTATACGGGAGGCATAGGTGACGGTTGCCTCCCTCGACGCCTTGGTACCCCAATCAGGGGGCACCGCTGCAGCACCTCCGCTCGTACTCGACCTACTTCCGGAGGGAGGAGCCGCCGCGGTCGTAGCCTCGGGGGTCCTCCGGGTCCTCATGCTGGAACCCCTGCTGTCTTGGCCAGATCTTGTAGCCTTAGCCGGCTTGGTGTTCCTCCCACCCCCCGCCAGCTTGGACCGGGAGGTGGGAGCCGGGGGCCCAGCCCCGGAGGCCAGTCCCACTATGAGCCTTTTTTCCTTGGAAGGGGGAAGACAAAAAGTCCCAGATGGAAGAAAAAAAACCTCCCTTCCCAGGAGCTCTCTCCACAGCAGCCAAACAGTCCAGGAAGCACACGTCACACAGCCCACTGCAGGCTCCACCTCCACCACTTCCTGTAGGGAACTGCAACAGGCTGAACTGGAGCTCTTTTATTATAAAAATATAAAACAAACCATAAAAACACACTACACAAAGAACCAAGACACAAACCCCAAGGAAACACAAACAAATCCAAAATTATAATGTCCAGTATAAATTATAAAGCAAAGCAAAAATGTCCTACAATGTTCATAACATAAAGTCCATTTCCCAAAATCCCCCCAGCAAGGGAAGACCTTAAACCTTTTTTTCCAAAAATATCCCCTTCCAACATTCACTCCACATTCATACCTAAAGCCCCAAAACAAAACAACAAACTGGCCCACTGCCAAAAACAAAGAAATAGGCCACCTGGCCGAAACAAAAACTTAATACACAGCAAACCTTTTTTTGCAGTTTTTTATATTTTTTTTTTTTTCCCCCACCACCATTTTTTAACACCCAAGGTCCCACGAAAGTCTGTGGCCTTATCACAGCATCTCTTTTTAGGTCCCACGAAAGTTTGTGGCCCACAAATAACGGGTCCTTTTTCCCGCATCCCGTAGGACGTCCAGTCTCCCAAAAACCCCTCCCCCTCCCCCCCTGAAACCCCCCACCCAACCTACACTAAACCCCCCCGTGCGCAAATTACACATACATACAATACACAAAACTATACATATATATACAGTACTCAACATAACCAAAGCAAACACAACATAACAATAGCACAATATAAACAAATGACCATAACCATGAACAAAAGTCAGACCCAAGTTCAGTACTTGCAAGCCCTATATTTGGGTTTCCAATACCGTAAAACAAAAAACTATAATGTGAGGGGAGCAGCCCACCACCAGGAAACTGGAGACTACCGAGGTTCTCACCCTAATCTAGCACACAAACACCCTGTCCCTCCCTATTAAAGAAAAAGAAAAACCTGTCCCTACCGCCCTACCAATCTATCCCTACCTGTCCCTACCTGTCCCTCTCTGACCCTCACTACCAACCTAATGCTAACTACCTATCCCTAAAGACTGTCCCTACCTGTCCCTCCCTGACCCTACACATCCATCTGACCCTACAAATAAATATAAAATATAGAAAGGACTAAACTAACCCTATCACAGACACACATACCCTAACTCTCCCTAGGGCACATTAAATGAGAACCCCCTCCATAGAAGGGAAGCCCTCCCTGCACCCAGCCTCTCATACTCCAGCGAGCGCACTTTTGCCAGGTCACCCAGGATGTTCCTAATCACCTCTTCCCGGGGGAGGACTTTATGCTGGGTGGACACTAAACACCGTGCATTCCACGTGTAAAACCTAGTCACTAAACTAACTAAGAAGACAGTGCCCCGATCTCGGCCACCAAGGGACCTGAATGCCCCATAGGCCCACTCCGCATAGGAAAGGCCTGCCAGCCTAGGCCAGCCAATGGAAGCACCCACCCTACTGTAGACCTCTGTATTAAAGGGACATTGAAGCAGGAAGTGCTCCATGCTTTCAAGCATGCCGCCACACTCCTCGCGGGGACAATCCCGGTCATCAGAGTTCCTGTACTTCAGGTTGCCCCTCACATACAGTCTCCCATGGAAGCAGCGCCAAGTCAAGTCCCAAAACTTCAAGGGGATCCGCTTAGAGTTTAATAACCCGAGCCCCACCTCCAGATCCCGGCTTGGGCAATCCTTGAGGGCCAGGGGCTTCTGGAAGTGGGTCAACAGAACCCTATTGTCAAGTAACCTCCTTGACAAGGTCCTGATCTCCCACACTCCCAGACCCCACCGGCGGATCGCCTTCACAACCAGGGTAGCATAAGCCGGAAGATGCCCATGAGGCGTGCGAAGGTCCTTCACCCGCCCTCCTGTCTCCCATTCCTGGAAGAAAGGCCGAAACCACCCCCTACAGGAGAATACCCACGGAGGAGCCCTCTCTAACCAGAGGTTGGCGATGTTTGCCTTAAGAAAGGTGTTTACTAGAAACACCACCGGGTTGACCATACCCAACCCTCCTAGTCTCCTCGTGCGGTACGTGACCTCCCTCTTGATCAGGTTCAGCCTATTCCCCCATAATAGTTGGAAGAACAGGCTGTAGACCCGTGTCCAAAGAGGTTCTGGCAAGATGCAGACGCTGCCCAGGTATATTAATAAAGGGAGCAAATACCCCTTGGCCAGGTTAACCCTTTCCCTCAGGGTCAAGGACCAACCCTTCCACTGATCCACTTTCTGGGCGGCAATCTTAAGTCTGCCCTCCCAGTTTTGCTGGGGATAGTCCCCCGGGCCGAAACTGATGCCTAAAATTTTTGCTGTGGCCTGAGGCCCTGGGAGGGTGTCCGGGAGATCGAAACTTGGATCTCCCCCTCCCAGCCAGAGACTCTCACACTTATCCCGCTTGATCATGGACCCAGAAGCCACCGAGTAGCGCTCAACTTCAGACATGACCCAGTCCGCCTCCTCTCTCGAGGATACAAAGAGGGAAACGTCGTCGGCGTACGCCACTACCCTCAAGGTGGCCTCTGGCTCCGCCCGGTCCATCCCGACTCCCACCAACGGTCCGCGTTCCACTCTCCTTAAAAAGGGGTCGATCGCGAACACGTATAACAGTGGGCTCAGAGGACAGCCCTGGCGGACACCAGACCTCACCTCAAAAGGGGGTCCGACCCAACCGTTCACAAGCGGAAAAGTCTCTGCCCCATTGTATAATACTCTCAACCAATCAACAAACCTCCCGGGCAGACCGTACCTCAGAAGGACGGACCAGAGGTACTCATGGTTAACCCGGTCAAAGGCCTTCGCCTGGTCTAAGGACAGCAAGTACCCCTTCCAGAGACCTGCCCTGCCCTGCTCCACTGCCTCTCGGACACCGAGCACAGCACTAAAAGTACTGCGGCCTGGAACAGAGCAGTGCTGGGCCCCCGAAAGGAGCCGGGGTGCAAACTTCACCAACCGATTGAAAAGCACCTTTGCCAGAACCTTTCGGTCCGTATCGAGAAGCGCTATGGGACGCCAATTCTCAATACGGGACGAGTCTTTACCCTTTGACAGGATAATCAGGGCGGACTTCCTCATTGAACCGGGAAGAATGTCCGAGGAGAGACATTCATTAAAAACCTCAGTCATGAGGGGGACCAAAGAGTCCCTAAAAGTCCTGTAAAACTCGGATGTTAAGCCATCCGGACCGGGCGATTTTTTGGGCCGGAGCCCATCAATGGCCCGTCTCACTTCCTCTTCCCTGATTGCTTCTGCCAAACCATGAAGAGAGGGGTCATCCCCTGGTTCAGGGATGGTTTCAGCCAGGAAAGCCGACATCTCACCCCGATCTGGATCCCTCCTTCCCAAGAGATGCGAGTAGAAGGATCTGACCACCTCCAGGATCCCTGATTTTGATCTGTTCAGGGAACCTGTACTGTCGATCAGTCCTGTTACCATCTTGCAACTCACTGACATCCTGCAGTTCCTGTAGGGGTCGGGCGAGCGGTACCTCCCGAAATCCCTCTCAAAAACTAAGGATGTGTGCCTATCATACTGGCACCCCTTGAGCAAGGCCTTCACCCTGGAGATTTCCTCACGGTCCCCTCCAGTCGAGACGAGCTGCTCGAGTTTCCTCCCCAGCTCCCGATACAGGCGGTACCTGTTCAGGCCTCTGAGGCTCGAAAGCTGACGGAAGAACCCCGCAACCCTTGGTTTGAAGATCTCCCACCACTCAGACTTACTGCTACAGAGACCCAAGAGAGGTACCTGGCTCTGAAGAAATTCCTCAAAGGATTGTCTCACATCCGCTTCTTCCAACAGGGACGAATTCAGCTTCCATAGGCCTCTCCCTATCCGGGGAGTCTCTGCAACATTCAAAGAAAAGGAAATGAAACAGTGATCGGAGAATTCCACCTCAACAGCGGACACTGCAGAAGAGACGGCTTCCTCCTTTAAAAAAAACCTATCTATCCTAGACCTACAACTACCCCTATGAAAGGTGAAACCCCCGTGACCTGGGGTGTGCCGGATGTGGACATCCACCAGGCGAGCTTCGCTTGCTATGCTGTTAAGGGTATTACTATCAAAAGCCAGCCTTCGGTCTCCGGGGCCTCCCCTATCACGGGGTCTAGTTATAGTATTAAAGTCCCCACCGAAAACCACCTGTCGGCTGGTAAAAAGATAGGGCTTGATCTTCAGGAAGAGACATTTACGGTCCCACTCTGACTGTGGACCATAGATGTTAATGAGCCGGAGCTCCTGTCCCCCCATGAAGACGTCAAGGACCAAGCACCTCCCCATTTCTACCTCGATCACCCGTCTGCATTCCACCGAAGCGGCCTTAAAAAGGACCGCTACCCCGCTATACGGCTCGGCCGCAAGAGACCAGTATGAGGGCCCGCACCTCCACTCCCTCCTTGCTTTGTAAATGGCCCCCATGTCCGTTAGTCTGGTCTCCTGCAAAAATAAAATGTCAGCCTCAACTCGGTTGAAAAAATCAAAGGCCATAAATCTGGCCGCATCTGACTTTATACTGGCGACATTAATCGACGCCAGAGTCAACGGTGTAGGTTCCGCCATCATGGGTGATTGAGTTAGACGGCCTTCTTTTTAACCGCACCCCTCAATTTACCTTTTTCACCCTCAGAGGAGGAGCCAGACTCTCCCCTCCTCTTTAGTGACACCGAGGTGTCCATAGCACCCGTCACCACCTTCCCAGTACCGGGTTCCTCACCCCTGGACCCCAGAGCAGTCCCCCCCCCAGAGGAAAGTGAGCCCTCCGGAGGACGGACCCCGCCGCTCCCTGAAGGCACCTCAGATGTTACCGCCGGTCCCTCACCCCCGACCTCCGACACAGCAGAGTCATCGAGGGCATGGAACCGGTTGGAGAGGGGGATCAGAGGGGAGCCGGTGAGCCCTTCCGTAGGCACCTTAGTGGCCAGGGGGGGGGCCTTAGATGTTTTTGCCCCCTTTCGGTTCCTCCTCTGACTCTTACTGGTCTTACTGTCACCTTTTGTTTTAGGCTGCTCCACCACCTCCTCGTCCAGACTTTCATACTGGGAGGAGTCATCAGAAGCAGCCACCTCCTCCCTCTCCATCCTCCTGATCTCCTCGTTCACCGCCTCCTCCCCCAGGGCCTCAGGGGCACCGGCTGCCGCTTCCGAGGAGGGTACAGACATCACCCCAGTCGCCTGGGGCTTATCCTGCCCCCTACCCCCACGGCGCCTCACCTGATGCCACTGGCGGGCAGATGTATTGGCCACGCCTTCCTTCACTGGCCCCTCAGCCCCTCTCCCGCCCCCACCTCCAGCATCAGCAGAAGATGAACCGCCAGGGACTCCCCCATGGCTCACCCCTGCCTGACCAGAGATGGCGTTAGAAAAGGAGCGGGGGCAGCGGCTGTACGGGTGACCTAGGTCACCACACAGGTGACACCTAATGTCACCACAGGCCGTGGCAAGATGACCTACCCCGCCACACAAGGCACATTTCTGTACCTTGCAGCCCGCGCTGAAGTGGCGGGGATCACCGCACCTGTGGCAGACCTTCGGCTGCCCCTGGTAAAAGATCAGGATCCTGTCCCTCCCCAGAAATGCTGAGGAGGGGATGTGGGTGACAGTACCGCCTGAGACCTTCAACCTCATCATGAAGGTCCAGCCCCCTGACCAAATGCCAAACTCGTCCCTGTTCTTTTTTGGGACGTCCGTGACCTCCCCATAGCGGGAAAGCCACGTCATAATATCGACCCCAGAGAGTGACTCGTTATTTGTCAAAACGGTCACCCTCTTTACGCCATTTTGGCGAGACACCGCCTGCACGGCAAAGTCTCGCCAGCCGGGCTCCCCCTTCACCAGTTCAAAATTCGACCAGAAAAGCTCTAGGCCCTCCGGTCGAACAAAACTGATGTCAAAGACGGGGGTACCAAAAGGATGGATCAGGGCAAAGATGTCAGTCGCCCTGAAGCTCATCTTCAGGAGGAGCTCCACGACCCTCGATCTTGGCGGGCACGCTTCACTGCCCCTCCACCGAAGACGGACCACATTCCTCCTGGCCACCCCCTGCCCGGCTGTCGGGAGGGACCACACTGTCTCCCCCTCCCTTTTATCTTGGAAGGCGGCCAGGCCATGTCTATCCAGCCAAAAGGCCAAGTCTACCGCTCTTCCCTCTACCTCGATCGTCCGTTCTCCCTTTTTGAGGGCCTCGAGGAAACGGCGCCGCAAGTCACCATCCCTGAGGTCCAGAGGTGAGGAAGCCCGCCCTGAAGATCCCGAGCCCCCAGCTAAAACCCCCGCAAAACTCCGGGGACCAGCAACCGGGGGGGCAGATGGACCAGCCCCACCCCCACTACCAACAGACACACCATTCTTACTCCCTTCCACAGACACCTCAACACTTGTATCTTCAATCACAGCCACATCCATACCCACGCTATCCCCATCCACGTCAGTAGTCACACCCCTCGCCCCACTCTCACTCACATGCACACTGGGGTCACAGTTTTTTTTTTTCTGCAAGCATTTTTTCCCTGCAGCAGCACTGCCGCCACCTGCTGGCAGCACCTTCCCTGCCGGGGGGTTTTGGGAACCTGGTGCTGCTGCCATTTTTGCCGGCGCCCCTGCCCCAGATAAGCCCGTGGGCACAGAGGACACCGACAGGCAGGCACCTCCTCCGTTGTCTGCCGCAGCCGTGGCACCACTGCTCCCAGCAGTAGCAGCTGCCGGCGCTAAGCCCCGCCCCTTTTCGGGTGGAGCCACGCCCACTTGGGTGGGGTTTCCCCGCGAGGCCACGCCCCCCGCACCAGGCAGCACGGTGGGGGCCCCAGAGGCCACACCCACCGGTGCCGTGGGTGACAGGGAGACCAAGCCCCCCGCACCAGGCAGCACAGTGGGGGCCTCAGAGGCCACTCCCACCGGTGCCTTGGGTGACAGGGAGGCCACGCCCCCCGCACCAGGCAGCACAGTGGGGGCCCCAGAGGCCACTCCCACCGGTGCCGTGGATGACAGGGAGGCCACACCCCCCACACCAGGCAGCACGGTGGGGGCCCCAGAGGCCACTCCCACTGGTGCCGTGGACGGCTGGGAGGCCACGCCCCCCGAAGCCGGCCGCGCCGGGACCCCCGAAGCCGACCCGGAACTGGGTCTACTCACAGGGGCCCCTGGACCAGCGGCACCAGCTCTCAGGGGCATAGCACCCCCTACCATCACACCCTTCATCACAAACAGCCTGGCCACCCCAGCTCCGGCGGCCGGCCCCAGGCTAGGCCACTCCCCCTCAGCACCCAGCGGCGGTGGAGCCCCCCGCGCTGACCCATTACTGGGCCCCTGCGCAGGGGGCCCCGACCTCGCCACGGATTTTGCCAGGGGAGCAAGCCCCACCTTTCCTTTATGAGCCGGCTCTGCCGGAGCCGCAGGCCCCGCGCCCTTCACTTTACCAGGTCTCTGGGTCCCTGAAAGTGATCCAGATTTAGTGGATCCGTGCGTGAGGGACCCAGACACCCCAGCACACGCCGCCGGAGATGCGGCCCCGGCTGTCGGTGCGCCGCCAGCAGAGCAGGAGGCAGCGGCAGATGTACAAGCCGCGCCCTGCACGCCAGCACGCGCACCAGGTGCCAGGCCAGACCTCCCTTTTACAGGGGATCCAGCCTGAGCACCACCACAGATCACACCCACCGTCGGGCCGCCCTCCGCGCCATGCTCCATATCAGACACCTTGGACCCACTGCCTCCATTACCACAAACAGAGGCAGCGCTCTGCGTGCCATGGCCTATGTTCTCCCCGCTCCCTCGCTGTGGACCCACAACAGAGTCCAAGCCGGGGTGGGTGGCGGGTGCCGCACAACGGGGACAGGGGGGCCCCAGAGAGGGGGACATACACAAATTTATGTGCAATAGATGTTTTCTTTTTTTTTTTTGCTTTTCTCTTCGTCCCCCTCCCGGGTGCCTCATCCTCGCAGATCTCATCCCCGAACGTAAGCTGACCAAAACGTACCGGGGACTCGATCTGCTGGATCTGCTGCATGATAAGGCAGCCCCCCTCACTGCTGCTACTCCCATCCTCCTCATCCTCCCCCTCGCTCCCGCTGCCCTCTGAAGGGCTAGAATCAGACGGGAGAGCCATCTGCTCAGGGGCTATCCCGCTATGCGATGCCTGGAGATCACTTACCAGGCCACCAGGCGGTGGGTAGGGTGCGACCTCCTCCACACATACCTCTTCTTCCTCCTCCTCCACCGCCTGGCTGGGGCCCTGCGACCCCTCCAGAGCCCCACCGGTCATGGCTCTGAACCGGTCATCATTAAGCAGCTTCTCCATGAATGGTCCACTGCCCGCCAGTATGGTGCTCCTGCGGTCTTCCAGGTCTTGAATGGCCCGCTTGATCTTCCGGACCGCGGCGGATAGCTTAGGCTTCTTACTGCCAGAGGCCCTCACGGACCTCTCCTGAGCCACCCTCAACTCCCCCCAGAGGGAACTTAGCTTCTTTGTGGCGTCCTCATACTCGCAGAGGTGCGCATGTATACGGGAGGCATAGGTGACGGTTGCCTCCCTCGACGCCTTGGTACCCCAATCAGGGGGCACCGCTGCAGCACCTCCGCTCGTACTCGACCTACCTCCGGAGGGAGGAGCCGCCGCGGTCATAGCCTCGGGGGTCCTCCGGGTCCTCATGGTGGAACCCCTGCTGCCTTGGCCAGATCTTGTAGCCTTAGCCGGCTTGGTGTTCCTCCCACCCCCCGCCAGCTTGGACCGGGAGGTGGGAGCCGGGGGCCCAGCCCCGGAGGCCAGTCCCACTCTGAGCCCTCTTTCCTGGGAAGGGGGCAGACAAAAAAGTCCCAGATAGAAAAAAAAAAACCTCCCTTCCCAGGAGCTCTCTCCACAGCAGCACACAGTCCAGGAAGCACACTCAGCACAGCTCACTGCAGGCTCCACCTCCACCACTTCCTGAAACAAGCTGCAGCAGGCTGAACTGGAGCTCTTTTATTATAAAAATATAAAACAAACCATAAAAACATACTATACAAAGAACCAAGACACAAACCCCAACGAAACACAAACAAATCCAAAATTATAATGTCCAGTATAAATTATAAAGCAAAGCAAAAATGTCCTACAATGTTCATAACATAAAGTCCATTTCCCAAAATCCCCCCAGCAAGGGAAGACCTTAAACCTTTTTTTCCAAAAATATCCCCTTCCAACATTCACTCCACATTCATACCTAAACCCCCAAAACAAAACAACAAACTGGCCCACTGCCAAAAACAAAGAAATAGGCCACCTGGCCGAAACAAAACTTACACAGCAAACCTTTTTTTTTGTAGTTTTTTATATTATTTTTTTTTTTTTTTTTTTTTTTTCCCCACCACCATTTTTTAACACCCAAGGTCCCACGAAAGTCTGTGGCCTTATCACAGCATCTCTTTTTAGGTCCCACGAAAGTTTGTGGCCCACAAATAACGGGTCCTTTTTCCCGCATCCCGTAGGACGTCCATTCTCCCAAAAACCCCTCCCCCTCCCCCCCTGAAACCCCCCACCCAACCTACACTAACCCCCCCGTGCGCAAATTACACATACATACAATACACAAAACTATACATGTATATACAGTACTCAACATAACCAAAGCAAACACAACATAACAATAGCACAATATAAACAAATGACCATAACCATGAACAAAAGTCAGACCCAAGTTCAGTACTTGCAAGCCCTATATTCGGGTTTCCAATACCGTAAAACAAAAAACTATAGTGTGAGGGGAGCAGCCCACCACCAGGAAACTGGAGACTACCGAGGTTCTCACCCTAATCTAGCACACAAACACCCTGTCCCTCCCTATTAAAGAAAAAGAAAAACCTGTCCCTACCGCCCTACCAATCTATCCCTACCTGTCCCTACCTGTCCCTCTCTGACCCTCACTACCAACCTAATGCTAACTACCTATCCCTAAAGACTGTTCCTACCTGTCCCTCCCTGACCCTACACATCCATCTGACCCTACAAATAAATATAAAATATAGAAAGGACTAAACTAACCCTATCACAGACACACATACCCTAACTCTCCCTAGGGCACATTAAATGAGAACCCCCTCCATAGAAGGGAAGCCCTCCCTGCACCCAGCCTCTCATACTCCAGCGAACGCACTTTTGCCAGGTCACCCAGGATGTTCCTAATCACCTCTTCCCGGGGGAGGACTTTATGCTGGGTGGACACTAAACACCGTGCATTCCACGTGTAAAACCTAGTCACTAAACTAACTAAGAAGACAGTGCCCCGATCTCGGCCACCAAGGGACCTGAATGCCCCATAGGCCCACTCCGCATAGGAAAGGCCTGCCAGCCTAGGCCAGCCAATGGAAGCACCCACCCTACTGTAGACCTCTGTATTAAAGGGACATTGAAGCAGGAAGTGCTCCATGCTTTCAAGCATGCCGCCACACTCCTCGCGGGGACAATCCCGGTCATCAGAGTTCCTGTACTTCAGGTTGCCCCTCACATACAGTCTCCCATGGAAGCAGCGCCAAGTCAAGTCCCAAAACTTCAAGGGGATCCGCTTAGAGTTTAATAACCCGAGCCCCACCTCCAGATCCCGGCTTGGGCAATCCTTGAGGGCCAGGGGCTTCTGGAAGTGGGTCAACAGAACCCTATTGTCAAGTAACCTCCTTGACAAGGTCCTGATCTCCCACACTCCCAGACCCCACCGGCGGATCGCCTTCACAACCAGGGTAGCATAAGCCGGAAGATGCCCATGAGGCGTGCGAAGGTCCTTCACCCGCCCTCCTGTCTCCCATTCCTGGAAGAAAGGCCGAAACCACCCCCTACAGGAGAATACCCACGGAGGAGCCCTCTCTAACCAGAGGTTGGCGATGTTTGCCTTAAGAAAGGTGTTTACTAGAAACACCACCGGGTTGACCATACCCAACCCTCCTAGTCTCCTCGTGCGGTACGTGACCTCCCTCTTGATCAGGTTCAGCCTATTCCCCCATAATAGTTGGAAGAACAGGCTGTAGACCCGTGTCCAAAGAGGTTCTGGCAAGATGCAGACGCTGCCCAGGTATATTAATAAAGGGAGCAAATACCCCTTGGCCAGGTTAACCCTTTCCCTCAGGGTCAAGGACCAACCCTTCCACTGATCCACCTTCTGGGCGGCAATCTTAAGTCTGCCCTCCCAGTTTTGCTGGGGATAGTCCCCCGGGCCGAAACTGATGCCTAAAATTTTTGCTGTGGCCTGAGGCCCTGGAAGGGTGTCCGGGAGATCGAAACTTGGATCTCCCCCTCCCAGCCAGAGACTCTCACACTTATCCCGGTTGATCATGGACCCAGAAGCCACCGAGTAGCGCTCAACTTCAGACATGACCCAGTCCGCCTCCTCTCTCGAGGATACAAAGAGGGAAACGTCGTCGGCGTACGCCACTACCCTCAAGGTGGCCTCTGGCTCCGCCCGGTCCATCCCGACTCCCACCAACAGTCCGCGTTCCACTCTCCTTAAAAAGGGGTCGATCGCGAACACGTATAACAGTGGGCTCAGAGGACAGCCCTGGCGGACACCAGACCTCACCTCAAAAGGGGGTCCGACCCAACCGTTCACAAGCGGAAAAGTCTCTGCCCCATTGTATAATACTCTCAACCAATCAACAAACCTCCCGGGCAGACCGTACCTCAGAAGGACGGACCAGAGGTACTCATGGTTAACCCGGTCAAAGGCCTTCGCCTGGTCTAAGGACAGCAAGTACCCCTTCCAGAGACCTGCCCTGCCCTGCTCCACTGCCTCTCGGACACCGAGCACAGCACTAAAAGTACTGCGGCCTGGAACAGAGCAGTGCTGGGCCCCCGAAAGGAGCCGGGGTGCAAACTTCACCAACCGATTGAAAAGCACCTTTGCCAGAACCTTTCGGTCCGTATTGAGAAGCGCTATGGGACGCCAATTCTCAATACGGGACGAGTCTTTACCCTTTGACAGGATAATCAGGGCGGACTTCCTCATTGAACCGGGAAGAATGTCCGAGGAGAGACATTCATTAAAAACCTCAGTCATGAGGGGGACCAAAGAGTCCCTAAAAGTCCTGTAAAACTCGGATGTTAAGCCATCCGGACCGGGCGATTTTTTGGGCCGGAGCCCATCAATGGCCCGTCTCACTTCCTCTTCCCTGATTGCTTCTGCCAAACCATGAAGAGAGGGGTCATCCCCTGGTTCAGGGATGGTTTCAGCCAGGAAAGCCGACATCTCATCCCGATCTGGATCCCTCCTTCCCAAGAGATGCGAGTAGAAGGATCTGACCACCTCCAGGATCCCTGATTTGGATCTGTTCAGGGAACCTGTACTGTCGATCAGTCCTGTTACCATCTTGCAACTCACTGACATCCTGCAGTTCCTGTAGGGGTCGGGCGAGCGGTACCTCCCGAAATCCCTCTCAAAAACTAAGGATGTGTGCCTATCATACTGGCACCCCTTGAGCAAGGCCTTCACCCTGGAGATTTCCTCACGGTCCCCTCCAGTCGAGACGAGCTGCTCGAGTTTCCTCCCCAGCTCCCGATACAGGCGGTACCTGTTCAGGCCTCTGAGGCTCGAAAGCTGACGGAAGAACCCCGCAACCCTTGTTTTGAAGATCTCCCACCACTCAGACTTACTGCTACAGAGACCCAAGAGAGGTACCTGGCTCTGAAGAAATTCCTCAAAGGATTGTCTTACATCCGCTTCTTCCAACAGGGACGAATTCAGCTTCCATAGGCCTCTCCCTATCCGGGGAGTCTCTGCAACATTCAAAGAAAAGGAAATGAAACAGTGATCGGAGAATTCCACCTCAACAGCGGACACTGCAGAAGAGACGGCTTCCTCCTTTAAAAAAAACCTATCTATCCTAGACCTACAACTACCCCTATGAAAGGTGAAACCCCCGTGACCTGGGGTATGCCGGATGTGGACATCCACCAGGCGAGCTTCGCTTGCTATGCTGTTAAGGGTATTACTATCAAAAGCCAGCCTTCGGTCTCCGGGGCCTCCCCTATCACGGGGTCTAGTTATAGTATTAAAGTCCCCACCGAAGACCACCTGCCGGCTGGTAAAAAGATAGGGCTTGATCTTCAGGAAGAGACATTTACGGTCCCACTCTGACTGTGGACCATAGATGTTAATGAGCCGGAGCTCCTGTCCCCCCATGAAGACGTCAAGGACCAAGCACCTCCCCATTTCTACCTCGATCACCCGTCTGCATTCCACCGAAGCGGCCTTAAAAAGGACCGCTACCCCGCTATACGGCTCGGCCGCAAGAGACCAGTATGAGGGCCCACACCTCCACTCCCTCCTTGCTTTGTAAATGGCCCCCATGTCCGTTAGTCTGGTCTCCTGCAAAAATAAAATGTCAGCCTCAACTCGGTTGAAAAAATCAAAGGCCATAAATCTGGCCGCATCTGACTTTATACTGGCGACATTAATCGACGCCAGAGTCAACGGGGTAGGTTCCGCCATCATGGGTGATTGAGTTAGACGGCCTTCTTTTTAACCGCACCCCTCAATTTATCTTTTTCACCCTCAGAGGAGGAGCCAGACTCTCCCCTCCTCTTTAGTGACACCGAGGTGTCCATAGCACCCGTCACCACCTTCCCAGTCTTACCGGGTTCCTCACCCCTGGACCCCAGGGCAGTCCCCCCCCCAGAGGAAAGTGAGCCCTCCGGAGGACGGACCCCGCCGCTCCCTGAAGGCACCTCAGATGTTACCGCCGGTCCCTCACCCCCGACCTCCGACACAGCAGAGTCATCGAGGGCATGGAACCGGTTGGAGAGGGGGATCAGAGGGGAGCCGGTGAGCCCTTCCGTAGGCACCTTAGTGGCCAGGGGGGGGGCCTTAGATGTTTTTGCCCCTTTTCGGTTCCTCCTCCGACTCTTACTGGTCTTATTGTCACCTTTTGTTTTAGGCTGCTCCACCACCTCCTCGTCCAGACTTTCATACTGGGAGGAGTCATCAGAAGCAGCCACCTCCTCCCTCTCCATCCTCCTGATCTCCTCGCTCACCGCCTCCTCCCCCAGGGCCTCAGGGGCACCGGCTGCCGCTTCCGAGGAGGGTACAGACATCACCCCGGTCGCCTGGGGCTTATCCTGCCCCCTACCCCCACGGCGCCTCACCTGATGCCACTGGTGGGCAGATGTACTGGCCACGCCTTCCTTCACCGGCCCCTCAGCTCCTCTCCCGCCCCCACCTCCGGCTCCAGCAGAGGATGCACCGCTGGGGACCCCCCCATGGCTCTCCCCCGCCTGACCAGAGATGGTGTTAGAAAAGGAGCGGGGGCAGCGGCTGTACGGGTGACCTAGGTCACCACACAGGTGACACCTAATGTCACCACAGGCCGCGGCAAGATGACCTACCCCGCCACACAAGGCACATTTCTGCACCTTGCAGCCCGCGCTGAAGTGGCGGGGATCACCGCACCTGTGGCAGACCTTTGGTTGCCCCTGGTAGAAGATCAGGATCCTGTCCCTCCCCAGGAATGCTGAGGAGGGGATGTGGGTGACAGTACCGCCTGAGACCTTCAACCTCATCATGAAGGTCCAGCCCCCTGACCAGATGCCAAACTCGTCCCTGTTCTTTTTTGGGACGTCCGTGACCTCCCCATAGCGGGAAAGCCACGTCATAATATCGACCCCAGAGAGCGACTCGTTATTAGTTAGAACGGTCACTCTCTTTACTCCATTTTGGCGAGACACCGCCTGCACGGCAAAGTCTCGCCAGCCGGGCTCCCCCTTCACCAGTTCAAAATTCGACCAAAAAAGCTCTAGGCCCTCCGGCCGAACAAAACTGATGTCGAAGATGGGGGTACCAAAAGGATGGATCAGGGCAAATATGTCAGTCGCCCTGAAGTTCATCTTCAGGAGGAGCTCCACGACCCTTGCTCTTGGCGGGCACGCTTCACTGCCCCTCCACCAAAGACGAACTACATTCCTCCTGGCCACCCCCTGCCCGGCTGTCGGGAGGGACCACGCTGTCTCCCCCTCCTTTTTATCTTGGAAGGCGGCCAGGCCATGTCTATCTAGCCAAAAGGCCAGGTCCACCTCTCTTCCCTCTACCTGGATCGTCCGTTCTCCCTTCTTGAGGGCCTCCAGGAAACGGCGTCGCAAGTCACCGTCCCTGAGGTCCAGAGGTGAGGAAGCCCCCCGAGAAGACCCCGAGGCCCCGGCTACTACCCCCGCAAAACTCCGGGGACCAGCAGCCGGGGGGGCAGATGGACCAGCCCCACCCCCACTCCCCCCACTAGCAACAGACACACCAGCACTCGCTTCCTCCACCACAGACACATCCATACCGACAGTCACCGCACTTGCCCCACTCCCACTCACATGCACACTGGGGTCACAGTTGTTTTTCTTCTCCACACACTTTCTGCCAGCAGGTTTTTCAACAGCATTACTACTGCTGCCACCTGCTGGCAGCACCTTCCCTGCTGGGGGGTTTTGGGAGCCTGGTGCTGCAGCTATTTTTGCCGGCGCCCCTGCCCCAGATAAGCCCGTGGGCACAGAGGACACCGGCAGGCAGGCACCACCTCCATTTTTAGCCACAGCTGTGGCACTACTGCTCCCAGCAGCTGCCGGCGCTAAGCCCCGCCCATTTTCGGGTGAAGCCACGCCCACTTGTGCGGGATTTACCCGTGAGGACACGCCCCCCGCACCAGGCAGCACAGTGGGCGCCCCAGAGGCCACTCCCACTGGTGCCGTGGGTGACAGGGAGGCCACGCCCCCCTCACCAGGCAGCACAGTGGGGGCCCCAGAGGCCACTCCCACCGGTGCCGTGGATGACAGGGAGGCCACGCCCCCCACACCAGGCAGCACAGTGGGGGCCCCGGAGGCCACTCCCACCGGTGCCGTGGGTGACAGGGAGGCCACGCCCCCCGCACCAGGCAGCACAGTGGGGGCCCCAGAGGCCACTCCCACCGGTGCCGTGGATGACAGGGAGGCCACGCCCCCCACACCAGGCAGCACAGTGGGGGCCCCAGAGGCCACTCCTACTGGCGCCGTGGACAGCTGGGAGGCCACACCCCCCGAAGCCGGCCGCGCAGGGACCCCCGAAGCCGACCCGGAGCCGGGTCTACTCACAGGGGCCCCTGGACCAGCGGCACCAGCTCTCAGGGGCATAGCACCCCCTACCGTCACACCCGTTGCCACAAAAAGCCTGGCCACCCCAGCTCCGGCGGTCGGCCCCAGGCTAGGCCACTCCCCCTCGGCACCCAGCGGCGGTGGAGCCCCCCGCGCTGACCCATTACTGGGTCCCTGCGCAGGGGGCCCCGACCTCGCCACGGATTTTGCCAGGGGAGCAAGCCCCACCTTTCCTTTATGAGCCGGCTCTGCCGGAGCGGCAGGCCCCGCGCCCTTCACCTTACCAGGTCTCTGGGTCCCTGAAAGTGATCCAGATTTAGTGGATCCGCGCGTGAGGGACCCAGAAACCCCAGCACACGCCGCCGGAGATGCGGCCCCGGCTGTCGGTGCGCCGCCAGCAGAGCAGGAGGCAGCGGCAGATGTACAAGCCGCCCCCCGCACGCCAGCAGGCGCACCAGGTGCCAGGCCAGACCTCCCTTTTACAGGGGATCCAGCCTGAGCACCACCATAGATCACACCCACCGTCGGGCCGCCCTCCGTGCCATGCTCCATATCAGACACCTTGGACCCACTGCCTCCATTACCACAAACAGGGGCAGCGCTCTGCGTGCCATGGCCTATAGTCTCCCCGCTCCCTCGCTGTGGACCCACAACAGAGTCCAAGCCGGGGTGGGTGGCGGGTGCCGCACAACGGGACAGGGGGGCCCCAGAGAGGGGGACATACACAAACTTGTGCGCAACAGTTGTTTTTCTCTTTTTTTTTGCTTTTCTCTTCATCCCCCTCACGGGTGCCTCATCCTCGCAGATCTCATCCCCGAACGTAAGCTGACCAAAACGTACCGGGGACTCGATCTGCTGGATCTGCTGCATGATAAGGCAGCCCCCCTCACTGCTACTGCTCCCATCCTCCTCATCCTCCCCCTCGCTCCCGCTGCCCTCTGAAGGGCTAGAATCAGACGGGAGAGCCATCTGCTCAGGGGCTATCCCGCTATGCGATGCCTGGAGATCACTTACCAGGCCACCAGGCGGTGGGTAGGGTGCGACCTCCTCCACGCATACCTCTTCTTCCTCCTCCTCCACCGCCTGGCCGGGGCCCTGCAACCCCTCCAGAGCCCCACCGGTCATGGCTCTGAACCGGTCATCATTAAGCAGCTTCTCCATGAAGGGTCCACTTCCTGCCAGTATGGTGCTCCTGCGGTCTTCCAGGTCTTGAATGGCCCGCTTGATCTTCCGGACCGCGGCGGATAGCTCAGGCTTCTTACTGCCAGAGGCCCTCACGGACCTCTCCTGAGCCACCCTCAACTCCCCCCAGAGGGAACTTAGCTTCTTTGTGGCGTCCTCATACTCGCAGAGGTGCGCATGTATACGGGAGGCATAGGTGACGGTTGCCTCCCTCGACGCCTTGGTACCCCAATCAGGGGGCACCGCTGCAGCACCTCCGCTCGTACTCGACCTACCTCCGGAGGGAGGAGCCGCCGCGGTCGTAGCCTCGGGGGTCCTCCGGGTCCTCATGCTGGAACCCCTGCTGTCTTGGCCAGATCTTGCAGCCTTAGCCGGCTTGGTGTTCCTCCCACCCCCCGCCAGCTTGGACCGGGAGGTGGGAGCCGGGGGCCCAGCCCCGGAGGCCAGTCCCACTCTGAGCCTTTTTTCCTGGGAAGGGGGCAGACAAAAAGTCCCAGATAGAAAAAAAAAACCTCCCTTCCCAGGAGCTCTCTCCACAGCAGCACACAATCCAGACAGCACACGGCACACAGCTCGCTGCAGGCTCCACCTCCACCACTTCCTGAATGAAGCTGCAACAGGCTGAACTGGAGCTCTTTTATTATAAAAGTACAAAAACACATATACAAAACACAAAAACCAAACCACAGATACAATTATACAACAAACAAACAACTAACAACCAACAAAACCCCAGCAAGACATAACCTAAAATCTGAAATTATATAGAGTCCAACAAAGAAATATAAGACGACACAAAGTTCAAGTCCTCCAGCAGACTCTGTAGGAGACCCCCCAGCAAGGGAAGACCCTACCATAACTCCAGGGTGCGCCCTAAAACGCACCCGACCCCCAGCATACACAACATCCATACCTGCACATTCATACCTAACCCCCTAACAAAAAAGGAAAACTAAATAACTGGCCCACTGCCAAAAACAAAGAAATAGGCCACCTGGCCGAAACAAAACTTAATGCACAGCAAACCTTTTTTTTGTAGTTTTTTATATTTTTTTTTTTTTTTTTTTTTTTCCCCCACCACCATTTTTTAACACCCAAGGTCCCACGAGAGTCTGTGGCCTTATCACAACAAGCCCCACTAAAGTTTGTGGCCATTTCACACACAAAAAGGTCCCTTTGCCTCTTCCGGCATCCCGCAGGACGTCCACATTTTTCACAAAACCACCGCAAACCCCTCCCCCCTCCCCCCTAAAGCCCCCCACCCAACCTAAACTAACCCCCCCACACACATAATACACATACATTATTTATATACAACACAACATAACGATGTAACAACAACTAACCAAATCATCATGACATAACAACTTAACCGTAAGACTACTAAACATGAACCAAAGGATCAGACCCAAGTTCAGTGCTTGCAAGCCCTATATTCAGATTCTGAACCGTAAAACAAAAAACTACAAATGTGAGGGGAGCAGCCCACCACCAGGAAACTGGAGACTACAGAGGCTCTCACCCTGCTCTAACACACAAACAGCCTGTCCCTCCCTATTAAAGAAAAAGAAAAACCTGTCCCTACCGCCCTACCAATCTTTCCCTACCTGTCCCTACCTGTCCCTCTCTGACCCTCACTACCAACCTAATGCTAACTACCTATCCCTAAAGACTGTCCCTACCTGTCCCTCCCTGACCCTACACATCCATCTGACCCTACAAATAAATATAAAATATAGAAAGGACTAAACTAACCCTATCACAGACACACATACCCTAACTCTCCCTAGGGCACATTAAATGAGAACCCCCTCCATAGAAGGGAAGCCCTCCCTGCACCCAGCCTCTCATACTCCAGCGAGCGCACTTTTGCCAGGTCACCCAGGATGTTCCTAATCACCTCTTCCCGGGGGAGGACTTTATGCTGGGTGGACACTAAACACCGTGCGTTCCACGTGTAAAACCTAGTCACTAAACTAACTAAGAAGACAGTGCCCCGATCTCGGCCACCAAGGGATCTGAATGCCCCATAGGCCCACTCCGCATAGGAAAGGCCTGCCAGCCTAGGCCAGCCAATGGAAGCACCCACCCTACTGTAGACCTCTGTATTAAAGGGACATTGAAGCAGGAAGTGCTCCATGCTTTCAAGCATGCCGCCACACTCCTCGCGGGGACAATCCCGGTCATCAGAGTTCCTGTACTTCAGGTTGCCCCTCACATACAGTCTCCCATGGAAGCAGCGCCAAGTCAAGTCCCAAAACTTCAAGGGGATCCGCTTAGAGTTTAATAACCCGAGCCCCACCTCCAGATCCCGGCTTGGGCAATCCTTGAGGGCCAGGGGCTTCTGGAAGTGGGTCAACAGAACCCTATTGTCAAGTAACCTCCTTGACAAGGTCCTGATCTCCCACACTCCCAGACCCCACCGGCGGATCGCCTTCACAACCAGGGTAGCATAAGCCGGAAGATGCCCATGAGGCGTGCGAAGGTCCTTCACCCGCCCTCCTGTCTCCCATTCCTGGAAGAAAGGCCGAAACCACCCCCTACAGGAGAATACCCACGGAGGAGCCCTCTCTAACCAGAGGTTGGCGATGTTTGCCTTAAGAAAGGTGTTTACTAGAAACACCACCGGGTTGACCATACCCAACCCTCCTAGTCTCCTCGTGCGGTACGTGACCTCCCTCTTGATCAGGTTCAGCCTATTCCCCCATAATAGTTGGAAGAACAGGCTGTAGACCCGTGTCCAAAGAGGTTCTGGCAAGATGCAGACGCTGCCCAGGTATATTAATAAAGGGAGCAAATACCCCTTGGCCAGGTTAACCCTTTCCCTCAGGGTCAAGGACCAACCCTTCCACTGATCCACCTTCTGGGCGGCAATCTTAAGTCTGCCCTCCCAGTTTTGCTGGGGATAGTCCCCCGGGCCGAAACTGATGCCTAAAATTTTTGCTGTGGCCTGAGGCCCTGGAAGGGTGTCCGGGAGATCGAAACTTGGATCTCCCCCTCCCAGCCAGAGACTCTCACACTTATCCCGGTTGATCATGGACCCAGAAGCCACCGAGTAGCGCTCAACTTCAGACATGACCCAGTCCGCCTCCTCTCTCGAGGATACAAAGAGGGAAACGTCGTCGGCGTACGCCACTACCCTCAAGGTGGCCTCTGGCTCCGCCCGGTCCATCCCGACTCCCACCAACGGTCCGCGTTCCACTCTCCTTAAAAAGGGGTCGATCGCGAACACGTATAACAGTGGGCTCAGAGGACAGCCCTGGCGGACACCAGACCTCACCTCAAAAGGGGGTCCGACCCAACCGTTCACAAGCGGAAAAGTCTCTGCCCCATTGTATAATACTCTCAACCAATCAACAAACCTCCCGGGCAGACCGTACCTCAGAAGGACGGACCAGAGGTACTCATGGTTAACCCGGTCAAAGGCCTTCGCTTGGTCTAAGGACAGCAAGTACCCCTTCCAGAGACCTGCCCTGCCCTGCTCCACTGCCTCCCGGACACCGAGCACAGCACTAAAAGTACTGCGGCCTGGAACAGAGCAGTGCTGGGCCCCCGAAAGGAGCCGGGGTGCAAACTTCACCAACCGATTGAAAAGCACCTTTGCCAGAACCTTTCGGTCCGTATTGAGAAGCGCTATGGGACGCCAATTCTCAATACGGGACGAGTCTTTACCCTTTGACAGGATAATCAGGGCGGACTTCCTCATTGAACCGGGAAGAATGTCCGAGGAAAGACATTCATTAAAAACCTCAGTCATGAGGGGGACCAAAGAGTCCCTAAAAGTCCTGTAAAACTCGGATGTTAAGCCATCCGGACCGGGCGATTTTTTGGGCCGGAGCCCATCAATGGCCCGTCTCACTTCCTCTTCCCTGATTGCTTCTGCCAAACCATGAAGAGAGGGGTCATCCCCTGGTTCAGGGATGGTTTCAGCCAGGAAAGCCGACATCTCATCCCGATCTGGATCCCTCCTTCCCAAGAGATGCGAGTAGAAGGATCTGACCACCTCCAGGATCCCTGATTTGGATCTGTTCAGGGAACCCGTACTGTCGATCAGTCCTGTTACCATCTTGCAACTCACTGACATCCTGCAGTTCCTGTAGGGGTCGGGCGAGCGGTACCTCCCGAAATCCCTCTCAAAAACTAAGGATGTGTGCCTATCATACTGGCACCCCTTGAGCAAGGCCTTCACCCTGGAGATTTCCTCACGGTCCCCTCCAGTCGAGACGAGCTGCTCGAGTTTCCTCCCCAGCTCCCGATACAGGCGGTACCTGTTCAGGCCTCTGAGGCTCGAAAGCTGACGGAAGAACCCCGCAACCCTTGTTTTGAAGATCTCCCACCACTCAGACTTACTGCTACAGAGACCCAAGAGAGGTACCTGGCTCTGAAGAAATTCCTCAAAGGATTGTCTCACATCCGCTTCTTCCAACAGGGACGAATTCAGCTTCCATAGGCCTCTCCCTATCCGGGGAGTCTCTGCAACATTCAAAGAAAAGGAAATGAAACAGTGATCGGAGAATTCCACCTCAACAGCGGACACTGCAGAAGAGACGGCTTCCTCCTTTAAAAAAAACCTATCTATCCTAGACCTACAACTACCCCTATGAAAGGTGAAACCCCCGTGACCTGGGGTGTGCCGGATGTGGACATCCACCAGGCGAGCTTCGCTTGCTATGCTGTTGAGGGTATTACTATCAAAAGCCAGCCTTCGGTCTCCGGGGCCTCCCCTATCACGGGGTCTAGTTATAGTATTAAAGTCCCCACCGAAGACCACCTGCCGGCTGGTAAAAAGATAGGGCTTGATCTTCAGGAAGAGACATTTACGGTCCCACTCTGACTGTGGACCATAGATGTTAATGAGCCGGAGCTCCTGTCCCCCGATGAAGACGTCAAGGACCAAGCACCTCCCCATTTCTACCTCGATCACCCGTCTGCATTCCACCGAAGCGGCCTTAAAAAGGACCGCTACCCCGCTATACGGCTCGGCCGCAAGAGACCAGTATGAGGGCCCGCACCTCCACTCCCTCCTTGCTTTGTAAATGGCCCCCATGTCTGTTAGTCTGGTCTCCTGCAAAAATAAAATGTCAGCCTCAACTCGGTTGAAAAAATCAAAGGCCATAAATCTGGCCGCATCTGACTTTATACTGGCGACATTAATCGACGCCAGAGTCAACGGGGTAGGTTCCGCCATCATGGGTGATTGAGTTAGACGGCCTTCTTTTTAACCGCACCCCTCAATTTACCTTTTTCACCCTCAGAGGAGGAGCCAGACTCTCCCCTCCTCTTTAGTGACACCGAGGTGTCCATAGCACCCGTCACCACCTTCCCAGTACCGGGTTCCTCACCCCTGGACCCCAGGGCAGTCCCCCCCCCAGAGGAAAGTGAGCCCTCCGGAGGACGGACCCCGCCGCTCCCTGAAGGCACCTCAGATGTTACTGCCGGTCCCTCACCCCCGACCTCCGACACAGCAGAGTCATCGAGGGCATGGAACCGGTTGGAGAGGGGGATCAGAGGGGAGCCGGTGAGCCCTTCCGTAGGCACCTTAGTGGCCAGGGGGGGGGCCTTAGATGTTTTTGCCCCTTTTCGTTTCCTCCTCCGACTCTTACTGGTCTTATTGTCACCTTTTGTTTTAGGCTGCTCCACCACCTCCTCGTCCAGACTTTCATACTGGGAGGAGTCATCAGAAGCAGCCACCTCCTCCCTCTCCATCCTCCTGATCTCCTCGCTCACCGCCTCCTCCCCCAGGGCCTCAGGGGCACCGGCTGCCGCTTCCGAGGAGGGTACAGACATCACCCCAGTCGCCTGGGGCTTATCCTGCCCCCTACCCCCACGGCGCCTCACCTGATGCCACTGGTGGGCAGATGTACTGGCCACGCCTTCCTTCACCGACCCCTCAGCTCCTCTCCCGCCCCCACCTCCGGCTCCAGCAGAGGATGCACCGCTGGGGACCCCCCCATGGCTCTCCCCCTCCTGACCAGAGATGGTGTTAGAAAAGGAGCGGGGGCAGCGGCTGTACGGGTGACCTAGGTCACCACACAGGTGACACCTAATGTCACCACAGGCCGCGGCAAGATGACCTACCCCGCCACACAAGGCACATTTCTGCACCTTGCAGCCCGCGCTGAAGTGGCGGGGATCACCGCACCTGTGGCAGACCTTTGGTTGCCCCTGGTAGAAGATCAGGATCCTGTCCCTCCCCAGGAATGCTGAGGAGGGGATGTGGGTGACAGTACCGCCTGAGACCTTCAACCTCATCATGAAGGTCCAGCCCCCTGACCAGATGCCAAACTCGTCCCTGTTCTTTTTTGGGACGTCCGTGACCTCCCCATAGCGGGAAAGCCACGTCATAATATCAACCCCAGAGAGTGACTCGTTATTAGTTAGAACGGTCACTCTCTTTACTCCATTTTGGCGAGACACCGCCTGCACGGCAAAGTCTCGCCAGCCGGGCTCCCCCTTCACCAGTTCAAAATTCGACCAAAAAAGCTCTAGGCCCTCCGGCCGAACAAAACTGATGTCGAAGATGGGGGTACCAAAAGGATGGATCAGGGCAAAGATGTCAGTCGCCCTGAAGTTCATCTTCAGGAGGAGCTCCACGACCCTTGCTCTTGGCGGGCACGCTTCACTGCCCCTCCACCGAAGACGAACTACATTCCTCCTGGCCACCCCCTGCCCGGCTGTCGGGAGGGACCACGCTGTCTCCCCCTCCTTTTTATCTTGGAAGGCGGCCAGGCCATGCCTATCTAGCCAAAAGGCCAGGTCCACCTCTCTTCCCTCTACCTGGATCGTCCGTTCTCCCTTCTTGAGGGCCTCCAGGAAACGGCGTCGCAAGTCACCATCCCTGAGGTCCAGAGGTGAGGAAGCCCCCCGAGAAGACCCCGAGGCCCCGGCTACTACCCCCGCAAAACTCCGGGGACCAGCAGCCGGGGGGGCAGATGGACCAGCCCCACCCCCACTCCCCCCACTAGCAACAGACACACCAGCACTCGCTTCCTCCACCACAGACACATCCATACCGACAGTGACCCCACTTGCCCCACTCCCACTCACATGCACACTGGGGTCACAGTTATTTCTTTTCTCCACACACTTTCTGCCAGCAGGTTTTCCACCAGCATTACTACTGCTGCCACCTGCTGGCAGCACCTTCCCTGCCGGGGGGTTTTGGGAGCCTGGTGCTGCAGCTATTTTTGCCGGCGCCCCTGCCCCAGATAAGCCCGTGGGCACAGAGGACACCGGCAGGCAGGCACCACCTCCATTTTTAGCCACAACTGTGGCACCACTGCTCCCAGCAGCTGCCGGCGCTAAGCCCCGCCCCTTTTCGGGTGAAGCCACGCCCACTTGTGCGGGATTTACCCGCGAGGCCACGCCCCCCGCACCAGGCAGCACAGTGGGGGCCCCAGAGGCCACTCCCACCGGTGCCGTGGATGACAGGGAGGCCACGCCCCCCACACCAGGCAGCACGGTGGGGGCCCCGGAGGCCACTCCCACCGGTGCAGTGGGTGACAGGGAGGCCACGCCCCCCGCACCAGGCAGCACAGTGGGGGCCCCAGAGGCCACTCCCACCGGTGCCGTGGATGACAGGGAGGCCACGCCCCCCACACCAGGCAGCACGGCGGGGGCCCCAGAGGCCACTCCCACCGGTGCCTTTGGTGACAGGGAGGCCACGCCCCCCGCACCAGGCAGCACGGTGGGGGCCCCAGAGGCCACTCCCACTGGCGCTGTGGACGGCTGGGAGGCCACACACCCCGAAGCCGGCCGCGCAGGGACCCCCGAAGCTGACCCGGAGCCGGGTCTACTCACAGGGGCCCCTGGACCAGCGGCACCAGCTCTCAGGGGCATAGCACCCCCTACCGTCACACCCGTTGCCACAAAAAGCCTGGCCACCCCAGCTCCGGTGGCCGGCCCCAGGCTAGGCCACTCCCCCTCGGCACCCAGCGGCGGTGGAGCCCCCCGCGCTGACCCATTACTGGGCCCCTGCGCAGGGGGCCCCGACCTCGCCACGGATTTTGCCAGGGGAGCAAGCCCCACCTTTCGTTTATGAGCCGGCTCTGCCGGAGCCGCAGGCCCCGCGCCCTTCACCTTACCAGGTCTCTGGGTCCCTGAAAGTGATCCAGATTTAGTGGATCCGTGCGTGAGGGACCCAGACACCCCAGCACACGCCGCCGGAGATGCGGCCCCGGCTGTCGGTGCACCGCCGGCAGCGCAGGAGGCAGCGGCGGATGTACACGCCGCCCCCCGCACGCCAGCAGGCGCACCAGGTGCCAGGCCAGACCCCCCTTTTACAGGGGATCCAGCCTGAGCACCTCCACTGATGACTCCCACCATCGGGCCGCCCTCCGCGCCATGCTCCATATCAGACACCTTGGACCCACTGCCTCCATTACCACAAACAGAGGCAGCGTTCTGCGTGCCATGGCCTATGTTCTCCCCGCTCCCTCGCTGTGGACCCACAACAGAGTCCAAGCCGGGGTGGGTAGCGGGTGCCGCACAACGGGACAGGGGGGCCCCAGAGAGGGGGACATACACAAATTTGTGCGCAACAGTTGTTTTTCTCTTTTTTTTTGCTTTTCTCTTCATCCCCCTCACGGGTGCCTCATCCTCGCAGATCTCATCCCCGAACGTAAGCTGACCAAAACGTATCGGGGACTCGATCTGCTGGATCTGCTGCATGATAAGGCAGCCCCCCTCACTGCTACTGCTCCCATCCTCCTCATCCTCCCCCTCGCTCCCGCTGCCCTCTGAAGGGCTAGAATCCGACGGGAGAGCCATCTGCTCAGGGGCTATCCCGCTATACGATGCCTGGAGATCACTTACCAGGCCACCAGGCGGCGGGTAGGGTGCGACCTCCTCCACGCATACCTCTTCTTCCTCCTCCTCCACCGCCTGGCCGGGGCCCTGCGACCCCTCCAGAGCCCCACCGGTCATGGCTCTGAACCGGCTATCATTCTGCAGCTTTTCCTTAAATGGTCCGCTGCCCGCCATGATGGTGTTCCTGCGGTCCTCCAGGTCCTGTATGGCCCGCTTGATCTTCCGGACCGCGGCGGATAGCTCAGGCTTCTTACTGCCAGAGGCCCTCACGGACCTCTCCTGAGCCACCCTCAACTCCCCCCAGAGGGAACTTAGCTTCTTTGTGGCGTCCTCATACTCGCAGAGGTGTGCATGTATACGGGAGGCATAGGTGACGGTTGCCTCCCTCGACGCCTTGGTACCCCAATCAGGGGGCACCGCTGCAGCACCTCCGCTCATACTCGACCCACCTCCGGAGGGAGGAGCCACCGCGGTCATAGCCTCGGGGGTCCTCCGGGTCCTCATGCCGGACCCCTTGCTGTCTTGGCCAGATCTTGTTGCCTTAGCCGGCTTGGTGTTTCTCCCACCCCCCGCCAGCTTGGACCGGGAGGTGGGAGCCGGGGGCCCGGCCCCGGAGGCCAGTCCCACCACAAGCTTTCCTTCCTGGGAAGGGGGCAGACAAAAAGTCCCAGATGGAAAAAAAAACCTCCCTTCCCAGGAGCTCTCTCCAAACGCAGCCACACAGTCCAGGAAGCACACTGCACACAGCTCACTGCAGGCTCCACCTCCACCACTTCCTGAAACAAGCTGCAGCAGGCTGAACTGGAATGGAGCCTCTTGTGCTATGTGCGCTGCAGTCTGCTATATACACTGCCTGCCTGCCTATATACACTGCCTGCCTGATATCTCTGCAGATGGATTAGTTAGTCCTCAAAAGGACTGTTTGTTAAGATGGATATGTGTAATGTACGGTTTTTCTCCCTACATTACCTAATACACAAGCAAATCTCTCCCTAGCTCAGCAGCAGCTCTCCCTACACTGTCTGATCCGGAGTGACTGTGACGAGCATGGCGGCGCCAGGTCTTATATAGACCTGATGACGCTGTGCTTCCAGCCAATCACTGTAATGCCCACAACCAACATGACTACGGCATTACAGGGCATGGCAGGCAATCCCTGCATGTTCATTGGCTTTCTAAAGAGCGCCAAACATGCAGGGAGCGGACCCGAGTTCCTGCCCGAGCAATCCGGAAATACTCGCCGAGCGCCGAGCTTGTCGAGCACCATGATGTTCGGGCGAGTACCGAGTAGTGGCGAGCACGTGCGCTCTTCACTACTCATGACACTTCTTTGCCACCTCTCCACAGCTCACTGCGATTTTTGTTAACATGGCTGGAGCGTTGATGTCATATCTACAGCTTGTGACCACTGCAGCCAATCACTGGACTCAGTGGTGCTGTCAAAGTAGTGTTCACAAGATTGCCGAGCCCAGTGACAACAGTGCGGCAAGAAAGAAACCTTTTATGCTTCCCCCAAAATTTGTAACAAGGTTCCTCGTCTACCATGGGCTTTTTTTTAATGCTGTCGAGTTCTGTAACACAGGGGCTTTGTGATTTTTTAGGCACCAGTGTCCATGTGTGATGGCTATATCCCCCTGGGGATACTAAGCATTATCCTTTCAGAGATGGACTTGAGGCCTAATAATAATCATAATAGTAATAATCTTTATTTTTATATAGCTCTAACATATTCCGCAGCGCTTTACTCACATTATCATCACTGTCCCCATTGAGGCTCACAATTTACAGCAGATGAATGGGAAGTATATACCAATCATTTGAAAAGCAATACAGGCATGAAGATGCAATGCAGACTTCAGAAGTGTTAAAATACAGGCCTGCTTTGTGCAGTGCAGTATTGTATATCTTCTCTAACAATACCTGGTATCTTCAGTTTTAATAGAATCCTAAACATTACAGAAATATAAGACATTAGCTATCTTCTTCTACAGCTTATAGCTATTATGACACACACTTTTTTTTTTCGAGGGTGATGAAAGTAATGGAGACATTGTGTGTGTCCAGATAATACAAAAAGCAGATGTATAACACTTTGTGCTGTAAAATGGCTTTGGTTTCTCTCTGGTGTGGAAAGAATTACAGTCGCCAGATATCACTGGAACAGAATTCAGACACGTAAATGAATTTTAAACCATGTAATGTCACACTGAACAGTTGCAGGAGCAAACAATTAGCACATTGAATGTACTTTAAATAGCATGAAGGGGGGTTATTCCGATGCATTGACATCTGTGCTCCTGTTTTGGAAACTTGATCTGTTATATGACCGTACAATCATTTTCACATGCATTTATTACTTGACCTGTGATATTTATTGCCCATTCACAGAACTAATATTTAGTTTGTTTTGGGATGAGTTTTTTTTCTAACTATTGAGTTTTATGATGTGTCGGTCAGGCACGTCGTAACTGTAACATATGTGAGGACCTGACAGCTGGAATCCCCTCAAATGTCAAGAACAAGCATCTTCCAAACCCCCAGTTACATTGGAGAGTACTCGTAGGTTTGGGCAGTCTCATCAGGAGAGTCCCTGTCCAAGTTCCTAGCTACGGCATATAGACATCATAGGCGGGGATCATCTGAATGGTGGCCATGTAATACCACTAATACACAGGAATAAAGGCAACCTGTCGCACAATTCATGTTGCTCCTGTGGGGATGTGGACTGTCTTACCCTATTCTGGCCACTGAAGACAACAACCGTCCTATGTGTACAGTATTATGCAGTTTTACATGTAATGTGAATAGTGATGTGTGTCTTGTATAATGAGTTATGGCAATGTACAGCATGTAAGTCATGTAAAGTGATAATGTTAATGTGTAATGTGAGTAGTGCATAGTGCAGAGTAAGCACAGGATTACACTAGGTATAAGATAAGTACTGTTTATATAGTACTGTAAGTGGTTTAGCAATGGTATAGGAAATATAGGATAAGATCAATAGGTTTAGTCCATAGGATAGAACTAGCCCAGTGGGTGGGAACTAGTATTAGTGAAAGGTGGGCACTTCTTGATAGTAAGGCAGATAGAGAAGTGCAGTGATAAGTCCAAGTTCAAGCCCAGTAGGCTGCCAGGTTCAGCATGTGTCTACCATTCGAGGCAGTGGCATGCCATTACTGGAATCTTGAGCGTACTCTCCTGCTGCGCCCGGAGCCCTAGGTCTGATATAGCAGCTGCTGGGCACATCGTGTCCTCTGGCGTACAAGGGAAGATGGACAGGGGCCCGCCAAGACGGAAGGTAATGTACTTCTGAATGGGAAGGGAGATCCCTGGGGCTAACAGAGCCAGTGGGCAAAGGGATGCTCAAGGAGGAACGAATGGTAGGGCCGAAGATGTGTTGCACTAAGAAAGTAAGGAATATGAATTGCTCTGCCCTATTCCTCATGTTACCACTTGAAGAACTTGGACTGACTGGTAAACATTTGCTTGTTACAATGAACTTGGTGACCCAAGTTGTGTGCAGCGGCTCCTAAGGATGGAGGCCTGGAGACAGCGGAGGCCTGCGGCCTACAAGTGAGTGTGATTCATCCCACGTTTGACAACACACTGAAACACTGTTTGTCTGCAAAGTGCCAGAACATAACCGGACAGCAGCTCTGTCATGACTACTGCTCTCACGCACTTTACACCCCAACCATGGGCAACATGAATCAGAGAATGATTCCTGGATTAGAAACAACTTTGTTGTTTTCATAAATGCTGTGGTGTTTCAGAGAAAAACATACTTGGAATCATATCTGGGGACGAGGTGACTAATCCAAGATACAGCAATGACACAGCATTGCTATATATAGCAGAAATCGCAGTCTCTTTTGAAGCTCAGCCACAGGCAAGTGTGATGATCTGCAACATGTACTAAGGAAAGATAGGGGAAAGCTGTCCCTACAGTAAGACTAAGCTGAATCCCTACGATGTAGTGGGCTGACTGTTCCTAGTGAACAGACCCCCTTTAGTCCTCAGCTAGTCTGAACGAAGACTGATAGCATAAGGGGAGGGGTCCCTAAAAGAACTAAGGACTGGAACAAAAATGGGACCCCTCCTAAACAGAGAAGTTGTTGCAGAACACAAAAAGACAAAGTGACTAAAAGGTACTAGAGGTCCCAGAAGGAACAAGCGAACTGACAGAGAAAGGCACCGAAGCACCTGGCTAGCAAAACAGTCAAACGACACTGAAGTCCAGGACAGCCAAAAGGGCGGAGCTGGAATATAAAGGCAGATGGTCACGTGACCGCAAAACACAAGATGGAAAAAACAAACAGGAGGGTTCTAACAGCAAGGTCTTAAAGGAGCTCCATAATGACAAGCATGGAGGTCTTCAATAGACCCCCAGCTGTCATAGCAATCCATTTTCAGATCTTTAGAGTCAGGACCTGGGTATAACACACAGCCATGACCTGCTGGGTATGGGGTGGGCTCACCCCCTGAGCCTACTTTATACACCCGCTTCCGACTTGCACCGTACATGTGCGGCAGATGTCATGAAGTGGTTAAACTTGCACAACTGATCCAAGCTTCTGTTTTGTTCTCACCTAATTTTACTCTTGATGGCATGACCTTGATAAGGACTTACAGAGTATAATTTTAATATATACAGATGATACTAAGCTCTGTAACGTAATCAACACACTGGAGAATAATATAATATTACAGAGATATGGAGACGTTGGAGACTTGGATGGAGAAATAACTGATGAAGATTACTGTGGATCAATGTAAGGTCATGCGCTTGGACCAAGAAAACAAATTCTATTATTATGTACTAAATAGTAAAAGTCTGGGTGAAACCGTCACTATAAGAGCCTCGGGAATATTGGTGGACAATAAGCATTAGTGGGTATTCATATTATGTAAATTGATGGCTTATTGCCAGGTTATGTGATCACTTTTTGATCAGTGGGAATCTGACCACCGATATGAAGGTCACGCCATGCTGATTCAGTACTGCAGCTTCTTTAATATTTTTTGTTGCACAGTGCTACTCCCAGCCACCCAGCAGTGCAGAGATCTGCAACTACGTCCTATATACTTGAATGGGTCAGTGTTGAAGGTTCCCGAACAGTAGGTGGCTTGGATGTCACTGTGCAAGGAAAAACTAAGAAGGTGCTGCAGCAAGCCCCTTCATTCTCCGGATCCTCCTTTCACTTTATGAGATGGAAGTAACCCTTTAAATTTAATACTAGGCGGCTGCTGTGAAGGCAAAGAAAATCATGAGATTCTAGATGAACATGGCAAAAACATAGTTTTCATCTAGAAAAATCACTATTAAGTAGAAATGAGTGGATCAGGTAAAATTTGAATTAGACTGTTTGTGTGGATTTTTCTGGGAAATTTTTCTCCACAAATTGAAATAAAAAATTGCACCATTTGACTCTTACAGATTTTCCTGCAAATTCAACTTTGATGTGGTCTATGGACATAAATCAGTTGAGAGGAGCTCAAAAAAGACAGATAAAGGAGTTACAAACCCCTCATCAGAGCATTTTAGTGAGCTGACTGGTTTATTTTTAGTTAACTCATTCTGCAGCCAGTAACAGACAGTGCAACACTGCAACTGTTAAAGGCAAACAGTGAACAATTTTTAATAAAATACAATTGCAAAAATTAATTTTAGCCCCAACTACATGGGACTTTTTACATATTAATTTGGCTAAATCATGATAATGGGGCTAAATGAAATGTAGTTTTTAGTTTTTTATTTTTCATCTCATCAACTATGTAACTATGTCTTGAGGAACAGGAAATTAGAGAAATCATTCTGGGAAACCAAGTGTCACCTTCTTCTTTTTGAATATTAATGCAAAAATGTTAGGAGATTATTATCAATCACCTTCACCTTACAGGATTGTCGTCATTCACTGCCACAGTCTTGTTGGATGCAATATTCTACATGGCTCTCCACTCCAGATGGCAGAAGTACAATATTACTATACGTGCTAGGTTCAATTCACACTGCGTTAGCTGTGCTTGTTCGAACAAGTCCCTAGCATCACATGGGTCTAACAAATGGCAAAAGCAAAAGCAGACATATCAGTGGTTCAACCTGTGCGGCGACACAGGGGCCCAAAAGGTAAGGGGGCCCATTTCCACCTCCAAAGCAGGTGCAATTTTGCATGTTTAGGAGCTCTTGGGCTGCAAATGGCCCATATATTGTTCTTGCACAGGGGCCCTTTTCTGTCGGTGTCTGCCAATGGTCAAAAGGGTATTAATTTTAGGCTAGATAGCTTATTTTAACGATGGTGGTCTATGTTGAACATATGCAAATATATGGAACGTTAAATTATGTGTGGTGGCATTCGTTGGAGATATTTATTGGGCATATACGTCAATTGGATGGCACAAGTATGGAGCCTAATGCAGATGACTTACATTTATCTGTAAACTAAGTAAGCCATTGCCTCCCATACTGCAAAGGATGCACCATATTGCTCTGTAGTAGCCTTGCTCATTGGAAGATTACACTTTTTCAGTGTGCTTAAGGGTGAACGACCCAATCAATGGGCCAAGTGACAGGTATTCAATCACACTGTTTACCCACAAGAATATACTGTATCTCCAAATCATGTACATCATGGATTATTATGTGAGTTTTTGATACTCAAGTCCAATAGTAACGACAATGACTGGTTGTATGGCATTCAACACACATTCATATGAAAATAGCAGTTCTAATAATGGTCCTGCTGGGTAAGAGCTGAGTTAATCACTTTACTTGCTTCTTAGTGAATGGCAAACACCATATTTTCTTCCATAAAAGCTTTTTGCTAATGTTGTTGCTCTTGCATGGGTTAAATCTTTCTTCTAATTAAGAAATAAACAGTGTTACTGGCCTGAGTGCTGCCGGGATTTATTACCTTTACCTTGACAATATTTTATCCTGCCAGCGCTAATGGCATTGTATTGGTAATAATTTTTACATTATAACAAAATACTGCTGCAAATATTCCTTTTGTGCAGGGTAATAAATTTGTAGGAGGGACAAAGGCAATAAAAAATCACACAGGCAGGTAAAACTGAATCTCAACTGTGTTGCTAAAAGATTTTATGACTTCTGTGCCACATCAAGTCCTATACTTTTATTAGTACTGCATCGGAAATGTTGGAGGACATATGACAGCTCTCTCCATTTAAGAAGAATGAACTCATCAAAAGTTGAAGTTAATAGAAGATATTAGGATTTGGCCCTCCCAGACCCCATATCCTATGGTTTTATAGCTCTAGGTATACAACCGCATGCTGTCAGACCATATTAACATTCCCAGATGACATGTCCTTCATGTTCCACTTACCTCTTGAACTGTTTAGATATGTTTTCTTCCTCTAAGTGTGTAGATATTCGCTGTAGTTTGATATGATTTCTTTTAGTGGATTGTCACATCATGATCCTTAATGAAGCACTATCATGAAGGTTTTTTTAAAATTAAACCCATGTATAGTGTGTAATATGAGTGTGTTAATATACTCACCAACTGCTGCTCTCTCGGATGTCCAGCGCTGTTCTCCTCCTCTTCTTAATGACGTCACCACTCCGCAGACTCTTTGGGTCACACTACGCTCTGCGTTATCCAGAGGCTGCTTTTACAATGTACAGTGCATTGTGAAAGTATTTGGTCCCCTTGAACTTTTCTACCTTTTGCCACATTTCGGGCTTCAAACATAAAGATATCAAATTCTAATTTTTTTGGGAACAATCAACAACAAGTGGGACACAATCGTGAAGTGGAACGAAATTTATAGGATATTTTAAACTTTTAAAAAAAAAAAAAAAATGAAAAGTGGGACGTGCAATATTATTCGGCCCCTTTACTTTCAATGCAGCAAACTCACTCCAGAAGTTCAGTGCGGATCTTTGAATGATCCAATGTTGTCCTAAATGACTGGTAATGATAAATAGAATCCACCTGTGTGGAATCAAGTCTCCGTATAAATGCACCTGCTCTGTGATAGTCTCAGGGTTCTGTTTCAAGTGCAGAGAGCATCATGAAGACCAAGGAACACAGGTCTGAGATACTGTTGTGGCAAAGTTTAAAGTTGGATTTGGATACAAAAAGATTTCCCAAGTTTTAACCCTTTCGCAACCTTGGGTTTTGTCGTTTTTGCTTTTTCTTTTTTTGCTCCCCTTGTTCCCACAGCCATAGCGTTTTTATTTTTTGGTCAATATGGCCATTTGAGGGCTTATTTTTTGCGGGACGAGTTGTACTTTTCAACGCCATTACTAGTTTTACCATATCCTGTACGGGAAAACGGGAAAAAAATTCCAAGTGCGGTAAAATTGCAAAAAAAGTGCAATACCACAGTTTTTTTTTTTTTTTACCACGTTCACTGAATGCTAAAACTGGCCTGCCATTCTTATTCTACAGGTCATTATGAGTTCATAGACACTAAACATGTATAGGTTATTTTATATTTAAGTGGTGAAAAAAAATTCCAAAATTTGGTAAAAAAATAAATAAAAAAATAGCGCCATTTTCCGAGACCTGTAGCGTCTCCATTTTTCGTGATCTGGGGCTGGGTGAGGGCTTTTTTTTCTTTGCATGCCGGGCTGACATTTTTATTGATAACATTTTGGGGTAGATCCAATGTTTTGATCACCCGTTATTGCATTTTATTGCAATTTTGCGGCGACCAAAAAACGTAATTCTGGCGTTTAGAATTTTTTTCTCGTTACGCCGTTTACCGATCGGATTAATTATTTTTTTATATTGATAGATCGGGCGATTCTGAACGCGGCGATACCAAATATGTGTATGTGGGGTTTATTTTTTATTATTTTATTTTAAATGGGGCAAAAGGGGGGTGATTTAAGCTTTTATATTTTTTTAATTTTTTTTATTTTTTTAAAAACTTTTTTTTTTCACTTACTGCATGCTTCAATAGTCTCCATAGGAGACTAGAAGCAGCAGTTTTCTGATCGGCTCTGCTACATACAGGGGACCAGCAGATCCCCTGCATATAGCAGAATTGGTCCTGTGCTATGAGCACCGACCACTAGGTGGTGCTCATAGCGACCAGATCATGACAACCACAGGCGTCTGCTGCAGACCCTGGGTTGTCATGCACGCCCATCGGCGACCCGCGATCACGTGACGGGGTCGCCGGTGGGCGGGGCTTAGGACGCGCTTCCAGGAAGCGTGCGTTAAATGCCGCTGTTGGAGATTGACAGCGGCATTTAACAGGTTAACAGCCGCGGGTGGATCGCGATTCCACCCGCGGCTGTTGCGGGCACATGTCAGCTGTAAGAATCAGCTGACATGTGCTCGGTTCAGTGAGGGCTCAGCGCAGCAGCCCTCACTGAACGGGCAGTACGCAAATGTGCGTACTAAGACGTCATGGGCTCTAAAGGGGTTAAACATCTCAAGGAGCACTGTGCAAGCGATCATATCGAAATGGAAGAAGTATCAGACCACTGCAAATCTACCAAGACCTGGCCGCCCCTCTAAAGTTTCATCTCGAATAAGGAGAAGACTGATCAGAGATGCAGCCAAAAGGCCCATGATCACTCTGGATGAACTGCAGAGATCTACAGCTGAGGTGGGAGAGTCTGTCCATAAGACAACAATCAGTCGTACACTGCACAAATCTGGCCTTTATGGAAATACGGCAAGAAGAAAGCCATTTCTCAAAGATATCCATAAAAAGTCTCATTTGAAGTTTGCCACAAGCCACCTGGGAGACACACCAAACACGTGGAATAAGGTGGTCTGGTCAGATGAAACCAAAATCGAACTTTTTGGCCACAATGCAAAACGATATGTTTGGCGTAAAAGCAACACAGCTCATCACCCTCAAAACACCATCCGCACTGTCAAACATGGTGGTGGCAGCATCATGGTTTGGGCCTGCTTTTCTTCAGCAGGGACAAGGAAGATGGTTAAAATTGATGGGAAGATGGACAGAGCAAAATACAGCACCATTCTGGAAGAAAACCTGTTGGAGTCTGCAAAAGACCTGAGATTGGGACAGAGATTTATCTTCCAACAAGACAATGATCCCAAACATAAAGCAAAATCTACAATGGAATGGTTAAAAAATAAATGTATCCAGGTGTTAGAATGGCCAAGTCAAAGTCCAGACCTGAATCCAATTGAGAATCTGTGGAAAGAGCTGAAAACTGCTGTTCACAAACACTCTCCATCCAACCTCAATGAGCTCGAGCTGTTTTGCAAGGAAGAATGGGCAAGAATTTCAGCCTCTCGATGTGCAAAACTGATAGAGACATACCCCAATTGACTTATAGCTGTAATCGCAGCAAAAGGTGGCACTACAAAGTATTAACTCAAGGGGGCCGAATAATATTGCACGCCCCACTTTTCATTTATTTATTTTTTTTAAAAAGTTTAAAATATCCTATAAATTTCATTCCACTTCATGATTGTGTACCACTTCTTGTTGATTCTTCCCCCAAAAAATTAGAATTTTATATCTTTATGTTTGAAGCCAGAAATGTGGCAAAAGGTAGAAAAGTTCAAGGGGGCCATATACTTTCGCAATGCACTGTAAGTTTATGGACATCAGAACAAGGTATTATACTGTAGATTTACATTGTAAAGAGACTTCCAGCTCACGCATAGAGCATAGAATGCAGAGAGTCTGAAGAGCGGTGACGTCACTGAGAAGAGGAGTGTAGATTAACACATACACACTACACTGCATGCACATATACATAGATTTAGTAAAAAACAAAAATTAGATTTTGGTCTCAGCAAATAAAATTTAGGATAAAATAGGATCCTTTCTTTTTGATATTGGGTGGAAAGTTTGCTCTACAGAGGAGCTATATTTGCAAACAACAGGTGGGTAAAGGAAATGGCATGGAGTGCGAAACAAACACCAGTCCCTATTGACTTGGGTGGCAAAAGAAGGCACAATAAAGATGGCCAATTCCTTGCAAGAGAAAAAAAGAGTAGCACTCACCGGTAAATGTAAGATGGCCAATGTTACGCTTTCCTTGAGGCCTCCTCTCTTTTATGGTTTGAACTCAGTGCAGAATAGTTGAAGAAATTAACTCCGAAACCTTTGTTTGTATTTCTCATTGTAGTGGAGTAAATGAATCAGGACTGCAAATTTCAAGTTGATTTCCCTACTTAAGGTGGTCATTTGTGATGTGATCTGTTGAGACTTGGAACAGAAAACCTTTTTTAGGCCACGGGTGGACATACCTTTGATGCAACCTGCACAGCTGCACTAGAACCCTTACAGGTTCGAGGTTCACTGTCATATTAAAAGAAATTTGCTTCATTCAATTATATTGCACGTAAGGGTGTGAACTAATAAACTTCATAGCCAGTAGCGTAGCTACTGGGGGTAGGGAGCAAAGAGTGCTGCCGCCCCAGGCCCGAGCTCTGAGGGACCCACCCGGAGCTATGCTACTTTTAACTGTATCAGCATGTGCCGATACAGTTAAAGTCCGCAGCAGAGCAGGGAGACACGATCTCCCTGCACTGCCGCTACGGGGCCCGTGAGCTGGGGGCCTCCCGCAAGTTCAACTGTATCGGCATCTGCTGATACAGTTGAAAGCGATGGAGGAGGGAGCGTCAGCTGACGCTTCCTCCCTTATCATTCTTCCTCGGCATCTGATGTCTCAGAGCGATGACGTCACAACGTGGCGTCCTCTAAACTGAGCCGTGCATCACTTAGAATACAAGCTGCGGCAGCGGGATCAGCAGAGAACGAGGAGGAGAGGTGAGTATTGTATTTTATTATTTTTGTTAGATCATTGTGGTGGCCATAAAACTGTATTGAGGACTATGGGGTGCATTATACTATATAGGGATGCATTATACTGTAAGGGGATGAATTATACTGTATGGACTATGGGGGTGCATTATATTATATAGGGGTGCATTATACTGAATGGGGATGCATTATACTGTATGTGCTATGGGGGTGCATTATACTATATGGGGGTGTATTATACTATATAGGCTATGGGGGTGCATTATACTGTATGGGCTATGGGGGGTGCATTATACTATATGGGGGTACATTATACTGTATGGACTATTGGGGTGCATTATACTTTATGGGGATGTATTATACTGAATGGACTATGGGGGTGCAATCTACTATATGGGGGTGCATTATACTGAATGGGCTAACGGGACGGATTATACTATATCGGGGTGCATTATACCGAATGGGCTATGGGGGTGCATTATACTGAATGGGCTATGGGGTGCATTTTCCTATATGGGAATGCATTATACTGTATGAGCTATGGGGGTGCATTATACAATATGGGGATGCATTATACTGTATGGGCTATGGGGGATCATTATACTATATGGGGGTGCATTATACTGTATGAGCTACGGAGGTGCATTACACTATATGGGGGTGCATTATATTGTATGAGCTATGGAGGTGCATTATACTATATTGGGGTGCATTATACTGTATGGGCTATGGGGAGCATTATACTATATAGGGCTGCATTATACTGTACGGACTATGGGATGCATTATACTGTATGGGCTATGGGGGTGCATTATACTATATGGGGGTGCATTATACTGTACGGACTATGGGATGCATTATACTGTATGAGCTATGGAGGTGCATTATACTATATTGGGGTGCATTATACTGTATGGGCTATGGGGAGCATTATACTATATAGGGTTGCATTATACTGTACGGACTATGGGATGCATTATACTGTATTGGCTATGGGGGTGCATTATACTGTATGGGCTGTGGGGTGCATTATACTGTATGGGCTGTGGGGTGCATTATGCTGTATGGGCTATGGATGTGCATTATACTTAATGGGGGTGCATTATACTGTATGGGCTATAGGGGTGCATTATACTGTAGGGCTATGGGGGTGCATTATGCTGTATGGACTATGGGGTGGAATATGCTGTATGGAGGACTGTGGGGGCCTTTAAACTATATGCAAGCAATTATACTGTGTGAAGGTTTGTGTGTGGTCCATGAAGCTGTGTGAAGGTCATTATGTAGAGGTATGGGGCAATGTAGCGATATGGGGCAATTATATTGAGGCAATGGGTATGGGGAAATGTAGAGGTATGCAGAAGTATGGGGCAATTCTATTATATTTAGGCCCATTATACTGCATGGAGGGCTGTGTGGGGGTCACAGCTGGGGGACCATACTGTGTTGGGGGTCACCATACTTTTCTGGAGCAGTTGAGAGGTGGGGTACAGTAGGGCCATCATTCTTTACGAATGCAATGAAAGGGGAATCTAGGGCTCCAGTAGGAAGAAAATTAGAGGGCACACAGTACCACACAGTAGGTGCAGTAGTAAAGATACTTATGGCAGCAGCAGATCAGCATTGGGGTATCAGCAGGATGAGGCATTTGTGCAGGTTGGGAATAGATGTGGACGGTGCCTAAAATTTGAGAAGTCATTTGTGTCTTTGTTGTAATCTCTGTAGCCGACTCCTAGCTGGAAGAAGTTGGTGTGCCGGTCTGGGCCAGATGGAAAAGATGGGAAAAGTGAATAACTCCACCAGAAAGAACATCATCTGAAAGTCACCATCTATAACTGTGCTGTAATCGCTTATATGTTCTGCAGGACTGGAATCTACCACTATATGGTCACCATATGGCGGTAATATATTGGTTTCTGTGTAGATTTTTTTAGTAACAACTCGCTCTGTCATCTGCTGAGATTCCCCTGCATCCATTATTAGGGTGCACCTCCATAGCTGTAATCAGGGTTACCTTGTTAGGGGCCCACTCAGAAGTTTCTCCACCCCCACCCCCAAACCAAACCCCTAGCTACACCTCTGCTGAGAGCTATAGCTTTTTTATTTTTCTGCTGATGGAGCTGTATTGCATCTTGTTTGATGACTTTTTCAGCTATACCATTTTTATTTACATTCGACTTTTTGATCACATTTCTTTCCACTTTTTTTTTCAGCGGTATGATGAAAAAGCATCATTTTTGCCACATTTTTTATTTATGTTTGTACGTTGTTCACAGAAGGGTTTAACTAGTGTGATAGTTTTATAGGTCGAGTAGTGTCAGATGCGGCTATGCCAAATATGTGTACTTTATTTGTTTATTTTTCCTTTTACATAAACATATGTATTTATTGGTATAATATAATTTCATTTTTTTTTTTTTTTGGTGACTTTTTAAAATATTTGTACTTTTTTCTAAAACTTTTTTTTTTTTTTTACTTTGTCCCAGGATGGGACATCAACTTTCCCTGCCCTTATCACTGATCTAATACGCTTGTTTTCTTTTGCATTGCAGAGCTTTAGCTCAGTGCATCGCACACATGGAGCTGGCTTGTCAGCTCCTCAGCACCTTACAAGCCACCTTATCTGGGTGACCCCATGGCCATCTTTCGAACCAGAGTCACCATGGAGACCATCAGCACAACGAGATCGCTTTGTGCCGATCGGAACAGAGAAGGAGCTCCCTCCCTCTGCGATGCCAATCTATGTCGCTGTCACTATTGACAGCGGCATCACAGGGGTTAAACACCCGCAATTTGCGCTAGCACCATTCGTGGGTGTTGCCATAGGATGTCTGCTTTCGTATAGCGCTGACACCCATTGATGATTGCGCCAGCGTTGGGAGCGACCCCTCATGATCATCATGCATACATGTAGGGCGGATTGCGGGAACGCATCTCCCATGGCGCCGCGCATGTACAGCAGGTGTCGTGAAGGCGTTAATGATGACTTTACTATTTAGCTTACTATTTAATGATGACTTTCCTTTTCAGGACTGTCTTATCCTATCTTAATGTTGTGTTTTTTTTTCTAGTATTTTTTTATTAAAAGCAGTGTATCTGCCAAAATGTCCTGTTCATTGTGTGTTCTGTGGTAATGGCGTCTTATTTTATTTTTATTTGATTCACAATTCGTTTAGTGGTCCATTTGCTAATTCCAATATGCCTTCCCTATCAAACAAAAGACCATAATTAACAATGAATTCACATTTTCTGTCTCTTTTGCCTTTGACTTTATTGTAGCATATTTGTTCTTCTTGCTTTCAATGTTCAACATACAACTTAGACTAACAGCCATTGATGCAGATTTGTCAGATAAATCAAAGGCTTTGTAAATGCTCATGAATATACATCATTTTTATCTGCTAATATATACCTTTAAGACAAATTCAGCTTCTACGTGGTTGCTTGCTAATAACAGGGGCAGAGAATTGTGCATAATTATCCAAGGATTTTTTTTATATTTACATTACTTTTCTATGTATTACATAGATTGAAAAAAATGTTAGTTTGGAGTTCCCGTGCGTATACTACTGCCGAACGTGTAGAATGCCGCTTTAAATGAAGTGTACCGCATTGAGAACATGGTGTAAACTGAATATAGACAGATCAAGCTACAAATGTCTATCTGACAAAAGACTAAATTAAAATGTCACCTTTTCCTTTTGTTTATAATAAATATAAATGAAGAGTTTATTCAGAAGTTTTTTTTCATTTGCTTACAATGAAAACAAAGTATTATGTGAACTCATCTAAAAGTAATGGTTTTAAAAACTATGCTTCCCAATCCCCACCTAATAAAAAAGTATTGTGTTTTTCACCCCAGCAGATGAGCAAAACTCTATCTCCATATGCCTAGATATTACATTTTCAGGATAAGTAGTTTCTAGGAACTTAACAGCTGCCTTTGAATTATTCAGGCATTATGTTCTGAAAAGTCCCAAACAATGGGATTAAAGCACATGCGACAATGGTTAAATAATCAGCTGTGACCATTGGAGAAACTGTATATGACACAAGAATGGGAAGGATTAAAGGGAACCTGTCATCATAAAAAAAACACTATTAACCCTCAGATGTGGGGTTAATCGGCAAGTTAATAGCGTTATTAACTCAACCGGACGCCCGCACTTAGCCGAACGCCGCGAGTATGTTGGTGGCGGTGCCGGTGCGCATTCAGTCACCACTCTTAGTATACAGATAAGCGGCTGTAGCCGTGTCCCCAACCCTGAATGACAGCCTGGCCGGGGCTATACTCAGAGCGGTGACTGAACCCGCGCCGCTCCCCACTGCTTTCGGCTAAGTGCTGGCACCCGGCAGGTTAATAGTGCTATTAACCTTCAGATTCACCCCCTATCAGCAGGTTAATAGTGTTTTTTCTGTTTTTTCCCTTTAAGGAAAAAATCTCTGAATCCAGATTGTCTGATGTGCAGCAGGAACAGTATTCTGGGATAGTTCTCTGACAAATGATGCATTCATTAACTTTGAGGCTATTAAGTAAAGTGAATCTATTCCTTCCAGATAGTGGTCAAGTAAAGAGGTGTTTGCACCTAGAGTTAAAGATGAGTGGGGGATTGACTTCACGTTGAATTTCCTGAAATTCACAGGTCCCCGAAAATTCACAAACTTTGTGATTCAATTAGGAAGAATAGCCCCCCAAAAATAGAATTAATGCTCATTGCCATTTCAGACACTGCTGAAGACCCAGTGAGGGGGCTAATGACATCAGGTGTAGCTGTGCGGGCTCCCCATAATGTCCTGCAGCTTTCATATCACGTGGTCTATTGCAGCCAATCAGGGGCCAGTATAAAGGATGGGTACTGGCCAAGGAGCGCCATTTTATGCTTATACAGTGTAGAGATAGGACGTCAGAGCACACAGCAAAGGGATAGTAAAAGGCATAATCTGATTATGATGTATTATTACAGTGTTGAAGGCGATTTAAAATGGGAGTGCTATTCTTTGTGAATAATAATCCAAAGATTCAAATGATATGGAGGGAGGTGCTGTAGGTGTATAGTCACTCAGTGTGACTGTAAATTGATTGATCTAATATATACTGTAGTAGAATCATCTTAAGAACAGTCTTTTTTTATTCTTCACACACTGCTAACAAGAAAGGTAGCATAAAACCCTTCACTACTATTGCCCTATTTTTATGGACTGTCTAGGAATTTCTGAACTGTTGGCAACTCTGATGTTACTGCTGCTTCTAGTACATGTTCATCAGACTCAACCTAGAGCTGGATTCACATCAGCCCTGCTCATTACCATACCCCAAATCTCCCTGCTGTTTTTTTTTTTTAAATAGAAATTTGAAAATGTTTTTTCTTTCATTATAGAAAGGGCAAACAATTGGCACATGAACATGTTTTGCAATAGATATGATTAGTCAAGTGTAGTGAAGTATATTATAATCCCCTACACAATATCTGTACACCCATAGTGTACATTACAGACCAAAAGTTTGGACACACCTTCTCATTTAAAGATTTTTCTGTATTTTCATGACTATGAAAATTTTACATTCACACTGAAGGCATCAAAACTATGAATTAACACATGTGGAATTATATACTTAACAAGAAAGTGTGAAACAACTGAAAATATGTCTTATATTCTAGGTTCTTCAAAGTAGCCACCTTTTGCTTTGATAACTGCTTTGCACACTCTTGGCATTCTCTTGATGAGCTTCAAGAGGTAGTCACCGAAAATGGTCTTCCAACAATCTTGAAGGAGTTCCCAGAGATGCTTAGCACTTGTTGGCCCTTTTGCCTTCACTCTGCGGTCCAGCTCACCCCAAACCATCTCGATTGGGTTCAGGTCTGGTGACTGTGGAGGCCAGGTTATCTGGCGTAGCACCCCATCACTCTACCTTTTGGTCAAATAGCCCTTACACAGCCTGGAGGTGTGTTTGGGGTGATTGTCCTGTTGAAAAATAAATGATGGTCCTACTAAACGCAAATCGGATGGAATAGCATGCCTCTGCAAGATGCTGTGGTAGCCATGCTGGTTCAGTATGCCTTCAATTTTGAATAAATCCCTAACAGTGTCACCAGCAAAGCACCCCCACACCATCACACCTCCTCCTCCATGCTTCACGGTAGGAACCAGGCATGTAGAGTCCATCCGTTCACCTTTTCTGCGTCGCACAAAGACACGGTGGTTGGAACCAAAGATCTCAAATTTGGACTCATCAGACCAAAGCACAGATTTCCACTGGTCTAATGTCCATTCCTTGTGTTCTTTAGCCCAAACAAGTCTCTTCTGCTTGTTGCCTGTCCTTAGCAGTGTTTTCCTAGCAGCTATTTTACCATGAAGGCCTGCTGCACAAAGTCTCCTCTTAACAGTTGTAGAGATGTGTCTGCTGCTAGAACTCTGTGTGGCATTGACCTGGTCTCTAATCTGAGCTGTTGTTAACCTGCAATTTCTGAGGCTGGTGACTTGGATAAACTTATCCTCAGAAGCAGAGTTGACTCATGGTCTTCCTTTCCTGGGGTGGTCCTCATGTGAGCCAGTTTATTTGTAGCGCTTGATGGTTTTTGCAACTGCACTTGGGGACACATTCAAAGTTTTCCCAATTTTTCGCACTGACTGACCTTCATTTCTTAAAGTAATGATGGCCACTTATTTTTCTTTACTTAGCTGCTTTTTTCTTGGCATAATACAAATTCTATTACGTATCCACCAGACTTCTGCACAACACAACTGATGGTCCCAACCCCATTTATAAGGTAAGAAATCCCACTTATTAAACCTGACAGGGCACACCTGTGAAGTGAAAAACATTTCCGGTGACAACCTCTTGAAGCTCATCAAGAGAATGCCAAGAGTATGCAAAGCAGTCATCAAAGCAAAAGGTGGCTACTTTAAAGAGCCTAGAATATAAGACATATTTTCAGTTGTTTCACACTTTTTTTGTTAAGTATATAATTCCACATGTGTTAATTCATAGTTTTGATGCCATCAGTGTGAATGTACAATTTTCATAGTCATGAAAATACAGAAAAATCTTTAAATGGCAAGGTGTGTCCAAACTTTTGGTCTGTACTGTACATAGAGAGAAATAACCATTATGGCTCTTTTTTTTAAATATAACCTATTAGTAATGTCTGTACTTTCTTACATGGCTTGATATTTGAGTGGTAAGATGCACATTCTGCAAGGTGTATTGAAAGGGATCCTACAAGTTGCAAGTTGTCCTTGTAAAAATCCTTTTTTAGCACACAGTGATCCAACCTCATCCATGTCATTTTGCTGCCAGGATACAACTTATAAACCAGCATGGTTGGAAGCCTGTGTGCTGATAAATTAAATCTTAAATTAGCATAGCAGTAATCCTTACAGATCAAATAGAACAAAATTTACAGCCATGTTAATAGTTAATATAGCATCAGATGGGCTGAATTCTTCTAAGATCATTAAAAGTTCTACAGCTTGGAACGACACAACAGCCGACAAGTGCATCTCCTCAGCTCTTTATCTTCATCTTTAATTGACTAACTTTACAGAAAGCGACAAATTGGCAGCTATATATTTTACAATATTTAGCTCAAATCAGGTTTCTGCCTGTTCTTCAGTAGTTACTGCGAATGTGTGTCGCTGAATAATGAGTTCCCATTGTGTTTGCCCAATTACATTAGTACCTGTTACATGAATTCTGTAAAAATTACTGATGACTTTGACCCGCGCACCATGCAGACTAGAGTGAAGGGCCCGGCGTATCACACCTTACATATTGTGCATTGTTCCTTTTTTACACCTTCATAAGAAGTCTGTTGATTCTCTATATAATGTATATTCAGTGGCAGTACAAAAATTTTAATGAGGACGAACCAAAATTGAACTTGACTTATTGAAATAACAAAACATAGAATGGAGAATAAAGGATTCAGGAAACTTTTTACAATAAAAAAGGAACCTATGTGCAGTGCCCTGATATTATAGGTGACCATAGGTAGTAGCTAAATGGTTGTTTGCTCAGTCATATTGTGACATGCAGAAGTAGTGCTTTTGCAGAGTGTGACATGCAGAAGTAGTGCTGTTGCTTTAAAAGCATTCAGCAACTATTAGAAGTAACACGAGCACATGAAACAGGAAGTGTTGTGCTCCAGAAGCATCCAGCAACTAGAGGGGTTAACACAGTCACAGGAGAAGGGGAGTGTTTTAGCAGAGCCCCAGGGGGATTGTGGGGAAGTTGTTTACTGTCTGGCCGGAGCCAAAGAGAAAGGTTGTGTGTGTGTTCTGTATCTCACAGAAGGCAAGGGAACAGAATTCAGGTCAAGAGGAAAGCTAAACAAAGGTCAGTTAGACTCCCTGAGCTAACAGTGTGAAGTATTATTGGCCAGGAAGATAAGGACTGGAAGGAAGCATGTCATAGAGATCATCTCCCTCATCACCCCCCCCCTCCATCTCTATGCAGGATAAAGAATGCTGTGTACTATTGAGTGCTTGTGAAGGAAAATCCTGTGTAGGTGTATGCATTAAAACTGTGCTGTACTGTGCTACCGGATAATAGACTGTGTACTGCTGTGCTGCAAAGGAGACTGTACTGTTATTACTGGAGCCTGTTGCTCAAAGAGACATTTGCATTGAACTGGTCGTGCCTCATTAAATGTTACTGTTCTACCGTTTATGAAAACTCTTGTCAGATGAGTCTGGTCAGCAACTGAATCTATTGTGCGCCTGAGAGAAGCTGCAGCTTATGGTCGCCCTGAGTAATGGTTCACCCAGGATTCCAACAAATTAATGTAACTGGTCTCGCTCCTATCTGAACTAAGGCAGCATGCGTGTAACAATATTTCGTATTTTAATGAAGCAGAAGTGATGAGTAGCTGCAAGACATCCATCTCTCAATATATGTCTGAAGACAACTTCAAATAAAACAATGTATTTAGTCATATAGACATTAAACTATTGACTGTTTCTGTCCAAAAAAAATCCAGTGTGTATGGACAGGCTTAAATGAGTTGTCCATTACTAGGACAACCCTTTCTCACACCTATACTCACCTCCTGTGTGGGTGCCTTTCCAGTGGTGTTGGCACTAGAGTTCTTGGGGCTCAATTGAGGTTGTTAATGTGGCAGATTTACTTATCCTGTGCAAAATAGTGCAACAAAGAATTAATGATCGAAATTAAGGGTGACATAGATGAATAAATGAACTTAGTTAATAGTAAAATATTAAAAAAAAGAATACATATGTTTTATGAGTTCTTCACGACTCATAGACTTTAAACGTCCATGCGGTCTGGACTGTACTTTGCACCGATGTTCAAAAATGTCAGTGCAGAGTAAGCTGCTTGCATAAGATGGTGCAGCCGTGGGGGCATGGAAGTGGTTGTCAGACACAGCCAGACTTCACATGTGTAAGACAGATATGGTTTATTACCATCTCTGCTTTTTGATCACTGTTTACACAATGTGTATACAGTAATAAGAAGTGCTAACAGTGCTCCCTCCTCTGAACCCAGTGATCATGTGATCGCTAGTTGTAGGGAAGCAACAGGAGTTGCTGGATCCTATGAAACCCAGTCAGCACTGCTATGCAGACAGGAGGCTGAATTTGCTCTATAACTGAGACTAATAAACTAGCCCCAAATTCAGAGGATATCAGCAATTAAAAAATGTTTTAATATTTTCAAATACCCCCAAAAAGTCTTTAAAGGCAATAATGAAAGAATAAAAAAAAAACAAAACAAAGAAAGACAATGCCAGTCTAGCCCGTAGGAAAAAAAATTAAAATATATAAAATAATTATACAAAAAAAGGGATTGCAATTTAAACTGCCCTTTAGTATCCTTTTTGGTTGTCAAAAAATAAAAAAATAAACACATATTTCCTGCTTTTCTTTACATTTTTCTCCGATGTGATAAATTAACATAAAATGTCAAAAAATAATCCCCATCTATCATGAAAAACAGAGGCAAAAATTATTTGAACATCCAAATGAATTTTTTTTAAAGCCGTTTAAATCCCATATGTGATAAAATCCAAAAATGTGACTGATTGTCAAGAACAGAGGGAAAATAGTCTGTCCCTAAACTGATTAAGAGTCTCCCATTGAACCATGATGGGAACTTTGCTGCCTTCTAGCAGACTATTCATTGTGCTATAAAAGCGAGATAGTATCCCAAGGAATGTTATGTGGAATACTCCATAGTATGTAGTTTTATTTTATCAGACGTGCTGGTATTGCAGAATAAATAATGAAAGATCTGTTTTTTTCTCTATCATTGTCTTTGTAAAAATAATTAAAATAGGAGATAATAATAATAATCTTTTTGTATAGTGCTAACATATTCCGCAGCGCTTTACATACATTATCGTCGCTGTCCCCATTGGGGCTCAAATCTACATTCCCTATCAGTATGTCTTTGGAGTGTGGGAGGAAACCGGAGAACCCGGAGGAAACCCACGCAAACACGGGGAGAACATACAAATTCCTTGCAGATGTTGTCCTTGGAGGGATAGATGAACATTAACGTGCCATGTAACAAAGAGTCATATAGGTAGTATTCACAAAGTGACATGGGAGATATTCTCTAAAGGATATTTGTGTCAATATAGATGGACTCGATTATCTTTTATATTTGACACCATAAAAGAATAGAAAGTACAAGGAGTGATTTGTTTACCTTCTGATGTGTGACATACCTGGTGGTGGGCTTGCATAGTGCACCATCTCCCACTATGCAAGATCGCAAACTTGATCTTCAGTCCAGTCTGCTAGCCTGGCTTCTATTCATGCTATCTGTTTATCTCTGTTCTGACTGCTTAGGGCGGCGGCCCGGTTACTTCCTGATTCTTGTAGCTGCTGTGGGCACACCCCCAATGCGTCCTCAGCCTATTGCTGTCTGTCACTGGATATTTAAACCAGCTTCACCTGCAAGCTGATGCCTGAGCAACTTTAACATTCAGTGTGCTCCTTGACTCTGAATATGCCAGGCCCTGTTCTGTTTTTCCCTACCTGTCCGCCTTCCTGGAGGCTGTATTTCCAGACCAGTCTGAACACGCTCCTTGCCTGTTCATTTCTGCCTCTGGGGGCCGTATACCCAGGCTCATTCCTGTATTTCGCTGCAGTAACAGTTCTTGTCTGAACTGTCTCCTAATCTGTTACTTGTTTTGTCTCTATGTCCGTTTCCTCCCTTTTCCTTCAGTGTCTGAACCAGCGCTTGGCTATACCTAGGCTCGTTCCTGTATTTCGTTGCAGTTGCAGAGTCTGAACCTGCACCTAACTGAAATGTCTCAACATTTTTGCACAAATACAACTTTTGGCAATGATTTTTAATGTTTTACACCATCTCCATCAACTTTTTAAAAAGTGGGCAGATCTCAATGGGAGAGGGCGGAATCAAAAACGTCATCATTATATATGCAACAAAAGTGCCGGAAATTACTATAGAAATGTGCTTTAGACCATGACTGGAGTACATTTCTTACCAAAATCAACGAAGAGTACTCTAATTGCTTTTATGATTAACCCTCCAAAGCCCATTTTCTTGCATATGTGTATAACAGTTTGGATTTTGTGTACGCTATTAGGGCTTGTTCCCCGGGCAGTCCACTGGGTCCCTATTGATTAGAGAAGATAAATTTGGCATATCTTTATACACTTTTGTCTATCTTTACACTACTTTTTGGTTGGCTTACACCACATTTTGCACAAATTAGCCTCTTTTCTTCTAAGAGACACTCTTTGATAAATGAGGCAGAGAAAGTGTCTAAAGCAAAATGTCTAAAATGACAAGGTACAGTACAGACCAAAAGTTTGGACACACCTTCTCATTTAAAGATTTTTCTGTATTTTCATGACTTTGAACATTTTACATTCACACTGAAGGCATCAAAACTATGAGTTAACACATGTGGAATTATATACTTAACAAAAAAGTGTGAAACAACTGAAAATAAGTCTTATATTCAAGGTTCTTCAAAGTAGCCACCTTTTTCTTTGATGACTTCTTTTCACATTCTTGGCATTCTCTTGATGAGCTTCAAGAGGTAGTCACCGGAAATGGTTTTCACTTCACAGGTGTGCCCTGTCAGGTTTAATAAGTGGGATTTCTTACCTTATAAATGGGGTTGGGACCATCAGTTGTATTGTGCAGAAGTCTGGTGGATACACAGCTGATAGTCCTACTGAATAGACTGTTAGAATTTGTATTATGGCAAGAAAAAAGCAGCTAAGTAAAGAAAAACGAGTGGCCATCATTACTTTAAGAAATGAAGGTCAGTCAGTCTGAAAAATTGGGAAAACTTTGAAAGTGTCCCCAAGTGAAGTTGCAAAAACCATCAAGCGCTACAAAGAAACTGGCTCACATGAGGACCGTCCCAGGAAAGGAAGACCAAGAGTCACCTCTGCTTCTGAGGATAAGTTTTTCGAGTCACCAGCCTCAGAAATCGCAGGTTAACTGCAGCTCAGATTAGAGACCAGGTCAATGCCACACAGAGTTCTAGCAGCAGACACATCTGTACAACAACTGTTAAGAGGAGACTTTGTGCAGCAGGCCTTCATGGTAAAATAGCTTCTAGGAAAACACTGCTAAGGACAGGCAACAAGCAGAAGAGACTTGTTTGGGCTAAAGAACACAAGGAATGGACATTAGACCAGTGGAAATCTGTGCTTTGGTCTGATGAGTCCAAATTTGAAATCTTTGGTTGCAACCACTGTGTCTTTGTGCGATGCAGAAAAGGTGAACGGATGGACTCTGCATGCCTGGTTCCCACTGTGAAGCATGGAGGAGGAGGTGTGATGGTGTGGGGGTGCTTTGCTGGTGACACTGTTGGGGATTTATTCAAAATTGAAGGCATACTGAACCAGCATGGCTACCACAGCATCTTGCAGCGGCATGCTATTCCATCCGGTTTGCGTTTAGTTGGACCATCATTTATTTTTCAACAGGACAATGACCCCAAACACACCTCCAGGCTGTGTAAGGGCTATTTGACCAAGATGGAGAGTGATGGGGTGCTAAACCAGATGACCTGGCCTCCACAGTCACCAGACCTGAACCCAATCGAGATGGTTTGGGGTGAGCTGGACCGCAGAGTGAAGGCAAAAGGGCCAACAAGTGCTAAGCATCTCTGGGAACTCCTTCAAGATTGTTGGAAGACCATTTCCGGTGACTACCTCTTGAAGCTCATCAAGAGAATGCCAAGAGTGTGCAAAGCAGTCATCAAAGCAAAAGGTGGCTACTTTGAAGAACCTAGAATATAAGACATATTTTCAGTTGTTTCACACTTTTTTGTTAAGTATATAATTCCACATGTGTTAATTCATAGTTTTGATGCCTTCAGTGTGAATGTACAATTTTCAAAGTTATGAAAATACAGAAAAATCTTTAAATGAGAAGGTGTGTCCAAACTTTTGGTCTGTACTGTACATTATACAAATTTTGGAAATTTTTTCCAACTCTGCTCCAATTTTTTCATAAAACATCTTCAGCTGGTTCTTCATGCTGTCAGAACCACGGATAGTATGAATCAGACTCTGTATTATTGCATGGGCAGCACGACGGCTAAGTGGTTAGCACTACAGCGCTGGGGTCCTGGGTTCAAATCCCACCAAGGACAACATCTGCAAGGAGCTTGTGTGGGTTTCCTCCCACACTCCAAAGACATAATGATAGGGAATGTAGAATGTGAGTCTCAATGGGGACAGTGACAATAATGTCTGTAAATTGTCTAAATTGTAAAGCACTGTGGAATATGTTGACGCTATATAAATTAAAAGATTATTATTATTGTAGCTGTGTCTGTTTTACTCTAAAACTCAGCAGGATTTCAGAGAAAATATATGGTACCTTGAATAGTTGGCCAGAAACAATGCACATTAAATTACCGTATTTTTCGGACCATGAGACGCACTATTTTCCTCCAAAATTTTGGAGGAAAATGGGGGGTGCGTCTTATGGTCCGAATGTTGGGGGGGGGGGGTGCATATTTATGTGTGGTGTGTGGTGTGGGGGGAGCGGTATCGGTGGAGGAGCGGGGCACAGGAGGCAGCAGCTGCCTACTGCAGCCTACACTGTCCCCGCTGCTAAAGAAGATGAATATTCACTGCTCCCCACGCCCATGGGGCGTGGGGAGCACTGAATATTCATGCTCCTTAATAGCGGCATACAGTGTAGCCACACTGCGGCAGCTGCTGCTGCCCGCTATCTCCTCTGCCCGCTGTTAAGGGGCATGAATATTCAACCTCTCTCCACGCCCATGGGTGCCCACTCATATTTAATGAGCGGGCACAGGAGATAGCCGGCAGCAGCAGCAGCCGCAGCGCGGCTCCGCTGTGTGCCGGCTATGAAGGGAGAGTGAAGTCACTGCTCCCCGCGCACACAGTCCTGGCGTGGGGAGCAGTGACTTCTGGCAGCTGATCTCTCCATGTGAGACGCGCATGGCAGTGACGTCATGCGCGGCTCACATGGAGAGATCAGTGCAGGCAGACCGGACGCAGCGCTGGAAAAGAGAAGAGAGGTGAGTATGAGTGTTTATTTTTTTTTTAATGTGCAGCCTGATGGGGATTAGGGGGACCATGCATACTAGGACAGGTATGAGGGGTGCCATGCATACCAGGACAGGTATGAGGGGTGCCATGCATACCAGGATAGGGATGAGGGGTGCCATGCATACCAGGATGGAGGGATGCCAGGCATACCAGGATGGGAATGGGGACCACATATAAAAGAAAGGAGGGCGGCATATATACCAGGATGGTGGATATTGTCAGAATTGGGGGACATTACCCCTATACCAGTGTCAGCAGAAGACCCCCTCCCCTTTAAAAGTGCATCATGACCACATTTTTTGCTGAAATTTTTATTTTTTTATTTTCCTCCTCTAAAACCTAGGTGCGACTTATGGTCCGGTGCGTCTTATAGTCCGAAAAATACGGTACTAGTACAAGAGGCATGTTCCCAGCAGAAAAAAATAAAAAATCATTTTCACAAACCTGGTCCCAAGTGACTTCTCCCTTCCCCCCATATCCAAACACAAATCTCTACTTACAAATGATAAATTGAGGCCATAATGTATTTTTTGAAGTCATTTTCATTTTTTGTCTTGTTGTATTACTTGTCAACAAATTCTTGAAAATGGCGCACGCTATTCATCAATTTGGCACAAAGACAAAAAATCAACCTTTTTTGTCACTTTTTGGCACCAAAAGTTACTTGTTTTTCAAAATGGCGCAAAAATTGTGCAAAAATTCTGGCGTACTTAAGAAAACAGTTAAGCGCATACAAAATAGACTTCAAGGATTGGTGCAAACAAACAAAGACACAAAATACACTAAACTAGACATAAACAGATGCAACAATGATGAATCAGGGCCTAGGTGTGTGCATAGGGAGAGAACTGTCAGTCAAGTGGAGGGAGGCGGGGAAAAGCTGCTGAGCACTGGCCTTGTGGACTAATCATCGCATTATATTCTGGTTGCTTTTTCAAAGTATGTTTTCTCTGAAATGAATGAAACACACATAGCAGAGGTGTAGCTAAGGGTTCAGCTGGGGAAAGGGGGGGTAGAAACATCTAAGTGATCCCTTAACCAGGTAATCATGATTACAACTACGGTGGTGCACCCCAATCGTGAGAATATGAGAATCCCAGCAGAGGACCCTGCTGTAACTGAAAAAGAATCTCAACACAAACACCAACACTGATATTACTGCCATATGGTGATCATATAGTGACTTACAGCTGACGTTCTTTCTGATGGAGTTGTTCACTTTTCCATCTTTTCCATCTTGCTCAGACCGACATGACAACTTCTCCAACCGGAACTCATCTGCAGAGAATGCAACAAAAACACATTGACTTCTCACATTTCCAGCTCTGTCCCCATCTATTCCCAACCTGCACAAATGCCTCATCCTGCTGATACCCCAATGCTGAGCCACTGTTGCCATATGTGTCTCTATTAATGTACATGTTGTGTTGTACAAAAACAGTGCTCCTCTTACTGCCCCACATAGTAATGCCATCACTGTGCCCCTTACATAGTAACATGACTCCTTTGTGCCCTCACAGTAGCCGCCACACTCTTTAATGGCCCCTACACTGAATAATGGCCTCCACACTTTGAGGGCCCCAATAGAAGCCCCCAAACTTTATAATGGCACTCACATTAGGTCCCACATTGTATAATAGCCCTGACAGTAGTCCCCAAAGTTTGACGGCCCCCCAGAGTAGCTCCCACACTGTATAAAGGCCCCCACAGTAGTCCCCACACTGTATAAAGGCCCCCACAGTGTATGGTAACCCCCACAGTAGCCCCAACACTGTATAAGGGCCCCATACTGTATGATGACCCCCACAGTAGCCTTCAAACTGTATATTTGCCCCCACATTAGGTCTCACACTGTACAATGACCCCAACATTAGCTCCCACACTGTATATTATATAATGGTCCCCAGCATTATCTCCCATGCTGTATAATGACTCCTGCATTAGCTCCCATGGCCATGCACTAGCTTCCACGCTGTATAATGGCCCCATAATAGCTGCCACACTGTATAATAGCCCCATATTAGCTCCCACACTGTATAATGGCCCCCACATTAGTTCCCACATGTATAATGGCCCCCATATTAGCTCCAATGCTATATAATGGCTCCCCGCATTAGCTCCCACGCTGTATAATGGCCTCCCTACAGTAGTCCCTATAATGTATGAGGGGGCCCTCCACAGTAGTGCCCACATTGTGTGAGGGACTCCCATACTTTATGATGCCCCCCGCAGTCCCACCACACATTTTAAATAAACTAAAAAACATCCTATACTAATCCAGGATGCTGACGAATCCACCCCGCAAATCACTGGCAGACCAATGTGTTATCATTGCACACACAGGACATTAGAATCTCGCTGCGATGACGTCATCATGCCAGGACTCTGAAGTCCTGTGCTTACGCCAGTGCATCACCTGCAGTTCTGTATACCGCTGGCTTAAAGCGACTTGTGGTCTACAGAAAAGAGAGCAGTGGAGACAATCTTTGCTTGATGCTGCTTGCAGTGTGGGAACCATGAATCAGCAGACATGTTCCCTTTATCCTGTGTTATAGATTCAATAATTTTGTCCTCGTGCTTTTCAATGACAAATCGGCAGATATGGAGTTACATGGGACCAAGATCTGTATCTTATTCTAACATAAAAAGGTAGATTTATCTTTCAGGAATCAGAAAGTTTGCCATCAACCCCTGTTTCAATATTAGATATTACCCTGATACATTATGAAATGGACAAATAGGACTGTGAACCTCACAAAAGAACTACTTATGGACTATTTATTGGGGATTTTAGCTTACATTTGAGTTTTGGTAACTATAGTACAGTGATAATTTTACTAATATTTTTTTAGTAATATACAGTACCTGCAATAATGAAAAAAGCAGTAATATGTGACATGTAATAGACAATAGAATATTGTTATCATTCCTTTATCTGTAACTTATTAAAAAAATTATTTTGATAATGCCGTGAAACATTTTATTTTGTTTTATGCATTTGGAGGACGCCATGAAGCTTTTCATTCTCCGCTATGAAGCCATATACTAGATCTGACTGTCAGAGTGGAAGGCAGAGGCCAAATGAACTTTGGCATTAGACTTCTCTTAAAAAAGAATAAGCAAAATGTTACAAAGCAAAGGCCAATACTGATAGAATAACCTGGCCACTGGCATTGAATTTCACTACTGGCTTTATATTACATGTGCTGTTTTCTTAATAAACACTTGAGAATTCAATATAGATTGTTGGCTTCAATGAAACTCAAAATATTTAGGAAACAGCTTAGAGGGGCTGGCAGGTGCCGGGGGTGTGCAGGTGAACAAGTGCAGCAGCTGGAACATTGCATTTCATCCTATTCTTCACTTTGTCATTATCCTTGTTTAATTATTCAATGTTGATACCAATACACACACTCATTTATACCAGGGACTAAAATGAGGCCATTGTAAAGTATTTCAATGACTCTTTCACCTAATCTCTACTTTGAAGATGTTTGTGTCAACATTTCAATGAAAACAGTAAAGTAAAAGAGTAAAATCATGCTGGTTTCCACTTGATTGAAACATGAAATGATCTGCTATTTTATTTCAACTCTTTCAGCTCAGTAACTCAATTAAAGCTAGTAATGGATAAGGCTTGTGTGGAAACATGACCAAAGATATAACAATTTTAAATCAATAACAGTTTATCGATTGTATTGACCCATTACTCAAAACTCTTAGGGTGAGACCACACAAGGCATCTGGCCGCACATGGCCAAAACACCGCTCTCCTTTGGTGTCCAATAGCCTAATAATTTTGCTTCTAATGCATGCAGCTCCTTCATGTAGATGGATTTTCAGTCATATGCATCCAGCCATTTGTGTGGTCTTACCCTTAGAATGGTCATATAGGGGAAACACGTTTGTTATGTGTTGCACTTGTGTCCACTGCATGGCCGAAAACCATATTTCAAAAATAATGGTAAAACCTTGTTTGTATTTTGCCAGATGGTTGTCGGCTGCATGGTTAAAGGGGTTATCCAGGCCTAGTATATAAGTTTAATGGCCCTAACAATTAACAGGCGGGTAGTTAGAACAGTAACTACCCGCCTCTTCTGCCTGTTCCCATCTCAGAGCAGTCACGGACCGCTCCTACCGGCAATTGTACTGTTTCATTTCATCAGAGCAACTCTTCCTCTTCCCGGCTGTTCTGTCGATGGGGTGTGACTGCTGACTAGAGATGAAGGAACCTCTCAAGGTTCCCTTCATCTCAGGTTTGTAAACTTCCCGATTTTCTCTGAATAATTCGACGAACAGTTCGACGAACATATCCGAATCCAATTGCTATCAATGGGAGACAAAAATAAACGCATACACAACGCCTTCACAAGGACCCAAAAGCTGCCAAAACAGCTAAAATTAGGGGCATACACCAGAAAAAGTGGCATCAATTGACCTACAGTACACATTTCATAAGGGCACAGCAGCAGTCAGCCATAGGCCATGCATGAGGTATCAGGGTCCGGGCCAGCATTTACAGCTTTGAATTTAACTTCAAATTAAGATGAGGTGGGTGAGGGATGGGTGCAGACCTGCTGTGCTGGAAGCCCTGATACCACATGCAACAGCTCAAGCTGCCTTTTTGCTCAGCCACACTCAGATGGCAGAAAAATCAGTTTCATAGAGTAGTATTGGTACAAAAATTTAAGGATAGTAACACGGGTAGTTGACTGAAAGTAAGTAGAGGCCTGCTGGTCTGGGAGCCCTACTGCTACAGGCAACACACATGAAGGAGACCCAAACATCAGTCTCCACATTTCAAAACTTAGGGGCAGACATCACCAAAGTGACATCAATTTCACCAGAGTAGAAATAGTATAATGGGGACCGACACCTCTTCCACTACAGCCAACCCAGCAGATGGAGACCCATTCATGAGTCTTCAAATTTCAAAAAATTAGGGGCAGACACCACCAAAGTGGCATCAATTTCACTAGAGTAGAGATAGTATAATGGGGACTGACACTTCTTCCACTACAGCCAACCCAGCAGATGAATACCCAGTCAGGAGTCTTCAGATTTCCAAAAATTAGGGGCAGACACCACCAAAGTGGCATACATTTCACCAGAGAAGAAATAGTATAATGGGGACCATCACCTCTTCCACTACAGCCAACCCAGCAGATGGAGACACCTCAGGAGTCTCCACATTTAGAAAAAATATTGTTAACATCAGCAGCAGCAGCAACAGGAGGCACAGAAGCCACGGCAAATATACGTATCACAGACTGCAATTATGCGAGATCAATGCACACTAAAAACTACACAATCGCCTAGTCCGCACAGTCTGCGATTGGGGTGCAAAAGACCTTGGAGATCCATGACTTGTTCATCTTGATGAAAGTTAGGCGGTCTACACTTTCAGAGGATGGCCGGCTGCACTTATCAGTCAGTACACCACCAACAGCGCTGAAGCTCGAGATACTCCTGCACCATCCTCTCCAGTCATTCACCGCGTGTCAGAATTGTACTCTGTTGTGCTGGTGCACGAGCTGTTCTAAAAAATGTGTGAAAGGACTCACAGAAATTGCTTTTGCCACTTACGCTGCTGCTGCTAATGTTTTTGCGTCGACGAATTGACATTGGAAGTCTAGAGCTGTGATGCGCACTGTGTGCCTCACTGCTGTCTTGGGGAAAACCTCTCTTAAGGTTGTCTAACAGTGTGATTTGATACTCCAGCATTTGCAGGTCCCTTTCCAAGGCGGGAAGCTTTGGGAAAAATTTACTTATAACATGGATCTTTATTTATAACTTTGATCTAACAGAGTGGCAACCCAGTAGTCAGCACTATTTCAAATCCTAACAATACGGGGATCATGTTGCAGATAGTGCAGCAAGAAGGCACTCATATGTCGGGCTCTTCCATGAGGTCCAAGCCCATGGGGTGTTGGTGGCTGGGTAACACTGATGCTTGTTTCCTCTGACCCCTCCCACCAACCATGAACAACAGAGAGGGGATGATTATCCTCTTCATCTTCTGACTGTTGCTCACCCATCACTTCTTCCTCCTCCATTTGTTCCTCGGCTCCTGCACCTTCACTAACAGTTTGTCTGGTACCACCAGCCCCCCTCGATCGCTGTAATCCACCCTCCCTTGGCACTCACCTGTGTGACGACAGTCTGGAACTTATAGACATTGTTATCCTTTCCGCATCCTCCTCTGCTTCCTTCTCTTCCTCTGGGACAACCATCTCTTCCCGCAGGCTATTCAAAGTCTGCTCCAGCATGTAGATAACCGGAATAGTAATGCTGATGACAGCATCGTCAGTGCTAACCATCTTAGTATCCATTTTAAAACTGTGCTGAAGGGTGCAGAGGTCTTTAATCTGTACCAACTGTGCAAGTGTGATTTGCACCACGTCCATATTGCGTTGCCCCAAGCTATATGACATGACATACTGCATCAGGGCTTGTCACTACTGCCACAGTTGCTGAAACATGTGCAGAGTGGAATTCCACCATGTTGGCACATCGCATATCAACCTGTTAACTTGCATGGACAAAGACCTCTGTATCAATGCAAGTCAATGACCTGAGGGGTGCGAACGGTGGGAGTGAGCTCATAGCTTCTGTGCCTTCTGCAGCAGCGCATCCAGGCCGGGGTATTGGCAAAGAAATTGCTGTACCACCAGGTGGAGGATGTGAGCCATGTAAGGCACATGTGTGAGCTTTCCCTGGCATAGGGCCACCACCAGGTTCTCACCGTTATCACGCACGGCCTTCCCTGGCTCCAGGTTCAGTGGAAACAGCCATTGCTCTAATTTGGCCTGGATAGCTGTACACAACTCTTCAGCTGTATGACTGCAATCTCTAAGGCATGTTCATTTTAACACTGCCTAATTGCAGTGAGCCCTGGCTGCGCAGTACGTAGGTGATGCGGATTCGCTCTGCACTGTTGGAACGTTTGTCTCATTAAGGCAGAGGTTGAGGGCGCAGGTGGAGGCCCTAGAGGAGGTGGAGGAGGCAGAAGAAGTGGAGTAGCTGTTAAATACAGAGGTTTGTCCCGTAAGCCTTGGGGATTCCAAGACTTGTCCCTGCCTGCCACTACAGCCACTAGAGTCACCCAGTGCCCAGTTAGCGAGGTGTAACGCCCCTGGCCATGCTTACTTATCCAGGTGTCTGTGGTGAAATGCACCCTGGCAGACATAGATTTTGTTAAGGAGCAGGTGATGTTGTCTGCAACATGCTGGTGTAGAACAGGCACAGCTTTCTTAGAGAAGTAATGGTGACTGGGCAACTGGTACAGGGGAACTGCGACAGTCATCAGCTTTCGGAAACAGTCTGTATCCACAGGGCAGAAAGGCAGCATTTCTGTGGCCAACAGATTGGAGATGGTGGAGTTCAACCTCTTAGCTTTGTCATTTGTAGGAGGAAACAATTTTTTATGTGACCACAACTGCGGGACCGAGGACTGGCTGCAGTGATGAGAGAGGGTGAACATCACAAACTGCTGGACCATGAGTGAGGTGTAGGCGGAGATGTTACAGTGGTTTGAGAAAGATGTGGTGTGCTCAGTGAAGCAAAAACAGCAGGCATGTCTGCTTCTGTTACAGCTGATGGATTGCCACTCAGCCTGACCGGAGCGGGAAAACAAGTGGAGAATCTGCAGTCGGAGACCTGCGTGAGAACACTTGGCACAGTGACGGAGGAGGAAGCAGCAGATGGAGTTGATGGGGCGGCAGATTTTTGGTTAGGCCCATTGGTCCACATTTTATTGCAGTGAGATTGCCAGAGTAATGCATGTTGATCGCGCATGTGACGGTTCATGCATGTAGTCGTCAAATCATTGCAATTTTTTCCTCTACTGAGTATTTTTTTGCAAAGTTGGCATATAACGTTAGTTGGCTCATCCTTTGCTGTGTCAAAAAAGGCCCAGGCTAGACAACCCTTGCTACCCCTGCGAGCTTCAGACCCGCGACCGCTTCTGGCCACAGCCACAGTTGTGGCTAAGGATGCAGTGCTCATTGTGGTTGCATCACTCCGTGTCTGTGCCGTAAGGCGCAATGTAGCCTCATCATCTTCCTCCTCCTCCATCTTCTCAGATGAGCTACTCAGCTGCATGCCTCTGGGTTCACACCAAGTTGAATCCACAACTTCATAATCATCCTCTCTGTTCTCCCATTCCTTCCCCTGAGAGTCACACTCCTCCTCTTCCAGCCCTGACAGCACAGTACAGTCTGCGTGAGCCTCAGGTTTCTCAGGATCACCAACTCCCCGGGGGTTAACGTCTGGTGATGAGGGTAAATATTCTGCTTGAAACCTGCTTCTTCCTGCCCCGGATCCAACATAAAAAAAATTTGGGTATCGGTGCGGATGCTTTCCTCCTCTTGAGTCTGTGAATCTTTGGAGCAGGCCTCTGATGCCTATGGCATAGAATGTGTGAATAGCTCTGCAGACTCGCCCATCCGTGGTTCCCTACAGTCAGTTGGGCAATTTGAGAGTTGTGACGTGGGGGGAAACAAGGGTAATTGGGATGCTACCTCTGAGGGCTGTACTGTGTGTGATGGTGAGATGGAGGATGTGGAGGAGAGGCCACTTGATGCAGTGCTTGCCATCCACTGCACACATGCTCTTCCTGGCCCTCATGTACAAGGCGTATCGCTGTGCGGCTGCCAAAGAAAGGGAGTGGAGAAGCCCATCCAGTAACAGAAGTTGTCAGTTGTCTTTGGATAAGATGTGACATTGTACACCATGAACACCAAGCCTATTCCCCCTTTCACCATGACCTCACTTTTTCCCACTCATGTAGCTCAAATAGTGTGGTTGGAGCATGCTATTAACAACAAAGAACTAGATTTTTTACTGTGGATGAGGCCTGTATACAATAGAATATATTCGCCAAAAAAATTCAAGCTGAGATGTGGCCTGCTGAATCACCATAGTTACAGAAGAAATTAAATTTTTTACGGTGGATGAGGCCTGTATAAAATAGAATATATGAGCCAAAAAAATTCAAGCTGAGATGTGGCCTGCTGTATAACGTTAGTAACAGAAAAAATGTGTTTTTTTTACTGTGGACGAGCTCTGCATACAGTAGAATATATGCTTCAAAAAAATTCAAGCTGAGATGTGACTTGCTGTATGTATCACGGTAGCAACAGAAAAAAATTAGAGTTTCAAAGGTATACTCGTGCATGGAGCACAATATAAGCAGTGCACAACAGAGTTCTATACTGAAATGTGCCCTGCTATCTGTCTGGACCTCACTAATGGCAAAAAATATTGATCTGCTGGAAGGTCGACTTTACAGCCACACAGGACCCTATCTATCTAAACTATCTGACTTAGAAGCAGCCACCTAGCTAACTATCTAAAACTCTCAGTATCCAGGAGCATCGTCAGTAGCATCCTCTCTGAGCTATTATACCAACAAAATGGCGCAAAAACAACATGAGTGCTCTTTATATGGAGAGGGACATGTGAATTCAGCAGCCAATGGCACAAGCCCTTGTGTCTTGACATTGTGCATGGTTCCTGTGCCCTGATTTGCTTGCCGCGATCTGCACACATTAAGTTAAGAAAAAAAACAAAATTAGACTACCAGCACGCCGCTCCTCTGACCTCTCCCTACCTCCTCCCCTCATCAAACATGCTCCCCCCCCCTGCTCATCATACAGCACCACTATCCTAACCAAAGTAATAAAAATACTGTAGTCAAAATGTAATCATTTGCCTCACTTTTACTAGATTTTGCCGATTTTAAGTAAAACCGCTCGGGTGACCAATCACGAATCCGAATGTGCATCGTTCGTGCTGAATTTGAAATTGGCGAATGTTTTTCAAACATGTTTGCTCATCTCTACTGCCGACATCATGCTGATTGACACTTGGTTTACTCCAGTTAGGCATCTGAGAGCCGGCTGTCAATTAGCATGACATCGGCAGTCACAACCCGTCAACAGAACAGAGTGGAAGAAAAGCAGCTGCTCTGTCAACGTGACGTAAGCGAAAGCTGCTAAATCGCCGGCTGGAGTGGTTTATGAACAGGTAATTAGTAAATACCTGCCTGTTAGTGCTTAGGTCCATAGTAAAAAAATAAAATAGTTATGGATAACCCCTTTAATACCATTATGTGTACAGGCACCCTTGTGTTCCTGGACGCTAAGTTTCCATGCTTCAAATGTTCTCCTGACTGATAGCGGTAATCATTAGATTATAGCATTACTGTAATGCTGCCCCTCAAGAGCATTCGGGGCAGCATGAGGCTTTACATTCAGATTGGGAGACCCATACTCAATCTGGGCATTGCGGTTGGTATACAGGCTGCCTTAATTGCAAAGAAATCAGAAGACTTATTTGTAGCTAAAAATATGATATTTTGTAAAGTCTGTATTATTACTGTATGATATGAAAATTCAGCACTTGCAATAATTCAAGCTCCAAAGTTCACCTTCCTTACATTTACACAAGGCCTATGCTTTGCTCTTATTTTACCATGCCACTTACTAATTGGCAGAGTCATTTTTGTTATAAATCTTAATGCACAGCAATGAGCTATTGCCTAAATTATAATTTCAAGGTTTAAAGGAGTTGTCTAATTTGGAAAATTCTCAATTTCTGGACAGTAAAAGATAGCATCTCTCATTGACTAAATAAGTCCTGCATTACACAATAAACCCATGATTCTTAGGTGCTGTTCTTCAAGTCTTATTTTTTCCCATCTCATTGCGAGCAGCTATTATAACTCTATAAGCCATGGGAGTCTAACTTTTGGGCCTCCCACCATTCCTGATACTGCACAGTAGCCTCTTTACATTCTTTCCTTGTACAGCAGCACCCAACCACCAGGAGGAAACTATTGCACAGCTCTGTTTAAGTGAATGGGTCTGTTGCAATTCTTTGCACAGCTGACTGGCCAAGACATGTGGTGTTCAGGTTAAATAATGATCAGATCATCAGGAATTTTGATCTTTGATAGTAACATTCAATTAGGGTGATCCCGGTGAGATGTCCATTCCTGCTCCCATCACCTGCCATGCAAGGAGACCGTTTGGGGCCAGTGGTTTGCAGATCAGTGTCGGGTCCATAGTCCTGAACAGCTCATTAACATATAGGAAAAACGTTGATTTCACTGGAATAAAACATTGGAACACATACAGTTGAAACCAGAAGTTTACATATACTATATAAAAAGACACATATGCATGTTTTTCTCAATATCTGACATGAAATCAGAATAAACCTTTCCCGTTTTAGGTCAATTAGGATTACCCTAATTTTTAATATTTGCCAAATGCCAGAATAATGAGAGAGAGAGGGAATGTTTTAAGGCATTTTTATTACTTTCTGCAAAGTCAAAAGTTTACATACATTTCATTAGTATTTTGTAACATTGCCCTTAAACTGAATGACTTGGGTCAAACGTTTGGGATATCCTTTCACAAGTTTCTCACAATAATTGGTCGGAATTTGGGCCAATTCCTCCTGACAAAACTGGTGTAACTGATCCAGGTTTGTAGGTCGCCTTGCTCGCACCTGCCTTTTCAGCTTTTCCCATAAATTTTCATTATGATTAAGATCAGGGCTTTGTGATGGCCACTCCAAAACATTGACTTTGTTATCCTTAAGCCACTTTGTTACCATTATGGCAGAATGCTTTGGGTCATTGTCCATTTGGAAGACCCATTTCCGCCCAAGGTTTAACTTCCTGGCTGATGTCTTGAGATGTTGCTTCAAGTATTGTCACATAACATTGTTTTCTCATGATGCCATCTATTTTGTATCGTGCACCAATCACTCCTGCAGCAAAACAGCCCCACAACATGATGCTGCCACCCCTGTGTTTCATAGTTGGGATGGTGTTCTTAGGTTTCCACGCTTCTCCCTTTTTCCTCCAAACGTAACGATGGTCATTATGCCAAAAAAGTTCAATTATAGTTTCATCAGACCACAGGACATGTCTCCAAAAATTGCAAACATTAATCTGGCTTTTTTTATGTTTATTTTGGAGTAATGGCTTCTTCCTGGCAGATTGGTCTTTTTGGGTTGATATGCATGTCAGACCAAAACACGTTCATCTCTGGGACACAGAACCCGTCTCCTTCCTGAGTGGTACGATGGCTGGACATTCCCATCTTGTTTGTACTGGCGTATAATTGTTTGTACAAATGAATGAGGCACCTTGAAATTGTACCCAAGGATGAGCCAGACTTGTGCAAGTCCACAATTCTCTTCCTGATAACTTGGCTAATTTCTTTTGACTTTCCCATGATGCTACACAAAGAAGCAGCGTGCTTTAGGTGTGTATTTAATTACATCTACAGGTGTGTCTCTAATTAACTCAGATTTTGCCAAAAAACCTATCAGAAGCTTCCAAACACATGGCATCATCATATGGGCAGTCCAGAATTGTTTAAAGGCATAGTAATTTTAGTGTATGTAAACTTTTGACTTTGCAGTAAGTAATAAAAATGCCCTAAAACATTCTCTCTCTCTCATTATTCTGGCATTTGGCAAATAGTAGAAAATTATGGTAATCATAATTGACCTAAAACATGTCAGATATTGAGAAAAACATATATATGTGTCTTTATTAATACTGTATGTAAACTTCTGATTTCAACTGTATATCATGTTATTCAGCTTCCTACGACCTGTAAGCCCATATAAATGGCTTAGGAGGGTAAATCCTACTGACAGATACCCTTTAAGGGGAACATTTCTTCACTGTGATGTGGTGTTGGGAAAACTTAATGCCTCACTGCATTTTTGGACTTCTAAATTTGTTATGGAGACATCTGATGACAATCTTATTGACTACAATTGATAATAAATTATCAGCAGTTCTCTGAATATTTTCTGGAGTAGAATTTAGCCTACAACTCATTATTAGAGATGAGCGGTGTTCGACTAGAACTGTTCGCCAATCTCAAATTCGAGCTGTTTTGGGCGGTGTTCAAGTTGTTCGACGAACCCGAACGATTTGCAAAAAATTCGGCTGTTCGAGGTTATGTTCGATAACTGTTCGTGCACCAAAAGCGTGTCCTGCATGTCTGGCGCTATTTAGAGCACCAATCATGCAGGGATTGTCTGCCACTCACTGTAATGCCACAGCCATGGTGGTTGTGGCATTACAGTGATTGCCCAAATCGATGGGAACAGTGCTCACAGTGAAACATGAAAAGCCGGCAATTCATCAGCGGCATACACCGGTACCCGACAATTTAGAACAGAAAGAATAGAGCTTCACACATAGATTAGATAGATAGAAACATGTCAGTCACATATATATGAAGTACAGTGACAGTGTTGATTACTGTACTTGTCATTTAGTGTAAAGGATTTATCAAAAAAAATAATAGTGTTTTCATGCACCGTCTCTTTAAAAAAGCCGGCCGGCAATTCAGCATCTGTACCCAACAATTTAGAATAGAAGAAATAGAGAATCACACATAGATTAGGTAGATAGAAACATGTCAGTCACATATATATGAAGTACAGTGACAGTGTTGCTTACTGTACTTGTCATTTAGTATAAAGGATTTATTAAAAAAAATAATAGTGTTTTCATGCACTGTCTCTTTAAAAAAGCCGGCCGGCAATTCAGCATCTGTACCCGACAATTTAGAATAGAAGGAATAGAGAATCACACATAGATTAGATAGATAGAAACAGGTCAGTCACATATATATGAAGTACAGTGACAGTGTTGCTTACTGTACTTGTCATTTAGTGTAAAGGATTTATTAAAAAAAAATAATAGTGATTTCATGCACCGTCTCTTTAAAAAAGCCGGCCGGCAATTCAGCATCTGTACCCGACAATTTAGAATAGAAGGAATAGAGAATCACACATAGATTAGATAGATAGAAACATGTCAGTCACATATATATGAAGTACAGTGACAGTGTTGATTACTGTACATGTCATTTAGTGTTAAAATAAAGGATTTATTTAAAAAAAAATTGGCGTGGGGTTCCCCTTAATTTTAGTCTCTAGCGGAGGTTAAGCAGACTGCTGGGGCAGATGTTTGAAGCCTGGGAAGGGGGTAATACCCACGGAGCTTCCCAGGCTACTAATATCAGCCCCCAGCGGAATACCTAGCCTTTACTAGCTATTAAAATGGGGGACCCCCCAAAAAAATGACGTGGGGTCCCCCCTATTTTAATAGCTAGCAAAGGCTAGGCAGACAGCTGGGGGCTGATATTAATAGCCCAGGAAGGGTGCCATGAATATTGGCCCCCTCCCAGGCTAGAAACACCAGCCGTCAGCCGCCCCAGAAATGGCGCATCCTTAGAATGCGCCAATTCTGGCACTTAGCCTCGCTCTTCCCACTGCCCTGTAGCGGTGGCAGTGGGGTAATAGGGTTGGGGTTGATGTCAGCTTATAATGCCAGCTGACATCAAGCCCAGGTTAGTAATGGAGAGGCGTCTATAAGACACCCCCATTACTAACCCCATAGTCAAAGTTAAAAGAAAACACAAACACCCAGAATAAAGTCCTTTAATTGAAATAAAGACACATTCCTTTATTGTTGTAAATTAAACCATACTTACCGTCACGCCCATTCCAGCTGAAGCCAACGATCTCCTGCAATAAAAGTAAAATAATAAAGCAACCTCATCCTTACCTTTCCATGGTTCCCACGACAGCTTCAGCTCTGCCACATCGAGATAACAGGCTGGACCGCAGCAGAACGCCGCCATCCAGCCTGTCATCCCGCAGACACTGAGAAGCGCAGGCATTCTTGCGCTCTGCAGTGTCTGGCTGTGACGGCATCCAGATGAGCCGAGGTCATGTCCAATGAATTCGGCGCACCTCATGCACGTCACTGACAGCGTGGGAGAATTCTCCTGCACTCAGCACTTCAGCGTGAGAATTCTCCCACGCTGTCAGTGACGTACATGAGGTCAGCTGAGTTCATTGGACATGAATGAGCTCACCTCATGCACGTCACTGACAGCGTGGGAGAATTCTCACGCTGTAGCGCTGAGTGCAGGAGAATTTTCCCACGCTGTCAGTGACGTACATGAGGTCAGCTGAGTTCATTGGACATGAATGAGCTCACCTCATGCACGTCACTGACAGCGTGGGAAAATTCTCCTGCACTCAGCGCTTCAGCGTGAGAATTTTCCCACGCTGTCAGTGACGTGCATGAGGTGAGCTCATTCATGTCCAATGAACTCAGCTGACCTCATGTACGTCACTGACAGCGTGGGAGAATTCTCACGCTGAAGTGCTGAGTGCAGGAGAATTCTCCCACGCTGTCAGTGACGTGCATGAGGTGAGCCGAGTTCATTGGACATGAACTTGTCTCATCTTTATGCCGTCACAACCAGACACTGCAGAGCGCAAGCAAGCCTGCGCTTCTCAGTGTCCGCGGGATGACAGGCTGGATGGCAGCTTTCTGCTGCGGTCCAGCCTGTCATCTCGATGTAGCAGAGCTGAAGCTGTCCTGGGAACCATGGAAAGGTAAGGATGATGTTGGTTTATTATTTTACTTTTATTGCAGAAGACATTGGCTTCAGCTGGAATGGGCGTGATGGTAAGTATGGTTTAATTTAGAACAATAAAGAATTGTGTGTTTATTTCAATTAAAGGACTTTATTCTGGGTGTTTGTGTTTTTTTAAATACTTTACTAGAAATTCATGGTGGTCATGTCTAATATTGGCGTGACCCCATCAATTTCGGGCTTAGGGCCAGCTGATAATGCCAAGCTGGCCTTAACCCCTTTATTACCCAGTGAGCCACCGCACCAGGGCCCTGGATGAGTTGGGTACAGCGCCAGAAGATGGCGCTTCTATGAACGCGCCATTTTCTGGGGCGGCTGCGGACTGCAATTTGCAGCGGGTGGGGCCCAGAAAGCTTGGGCCTCCCTGCGCTGCGGATTCCAGCTCCCAGCTGCCTAGTTGTACCTGGCTGGGCACAAAAATAGGGCGAAGCCCCACGCATTTTTTTTTTAAATTATTTCATGAAATTCATGGAATAATTAAGAAAAAAAGGGCTTCCCTATATTGTTGTGTCCAACCAGGTACAAATAGGCAGCTGGTGGTTGGGGGCAGCCCGTCCCTGCCTGCTGTACCTGGCTGGACACAAATATAGTGCGAAGCCCCACGTCAATTTTTTTTTAATTATTTCATGAAATAATTTTTTTAAAAAAGGGCTTCCCTATATTGTTGTGTCTGGCCAGGTACAAATAGGCAGCTGGTGGTTGGGGGCAGCCCGTTCCTGCCTGCTGTACCTGACTGGACACAAATATAGGGCGAAGCCCCACGTCAATTTTTTTTAAATTATTTCAGGAAATTCATGAAATAATGAAAAAAAAATTGATGTGGGGCTTCGCCCTATATTTGTGTCCAGTCAGGTACAGCAGGCAGGAACGGGCTGCTCCCAACCACCAGCTGCCTATTTGTACCTAGCCGGACACAACAATATAGGGAAGCCCTTTTTTTCTTAATTATTCCATGAATTTCATGAATCTAAAAAAAAAATGCGTGGAGCTACGCCCTATTTTTGTGTCCAGCCAGGTACAACTAGGCAGCTGGGGGCTGGAATCTGCAGCGCAGGGAGGCCCAAGCTTTCTGGGCCCCACCCGCTGCAAATTGCAGTCCGCAGCCGCCCCGGAAAATGGCGCGTTCATAGAAGCGCCATCTTCTGGCGCTGTACCCAACTCATCCAGGGCCCTGGTGCGGTGGCTCACTGGGTAATAAAGGGGTTAAAGCCAGCTTGGCATTATCAGCTGGCCCTAAGCCCGAAATTCATGGGGTCACGCCAATATTAGACATGACCACCATGAATTTCTAGTAAAGTATTTAAAAAAAACACAACACCCAGAAAAAAGTCCTTTAATTGAAATAAACACACAATTCTTTATTGTTCTAAATTAAACCATACTTACCATCACGCCCATTCCAGCTGAAGCCAACGATCTCCTGCAATAAAAGAAAAATAATAAAGCAACATCATCCTTACCTTTCCATGGCTCCCACGACAGCTTCAGCTCTGCTACATCGAGATGACAGGCTGGACCGCAGCAGAACGCTGCCATCCAGCCTGTCATCCCGCAGACACTGAGAAGCGCAGGCTTGCTTGCGCTACTCAGTGTCTGGCTGTGACGGCATCCAGATGAGCCGAGGTCATGTCCAATGAACTCGGCGCACCTCATGCACGTCACTGACAGCGTGGGAAAATTCTCACGCTGAAGCGCTGAGTGCAGGAGAATTTTCCCACGCTGTCAGTGACGTACATGAGGTGAGCCGAGTTCATTGTCGGCTCATCTGGATGCCGTCACAGTCAGACACTGAGGAGCGCAAGCATGCCTGCGCTTCTCAGTGTCCGCGGGATGACAGGCTGGATGGCAGCGTTCTGCTGCGGTCCAGCCTGTCATCTCGATGTAGCAGAGCTGGAGCTGTCCTGGGAACCATGGAAAGGTAAGGATGAGGTTGCTTTATTATTTTTCTTTTATTGCAGGAGATCGTTGGCTTCAGCTGGAATGGGCGTGATGGTAAGTATGGTTTAATTTAGAACAATAAAGAATTGTGTCTTTATTTCAATTAAAGGACTTTATTCTGGGTGTTTGTGTTTTTTTTTTAACTTTGACTATGGGGTTAGTAATGGGGGTGTCTTATAGACGCCTCTCCATTACTAACCTGGGCTTGATGTCAGCTGGCATTATAAGCTGACATCAACCCCAACCCTATTACCCCCTGCCACCGCACCAGGGCAGCGTGGAAGAGCGAGGCTAAGTGCCAGAATTGGCGCATCCTATGGATGCGCCATTTCTGGGGCGGCTGACGGCTGGTGTTTCTAGCCTGGGAGGGGGCCAATATTCATGGCTCCCTTCCTGGGCTATTAATATCAGCCCCCAGCTGTCTGCCTAGCCTTTGCTAGCTATTAAATTAGGGGGGACCCCACGTCATTTTTTTGGGGGGGGGTCCTCCATTTTAATAGCTAGTAAAGGCTAGGTATTCAGCTGGGGGCTGATATTAGTAGCCTGGGAAGCTCCGTGGGTATTACCCCCTTCCCAGGCTTCAAACATCTGCCCCAGCCGTCTGCTTAACCTCCGCTAGAGACTAAAATTACGGGGAATCCCACGCCAATTTTTTTTAATAATAAATCCTTTATTTTAATACTAAATGACAAGTACAGTAACCAACACTATCACTGTACTTATTATATATGTGACTGACATGTTTCTATCTATCTAATCTATGTGTGATTCTCTATTCCTTCTATTCTAAATTGTCGGGTACAGATGCTGAATTGCCGGCCGGCTTTCTTAAAGAGACGGTGCATGAAAACACTATTATTTTTTTTAATAAATCCTTTGCAGTAAATGACAAGTACAGTAAGCAACATTGTCACTGTACTTCATATATATGTGACTGACATGTTTCTATCTATCTAATCTATGTGTGAAGCTCTATTCTGTCTGTTATAAATTGTCGGGTACCGCTGCTGAATTGCCGGCCGGCTTTTTTAAAGAGACGGTGCACGAAAACACTATTATATTTTTTAATAAATCCTTTACACTAAATGACAAGTACAGTAAGCAACACTGTCACTGTACTTCATATATATGTGACTGACATGTTTCTATCTATCTAATCTATGTGTGATGCTCTATTCCTTCATGTCTAAATTGTCGGGTACCGGTGTATGCCGCTGCTGAATTGCCGGCCGGCTTTTTTAAAGAAAGCGTCTTCTGAGCAGTTTGTCAGCTTTTGGACACCTTTGAAGGTATTTTCTATGTGTTCCTATGTGTTTTTGTTTGCCTGCCATTGGTTTTAACGGTGTTCGACGGTGTTCTAAGGTGTTCGACGAACAGTTCGACGAACAGTTCCTCGAACATCCCGGTGTTCGACGAACCGAACCGAACCCGAACACTACGGGGGTGGCTCAACACTACTCATTATCAGTACAAAATAAGAACTGTAATGTTCTAATGTACAAAGTTATTCATCTTTTTATGAAGTTTAGTTCCATGTGTAAGATTTAAAGTTTTGTCAAAAATTTTCTATAAGAAAAGTGTAGTCTGTAAAAGAAAAAACAGAAAGCTACACATTTGATAGTTTGGGATGTAAAGGATCCTTTAACGAGCTAGCCAAGTATTCACATGTCTTAGATTGTGTCGATGTAAGCAGCACTAATGTGCAGTATAGTGGTGGGCTTATCTTTCTGCCTATGACAGTACTTCCCAAGTAGCTAACTAATCAGAAATACTTGCTTCTTATAGTAGCAGAAGAACATGACTTAGAGATTCACACCAACACTTCAGTGTTTACTGTGACTTGTGTCTTGCTTGGGTAGATGCCACGGAAAGTGAGACCAAAGAAGGTTCACTTGAGAAGATCTTCAGGCAACCATCCGTATAGAAAGTCTTGTCTGATCTGAAATTGTGAAACTAATCAAGCTTGAAAGATTATCAGTTCACTATGCGCCAAGTATATTTGCCAGAGTTTTAGGTCTGCCTTAAGCCTGTCACTTTATCCCAGTATATGTGGTGTACATTGATAGAAACAGTTTATCCATCTGATGATAAAAAGGGGATGCCAATTAACTCCTGATAGCAATATTATGTAATAGGAAACAGTTATGCAGAACAGCTATTTGACTGTAAAAATATAGGACGAGGTCAAGCACCGGACCTCTGCTGGCCAAAGTTAAGCAATGTGACTTATCTTTGGCACGTCATTTCAGCAGATACAATGTCATCTGGAGTTCCAGCTAGCAGAGACTGGGCATAGTGTCACTTATGTCTATGGCTTGTATATTCTTTGAAAAGAGAGGAGGCACAGTTTCCATTAGCATTGAGTTACGGACGGCCAGGAGAGAGATAGAAGGGGGATTACTGGTCTGTAATATAAGCGAAGTCTGCAGTTTCCAATGAGCTTAATTCTCTGAAAGAAATAGCTGGACTTGGTTAGTAATGCCCTTAATAATAAAATCCCATATCCAGACTGTAAAGTCATTTAAAAATGGAATTTTATTTATTCATTGATATAAATTTGATTTCTTGCTTCCTTAACCCCTTCTCGACATATAACATAAACTTACCTTATATATCCTGTCCCTGCATTTGAGAGAGGCTCCAAGCTGATCCCACATCTTTCCCTGCACATGACAGCTAATTTAATTAGTCATCATGTGCCTCTAACAGCCACGGGTGGAGCAATGCTCCACCCGCGGCTGTTAACCTGTTAAACTCTGCTGTCAGTCTCTGAGAGCGGCATTTAACATACGCCCACTGGGGCGCGCGTCGTTCCATGCTCCTATTGGTGCGCTCGTGATGTGATCGCATATCACGAGCACGCTGGGTGCTGATGGGTTGCTATGACAGCCGGAGGTCTGCTGAAGACCCCTAAGCCTGTGATTACGATCCTACTGTGAAAGCCAGCCCATGGCTAGTGCTCATAAGAAATCATGATTTTCGCTATAAATAGCAGTACTGATGCACTGCTATGTATAGCATAAGTGATCAGATGATTGCAGCTTCAAGTCCGCTAAGGGGAATATTAAATTCAGTAAAAGTGAAAAAAAGGTTATTAAAAATATGAAGAAAAAACCCCACAAAGGTTTAAAACACCCTTCTTTTGCCCCATTAAAAATTAAACAATTAAGGAAAAATACACATATTTGGTATCGTTGTGTTTGTAAAAGTCAAATTTATCAAAATATAAAATAAATTAATTTGATCGGTTAATGGTATAACAAAAATAATTCAAAACACCAGAGTTACGTTTTTTTGGTGGCTGTGGCAATCAAAAGCAATCAAAACATTGCATCTTTCCCAAAATGGTATGAGTAAAAACGTCAGCTCAGGACTCAAAAAATAAGTCCTCACACAGACCCATATCTGAAAAATGAAAATGTCATGGGCCTCGGATAATGGTGACAAAAGCAAATTTTTTTTTCTTACAAATTTCCGATTTTTTTTCACCACTTAAGTATAAAAACCTATACATACTTGATACCTGCATACTCATACTGACCTAGAAAATCATATTGCCAGGTCAGTTTTACCATATGGTGAACATGGTGAATTAAACCCTGAAAAACAATTGTGAAATTGCACTTTTTTGGCAATTTCAACACACTTGGAATTTTTTTTCCTATTTTCCAGTACACTATGAGGTAGAATGAATGATGGCATTCAAAAGTACAACTTGTCTTGCAAAAAACAAGCCCTCATTCAGCTATGCTCACAGAAAATAAGAAAAGTTCTGGCTCTTGGAAGAAGTGGAGGAAAAGACTTTCGGCAGAAGACTTCATCCACTATAAGTTCATGCTCAAAACTTATAACTGCTCTCCATCTGGCTAAACAAGTGTACTTTACCACTCTCATCACATCTGTAGTCAACAATCCTAAACGACTCTTTGAAACCTTCCACTCCCATCTGAGCCCTAAAGTATAGATCCCCATCACCAACCTAAGCGCTGACGATCTGGCCACTTATTTCCTACAAAAAAACAATCATATCCGTTAAGACATTTTTGCACAATCCCCTCAAAATCTGGATCCCCTTCCCTCCCGCACCTAAAGTTCACTTTCCATCTTCAAGCCGGTCACAGAAGAAGAAGTGACCAGACTCCTCGCTTCTTCCCGCCCTACAACCTGCAACAGTGATCCTATTCCTTCATATCTCCTTCAGTTCTTTTCCCCAGCTGTCACTACCCTCCTAACTAAAATATTTAACCTCTCTCTTTCTTGGGTACCTTTCCCTTTTCATTCAAACATGCCATCATAACCCCTTTACTGAAGAAGCCATCCCTGGACCAGAACTGCACTGCTAACTATAGACCGGTCTCTAATCTTCTCTTCATCTCTAAGCTCCTGGAACGCCTGGTCCACTCACGTCTAATCCGCTATCTCTCAGATAACTCTCTTCTCGACCCTTTGCAATCCGGTTTCCGCTCCTCACACTCTACTGAAACTGCCCTCACTAAAGTCTCTAATGATCTACTAACAGCTAAATCTAATGGTCATTACTCCCTGCTGTTACTCCTGGATCTCTCAGCCACTTTTGATACCAGTTCGTCTTCACTACGCTCCGCTCTATAGGCCTCAAGGACACCGCTCTCTCCTGGTTCTCCTTCTATCTCTCTGACGGCTCCTTCACGGTATCTTTTGCCGGCTCTTCTTCCTGTAATCTTCCCCTTACTATCGGGGTTTCACAAGGATCAGTCCTAGGTCCCCTCCTCTTCTCTTTGTATATGTAGCGCCCCGAGGGTTCGGCCGCTACAGGGGTATTGCACCTCTGCCAGAGATGTGGTATTCCACTCCCAGGTAAGGATGGAGTATGGACCAGGGCTCAGTTAGCTGCATACAGCACACACACCCCATTTCTGAGGGACAGCTCAACGGTGCTCCCACTAGACAGAAGTGCAGGCACGACCGACTATGTCCCTGGGTGGAGTGGGGAGGGGAGTGGAATACCCAGTGCTGTAGGGGCAGATAGGGGTTGGTTGAGCGTAGGAAGGAGCCCATTGGTTGCTGGTCACCTGGGCTCATGGTCAGAGGGAGGTATGAAAGGTGGGCACCATCTTAGATTTGGGTTCAGTCTGTTCAGTCAGTGAGAGGAGAAGACCCGGAGTGGAGGCTCTGTAGGAGCTCCACTCAGGAGTGGGCCTAGAGAGAGGCCGAGGAAGAGAGAGTGGAAGAGAGAGAGAGGAGGTGAAAGGGAGCTGTGATTACGTCTCAACCCAGCTCGACGAGAAAGGAACAGAAAGTAACAGGAAGGAACAGAAAAGGAGAAGAAGAGACAGAGAAACAGAAGGGCTCAGGAACAAGAAGGTGGAAGGGACCCTAAGAACCCACGAGAATACAGGGTGAAGGGTCAGGCAGATTAAGGGTGCCGGATCCCAAGTTGGTGGAGGAGAAACTACCCTCAGCCAAAGACCGGACGTCGTGATCATTTATTGGTGCGACACCTCATCAAACCTGCTAGGAAGGCACCATATAGGACAGCGGAGAACGGGGCCCACGTTTACCCGCACAAGTCCGCGGCAGCTGGACAAAAGTGGGTCACTGGTGAGGCAGGCCAGAGAAAGGACAAAAGGGGGTCCTGAGCCATACTTCTGAACTGCCTGGGAGTTGACCAAGCCCCACACCTGGTGGACGCAGCACGGCTCGGGCGGTCACTACTGGTGCCGAAGTGACCCGGAGCACATGAACTGTGAGTAAAGACCCTGGACTGTAACTTGTTGTCTGTGTGCTCCTTTGCGCCTCCAGCACTATTGGTACCGGAACTCTCACCACCATCACTCCCACCATCCATTACACTGCCCTGGGGCTGCACTCTTCCCGTGGGGAGTCACACCACCTCAGCTGCATACACCATCAGCCCCAGCGGTCTGCCCTGCAGCGGCGGTTCCTAATGACCGCAAATCCACGGGTGGTGTAGTCGGACGTTAACAACAGCACATAGCAGACTACCACCGGCCTGACCACCCTGAGCCACGGAACCGGGTTGCCACTACTACCCCCATCGTTCCCCTATTGCCCGGATCCGAGTGTCCCATGGCCCAGGGGGCGAGTCAGCTTTGGCGTAGTCGGCAGGATTTCGTGCCCGCTAACAACGGGTACTGCGCGCCTGAAAAGAGACTGTTTCACTGTACTAAAGATGGCGCCCGCCCCAGAAGAACGAGCGCCATAATGTGCGTGCCAAAAGACCACAGGAGGCTGCCTCCCATCGTGGGCCAGGTCTCAGAATGGCGCCAAAGAAGGAGCCCGCCCCCAACAGCCATGAGCGCGGCTGTGGAGATGTCCATCAAAGTGGGGGGGCTGCCCCTGAGAGTGATTGTCAGCAGAATGCCCCAGGACCAACCCCATGGGGGCGGAAAGAGGAGAAAGCTGTGGGGCAGGGGGTGGTCTGGATCAGTCTGGCCAGACCACACCCGGAGATAGAGACAGGAACCAGCTCCAGTGCCCTGGCGCGTGGCCTGCTGCAGGCCGAATCCCCATGCAGCTTCACGGAGCTGCTAGCACACCTCCCCAAGGAAGGCCCCCGAGTATGTGCGGGCTGCGCTGGAGGAGCTGGACTGGAGAATGGTCCGGGTGCAGCGAGACGTGATTGCTGGGTGGAAGGAAGAGATGGCCTGGCGGGCCGTGATCCAGCAGCAGGAGGCGCCACCGGCACCCAGCAGCACGCCTGCCTCCAAGGGCGGTGAAAACAGAATGGAAGCAGAGGACGACGCTGCAGAAGAGGCAAGTAAGGCGGACGCCCCTGCCCCGGGTCCTGACACCGTAGCCTTACCTCTGGATCCCGTCGTGGAGCCAGAAGTCCCGGGAGCCGCTGCAGCTTCCACGCGCCCGCCGCAAACACCTAGGCCGCAAGCCACGAGCACAGTCGCTGAACCAGGCCCCCCTCGTGTCCTCTGACCCCGGGTGCGGTAAGAAGTGGCCCGCTCGAGGCCCGGTCGCAAGGCCTGATCTCCCCAGGCGCCTCCCAACCGCGTGCGCCCCCGGTCTCGAAACCACCACTCCTGGGGACGGACCTGTATGCTCAATTGGCAGGTCTGGAGGAGGAGCGGGCACGGCGCCGGAAGAGGGAGCAGCCGCAGGCCCGAAGCGCGGAGGAGAAGACGCGCACCCGCCGGAACCTCCATGCAGCACGCGGTCCTAAAACACCTGGGACCGTGGTGAAGTTCCACCAGAAGAAAGAGTGGGGGTTCATTCGGGACTCTGCCACCGCCACAGACATCCATGTTGACAGGAGGGACGTGGAGGGTCACCTGCCAGAGGGCCATCCAGAACGGGATCTGTTTCCAGGAGACTTGGTGTCCTACACCCGACACCGAGGCCTAAAGGGATGGTATGCCCTTCATGTCCAGAGGATAAGGGAGGAACAGCATTACTCGGATCCAGAGTACCAAGAGGACCCGGACGGGTCTGAAGACGACCAGGAGGAGCAAGGCGCATCAGGAGGACACCGTTACCAGTAAATGGTAAAGTGTGACTGTACATAGTTACCCGTCAGGGTACAGGGAGCTGTTTTGGAACTGTTTCCAGAGTAAAGTGTGGTCCCCGTTGGGACTGTGATGGAACTGTGACTGCGTGAAAGTTATCCCCTATATCCCCTGCCAGGCTGAGGACTGTGAGCAGCCATTCCCCTCCCCAAAACTGGCCGAGGACTGAGAGCGGCCGCCCCTGTAAATAGTTGCGCTTCCTAAAGCGCCCCCTACTGGTTTTATAAAAAGACTGCAACGTCTACCTCAAGATAAATCTGCTGGACTGTTGCACCTTTAAAAGGGAAGAACATCTGGTCGCAAGTTGCACCGCGGCCATGATCCAAGAATACCAGAATGTGTTTTGCCTAAAATTGTTTTATATGAGCAGTTTAATATGCTGCTAGAAAATGTTTTACATAATCTTGAAACCGTTTTATATGACAAGTGACAAAAGAGTTCTAGTAGTGTTGAAAATATTTTATAGTGCCTAGTGAGAGAAAAGTGTGTCCCATAAAGGGAATTGAACTGTGTCGTCCGTTTCTAAATGTAAAAGGTTATTGAAAAAGTTTTTGCATGTCCTGTACTTAATTGTTTTTGCTCTTTTCCAGCCCGAGGACGTGCTGTGGTTTAACAGGGGGGAATGTAGCGCCTCGAGGGTTTGGCCGCTACAGGGGTATTGCACCTCTGCCAGAGGTGTGGTATTCCACTCCCAGGTAAGGATGGAGTATGGACCAGGGCTCAGTTAGCTGCATACAGCACACACACCCCATTTCCGAGGGACAGCTCAACGGTGCTCCCACTAGACAGAAGTGCAGGCACGACCGACTAAGTCCCTGGCTGGAGTGGGGAGGGGGGTGGAATACCCAGTGCTGTAGGGGCAGATAGGGGTTGGTTCCTGAGCGTAGGAAGGAGCCCATTGGTTGCTGGTCACCTGGGCTCATGGTCAGAGGGAGGTATAAAAGGTGGGCACCATCTTAGATCTGGGTTCAGTCTGTTCAGTCAGTGAGAGGAGAAGACTGGAAGTGGAGGCTCTGTAGGAGCTCCACTCAGGAGCGGGCCTAGAGAGAGGCCGAGGAAGAGGGAGTGGAAGAGAGAGAGAGAGAGGAGGTGAAAGGGAGCTGTGATTACGTCTCATCCCAGCTCCACGAGAAAGGAACAGAAAGTAACAGGAAGGAACAGAAAAGGAGAAGAAGAGACAGAGAAACAGAAGGGCTCAGGAACAAGAAGGTGGAAGGGACCCTAAGAACCCACGAGAATACAGGGTGAAGGGTCAGGCAGATTAAGGGTGCCGGATCCCAAGTTGGTGGAGGAGAAACTACCCTCAGCCAAAGACCGGACGTCGTGATCATTTATTGGTGCGACACCTCATCAAACCTGCTAGGAAGGCACCATATAGGACAGCGGAGAATGGGGCCCACGTTTACCCGCACAAGTCCGCGGCAGCTGGACAAAAGTGGGTCACTGGTGAGGCAGGCCAGAGAAAGGACAAAAGGGGGTCCTGAGCCATACTTCTGAACTGCCTGGGAGTTGACCGAGCCCCACACCTGGTGGACGCAGCACGGCTCGGGCAGTCACTACTGGTGCCGAAGTGACCCGGAGCACATGAACTGTGAGTAAAGACCCTGGACTGTAACTTGTTGTCTGTGTGCTCCTTTGCGCCTCCAGCACTATTGGTACCGGAACTCTCACCACCATCACTCCCACCATCCATTACACTGCCCTGGGGCTGCACTCTTCCCGTGGGGAGTCACACCACCTCAGCTGCATACACCATCAGCCCGAGTGGTTTGCCCTGCAGCGGCGGTTCCTAATGACCGCACATCCACGGGTGGCGTAGTCGGACGTTAATAACAGCACATAGCAGACTACCACCGGCCTGACCACCCTGAGCCACGGAACCGGGTTGACACTACTACCCCCATCGTTCCCCTATTGCCTGGATCCGACTGCACCACGGCCCAGGGGGCGAGTTATATACTGCCCCAATTGGACAAACCATCAGCAGATTTGGTTTCCAGTATCATCTCTATGCTGATGACATGCAACTATACACCTTTTCACCTGACATCACCCCCACTCTAATACAAAATACCAGCGATTGTCTGTCCGCTGTCTCTAACATCATGTCCTCCCTCTATCTAAAAAGTAATCTCTCAAAAACTGAACTCCTTGTTTTTCCTCCCTCTACTAACCTACGTATACCTGACTTTTCAATTTCCTTAAGTGGTGCCATCATAACTCCCAAGCAGCAAGCACACAACTTTCCTTTATTCCCCATATACAATCACTCACTCACTCATCTCACCTGCACCTTAAAAACATCTCCAGAATCCAATGGATGTGATTTATCCATTGAATTTTTATCTCTTTACCTGAACTGATCTGAACTATTTTTCTATCAATAAAAAAAAAAAAAAATTTGGGGGGAAATTTTTTTCCTGGAAGCCAGTTTCTTCTTACATTTATACTGTTTCTACTACGTGAGACCACACGTTACCAGGCTTCCCTGCACCAGGAGCATGTGAGAACCAGGTGAGCTGAATTTATTTTATTTTTTATCTGTCACACAGAGTGACTGTAGACTTATCACTTTTGACCAGACAACCCCTTTAATTCTTCATGCATTAGAAAGGAGAAGAAAGACAGCACAATAGAAAAGAAAAATCTGAAATCAGTGTCAGAGGGTGTGATTGCTTTTCACAAATGACTGGACTGAAGTTTTACATTTAGTGTGTAATCATTTTTATGAAGGGGGGAATATTTGTTTTTTTAAAATGCAAAAGAAGATTCCCTAAAAGCTGAACATTTAACTAAGACTGTTTATATTATAAATTGTAATTTTCACAAACAATTTTTTTCATATCTGTTTTACTTGTCAAATTCTACATCAATATATGTTACACTTATACAGCGCCCTGTTTCAGGTGCTGGCTTCTTGGATTTGGATTTGCATTTTGTATTACTTAATTTTTGGGTAAAATGTTGAATATGACAAGAGTATACTGCAGTCTGCTGCCACATTTTGCTTTTTGTACATGTATCTACCTACCTAACATTTCTGATTACATTTTTTTTGGCAAGAGTCTAATAATTGGAGTTGAAAAGACTGCCAAAAGTTAATGAAAGTGTTGTACAAATGCATAGTAAACAAAAAAGAGGCAAAGGCATTGGACGAGGTAGGGTAAAAGAAAAAAATCTCTACCATGGCTGAAAATATTGGATCTGCTACTGCTAGCTGCAGCAGAAGCACCAAAACTAGCACCAGCCAGCTTGATAATAGTACTACCAACCAAAGGCCACAATTTTGATTCTTTTGCCTATGGGAAGTGTATTAGTAAGGAGGAAAAGGAGGCTATATGTAGCTTGATATAACATAAACGGGTCTATTGCGACTCTGCGAAACGGCGTCCGTCGGGTGTGGGGAGGACACCTCCGGTCTCCTGCGTTCCAGGACTCCTTCATACACCAGGTAGTAGCGTTCTCTGCCCCATACATCTCCCACTGCAGCACACACTTCACCCTGACTCCTTTTCCATGCTCACTGGTCACTAGAGATGAGCGTTGTTCGACTCGAACTGTTCGCCAATCTCAAATTCGAGCTGTTTTGGGCGGTGTTCGAGCCGTTCGACGAACACGAACGATTTGGCTGTTCGAGGTTATGTTCGATAACGGTTCGTGCACCAAAATCATAACTGGATTTTTTCTCAGTAATGATGAAAATGAATGTTAATACACAGTTTGAGTGTACAGCGGGGTGGGGGGAGGGGCAGGGGATGGATCTCTGCAGGAATAATGAAGATCTCCATTTTTTTTTCTCTTTCCCGCATTTACAGTGGGGAGGTGCAATCTGTCAGCCTATCAGCAGCGCACACACGGAGCGAAGTGCTTTTTTTCACACAAGCAAGGGCATGTGTCATTGGCAGTGTATGTCACATGTCCTTGCCCTATAAGACCCAGCCATTTTCCCCGTTGCCACCATTTTCTCACTGCTGCAGCTGTGTGTTAGACGGCACCGCTGTTGCTGTGTGCGCTATACCTTGTTAATTTCAAGCCAATTTTCGCACAAATCTACAGATAGCTTTGGAGTAGGGAATAGTTGTGATTGCAGTCCTTTTAAGGACTAGGTTACAGCATTTCCTACGACTTTTATCAGGCTGGTCTGTGCTCTTAAATAGATAGGTTGTGGGAGTAAAGACTAATTGTAATTGCAGTCCTTTTCAGGACTAAGTTACATCAGTTCCTATCAGTTTTTGCCTGGCAGGTCTGTGCCAGTGCTGTGCAAGTTTTTTTCACAGCATTTGGCTAAATCTAGCAAAGCTAATCCTTTTTGGCCTATTGCAGAGTGTGTTAGTCAGTGGAGTAGCCTATCTGTGTTGCAAGATATACCACCTGTGTATAGAATACCAATTTTTTTACTGCACCTAGTGAAGTAAAACCTTTTGGGCATAGCATCATTCTATTAGTCCATCTATACTGACCTCCATAAGGTTGCAAATTGAATATAATTTTTATCTGCATCTAGCTCTGAAAAAATATTTGGGCTTCTAGCAGTGTGTGGGACTTGTTCTATTAGTCCATCTATACTGACCTCCATCAGGTTGCAAATTAAAAATAATTTTATTTCTGCATCTAGCTCTAAAAAAATATTTGTCCTTCTAGCAGTGTGTGGGACTTGTTCTACTAGTCCATCTATACTGACCTCCATCAGGTTGCAAATTAAAAATAATTTTTATCTGCATCTAGCTCTGAAAAAATATTTGTCCTTCTAGCAGTGTGTGGGACTTGTTCTACTAGTCCATCTATACTGACCTCCATCAGGTTGCAAACTGAATATAATTTTTTTCTGCATCTACTTCTGAAAAAATATTTGGGCTTCTAGCAGTGTGTGGGACTTGTTTTATTAGTCCATCTATACTGACCTCCATCAGGTTGCAAATTAAAAATAATTTTTATCTGCATCTAGCTCTGAAAAAATATTTGGCCTTCTAGCAGTGTGTGGGACTTGTTCTATTAGTCCATCTATACTGACCTCCATCAGGTTGCAAACTGAATATAATTTTTTTCTGCATCTACCTCTGAAAAAATATTTGGGCTTCTAGCAGTGTGTGGGACTTGTTCTATTAGTCCATCTATACTGACCTCCATCAGGTTGCAAATAGTGTTGAGCATTCCGATACTGAAATATCGGGTATCGGCCGATATTCGCGGTATCGGAATTCCGATACTTAATTCCGATACTTTTGCAATATCGTATACCGGAATCGGAAGTTCCCATAATGCAATGAGCCATTTTCATTTTATTCAGCCAGTGAGGATCCTAAGAAGTGTGGGCACATCCTGTTAGGCATGTAGGCATCTTAACTAATGGCATGGCTGTGATTGGCTGCTGAAATGATGTCATGATGCACTATAAAAGCCGCCGCCGCCATTTTGAGCTCACTCTGCTGTGAATTCAGTTAGGGATAGGATGCTGTTGTTCTGAGGGACAGTTTTAGCTACCTATTTGGTCTATTCTGCTTTACCCAAGCTACTTTATAAATCGCTGTGCCTTGCAGTGCTAGTGCACAGTTCTCTGTGCTGTTCACCGCTTTCTGCAAGGTCTCTGTGTGTGAGTGCAGCTCACCCTGTAGTGTGTGCTTCAGCCACGTCTGGTTATAGTGCACTCAGTGTGTGTCACTGCCTCATACATTGTCCTTTTTTGCCAATTCATAATTTTTCCTGATATCTCCTATTAGTGTGGTGGTTCCATCCGTATTCAGCTAAATTTGTTCCAAACACACCATATAGGAGTAGATAGAGAAATTTTTTTGGCCTTGCAGCGCTAGTGCACAGTGCTCTGCATCTGTACTGTTCACCGCTGTCTGCAAGGTCTGGTGTGTGAGTGCAGCTCACCCTGTAGTGTGTGCTTCAACCACGTCTGGTTGTAGTGCACTCAGTGTGTGTCACTGCCTCATACATTGTCCTTTTTTGCCAATTCATAATTTTTCCTGATATCTCCTATTAGTGTGGTGGTTCCATCCGTATTCAGCTAAATTGGTTCCAAACGCACTATATAGGAGTAGATAGAGAAATTTTTTTGGTCTTGCAGCGCTAGTGCACAGTGCTCTGCATCTGTACTGTTCACCGCTGTCTGCAAGGTCTGGTGTGTGAGTGCAGCTCACCCTGTAGTGTGTGCTTCAACCACGTCTGGCTGTAGTGCACTCAGTGTGTGTCACTGCCTCATACATTGTCCTTTTTTGCCAATTCATAATTTTTCCTGATATCTCCTATTAGTGTGGTGGTTCCATCCGTATTCAGCTAAATTGGTTCCAAACACACTATATAGGAGTAGTTAGAGGAGCCTTTCTGCAGCATTGGGCCCTACAGCCCCAGCCAGATTAGTATTAGCCTATTTTTTGCAGCCTCATCTATTGCATTGTAGGTTACCTTCCTACATTGTAATAGCTACAAAAAGTTTGTGATACTATCGTTATTACATCTTTAGGCACATCCAGTGTCTTTTTGTGACAAAAAAAAACCTAAATAAAGTTCACCAAACACTCCACTTTACAGTTGTGTAGGCCACATTAGCTCATATTAAAGTCTAGTCCACACTTTATAAAATTAGTATTTCTTATACCTGTTAGCAGCTGTTCAGGAATAAGCACACTAAGCCCTTAGTACTTTTCTGCCTATCTTTATCAGTCTACCAAGATGAAGAAGGCAGGGAGTAAGGCATGTGGTCGTGGGCGTGGGCGTGGAGTTTCTGCAGGGAGAGGACGTGAGGATTCTGTGCCTGCAGGGAGAGGATGTGGGGATTCTGTGCCTGCTGCGGGCACCAGTGACTCAGCATCCCCCAGTTTTACCAGGGAACAGTCCTTTATGCGCAGCTTTGTAGGAGCTAGCCGTACCCCACTGCTGCGGGAGGACCAAATTGAAGCCGTTGTCGGATGGATGGCAGCTAATGCATCGACTTCAATTAGTTCCAGATCCTCTCAGGTCCTGAGCACTGAAGAGCACCCATCTGTCTCTTCACCACCTGCCAAATTGCCCAGGCAGTCAGAGAGCCCTGGACAGGAGCCATCTCTACTTCTGTTCTCTGAATCTCTTGGCTTGGAAAGAGGGGGCCAGCCAAGCAGAATTCGAGAATTTGAAGAAGAGGTAGTATGCAGTGATGCGCAACCGTTTTGTCTCTCTGAATCTGAAGAGGCGGGTGGGCCAGTGCCTATGGTCAGCAGCACACCTCAGTACGCATCTGATGATGAGACTCAGGTGCCACTTTCTGGTGCGTACTGTGCTGTCGAGACTACCCAGGAGAAGCAGTTGTTTGAAGAGGGTGGTGTAGATGATGAGGTCCTTGACCCATCATGGCGTGAGGGACAGGAAGGTGGTGGGAGCAGCTCTGAGGAAGAGATTCCCCGAACAGCCCAAAAAGGAGGGAGAGGGAGGGGGCAGACTTGGTTGCCTGTAGCCTCCACTTCGGCACCCATTAGGAGCATGGCTCTTCCAAAATCCAAAGCGGGCGCTCCCAAGGCTTGCAGTGCCTGGTCCTTTATTGACACAGTTGCAGATGACATTTGCTTTGTCAAATGCAAGCTGTGTAATCAGAAGGTGAAAAAAGGGAAAAGTGTCAGCAACCTCAATACCACAAATATGTGGAAACATGTGCGGACCAAGCACGTGGTGGAGTTACAAAAACACACTGAAGACCTAGGCCAACCTACAGCGCCACCTACCACCTCTTCAGCTCGTGTTGTAGCCTCTTCCTCCAGCTCACACACAGCTGGTTCGGCTTCCTCACAGGATCGCCATGGAAGAATCTCTGGCACTGTTGTACAGAGACACAGTATAATTCCACCCACAGCACCACTTTCCCAGTCATCCTCACACTCCCAGACCAGTCTACAGCCATCGTTAGCACAGGCATGGGAGAAAAGGCGCCCATACTCGGCAAACCATCCCCCAGCACAGGCTCTGAATGCTGGCATTGCTAAACTACTGGCCCTTGAAATGCTATCATTCAGGCTAGTGGAGACTGACACATTCCGTAACTTTATGGCATTGGCAGTCCCACAATACAACGTGCCCAGCCGATTTTATTTCAGCAGACAAGCCGTCCCTGCTCTGCAACATCATATGGAGGGAAAAATTAAACATGCGCTACAAAACGCCGTCAGTAGCAAGGTCCACCTGACCACCGATGCGTGGACCAGTAAGCATGGACAGGGACGATACCGTTACCTCACTGCCCATTGAGTAAATGTTGTGGAGCTGGGTACAGATCTTGAGAGTGGCGCTGTACGTGTTCTGCCAACTCCAAGGATTGCAGGAATCCAGTCTGTACACATTGACTCCTCCTCATACTCCAGTTCCTCTGAATCAGCGCTGCAGGAGCCGTCACGGTCTACCTCCACATCGACCCGTGAACGGTTACCTGTTATGGTGACCAATATGAGCACAGCCGTGGCCAAACGTCAACAGGCCGTATTAAAATTAATTTCTTTGGGGAATCGAAGCCACACAGCGCAGGAGCTCTGGAATGCCATCAATCAGCAGAGCAATGTGTGGTTTGTGCCAGCGAATCTCCAGCCAGGCATGGTAGTGTGTGACAATGGCCGAAATCTGGTGGCAGCTCTGGGCCTAGGCAACCTCACTCACATCCCATGTCTGGCACATGTGCTCAACTTGGTCGTGCAGAGTTTTTTGAGGGACTATCCGGATCTTGATGCACTGCTTCACAAGGTCCGCATAGAGTGCGCTCACTTGCGGCGTTCCAGCAATGCAAGATCACGCATTGCAGCTCTGCAGCGCCGATTACGTCTTCCGGAACATCGCATCATATGTGACCTACCCACCAGGTGGAATTCAACGTTACATATGTTGGAGAGGTTGTGTGAGCAGCAGGCAGCAGTAATGGAGTACCAGCTGCAGCAGGCGCAAAGAAGTCGCAGTGCGCGCCGTTCACACTTCACCACCACTGAGTGGGCCTCTATGAAGGACATTTGCCACGTTTTGCGTGCCTTCGATTATTCCACGCGGATGGCGAGTGCAGATGATGCACTAGTCAGCATGACTATCCCTCTTATCTGCCTGCTTGAAAAAACACTGCAAGCACTAAGGGACGAGGTTTTGGAAGAGGTGGAGGATGAGGAGTCACAAATGCCATCTGCTTCTCTACAGTCTGCGCAACATGGTTCTTCACAAAGGCCTAGGCAGGGGACACTTTGTGAGGAGGATGAGGAGGAGTCAATGGATGAGGAAGACATCTGTCCAGAGGAGGGAGGTACACAATGCTCTAGTAGTCAGTATCTAGAGCGAGGGTGGGGTGATGCAGAGCAGGCAGAGATCACGCCTCAAGCAGGGAACAGCGTTTCTTGGCCAGTTGGCAGTCTGCAGCACATGGTTGATTTCATGCTGCAGTGCCTGAGAAACGACCGCCGCATCACCCACATTCTCAACACGGCTGATTATTGGGTGTCCACCCTCCTAGATCCTCGCTACCGGGACAACTTACAAAGCCTCATAACACCGTTGAACCGGGAGCGTAAAATGCGGGAGTACCAAGACGCACTGGTGCATTCCATCATGTTCTCCATTCCAACCGAGAGCAGTGCTGCTAGTGCTTTACAAAGCAGCTCAGTGCGTCGAGGCAGTGGAGGAAGCTCTGCACAAAGAGGGAGCAGAAGCAGCGCCTCAGCACAAGGCAAGACCAGTATGGCCGAAATGTGGCAAAGTTTTGTGTCCCCGCCGCCACAAATGTCTACACCATCACAGACGGCTCCAGTCAGCAGGAGGCAACGTTTCCGTCAGATGGTGACAGACTACATGTCTTGCCCTCTTAGTGTACTCCCAGACGGCTCTTCTCCCTTCAAGTTTTGGGTCTGTAAGCTAGATACATGGCCAGAGCTAAGTCAGTATGCATTGGAGGTGCTAGCTTGCCCTGCTGCTAGTGTATTATCGGAACGCGTCTTTAGTGCCGCAGGTGGTGTACTAACAGACCGTCGCATGCGACTATCCTCCGATAACGTTGACCGGCTTACTTTTCTCAAAATGAACAAGGCCTGGATCTCTCATGAATTTGCCAGTCCTCTTCCAGAATAAATAATTGTTGGCAAAAGTATCCAGGTCTCCTGTTCTGTTCATGTTTCTACAACCTGAACTGTAATCCCTGAGCTCCAACACCGCCAGTTGGCGCTCGGAAGTGCCGTCTGCACAGTCAACACTTGCTGCCATGTCATTGGGGTTCAGTAACGTCAGCTGTTCCCCTGCTGTGCGGACGGCAATTTCTCCTGCTCTGTCCACATTCTCACTACTACAGATTTTAAAGTTGCTCCAATTGCACCTCTGGCTCCTCTGTTTTCAGTATTATCCCTGAGCTCCAACACCGCCAGTTGGTGCTCGGAAGTGCCGTCTGCACAGTCAACACTTGCTGCCGTGTTATTGGGGTTCAGTAACGTCAGCTGTTCCCCTGCTGTGCGGACGGCAATTTCTCCTGCTCTGTCCACATTCTCACTACTACTGATTTTAAAGTTGCTCCAATTACACCTCTGGCTCCTCTGTTTTCAGTATTATCCCTGAGCTCCAACACTGCCAGTTGGCGCTCGGAAGTGCCGTCTGCACAGTCAACACTTGCTGCCGTGTCATTGGGGTTCATTAACGTCAGCTGTTCCCCGGCTGTGCGGACGGCAATTTCTCCTGCTTTGTCCACATCCACTGTACTACTGATTTAAAACTTGCTCCAATTACACCTCTGGCTCCACTCTGTTTTTAGCATGTACCCTGGGTTCCAGCACCGCCAGCTGGTTCTCGGTAGTTCCATTTGCTCTTGTACCTTCTACTACCCATCCGGGTTCCAGTACCGTCAGCTGGTTCTCGGCAGTGCCTTTGGATTAGGTGCCTCCTTCTCGGTATCCAAGTCCCACCAACGTCTGCTGGTTCTTGGTAGTGCTTTCTGGCACAGGTACCTCCTGCTTAGTAACCGAGTTCCAGTACCGTCAGCTGGTCTTCGGCAGTTCCATTGGCTCTTGTACCTTCTGCTACCCATCCGGGTTCCAGTACCGTCAGCTGGTCCTCGGTAGTTCAATTTGCTCTTGTACCTTCTACTACCCATCCGGGTTCCAGTACCGTCAGCTGGTTCTCGGCAGTGACTTTGGCACGGGTACTCCCTCCTGCCCAGCCTGGTTCCAGCACGCCAGCTGTTTCCGGGTAGTGTCAACGTCACTTTGCCTCCAATGCGTTGTCCTGTCGTGTTGCGGTCGGGTTAGCCGACTCTATGGTGCCTGCAGTTTAGGTGACTCCTATGTGGGCTGCGGGATCTGGCAATGAAGGCTGGTTCCATATTGCCAATAGGACAAGCACCCCCTGTAGGACTGTGGGTTTTGGTAACTGTGGCCGGCTCGTGGCCTTGAACTTTTTTTTACATGGGTACCTTCTGCTACCCATCCGGGTTCCAGTACCGTCAGCTGGTTCTCGGCAGTGCCTTTGGATTAGGTGCCTCCTTCTCGGTATCCAAGTTCCACCAACGTCTGCTGTTCCTTGGTAGTGCTTTCTGGCACAGGTACCTCCTGCTTAGTAACAGAGTTCCAGTACCGTCAGCTGGTCTTCGGCAGTTCCATTGGCTCTTGTACCTTCTACTACCCATCCGGGTTCCAGTACCGTCAGCTGGTTCTCGGTAGTTCCTCAGCTTTCTTGTACCTTCTGCTACATTTCCAAGTTCAAGCTTTTTGAAATGGTTCTTGGTAATCACTCTGGATCTCCCTGACGAGGACCCTGAAGACGAGGACCCTGAAGACCAACCCTAAGAAGACGAGGACCCCGAAGACAACGACCCTGAAGACGAGGACCCTGAAGACCACCCCGAAGAAGACGAGGACCCTGAAGACCAACCCTAAGAAGACGAGGACCCCGAAGACAACGACCCTGAAGACGAGGACCCTGAAGACCACCCCGAAGAAGACGAGGACCCTGAAGACCACCCCGAAGAAGACTAGGACCCTGAAGACCACCCCGAAGAAGACGAGGACCCCGAAGACGAGGACTCAGAAGACCAACCCGAAGAAGACGAGGACCCCGAAGACGACGACCCTGAAGACCACCCCGAAGAAGACCAAGAAGATGACCCTGAAGAAGTTGACCAAGAGGACAAAGAAGAGAAAACAAGCACCAAGATACAGAAGAACAAGAGACAGAAAACCAAGAAGCAGAAATACAAGAAGCTGCAGAACAAAAAGCGGAAGAACATTAAGCATAAGACTAAAAATCAGAGCAAAAGATAATATCTAAATTATAAGCAGAAGATGACTAAGCAGTGTATGGGGGTGAGTCCGTTCCTCCTCGTGGTGCCCCTGGAAAAGACCTGCTGCTGCAGGCCAAACTGAACGCGGACAAATCCTGTTGTAAATCTTTTGTGACGGGCAGAACGAAAGGTGTAATGTCCAACCTTTTAGAGATAACAACTACAGGAATGCCTGTCACAAATAAGAATATGATGAAGAAAAAGAATATGAAGAAGATGAAGAAGTAGAATATGAAGAATGTAAAAAAAAAGAATAATACGAAGAAGGTGAAGAAGAAGAGGATGAAAAAGATGCTGAGGATGATGAAGGAGAAAGTGTGGGGGAAGTAAAAAAGAAGGTGAAGAGCATGGAAGTAGTGAAACATAAATATCTGACAAAATATAAAAATACTTAACATAGTCAATATTTCCGTAACTCAGAACGTCTTAAAAAAAAATATTAATTCCTGCTATTCCATTTGATTGGGCTAAACCTCTATGCCTTTATTGTCTCCCCCACCTCCCCCAATACATTCTACATTATTCTTAGTTGTTTTCCTTCATGTAGAATTAACCTACAAGGAAAGAAAGGGTTTATATTCATTCCGATATTTCTGTCCCATTGACTTGCATTGGTTTCCGGTATCGGAATCGGCGATATCCGATACTTTTTCGGTATCGGTCCGATCCAATCCGATCCGATATTTCCCGATATCGGAAGGTATCGCTCAACACTAGTTGCAAATTAAAAATATTTTTTTGTCTGCATCTAGCTCTGAAAAAATATTTGGCCTTCTATCAGTGTGTGGGACTTGGTCTATTAGTCCATCTATACTGACCTCCATCAGGTTGCAAATTGAATATAATTTTTTTCTGCATCTACCTCTGAAAAAATATTTGGGCTTCTAGCTGTGTGTGGGACTTGTTCTATTAGTCCATCTATACTGACCTCCATCAGGCTGCAAATTGAATATAATATTTTTCTGCATCTAGCTCTGAAAAAATATTTGGGCTTCTAGCAGTGTGTGGGACTTGTTCTATTAGTCCATCTATACTGACCTCCATCAGGTTGCAAACTGAATATAATTTTTTTTCTGCATCTACCTCTGAAAAAATATTTGGGCTTCTAGCTGTGTGTGGGACTTGTTCTATTAGTCCATCTATACTGACCTCCATCAGGTTGCAAATTGAATATAATTTTTTTCTGCATCTAACCCAGCCAATAGTTTTGGCCTAATACCACAGTTTGGCCACTCAGCTCTGCTCGGTTCCCATCCATTGTTTTTTTGTGCAAACAACTCCAGAGTTGTGAATTAGTTAACCACCAAAATGAGTGGAAAAAGGCCTGCTGCTGGTGGAAAGGGGAATAGGCGTGTTGGGAAGGGGAAAAAGGGTTGTGTCCGTGGGGTAGGTGTTAAAGCAACAGTAACATCTGCAGAAGAAAGACCATCTTCCAGCCAAACTAAAATGTCTACTTCTTTTAGCGGACAATGTGATAAGATCCCTTTCTTACGGCCACGCCAATCGCTACAAATTCCAGATGAGGCACAAAAACAGCAGGTGCTTCAACGGATATCAAGTGTTCCTTTAAGTGGGCTCTCCTCCACATCAACTTCAACATCACAAATACTCCAGTCCTCAAAGGTGTCACCCCAATCGCACTTGCTTCCTCACAGCTCCCAAATCTCCAGCTGCCCGTCTGAGTATGAGGTAGAACAGATGGTTGAGTCTGCAGAGCTGTTTACTCATACTATAGCCTGGGAATCAGAGGTCGGCTCCAGCGCTTCTGTGAATCCAGACGAGGAAATGATCTGCACTGATGCCCAGAATCTTTATGAGTCGGATCCAGGACCAGACGCTGAAGGTTCTGACCATAATGTAGACCCTCATTCCCAAACTGTAACTCCTGTTGGTGGAGACAATGAGGAAGACGATGATGAGACTCAAATACCTGATTGGAGTGACAACTTTAGTTTTTTGTCAGGGCAGGAACAGGTTGGCTCTGAGGATGACGGGTGTGATAACGCACTGGGTGATGATGATGAGGTTGGAGATCCCACTTACTGTCAACCCACAGTCAGCCAAGAGATGAGGTCAGCAGAGGAGGTGGAGGAGAATGCTAGTGACGACGAGGTCAGGTTGCGCCTTCCTGGACAGAGACGTAGTACTGGAAGCACGTCAACAACTGCATCCTCAAGCACAACTCTGCCTCTCACCACAAGTCGTGGTGGCTCTTCAGGTCACATGGGTGCTAAGCCTTGCATAGCCTGGGCATTTTTTCAGATCGATAAAGATGACCCAACTCGTGTTATCTGTAACATTTGTCAGCAAAAGCTAAGTAGAGGCCAAAAAATACATAGTTTGAGTACTTCATGCATGAACCGGCACATGGACATGAAGCATAAGTTGCAGTGAGAAGCTCACTGTGCTACAATGAGGCCTAGCCGGCTGGGCCAACCACCGTCTGCCATATCTTGTGCATCCGCGGCCTCTTCATCCTCTGTGACTGGGGGGATAGCAGTCACACCTGTTTTGGGGCGCAGACCTGCCACCTCTTTACCCGCAACAGCCAGCGTGATTGGCAGGTCATCATTTTCTTTGGAGGTGGTAACACCAGCTGGTGTTGAGCGCTGTCCGACATCGATAGCACCACCTTTGGATCAAGGCAACCTAACATGTCCGCCTGCATCTTCCTCACAGACAGGCAGTTTGCCGGGACACCCTTATCAACCCCGTCTAAGCAAAATAGCCAGCCCTCGGTCCCTCAGATGTGGACAAGTAAAAGACCATTTCCTCCTAGCCATGAGAAAGCTAAGAGGTTGAATTTCACCATCTGCAAGCTCTTGGCTACAGAAATGCTGCCTTTCCGCCTGGTGGACACAGAGGATTTTCGAGACCTTATGTCCGTCGCAGTGCCCCAGTACCAGATGCCCAGTCGGCACTACTTATCAAAGAAAGGTGTGCCTGCTCTCCACCAGCATGTCGCACACAACATCACCGCTTCTTTGAGAAACTCTGTGTGTGACAGGGTGCATTTCACCACAGACACTTGGACGAGTAGGCATGGACAGGGGTGTTACATGTCGCTGACTGGGCACTGGGTAACTATGGTGACAGCAGGACAAGGGGCTGCTGTCCAAGTCTTGCCGTCCCCATGAGTTGTGCGTCAATCCTCTTTATCTCAAAGTTCCTCCACTGCTTCTGCCTCCTCAACCTCCTCTCGGTCCTCCACCTGCACCCAATGCCTGTCTGGTCATGCCACAAGCTTTCTAACTGCGCAGAAGGGATCCTGCACACCTCCTTACTATGCTGGCAGTAGGGCTCAACATCATCAGGCGGTTTTTACTTTGAAATGTCTGGAAAATGTGAGTCACACAGCTGAGGAGTTGTGGTCAGCTCTGGAGAACCAATTTCATGAATGGTTGTCTCCACTGGACCTGAAACCAGGGAAGGCCGTGTGCGACAATGCTGCAAACCTGGGTGCGGCCCTTCGCCGGGGCAATGTCACACACGTGCCTTGTATGGCTCACGTGTTGAACCTGGTTGTCCAGCAATTTTTAGCCCACTATCCCGGACTAGATGGCCTTCTGCAGAGGGCACGGTCGCTGTGTGCTCACTTCCGCCATTCGCATCCTGCAGCTCAGCGACTTACATCTCTACAGAAGTCGTTGGGCCTGCCACTTCACCGGCTAAAATGCGATGTGCCTACCCGGTGGAATTCAACTCTGCACATGTTGCAGCGACTGTGGCAGCACCGACATGCCCTGGTGCAATACGTTGTGATGTATAGCCTGGGCCAACGAGATCCAGAGGTGGGGCAAATCACGCTGGAGGAGTGGTCTCAGATCAGGGACCTATGCACCCTTCTGCACAGTTTTGAAATGGCGACGAAGATGTTTAGTGCTGACGATGCCATTATCAGCATGACTATTCCGGTGATTTACATGCTGGAGCACATGTTAAACAGAATTCGGAGTCAGGTGGTGGCACAAGAGGAGGTGGAGGAAGTAGAGGAGGAGGAGTTGTATGCGGAAGGGCTAACATCTGCAAGGTCCAGACGGTCGGCAGCACCAAGGCGGCAGGCATGTGAGGGTGGGGGAGATGGTTTTACCAGGGCGCATGGTAGCAGCCAAACTAGTGAGGAAGGTGCAGGAGCCCAGGAAGAAGGGGAGGACGAACTGATGGAAGACTCATCAGATGAGGGAGACCTTGATCACATTTCTGTTGTGCGAGGTTGGGGGGAGAGGACAGAGGAAGGAAGCATGATTGTTACCTCGCCACCAACACAACAGGGACTTGGTGCTCCTGGATGCGCAACACACATGAGTGCCTTCTTGCTGCCCTACCTGCAACATGACCCTCGAATTGTGAGAATTAGAAATAATCCTGACTACTGGGTTGCTACACTGTTAGATCCCCGGTACAAAAGTAAATTTGCAGAAATTATTCCTGCCATAGAAAGGGATGCACGCATGCAGGAGTATCAGCAGAGACTGTTGCAGAATCTTACATGTGCTTTTCCACAAAACACCAGTGGTGCACGTACTGAATCTCACAGTTCCAACTTGCCAACCGTGGGACTGTCGAGTGTTCAGCACTCAAACCGTAACAGAAACACAGTATCTGCTGGTAACATCAATTTTGCAGAATCATTTCACCACTTTTTTAGCCCATCCTTTGCAAGGCCACAGGAGACAAGAAGTCTGACACATAGTCAACGCCTAGAGAGGATGGTACAGGAGTATCTCCAAGTAAACATTGAAGCCACGACTGTGTCACTGGACCCTTGCTCTTTTTGGGCTTCCAATCTGGAAAAATGGCCGGAGCTAGCCACTTACGCCTTGGAGATCTTGTCATGCCCCGCAGCCAGCGTTCTGTCTGAACGTGTGTTCAGCGCTGCTGGTGGTGTGCTGACAGATAAGCGCACGCGGCTCTCCACTGATAATGTAGACAGACTCACGTTTATAAAGATGAACAAATCATGGATCCGAAACGACTTTTCTACTCCTGTGTCATCCTGGGGAGAGTAAAAGCTTGATGATTGGTTAAAATCACCTCACCAACCATTTTAAGCTTTCAAATTACTAATCATGTTTATCTGTATCTTGGCTGGAAAATTATTTGGGCTTTGTAGCAGTGTGCAGTACTGATTCTATTAGGCCATCTATACTAAGCTCCACCAGATTTAAAATTACTAATCATGTTTATCTGTATCTTGGCTGGAAAATAATTTGGGCTTTGTAGCAGTGTGCAGTACTGATTCTTTTAGGCCATCTATACTAAGCTCCACCAGATTTAAAATTAATAATAATTTTTAGCTGCATCTAGCCCGGAAAATAATTTTGGGGCTCCGAGATGCGCAAGACACATAAGTGCCTTCTTGCTGCACTACCTGCAACATAACCCTCAGATTGTCAGAATTCGAAGTAATCCTGACTACTGGGTTGCCACACTCTTAGATCCCCCACACTCTTCGATCAACCTTTTCATTTTAATAAAGAACAAAAAAATGGTCATTTTTGAAATTATAAGCATTAGCAGGTTATTAGAAACTGAAATCAAACAGTTTTCAACTCAAAACTTTATTCTAGGTGATGTTACATTTGCACATAGGACCCCTTGTTCGAAAGGAGCTTCTGAACTCTCTCGTCCATTGAATTTGTCAGGTTTTGGATGGTTTCTGCTTCAATTGTTTTGCATGAGGACAGAATACCCTCCCAGAGCTGTTGCTTAGATGTGAACTGCCTCCCGCCATCATAGACACTCCTTTTGATGATGCTCCAGAGGTTCTGAATGGGGTAGAGGTCAGGGGAGCATGGGAGTCACACCATAAGTTTGTCCCCCTTTATGCCCATATCAGTCAGAGATGCAGATGTGTTATGTGCAGCATGAGACGGTGCATTATCATGCATAAAAATGATCTTGCTGTGGAATACACGGTTCTTCTTCTTGAACCATGGCAGGAAGTGCTGTTTGAGAAACTCCACATACATTATGGAGTTCATCTTTACCCCTTCAGGGATCCTAAAGGGGCCGACAATCTCTCTCCCCATGATTCCAGCCCAAAACAGCACTCCACCTCCTCCTTGTTGGCGCTGTAGCCGTGTTTGCGTGGGGTGTCCATCAACCAGCCATCCTCCACTCCATCCATCCTGACCATCGAGCGTTGCACGGCACTCATCCGTGAACAAAACAGTTTTGAAATCAGTCTTCATGTAATGTTTGGCCCACTGGAGCCGTTTCTGCTTGTGTGAAGTGGATAGAGGAGGTCGACAGGATGGCGTATGCACAACTGAAAACCTCTGAAGGACCCTGCATCTTGTTGTTCGGGGGATGTTGGAGGCAACAGCACCTTCAAAAACTTGTCCGCTGCTATGACAATGCTTTTTTGCCGCTGCTCTTTTAACCTGACGTAATTGCCTGTAGGAAAGAGTCCTCAATTTGCCCTTATCAGCACGCACACGTGTGTACTGTGAATCAGCTACATACTTCTTGATTGCCAAGACACTTCATCCTGATCATCGCACAATGTTAATTGTAGTCATGCCTTGACCTAAACACTCCACAATTTGCTGCTTCTCAGCAGCCGACACATCCTTTTTCTTTCCCATTTTGGCAGAAAATGTAGGCTGCTTAATAATGTGGGACAGCCTTCTTAAGTAGTCTTGCCTTTCATTGGACACACCTGCCAAACTAATTAGCACAGGTGTCTGCAATTGCTTACAGTGATATAAAGAGCCCTGACACACATCACCATCAATGAGTTTAACTGACAAACAAACAAATTCTTCCCTTATCACTCCTAAACACTTTTTGCATAATAATTTGGAACACAGTGTACATGTGCTTTTCCACAAAACACCAGTGGTTCACGTAGTGAATCTTACAGTTCTAACTTGCCAACCGTGGTCTGTATGGAGTTGTTCAATAAAGGGCCCAAAATTAAGATAACATAGATGGGAGAGGTCTCTATGAATAGGAATTCCTAAGTATTTGATACCCTGTGAGGGCCAGGCAAAGGGAAAGTTGGACTGGATGGAATCCTGTATGAATTTGGGGAGGGAGACATCGAGGGCCTCAGACTTCGCTGCATTGATTTTAAAATTTGACCATGTAACAAAGTGATCTATTTCAGCCATAACAGCAGGGATGGATATATGTGATTGAGTGATATATACTAGGACATCATCAGCAAATAGAGAGCACTTGTACTCGGTGCCTCCCACCTCAATCCACCTAATATTGGGGTTATGGCGAATT